>NC_134575.1:127311143-127926976 GCF_050947875.1 Dermacentor variabilis | reverse complement strand
GATTGGCCATGAATCGGGCGGTGTAGAAATTATTACCGTATTTTTCTAATAAGTTTGGATGACAAGAAATAAGTATTTTGGAAATGGCATATAAAGTGTCGACTGTTACGGATATGAATAATCAATTATCTAAGTATACAATAAAACAGAATTTTATTAGCAAAATAAGTGTTAAGAATTCTGGCATGCAATTCTTTTTGTCGCACGCAGAACAATGCAGAGGGATTCACATACGTTCCTCTGGCTCTAACCTAGTATGGTAGATGCAAAGGCAAGAGTTACAGGAAGAGTCAAATTGAAGCCAAGCTTTTGGAATCGTTGTGTAAAAATATTCTCGGTTGAATAATGCAATGGCGGCATGTCAAAAAGATGTGTTGCAGGGGTTCACTTTGATTGCATAAAGGGCACAAAGGCGATATAGCCAGCCCAAGTCTGTTGAGGCAAAAGTCCCGTGGGGGACTCGTCAGTGTGGTCTCGGAATCGTCACTACAAATTTTTAAGTGGAGCACCATTTGTTATTCGAAATAAAATTAAGAAGCGCCAACTGCCAACGACAATTGCGCGAAGTTTGTTGCAGTAGTATGTTTTCTGAATCGTGCCACAGTTACGAAATATTACGTAGGTAAAATGGGGAGTATAGGCCCATCGTGGCAGGCTACTGCTAGTGCATCTGCATATTCGTTTATGGTTAGAAGCTTGTGGCCTGGCAATCACACTAAACGAACGAGACGTAAATATCTTGAGAGACGAAAATATAAAGTTTATGATGAATGGAACAGTTTTGATGTGGCTAGTAAAGAACAGACAGACAGGCAATCAGTTAAGATTACGGCTGAAAACAAAACTGATGGCAGTTTGCGCAAAGCTAAGAGATTGGCCAATAGTTCCGCCTGAAAGATAGACGTGAAATCAGGCACTTGAATGGAAATCGCCCAATTTGGATGTTATGATACAATGCCGACACCTGCCTTTTCTTCAGAGACGGAAGCATCAGTTGTTATAACGGTCTTTGTATCCAGGTGTGTAATGTTGCCTTCTAAACTACTATTCAGCTATTGATAGGGAAAATGTTTAGTATTGTTTGGAAAAATAACATCAAATTCAATTTTAGCGACTGGAACAGAGGGATTTAAGTAAGACCACCTCGCATGGGTGAACATTTCGTGGGTTTAATTGTGTTTGTATGAAAATGTGAGGGCAACGTGAGCAATATTATTGATAGTTAATAACTGAGGCCGATTCAGTAATGAAAATATATTGAGATCTGTGCGGTGACGCGTATATATTTAGAAAAGTTGTACTGTCTGGATATAAAATCGCATGAAAGGAGAAGGCAGGCGTGCTTCTTGTTATTATTAGCGACAAATTTTGGAAGCCTAAGACATAAACGTAATGCCTCTCGTCCTAACAGAACCAGAGGCCGAATTTACTGTACAGGTGCGCCAGAAAAGAAAACGCAGTCGAATTATATTATCGGGCGAACATAGATGCAATATATCGTAATGAGGTCGTGCCAACGCAACCGTGGTCGGTTGCTGCTAGGTATATGCAGCATTCATTACTACCGCGCATTTTACCTTTGTGGGAGTATGCACTATATGTGGGCTCTATTTAAGCTTTTCAGTTTACATTACACGCTAATGCTTAAGTAAATTTACCTGTGGAATACATTCTTTTGGATGAAAAACCGAAATTTGCACAAAAACGCTTTGGGGGAACATTGGGACGGCGCTTTTTCTGATATTAAGAGAGACGTTAGTGCCATCAGGCCACAATTCTAATCGGCTCATATAGGACAGCAGAGTTTGGTACAAAGCATGTAAATCTACCGATGCAGACAAACTGCTATGTCATCGACGTATACGTGCACATGTGCATCCTGTTTCAAAGGTACAGTACTCAGTAAGACGATAAACAGCAATGGCGATAGGTCTGATCCTTGTGGTAGACCTCTTGAATGTGGATACGTTATTGAAGACAATCCGCGTAGACAGCTATAAAATTCGCAGCCTTCTAAATATAAATAAACCAGCGCGAAAAAATAATGTGGCAGACCTGCCTTCTGTAGCGCACGTTTATTACGCGCACACGTTCTACGCTGTCATATGCCTTAGTGATATTCAAACGAACTAAGGCTCCATATCTTATCTGACATCGACCTAGCAAAATTGGACTTTCGAGGTCAATATGGGCACACCAAATCGAGGACCCACATCTGATGCCACATTGGCATGGACTCAAAATCATGTTCTCTGTGAGCCAATTATCTATGTGGTCATGTAAGATTATTTCGATGAGCTTTACTAAGTTAGATGAAAGACATATTGGCGCATTGTTAGCTATTCCATAACAGGCACTTGGATTTTTAATAATGAGATTACTGCATTACGGAAATTTATTAATTTTCAATAGAATCATTCACAATGGTGTGTAATGCGTGCGGCGATATCTTACATAGTGTTTTTATTATTGCCCCAGCAATGCCAGCGGGGCCTGGCGCTGAATTACTCAGCTGGCTGAGTATATTTTTAGCTCCAAAACTGTAACTCGTTCGAAGTCTTCGCCACGAGTAGGTGGCGAAGTGTGACAGGGCGAAATGGGCTTCTGTTGACACTCTAGACCTTTATCAATATCTCTCAGTAGTTTGGCCAATTGTAAGCGTGCTGCAACCAGAGAGTCGACATTTATTTGTGCGGCGAGGACCTTTTGATTTCTCAGGAATCGAAAGAGTGCCTTCCTGTTGGTGTCCTTTGAAAGAAAGTCGGCCTGCTTTCAATCAAAGTGGTCTTTCGCACTTGCAGCTGTTCTTTTATGTTTCTGCCGCAAACCTATAGTCTCTCAAATTGCTAGGACACTTGTTATGAAGTAGCTTATAACGCTGCATCCGCTCAAGCGACCGGCTTGAATGACTGTGACACTCCTGCGTTCCTTTGAGTGTGTGCTTTTTTCATTATTTTTCTTTGCCCTCTCCCATTATTTTCGGGTGTGTGCGCTTTTTTTCTTGTTTTAACATCTTTCTGTCTCCCCTTACCTCTTTCGCAGCGCAGGGTAGCAAATCTATCTTCCAGTTAATCTCCCTGCTTTCCTCATCTGTTTTATATATATATCTCTCTCTCTATCTCTCTCTGGCTGTCTCTCTCTAACTGTTTTTCTTACCGAATAATCGCGAGAGCAGTCTGCGTTCCACCAAGGGTTTGGAGACCCGCTTTTAGTGGAGTGGACAGTGAATTGAGACTTTTACGGAATCATTTAAAACAAAAAATAAATCTATAGCATTTTCGTTTCAATATTATATTGCTGATTGGATGAATCCATGTACAATACCTTTTTCAATAGGCTGAAATTACCAAAAGTATTTGAATGCTTAGTAATTTGAGTCAATGGGCATACAAGCTCAAAAATATAAGAAGGTGGTCACTGCTTGTGCCCGAGTTGACGGCAGACCATATGCAGATAGACAAATTATAACAAACGAAAGTGACATCCATCGCAGTAAGCGATTCACTACAAATAAATGTGGGTGTTCTTGCGTTAGTGAATGAAAAATGATTGTTGGCAGCCCAATCCAACCAATGTTTACCACTGGAATCGGTATTGAAGCCTAACGAAGTATGATGAAAAAAAAAGTATCCGACAAAAAATATTTTTTTCTGTAGGACATAATTGCTGCATCTAGAAAACTAGTACTCAGAATGCTTCGGAGGAAATAAATACTAACTAATGTCAGAGGGATGCAGCCTTGAATAGACATGTCTATAGCAAGAATTTCACTTTTTGAAGTTACGAGCTGGTGAGGTAATTTAGGCTGGTGCTCAATTTTTGAAGAGATAAAGATAGCTAAGCGGCCACCGCGAAAGGAACGTCTAAACGAAATGTGCGATAATTTATTAAATGAAATGCCTCTTCTGTCGATAACCAGGTTTCTTGCAATGAAATGATATCAGGTTAGTCTTGGCTACGGCAGTAATATATGTCGATAGCAGCGCAATAAATGGAACGGCAATACCAGCGTAATATTTCAGTGCCCCTATGTTGAGCTAAGGCAGGTGGCGCAACGTGCTTAGTCTAGAATGCTATCCTTCAAAAGATATCTCTTTTAAGAAATGACCTTCTGGTACTTCTTTGTCCTAATCTTATCTATCATTGTAGATCCCTGCGCTACAGGAGATGTGCGGTGCTTAAGAGCACGGGAGTCACGCTGCACGTGTATTTCTTGCGAGCCCCAATCTCAGCCCCATTCTGATTCCAGCTCTGCATGATACAGAGAAGAGCTCTCATTAGGTCGAATTTTATGAGGACCTGGATTCGCTGTTTCTGTATCATTCGCATCTGAAGGCATAGGAAGTTCATGGTTCGGCAGGCAAATACCTGAAGGACTTGTGTCGATCGTGGGATGAAGATTTGTGCCAATGACTTCGATAGGCTCACAAATACATGCTTTCTTCATTGCGCTCTCTGCATCCGAAGGTATGGCATCAGAAAGCGATGGGTCTACTTCGCTCTGCAATGATAGAATGGGCTTTCCGTCTTGAGCATCTCTTTTGCTGAATTATTTCTAGAATTAGTAATTCCTGTGCTTTGGCGGATCAGTTAGTATGGTCAGCTGAGGGAGAACAGCTACAGAGACAACACTGTTCTTCCTGTGATGATCTATATTTTAGGTCCATTTTAAGTCCATCTATTTAAGTGCTTATGCCCACAGGGCCAACATTTAATTCACTTAAGGGGACAAGGAGATAACGATTCCACCTGGTAAATGATACACCACGCTTTGATCTCTGTCGGACGAATTGTTACAGCGCAGGTAAAATTGACGGAATCTGTGAGAATGCTCTTGTTCTTAGGTAAGCGAGAGCAACGAAATACGGACACGGCTCCGGCCACAGAAAGCACTTTTAAAATTTTCTTGAGAGCAAACGCTTGACTCGCCTCCATGAACTACTCCTTTAACTCAAGCTAAGTGAGAAGGACTGAAGGAGCTCACCGAATATGAGGGTATTGCTGCACATTTTAGAAGATTAGTGGTAAAACCCTGGTATGGCGTAGAGCAGAGAATGCCACCGCGATAAAACTGTCGTACTTTGGTGATCAGTTGATAGTGAGATGCCGCCTTCTGATATTCTTCCTCGATGAATTTGGGGTTTTTCATTCAAACTTACTCTCTTCTGGGCGGAACTATGGCCACATGATCGTTGGTCAGTCAGGTGCGCAAAAGAAAGTCAATTTGATAATCATGAGGTGCAAGAGAAGCCTACCTGGAACTGCTTGCCTGGATGAGAGAAAAAAACAGACATCAATCTCGTGTGCCTAGGCCAATCGCCGCCTGATATCCAGCCATACCCCGAGAGGGTACAGCAATACACCAGGAAGGGGCCTCTGCAGTGAAACGGTTTGCAATGTCGCACGATGAGGATCCGTCAAAGAACCAGGTAGGACCAGTGACCGAGAAGGGTCTCCTTGTTTACGAACGGCACCGCGTGTGACCCGTGCTCCTACATTCGTTGCTAATCATATGATAATAAGGCAACAAAGAAATACACCAAGGACAATGCAGGGGAAATTAGTTGTACTTACTAACTCAATAAAGAAATGTTAAACTAATGGAAGTGAAAGTGGGTGAAAAAACAACTTGCCGCAGGCGGGTAACGATCCCACGTCTTCGCATTACGTGTCTGACGCTCTACCAAATGAACTACCATGGCACCGTCTTCTCATCCACTTTCTGGGGTATTTATGTGTTACTACTAGAACTAACCCTGGGAGTGTTAGGCAGGGCCACCACTCACGAACCTTGGCAGCGGATGTGGAACATCCTTTCTACCGCAGGCGTCACAAGTACGTGATCTTTTTTTAAGTAAAATGCAAGTGGTCAATAAACCCGCAAGTGCTATCTGAAGGCATCACTGTTACCGGATTTTATACCCTCGCTTTGCAATGAACAAAAAGAAAGGGGGGTCGTGACATAACCCCCTTTCTTCTTGTTCATTACATCCCGTATTGTGAGGCATAAACGAATAAAAATAAAAGCATCTGCAGGTGCAATAAGGCTAGAGCAGCCGTTGTCAACTAAAAATAAATGAATTGGGCGTTGCCAAAGAAAGATTTTTTAAGAAAGAGAAACAGATAAAAAGAGGCTAGGGGGAAAGAGATAGCCCAAGAAATGGGATTGTATTACCAGCATTACCAAGGCCAGGAAACGGCCTTCGACTGCGCAATTTTTCCGGTTATGTGCAGGCCTGTTTCTTTCTACTCACATGAGTTGCGTATTATTCTTTCATTCTTAGTGTGATTTCTTCTTTGCTTCGATATGGATTGTTGTGATTCTTTGCCTAGCTGAGACTTGTTCACCACGGCTTTAGCTGTTCCGGGATACTTCTGAAGAATACAGCGAACTTTATTAGTGAAGCTCTACCCTCGCCGCGTTCCTGGTTAGTTGGATAGAGACCTGTGGTGCTATGTAGTTCTCTTCTTTACTTGGGTGGCAGATCTGAAGAGCCTTCGCGTTATATACATCTTTTTGTGGATCTGGACAGCTGGCACAGCCTCTAGGGGCATTGAACGCTCCCCTTGCCGTTTGGCCGTGTCTCCTTGACCTTTTTCGAAACACGCTGCCACAACCCAACCCACGCGCACAGAATCACAGACTGGGATAACTTGAAGGGGCGTAAATCACAACGAAGGAGGCGCACTTTCTTCTTGATGACTTGTGTTATAATTCCTGCAGCCACGCAGATGGAGCGCCGAGACGTATTACGTTGAACAATTATCTCCTGCTGTGGCCGAATCAATCGTAGCTCGTCATGTTATAATTTGCCAAAATATTTCGACACGAACTAACCCAAAGATTGCTAGCAAATGACTTGCGAAAGAGGCCAAGAAATCACAAGGAAATAGTTCTCCGGCTGTATAAGACTTCAATTATAGGGTCTCATGTACCAAACCACGATCTCATTATGAGCAACGCTGTAGTGGGGGTCTCCGAAATTTTGAACCACCCGAGGTTTTTTAACGTACACTATAGTCCCGTTGAAGGCGTCCTCCGGCGCTTGAGTGGTTGACAAACAGCTCATTTATTAGCGAATTGTTTATTAGAGTTCCATATTTTTTTTATGTAGGACACTGGTGAGGATACTGTAGCGTTAAAAATACACTGTGGATTCTACTGATAGGAAATTGTTGAGAGGGTCGCGCGTGCGACGTGTTGTCACAGTATGCTTCTGATGAAAAATGTACAAGCCACATTGACGTCGTCACATTTGTCTGCAGCATTTTGTATTGGCTGCCGCCTCAGAAAGTAGTACGTAGAAACGCGAACAGCAGCTGTAACCCACTGCTTCTAACAAAAATGGCAGTTTAATTCCTTTCTAAATATCGTTACCGCGCACTTGTCGGAAGATGAAAACAGGCTTTTCCTTCATCATATGAGTATTGCAGCTGCATTTTACGACACTCTTAGAGATTATAGATTTGGAACTTGAAAATAATATTTTAAACTTAGTGGAAATTAGTGATGCCAAAGGTGGTATCAGCACTGCTCCGTTGTTTTGAATATATTTTACATTTTTTGTGTCCTGCGTGGTTTTTGAAGTTTCACGATATTTTCCAGCCTATGGAACTTTTGATTCAGAGAGCGTGCTATAACTAAGACATTATTTGTGCGGACATATTGGCAACATAGCTCTAGTTATTTGAGCTCTACGATGTGCTCAAGGCACATTAGGTGGACACCAATTAAATAAAGAAGTCCTGACTTTGGAAGAGTCCTGGAGGAAAGCGCAATAACACTGGATAAGATTACACAATAGAAGCACGGCAAGCATGAGTCGTTGTTCGTTTATCTAATCTTGCGCCTTAGATCCACGCTTTAACCAAGGAACGTGGCAAACATCTATGAGAATGCTCTGTTTTCACGCATTCATCACAGTGCGGCTAGCTCTGAAAAAATTGTTGGCAATTATTTTGTAAGGTTATAATTTTACACGCATCATGAATGTTTACAGCGCTATCTTATGCAATAGTTCGTGCAATTTGTGCTGAAACTTGATTGCTCAAGGAATGCAAGCTATTCTGTAGAGCTCCATAGTGTAAGCTGAATGCGTTACTGTGTTCAATTGGCGTTAGACACAATGTAAGAAAATACGCCTATTTTATCAAGCACCAATGCGTCAAGACTAGTAAACATCGCTGCTAGGAAACCGACAGGTTATTGCGACTTATTAGATGTTTTTTTCACAGCATGACCTGCAGGGGAACTGAATTGCTAATAACGCGTACATTCTCCGCCATGCAGAAGCTATGATACTATCAAACATTCCACCAAGGACAAGCCTAGCTCTACGATGAGTTGCAGAAAATATTTTGAAGAATACTGCAGAATTGTGATAATTTATTTCTCGATGAGAAGCCAAAATAATGAGTCCTGATAAGTAGTTACGTTATACAACCTAAAGCCAGTTGTTAGCACGAACCCAGAATGTAGCATCCAGATGCAAAGCAAACTCTTACGAGTTTTTAAGAAAGAAAGTTTCGCAGTTGAGCAAAAGCTTTTCCGGTTCTGGCACATGAACTCTGGACCATAACCTTTGAAGAGTGTCGGTCCTGAGTTCAAATGACGGAAGAGCACGATTTTTTTTTCTCGACTGCGACGCTTTATTTCTACACCAATCCTTAAGGTTTCACTTTAATAAAGGCAAAAGTGATATCCACTTTATCGTAGCAATTGCTACAAAAAAAGTCATACGGGTTCCTCGAAAGGAAAGCCTCGCGGTTCAAGAAAAATTCGTCCTGGTCCGGTACTCAAACCCGGGACCACCGCCTTTCCGGGGCACGCTTCGCTTTGCGGCTTCGTTCTACATTCGGATGGATTACATTGTTCTCGTTACAGATACTCTCTATTTTAAACCAATATCTGAAAACTGCAATAGAAATTTATTTCGGGGCTACAGCTATGACCCGCAAATGTTTGTCTTCTCGTAAGAACCCGAAATGTCATTTACGCACATTTGAGTCATCCCTATAGCTATTATTGCGGTCAAAAGCTTCCATGCTCTCAGTCGGACTTGTGCCACATGTGGCTCGCGATGGCAGTAACGAATGCTTACTCATTCTGCGTGGGAATGTGTCATACACCCATGTGCCCCTTTTGTAGAACATCATACACTACAGCGCACATTTCGCACATTTCTCGTCGCTACGACGTCATTGCGGGAGCCTACCCTGAGAGCTTTAAACCAGTTGGACACTATACCCTTTTCGAAAATTAAGTTCCTTCCAACTTGTGCATTTGCTTCACTTTAACAAAAAACAGTGGAAGTGTTATTTCAGAGCTCCAAGATGGCAGGTTCCTGGAGAGGGCCCCTATACACGGAGTGCATATTCAAGTGTGCGTAAATCTGGGTCTCTCTTCGTCCCTATGTTTATTTCCCGCAGTACAGATTAGCATACCGGACGGTGCGTCTGGTTACCCTCCCTGCCTTGTCTCAGTTCTGTTTATCTCTACATACATATGTACACTAATGTCTAGCAGGGTCTTTATTACTTGTTCGCGTTTCCTGTCAAACGTCTTGTGAAAAGTAGCGCGATTAACAAAAATTGTATGAGAGGAAATAGGTTATGTGTTTCATTGCGCTGGAATATTGGAGTGCTATCGGTTCTCATACATACTTTATCGTAGCAATTGCTACAAAAAAAGTCATACTAAAAGGCAAATGCCGGCCTTTACCCTTGTGACAATCAGCGTCGGCCTAACGAGATTAGCATAGCGTTAATGTAGCGACATGCGGTATAGACGGAGCCCAAATAAGTCGTGTTAGAGGCGCACATGGAGCGACGCTTCACTATCTAACGACACTGTGCCCCGTAGGGGCACCGTCTTAAAGTGCACGTGTGGCGCGTGTATGAATTTGGATTTACTCAGGATAATCTGAATATGCATGACGCGCGTTCCCTTCCACTGAGCACCCTAGAAATTTCACTATTATTTTTGTCTATAGAGAGCGGCCCATACCAAGTGGCACATCCTGAACACACAAGTTGGCGTGAAGGATGTTACTTTTTTAATGTTCGAGGCATTTTCTGGAACGCATATGTATTAAAGATATTTGCAAAGGCGCTTCAAATAAATGCGAGTAGCCCTTGTTTGGTGCAAGTACTGCAACAATGTGGTTAAGTACATTTGTCTTCCATTATCCACCTGGTAAAATCACCTTGAACATTTGGCTTTAGTTTGGCCTGCCTGACGCTTTTGTGCCTAATATTCTCAGTACCGTGATATTGAAGGGCAGCGCTCACCCAGTGACACATACCGAGTGACCAAAGCTGATGTTAAAGAGGTCCAGTCAAGACGAGCTTGAAGCAAGGGTAACATAATGATTCAGGCTGGATCGACAGATGGTAGGAAAAAGGTTTCTCCAGCAACCACATGGAACTTCTGGGTTTGCAAATAATGTGCACATTCTATGGAAGTAGCGCATGATTACGAATAGATTTTTATGATGTCGAATTTAAAGTATAACCTATTAACAAAACAAATGGAATATATATTCCTAGCCGATTGCAGCTGTTTCCTCCTTGTAGCAAAGTGAAATTTAACGATACAGAAGTGTGGCACTACAGCAAGGCCAATCGTAGAGATGCTTGCGTTGTAGATGCGACAGGAAATATTTGAATTGGTTTGCAATTTAAAAAGACTTAAAATGACAGTTACTTTCTTACCCTATAGAAATGCATTTTTTATGGGAGCCGCCGCACGACGAGCAAGAGATGTTATCAATCAAGTTTAGACTGCAGGCACTTAGTTGTGAAGAAGCGTGACGTATTATCCATGATCTCGATGACATATTATTTGATATACAGTCTATGTATTCCTGATATACATGCATTTAAAAAAAATGGCGAACAATATAAACATCTGCAAACTAAAGCGTTTATTATAGCCTTGAAACCATCTACATCTGGATCTCGTTGATATGACCTCCACTGGTACCAGAAAAAAAAAACGTATCCGAAAATTGTATTATATAAAGTAATGTTTAGAAAGTATGAAAATTCGCGTACTAGGTCAGAAACACAAAAGCAAAGGCCCATGTGGCGTCGAGTGTTATTGCTTCGGATAACACGCTATGCGGCGCAGCATCACTCGAAGGCGCACGACCACCCCCACCGGACTTTTATTTCGCAAAGTTAAAATAGCTCTTCAGTTTGCTCGGGAGTTTCTCCCTTTCAGTGGCCGTGAAAAACCTATTGTGCAAGGTAAAGAAAAGCCACCGTTTCCTCAGTCAGCTTAGCAGCTATCCAACTCGAGTCAGTGCGGCCGTTGACGCAGCAGCATTTTCCAGCCAATGTTGCTGTGGCCCAAGACGTCCGTCGGCTGTTGCAGTATTACTTAAGCTACCGCACTGCAATGTAAAGCTATGAGATTTCGATATAACACTTCCCCATTCGTATAATCCAATTTTAAATGAAAACGCGGTCGCAAAAACCGTGCGATAATATATTCGTCCTCTGGGATGTTAGTAGGGCAAATAATCAAAAAGAACGATCATCTCAAACGAGGCATTATGCAGAATAACATCAACGAAATTCCTCTGTATTGCGATTGCAGCAGAACACTATACCAGACTCGGCACAAATTTAGAATAATCATTAAAGCCTTTAGAGAATCCTTTGCTAAGCTATCATAGTCATCTCTCGCTGCACCATTGTCTAGCGTGCCCTACTAAATAATTGAATAGACATCTCCACTCTAAAGGACTGGTTACTGAAGTCAATCTCAGAAATTGCCAATGGTAAAAATCAATTAAAGTAGCGCAGGAGAAACGTCGAGAAGAAAGGATATAGTGCAAGCGCTACCAAGTGTCAAACATACTCGTTAGAGCGTCGTGACCTCAATTGCACAGTGTCAAACACTAAAATTTCAATCAATCCACAGTCGCAAAGAGCCTTTGATTTTTTTTATGCCAAAGGACGACTGGACGGACACACCAAACACAGCATTGAGCTCTTTATTTCTTTTGTACAATTGTCCAGAACTGATGGCAACCACAGAATGTCTCTAAGTGGACAAAATGTATGTAGTGGATAGACAGTAATAAGAAACTAATTTCTAGGTAGTATAGACATATGGTGAAGCTTAACAAAAGTTTGCAGAGCGCACCTATTTTTTCACAAATATTCTTGTACTAGCCAGTATAGCTATGGCAGTGAATGCTGTATTCCACGTAATCAACTGCATTACCAATAAGCAATACAGCTTTAGAGGCTGCATGAAAAAGTATTGTTCCAGATGGTTGACTCTAATACTATTGCTGCATTGACGTACCTTGTTTTCTTTCAGCAATGCCAGCGTGTTTGCTTTGGCGAAAAGTACGAGCTACACTAGTGGAACGTGTTCCGTGCAGGAAAGCATACAAAGAGAGGTGTAGACAATATAAAGGACATAGTCATGTGTACAGCAAAGCAGAATGTATCACTAAAAACAATTTGTAGGCCTGCTTGTTGCTCATTCATACAAACCGCCTTTGCGGTTGATTGCCATAGCTAGCAATCAATTTTTTTCCGCTCGAGAAATACTAAATTCACAAGCACAACCTTTTCAGACAATTTGTATGCAATCACTTGCTTTGCTTCCTATATACAGGAATTACCGCATATTGTTTTCATTGCAATTATGTAAGAAATAAATAAGTCATAATGAAAGTACTGTGTCCTGGCTGTGTTATTAAAGCTTGTTAACATTTGACGAGCACTCAGACGACAAGAAAAAATCGACTGTGTTTTCATTACACCTTGTTAGGCGAGTTCATTTAGAATTGCTGTAGTATAAATGTAAATATTACATGACCGGGGCAGTTCGAGGATTATGGGAGAGGCCTTTGCCTTGCAGCGCGCGAAACCAGGCTGATGATGGTGATGATGAAGAAATGCGAAACAAGGGCAAAAAAAAAGAAGTTTCTTGCATCCTTTATTTCCTCCTTGTTATTTACGCCACATTACACGCCTACTGTATTTCCATTGTTCAAGAATATTTGAGGTGCTCGACACTCAAAAACACGGTGAACTATCGAAGCTCGCCGAATTTCATAATGTGGCAATCACTGTGACGCCACATTGATCACTTAACGCAAGTAAAGGAGTTGTCTCCGATGGCGATCTCTTGAGCCTGAGCGAGGAAGAGGTCCTGGAGGGCAGGAAGGAAAATAACCTGACTCAAGTACAAGTCATAAAGATCAAGCCGGATAACCAGGATATTCCATCTAAACTTCTGATTATCAGCTTTTTGTTGCGTGTACAACCGCAAACCCTAGAGACCAGATACAGAAAAATTCAAATCAGACCTGATATTCTAAACCCCCCAAAGATCTTTAAAGTGTCCGAGATATGGCCATGTTTCGCAAAGCTGCCCAGGCCGACTGATCTGTGCGAAATTTGGTGAACACGAACTAGCATCCGACGGCTGTAGTGGCACGCTCCACTGTCCTAACTGCGACAATGTGACATAAACACACTGAAAAACTTTTCGGGACACCTAAGAACTTTTTGTGAGTGTTGAATACGAAAGCATTAATTACCAAATTAACGCTGCTGAGCAGTCGTTCTAGTTTGGCGCTGCCGAGTAATGTTCTCGAAATTTGTTGCGGGGCGTTTTATCTTATTTAGCGATTGCACTGCTGCCTGTTATTTTATTTACAGTTTCTACGTTAGCATGTTGGCTCTAGACCGCAATTATCTTGACGATATTGCTTAGAAATGAACTGAATTTTTTTTTCAGGTAGTCTCGCATCTGCCTCTATGCTCGTTTTGCTGTGTTCCGCTGTCCGCCTCCGTCTGCGGTGTACTGGTGCAGACGGCCACATTTCGTTACTGCTGATGTTGCCGTCACCGACGTTGTAGGCGCTTCTGAGTATAGCACTGCACGGGATCGGGCTTACCCGACAGCCCGGGCCCGGCCCGGCCCGCGTGCAGGGCCGGTACGGCTAGGGTAGTTTATTCACGGGCTCAGGCCGGGCTCGGGAACGCCATGTGCTTTTTGAACCGGGCCCGGGCCGGGCTCGGCTTTTTTGACGCGGGCCCGGGCCGGTGTCAGACTTTCTCGTTTTGTGCATGTAACGTGCAGCGAATTATGCTCGCACGTCTCGACTCTGAAAAAGCTTGTTGCCCCGGTGCAGCTGGAAGCTAGCAGTGCCACCCCTGTGTACTTCCATTTTTTTTCTTCCGTCACATATTGCGCTGTTTAAACAGAATGTAAAAGTCAAGAATGAACAAAGTTCCCCCACACCAAAGGATGCCATTGTATGCCTTATCTATATCAATGTAATTATTGCTTTGAGCGCGGTGTAAGTGCGTTCGCGACTTGCTGATTCTTCAAAGGCGAATTGGTAAAACGATGACGGGTAAGATTGAATTGAATTATATTTCTCGTTCATTCAAACGAGGGTAGACTGAGACTAAAGGACTAAAGGAAATCGTCACGCGGCTGAAAAATGGCGCTGCATCCATCGATGATTGCACGCATGTTCGCAACCGGCCGCCTAGCAGCAGCTTATAACGCTGCACCCTGGAGGAACGTGAAGCTTTCTTGCTCTATTTACTATGGTTAGGCATCGGAAAGCTTTGTGCCAGGAGCTGACAGGATCATGTACGTGATGATCAAGAACCTTTATCCTGACGAACAAATAACACTCCTCCGTCTTTATAACAAAATATGGCGGCCGGTTTCCTTCTCAAGACATCATGCTGCAACTTTTCCATCAAGTCATAGATCCACATCAAGCTCCCAAGCTGTATACAAAAGCCATACTCGGACGGGTTCTCAAGAAAGCATTTGACAACGTAAGCCATAATGCAATACTAGAAGGACTTTCTAACCTAAACGTAGAACATAAGCCATACCGATATACTGCTGATTTTTTACCGGCAGAACTGTTACCCTCAATACTGAAGGACTCAAGTCGAACATTGTGAACGTGGGGGATAAAACACGCCTCAGTGATGAGTGCTATCATCCATTTTATTCAACATCGAACTCAGTGGGCTCCAGGGAAGGCTCGAGAGCATCCTGGGCCTACACCACAGTTTATATGCGGATGATACAGCGTTATGGGTGACGGGTGGGAGCGACAGCGAAATCTAAGAGACGCTGCAGGAAGCAATAGATACAGTCACAACATATGTAGCACCGAGAGGACTCTCATGTTGCCCGGAGAAATCTGAGCTCCTACTGGTCAAACCTAAATACCAAAGAAAATCGCAAGCCTCTAACCAACAAAGAATTGCCTTCCAAATCGGAGGTACACCCGTACACTAGGTCTCATGCCTAAGGGTACTGGGATTGTACCTGCAATGTGGCAAAAAAGAAAACACCACAACAGCCCAACGCTTAAAGACATACACGGTTCAGATGGGCCGGCTTATTTCGAGATTTGCTACTAAACACATCGGCATGAAAGAGAACAATATCATACGACTGGTACAAGCCTTTATCATCTCCCCTATAGTGTACAGTGCGTTATTCTTAAATTTCACGCACACAGAGAAGCACACGATTGACATTATGACAAGGAAATCATTATAGTAAGCATTACACCGTCCTACAAACTCAGCAAACGAAAAATTATTAGCCCTAGGATCACACAATACACTGGACAAAATTATAGGAGCACGGAGAACATCACACTAGGAACGCTTAACACGCGTGAAGACTGGACGGACAATACTAAACAAGCTGGCAATATAATACCAGAGGCGAATTGACGAAAAGAGAAATATTCCACCGGACATGAGGAACACCTTCATAATACCCCCACCCCAAACGACACGCACCCAAACCATAACACAGAGTGAGGGAAAGCAACCGCTCAAAGACTCAACAAAGTGCCCAGAGACGCTGAACATGTGGCTTATGTTGATGCTGCAAAGTATCCGTCAGAAGCAGCCATGACTCTGGCAGTTTTTACTGGTACCAAAATAGATATCACAACAACTATGTCCACACGTACCAAACACTCAGAAGTTGAAGACGCTCCAATAGCTTTAGCATACGCATCAAGCACTGCATTAGGCATCGTCACCGACTCCAAAGCAGCCGTAATTCATTAGACCAAGAGACTTATATCACCTGAAGCATACCGAATTCTCATTGAAACACATCCTGTCCGCAGAACTGTTCGACTCATCTGGACGCCTGGCGATGCAGGGGTAATTGGGTGCAACGCTGCGCACCACGCTGCCCGAGCAAGTGTCAACTGGGAGAGACACTTGCGCCATCCATTTCTCTCTCTGGACAACAAATCCTCGGAGAGACCCAAGCAGAACTACGGCCCCCAAAACTACAACCATATCAAGAAATAACACCTTCCCAGTACGAAGAAATGACTAGTTACGTAGAATTCCTCTATTACTACCTAAGTGCTCGCTATAAATATCTTCGTCCTTACAAATCATTATAAAAACACCAAGCAACTACTTGAAAACTTCTACAAACAAGCACCTTCCCTACGTCACAACTCATGCACCAAGTTCACCCAGAAGCATACTCAACACACTAAGACATGCAATACACCACGTGCAGCCCTCCATCACAGGCATGTCCATCAACTACAAACAATATCAGACACAGCATAAACAACAATGGCAAAATAAAAACCCTTGAGCAGTGGAAGGCTATACTGCTCAGCGTATGCAAAGAAGATCAGCTCTGGGCTGTCCGGCTGGCGAAGGACGCCGCTACAGTTCAAGGCCTGGCCTGCGTCTGACTGAGAGTGGAGCTTTACAAGGCTAGCCTCCCAGCCACTCCGTTCCCATTTCGAACCCAGCAGGGCCTTTTCGATAAAGATAGTGTGCCTCCCTTGCGCAAGAGCTCTTATCAGAAGCCGCTGCAAGCTTTTCAGAAACATGTTAAATCATAGTCTTTTGCATTTCTTCGGATTCTACAAATTACATGGTTTATGCCACTGTGATTTCCGAGAACGGCGGTCGGCAACCGACCATCTCGTACACGTCGAGGGTTCTATCCGCGATGCATTTCTTCATAAACAATACTTTTTACCAGTGTTCCTTGAAACAACTTGTCGTGAGGGATCCTGAAGGACCTGTCAAGAAGCGGTATTCACAGAAACATCTCCACTGTTATCGAGAGCTTCTTACCAAACCAGACATCCCGTGTTCAAATTGCTAATGTTTTATCCAGAGCATTTATACAGGAAACTGGGGTAGCACACGGTGGTGTACCTAGCTGTACTATTTTTATAGTAAAAATGAAGTCTTTACGCTTATAAGCTTCACGGAGTTTGTTTTATTGTGTGTGCGTTGAGGACGTGCTAGCGGGTTCGTATTGTCTAACCTCACTGTCTGTGAGCGACACGTCTAACCGGGCCTATGCAAATTGATAAAATTTGCTAACGAGAATGGGTTTCAGCTTAATGCTCAGAATAGTTTTTGCCTCTTTTTACACTGAACTGAAGCCTCGTGCCAAAGCCCACTATCAAAATCCATGGCCAGCGCATACTTTTAAACGCGGAGCACGTTTTTAGGTAATATACCTGGTACCAAACTGTCCTTTATTTGCCCCAAAAGTATGTTAAGGTAAATGCTTAGAAAAAGTGAACATTCACGAAAAACTGTCACGCGCAACATGGGGCACTGACAAGGTGTGTTTATTGAACCTGTGCAAGAGCCTCGTACGGTCACATTTAGATTGCGGCGCCGTGGTGTATCGGTCTACCTCACCAACCACAATGAGGACACTGGATTGGATTCACCATTTAGGCATCCGACTGGCCACAAGCGATTTCAGGGCAAGTCCGGTACAAAGCCTCTACTTGAAATCGAATTAATGGTCACCTAATTTCTAGAGGTTACACTATACCTTTGCTTATTTTCTGAGTACATTAGAACCCTGAACGTAACTGTTACGCTAGCGTGAACAAACACATCTGTCGCACTATTTCGTAATTTAGCTAAAGCATGTGGGCGCTTCATACAGCCTGTCTGAAAGCTAAGTGGAGAAATGGGTTCCTGATACCTCAGTGGCACTGGCCAGTGGTAGAACGTGACTCATCATTTATCCAGGTGTGTTTGTAGGAGCGCTTCTTGAAAATTTTCACCAATGACATATGGTATGTATTATCACCGCTTCGCAATCTACCGTTTGTGTTTATAGAAGACTTCATGAGTCATTTTTATAATTTTATTACGTATACATGTCACGGACTTTACAACGACTGTTCTTCAGGCCCCTTTACAGCCATGTCACAACAACTCTCGTATTTCCTTGCCCAATTGACAGATTTTTATCTGTGGCCTGGCGCTCTTTGGCCATACTTGACTCTTGCCCGAAGAAACACCGAATTCATCATTACCATCACAACAAAGCCGTCGCGAAGGTCGCCGTGGTTTGAGCCTGTTCATACGGTAATAGATTTATGCAGAAAAATACAACTCGGTTATGAATTTTGAACTATTTTCGTTAAGACGCTGTCAATATCCAGTAACACAGCGGCGGTCAAATGGTTGTCAGTTTGCATAATATGATGCGAAGTGAACGTATATTGAATAGACTTTCCATTATCTTTTATCATTACTAAATTTGTCCTATGTTTCAATTTACTGAATTTCCATATTATCAACACATATTGTCGAAAATATGAGTCTGAGGGATTTGGTAGGGCTGCGTCATTATTCTAAAGTGACCATGCGAATATATTACTGGACGCTATTCAATTCGTTGATTCGATAATATTTTGACCAAAATTTGAAAACATTGCTTTTTCAGCGAATACGTAATGACATTCAATGGCGCTCATAATAGACTGATAGCAATGAAGCTGAGGACTGTTCTTAATTATTCGACTGCATGGGAGCTGCGGTTGCCTCGCAAGGGCACCGTTTTGTCTGCGAATGTGCTAAAGACGTAACTTCTCAATTAGTATTAATGATGAAAAAGAAAGCATTTCAGATATAGGAAGCCAACTTGCGACTTCATTGCCTCGATTTATGCGAAACTATATGTTCTTAGTAAACATATCGCTCTTGGCGCAAATGGTCAAAACACGAAGCAGGTGTACAGGAAAAACGAGAAAAACAGCTAACCGCAAACTCTGGCGCTGCTCAGTCTCTCTCCTTTTTGTGTTCCCCTGCTTCCTGCTCTTCTTCTTTCTGCCAGGAACCATGTGATTAGTAACCCTCAGCACCAACTCGTCCAATAATAAGTTATTTTAAATTAAAACATTCTTTGGCCATTCGGGCTACTGGAAAACAAGGTACGGTACTGCATCATCACCTTTCTCTGCTTAAAAGAAACAGTGGTGCAGTGCTGGCTCCTTCTTTACAGCGAAGCTGTGTATGGCCATGGTTCCACGTATTTTTCGCGTTTCATCGTAAACAGTAAAGAGAAGGTGAGCATGTGCCGACGCAAGAGATAGTGCAAACCCGGCCGACTCGCTGTGGAGGTGAAGCACGCTTCAAGCATTCCGCCCATAATAATAATAATAATAATAATAATAATAATAATAATAATAATAATAATAATAATAATAATAATAATAATAATAATAATAATAATAATAATAAATGAAATAAATTGTTTAACAGGCATTGTTTCAAGTCGATGGGTATAATAGAATCGATTGTAAAGAGAACATTGGCTCACGAACAGGAGGCGTTGCCGTATACGCAAAGAACAAAATATTTATAGAACCATAGGCGCTTGAGTCGGAAGAGGACAAAGCCACCGACTGGGACGATGTCTGCGCCGCACAAACGAAAGACGGAATTGTCATATCCACTGTGTATATATCTCGTCGCACCCAAGTGTGATATCGAGAAGTTCATGACCACGCACTTTGCATAGGTTAGTCGTGACATGTAAACGCAATGTATCGCAATTTTTTCTGTATATTATTGGCATGGGAAATATTACGGTAACATTTGATGTAGTGGGCAAAAAGCGTCATTGTCTGCTCATGACACTGACGAATTTTTTTTTCATCGTTTACATCTGAAAGCACCAAAAGAGCACTCGCATGTATGCTTGAAGAAATTTCTACATAGTTCGATTTCTATTTCTCAATGAAAATGTAAAATGTAGGAATACGGTAGGAGCTTTTAAAAAAATGTGTCGAATAGATGCATCTCTTAACAAGGAAGTAATATAGCGGAGCTCCAGTGAAAATCTCTCCCCTACGCGTACTCCACGAAATTATCAACAAGCACAAAAAAGAAACTTCTATCGCTTTGCTTTGAAACACAAATATTGTGAGTACTATATTTGCCTCTCACCTTGCTCACCTTTACATATCACCTTTATTCCGAGTCGCGACTTCTTTGTTGTCGTGGCTCGAAATCTTGGAAAACAAAAATAAAAGTTACCTGGAAGTGGTGGATGTTGCTTCTCGTTCCCCAAGTCGTCTAACCGTTTCTTCCTGGAGCTTCGCATGGGTAGTCGCATCACTTCACCATCTGCCGCAATATCCAGTCAAGACCCACCCTGCACAACTGACGCCACTGCCTCGGCGCGGCCTTCTTCCGTCTGGAGCATCAGCAGCCGTCAGCGCGAATCCTAAGTGCTCGTTGTCTTACGCGGCGAAGAACTGACTCGAGAACTACGATCGAGCCAGCTGCTACAATAGGTGGGATAATTCTCATAAGCTCCACAACGTCCCATTCCGCATCTTCGATGTCGCGCAAACTTGGTTCTTAAACCAGTAACGTAACCTACCTTAGTTGACCACTTTCACGCAAAGATTTTCTGCTATCTTAGGCGTTCGTGCTATTCGCACTGAACTCAAAAAGAAGCTCTCCCAGCTTGTGCAAGTTTCTATAGAACCGTACACGTCCTACACTGATGATAGCCACGCTTTGTGGAGGTGCGTAAACTTCTCTGCCAGAAAGCAACTGCGTTCGTCGCATCATCAAGGGAATCAACGCTATTGGCTTCAACGCTTTGGACACACAGAACTCTACCACCGTGAAACATGCCATCACCTTGTGCCAGCATCTTTAGGAAGTGCGATTCCCTTGCATCCACACAGATATGTATGACGGTTGTCTCCCTGAGGTTACGGAAATGTTCACTTTGATGCACCCTAGGAGCACCACCCAGAAAGCTGTTCCCGTGCTTCTGGTACCGACAGCTCCCCTTCTGCGGCCTGCTTGCGCGTGTTCATTAAAGAGTTCGTGTCTACTTCCCGTGCCATGTGCTTTGTCGCGACCAACGCTCGAAATGGCGAAGTCGCCGCGATATGTTTACTTACGTCCACAACTTGAACCGCACCTTCTGCACATACACCCGGGCTTGAGTATCGGCGCAGACCCGTGCTGAAGCATGCTCCTGTGCTGGGCGCGAACAGGACGAGGGGCGCCGCCGCGCAGCTCAAGAACGCTCAGATACCCGTCTACCTATGAATTTCCAGTGGATCACATACCCATCTTCTCCACAGCGTCTTCCCAATACATAGACGATATGTCTCATACCTGCCTTACATCTCGGCGTCACTCACACTATCCATGCCCTCGCTCACTATCCGCTCTTCGTCCCGCCTCATAGGCCTCTGACATCAGCTCGGAAAATTTTTATGCTGCAGTTTTAGGAGGGGAAACAGAATCCATGTTACTGCCTGTAATTTCTGCACGGCTCCCGTAGACTCTATTACCAGTGTGTGTGCAAGGTGCTTGTATCAAAGCCCTTTTGACAGTGGTGCCAAATTTCTATCATTAATGCTGAATATTGCTTCAGTCTACGAAAACTGACCACACCATAGAGCGGTGCTCCTTCGCGTGGAGCGAACGATGCCCCAATTCACGCGATCGTACACTGTACTGCACGTGTCTCTACCGATAGCATCCATCACCACATAGTATTTGCAGTGCTATGTGAGAGAACTCAAAAACTAATTTTACATAGGGATTACTAGCCTCACGCCTCGGCGTTTATCAGTGCTCGCCAGCACCTTCTATCTCTGAATGTCACCAGCCAGAAACGCCATTCTACTCAGGATGCGCAGAGCCGCTTGGTGAAGTCACAGATTATGTGCTTTGGCTATCTATAGAAGAATTCGCCCTGCTCGTTCCGCCGTCATTGTACATGGCGACATGTTGTTCATCCCCAAGGCCGCATCTCACCTAGAGAAATTGTGATCGCTCCACGCCTTCTTTGTTACACTGATTGGTGTGCAATGCTTAATGCATTGAATACTTCCCTCAATACCCAATTTTTGCCCTGTGGATCAACTATCACACGCGCTGTACATATTCCACCCATTGTCCTAGTTCCTCTTACAGCGGAACCCACGGTATCAACTTCATCTCCTCGCAACTCTTCTGACAAGTCCCATAAGCTGAGACATATCACCCCCTCAGGATCCACATATCGATACGAGTACTTGTTGATCTGGTGACAGCATTTTGTCGTCTAACAAACCTTATCGCTCAGCGCAGGACGTGCCTGTAAGTTTCTGGAATCTTATCGATGGGTCTGTCTGCTCCCTGTTGTCCCAGAACCTCATCTAACCTGATTGCGTGTATGCATGACGCGAACGGTCTACAACTTTATGGCAGACACGCGTACACCAAAGATTACTCTGGAACTTTGGATAAATAATGTATAAAAGCCAACGCGCTTAACCCGCTGTTCCAATTTCCTCGATCGCGGACCGTGTTCGGAGCTACTGCTGCGCTTTCAGTGTAACTTGCGTTTGTGGGCAAACGTTCGCCCAATAAAAAGTTAGTTTCGTCATACACAGTTTCACCGCTGTAGTAGTCACCGTCACAACTACGTGACATCTGCTGGAGATGCTAGTTCATTCACGTCCCCCGCAAAACGCCCCCGCAAAGCCATGATCCGAGCCCGAAAGACGAAGAAAACACCAACGTCGCCAAAGATCAGCAAGCTAGCTGCAGTCTGCAAGGATTGTACCCGGAGCCTAGACTTTTGCCTGAGACGACCAGGAAGATTGTAACAAAGTCAACGACCACTATGGCAGCACCAGAGTCCCCCATCATGCTTCAAGAACCAAGGGAGC
This sequence comes from Dermacentor variabilis, assembly GCF_050947875.1. Lineage (NCBI taxonomy): Eukaryota > Metazoa > Arthropoda > Arachnida > Ixodida > Ixodidae > Dermacentor > Dermacentor variabilis. The sequence continues at coordinate 127,903,961 of NC_134575.1, read as the reverse complement.
CGCGTACCTTCCGTGGAGCTTCATCAGAGAATCCGGAAACCCGGCTCGAGCCTTTCGAAATGATCTCGGTCTTTGACAACTGGACCTCTGAGGATTATCCGCGCTACGTGTACTTCTCCTCGGAAGATGCCGCGAGGGCACGGTTCGAAAACCGGGAGTCTACGCTTACAATGTGAGACCAGTTCCGCAGTAACATTCAGAGAACTTTCACGAGCATCGAGCGGAAGAAAAGGGCCGAAGTTCTACTGGAAGATTAAGTGCAGCTACCTAATGAGTACGTTGCCAACTTCGCGCAAGAAATGAGCCGTCTGTTTGGCCACGTCGGTCCGGAAATTCCCGAAGAGAAGAAATTCCGCCTACTCATACGTGGTATGAAGGAAACACTTATCGACGAAATAATACGAAGCTCACCAAAGACCGTCGAAGAGTTTCTTCGTTAAGCAACCAACATCCAGAAAGCACTGGAAATGAGGAAGCCACAATTCGACTGCCTCAACAACTCAACAAACAAAGCCGTAGTTCGATCACTGGCCACCACTACCTTCGTGAGACGATCATAGCAGTGGTACAGGAGGCACTTCAGAAATTGTTCCCTTCATTGCAGCCTCAAGTGGGTTTGATTGCCGACGTCCTACGTGAGGCCCGCACAGCATCCCTAGGAAGACTGAGGCTTGTCACCCCCCACCATCGTCTGCATTGCTATCACTGCGGAGAAGCAGCCACACCTACCGCCGATGTCATTACCGTGGGATGGCACTGAGACGGTTCACTGTCAACGCAGCGTACCACCAACTCCAAGGTAAACACCGACTTGACATCGCCCGTTATCTCGCCGTCACTAAGTCGAATCCTCGAAGACTATCGTGTTCGCCATCACTAAGGCACTACCTGTCCCCCGCAATGCCTACTCAACACTGGCCCAGCCCGTGGCCCGTCTGCAAGCCCATATCGGGAAAACTAAAAGCTGCAAATGATGGAGGTGCGGTTGCTGTTCGTCGAAACGACGAAGATCGTGCTCCGCCAAAAAGTACGCCGAAAATACTTTCTGTGCAACATATCAGCGAGACGACGTTATCCCAACGAATCCTGACAGTTAAGAATAACCTGAACAAAGACGACTTGACAGCGCGACCTTCCAGCTTCAGGTCAAGACGGCGCAGTCATGATCCGACGCGAAGACATAACTGCAACGCAAGAAAACGAACCACCGACGTCGTCATGCTTCTCGAAAGGCACGCAGCCACCGCTTTAGTAAACACAGGATCCGACTACTCCTCCATGGGTGGACTCATCGCTGCCCGGTTGAAGAAGGTTAAGACCGCATGGGAAAGCCATCAAATTCGTACCGCTGGAGGACACCTCATAACACCGACTGGAATTTGCCCCGCAAAAATTACCGTTGATCACAGGACTTACCCTGCCACCTTAGGTATGCTCCAAGAGTGTTCACGAGACGTTATTCTCGGCATGGACTTTCTGAACCAACACGGTGCAATCATAGACCAGAAGTCGAAGTCGTTAACGCTGTGGGACGATCAAGCGATATCGCCGGAGAGCTTTCGTAGTTATGATGCGTTGAGTGTGCTTGAAGATGAAGTGATCATCCCGCTTCGCACCAGTACTATTATTTCCAATGGCACTGAAACACCTGCAGACGTTGAAGGAGCAATTGAGAGTGATCAACGCCTGCTTCTCCACCGTGAGATTTGGGTTGCAAGAGGGATCGCTCGACCGCATGGAGAAAAAGCGAAAGTGATGCTCACTTCAGCCAGGAGTTCAAGCACGTTAACAGGGGCACAACGATCGCATACATCCAGGAAATTGTAGAGAGCTGCAATGTGCTTGTCCTATCGGACTCTGCCGCATTTAGCCCGCGGACCATAATTCCCGAACCAGACTTCGACATAAATCCATCTCCCCCTGAGTATACAGCAACAGCTCAGAGGTCTTCTTCGATGATACAAAAGCTGCTTTCGACGTCATCGAAAATTCAACGAACACCAGTTTCAGAGCATAATATTATAACAGAAGACTGCGCTCGACCACTCCGCCAGAGCTCTTATGGAGTTCTGACTCGAGAAAGTGAAGCTATAAGGCAACAAATTAGCGAAATTTTGCGCGACGCCATTATCCAGCCGTTGAAAAGCCCGTGGACACCTACTCTAGTTTGGTGAAGAAAATCAACGGAACCCTGGGTTTCTGCGTCCATTATCCTCGACTGAACAAGACCTCGAAGAGGGACCTATACGCCCTCCCACCGATTGACGAGGCCTTAGACCGGCTCTCCAACGCTAAATACTTCTTGCCCATGTATCTCAAAACCAGCTACTGGCAAATAGAAGTTGACGTGAGGGATCACCAGAAGACCGGCTTGATCACGCCAGACGGCCTATATGTGTTGAAGGTCATCTAAGTCGAACTGTGCTTGGCGCATGCAACGTTCCAGTGCGTTATGGACACGGCGTTAGCAGGATTGAAGTGGTACATCTTGCGTGCTTACTTGGATGACGTCGTCGTCATCACCGGAAATTTCGATGATCACATTAAGCGACTCGCAATAGTACTATAAACCATAAAAACATCAGGGCTCACACTGCAGCCGGAAAAGTGCCACTTCGCTTACGACGAGCAATCCTGGGCCACCTCATCAGAAATCTGGAGTGTGCTCCCACCCGCAGGAAACAGCTGTCACCCCAAAGCTGTAGCAGAGAATTGAGAAGAACGTAGGGCGTAAATTCATTTGCATGTGCGCCTACTAGAGGCGCTTTGTAAAGTCTTTTCACGCATCACTGAGCCGCTGACACACTTAACTAAATGACATGTCGAGCTTAAATGGGAAAAGCCGCAGGGCGACGCATTTCAAGAACACACTGCAGTTGCATTTGAAGAACAGCAGTCGCAGTCGGTACTTGCGCACTTCGACGACGACACCGATACAGAAATCCGCACTGATGCAAGTAGTCTAGGCCTCGGTGCGTTGTAGTCCAGAGGAAAGACGAACTTGAACGGGTGATTGCTTAAGCTAGCCGGTTACTGTCAAAAGCGGAAGGAAATTCCACGACTCAAAAGAAGGCCTTGGCATCATTTGTACTACAGATACCTTCCGACCTTACCTATATAGCAGGCCGTTCAAAGTCGTGAGCGACCATCACGCGTTGTGTTCGCTAGCAAATTTAAAGGACCCTTCAGGACGTCCGGTGTGGTGGAGCTTCATTCTGCAAGAATACATCACTGTGATCTAGATGTGCCGACGAAAACATTCTGATGCCGAGGGCCTGCCTCGCGCTTCACCCAGAAATGATAGTATGTTGGCCATTGGAAATATGGCCAATATAATGTATATGAACACATGTAGCCTGCTGCCGAAACCTCTTTAAACAATAACTCTAAGAAGCCTGTATCGTTTAATTGTGCCAGATATTTTATTGCCAAGAATAGTGATTACAGGCCTGCTTCGCCCGTAATCGTAAGCTGAAGTTTTCACGACAGTTGGTTTGCAGACACCGGCTTTTTGCCCCTCTTCAAAAGACATAGCTATTGCTGGTCCTTTGGACATAGTTCATAGGTCTCGCATGTACCTAACGGTAATTTTTACGCGTTGCGTGTGAACAGTGGACTTTCCATTCTGAATGTTTAGCATATAAAGCACCACGACCCTTTTATGAGCCCTGGCTTCTTATCGGCGTTCATTCAAGTGCCAAACTCGAACATCGCCTCCTGTTTTTCATGGAAACACCTTTCACTGATATAGTGTTGTTCAACCGGGTGTTTTCCGACGTGGGCACCGTTCGGGTATTGGCTTCAATTTGGTGCTAATCGCTGAAGACCACCTACGTTTGACTGTAGTTGATTCGCTCTCTGCAATTGGTATCATTTCAAATTGATCAATTCTTCGAAGTCATGTCCCGTTTTTAGGCGCCGGCTCCCATCGCTGGTATTGCTAAAACTCTTTCGTTGATATTTGTGAGCCAATGTATACCGGGGATGGTTTAGTTTGAAACTTCGCAGAATATTTCATTTGAAACATTTGAAGCTACAGATATAACTTCGACGAATTTGCCGACTCCTCAAGTTGTTCACTTTCTTAGACAATCTCAATAGTCTGTATGTTGGCATAGACGCTAAGCACATCGATGTGATTAATAGCTTAAAAAATCCTTATAACATCCTAGTGATATTGCAAAGCATTTGCAGCTTATCAAAATATTACCGACAACATTTCTTGCTTCCGTGTCCAGCAGCAAGAGAAGATAGTAAAAATGGTGGACGTTTCGGGTTGGCGCAATGTGGACGGTTATTAACAACCATCTCGGAACGGTCGTGATTTGGTGATGGGCCAGTAAATCTATAAATGTCCATCCTCAGTCCCCTCGAACATAGTACGCTTGCGAAGCTGACGGCATGACTGTCGTATCGGTGGCCTGCCGGATTCAAAGGATTTCTAAAAGCGCGGATAAAGTCAGACCTTTTCAGCCTGCTATGCAGCAGCCCGTAAAGTCGGATACGTCAAGCTAGTAATGCTAGGATTAAAAAAAATTTGGTCTGTGTATGCTCGTAGAAGACAGTGCGTTGACCTTCTCCCTGAGAATCTGTGGTGATCAGCGGTTATTACAGCACATGCGCACAAGGGCATCGTGAGCCAGCACTGTTTCGCTTGCGAAAACGGCAACTCGGCATGTTCTCTTCAGTGCACCCGAACAGCAGGCCAGCAGTCTCGGGACCAGCGAAGATAGCGAGTAATCAACTAGCGTCTGCGGCGTGAGACATGACGTTTTATATTGCAGGGCCGGCTGCTTTAAATCGCACCGAACTCCATCGGCCATGCTGACTTGTATTTACTTGTATTCTCCTGCATGTGATGTGCTGGAACGCGTGCTGTGGCAGTGATTTTACCGAACCATTCTCTCATTTACCGGAACACTTCAATAAGTACTGCTCATTTCATCCAGGCGTCCGTCGTCGGTGCAAAGTGACCATGATCCTAATGAACCTGCCGGGCCATTATCGACGGGACTTCATGCAGCCTCTTGAACGGAGCGAGTTGAGGCTATGGGATGCGCAAAGCCGCAGTTCTACAGGGCAGAGTACTCGGTACCAAGATATCACGCTCACAGCTCATGACACACTAGTGGGCCTGGAATCAAGGATGAATGAGCTCGTCGAGTACGTGAAAAACCTAGATACCAAACCTACACTAATGTGCTGGAGACTCAGTGAAGCCACATACTTTCTTCAGCAAATGGCTTCGAGACACTCCTATACCGCCATTTGCAAAAATTAGACCTCTGTGTCCAGAACTGATGACTTCACCAACCGACTCGCAAGAGAATAAGCGCATTGGCGTATCGCAATAAAGCACGAGAGAAGGCGCAGATGGGTCTCGAGGCTCCGTAATTGATACTTCTCCGGAAGCCGGTCGCCTTTCGTTAGCACGGGCAAAGACAAATGCAGAGGTCGTACCTGAGGCCACCACTTATTCGCCTACTGTGTGTATACCATTCAAGAGACGAACGACCCAATTGACACGCTACCTGTCGCAGCAACATGGTGACGAGAGAGAGAAGCGACCCTTTTTGGTGATGTTCAAGAGGACAAAGTCAGTACGTTGTGGCTCGCCTTCCTACTTCCTACTATTCTATGACCTACTCAAGCGCAGCATAGAACTCTCTATTCCAGAGACGTGGACAGTAAAATTTGTGTGAGATGACAACGAAGACTGCCGCGTAAAATTCGTCACACTGGACGAGAACGCAGCGTTGGACGTTTACGCCAAAGTTGAAGAACGGCAGAAAACTTTCAACACTTGGAAGGTGGAGTCTGTATGGTTGACACATTCAACCGAGAATACCTCTTCCTCGTCCCCCCCCCTGTTCATCGTCTGTTTAAACCTACATAGACACATTCCAGAGCTGCTCGTGTGATGTTCCAAACAAGCGGGTACGGATTCTATGGATTTCTCATCATCATCATCATCATCATCAGCCTAGTTACGCCCACTGCAGGGCAAAGGCCTCTCCCATACTTCTCCAACTACCCCGGTCATGTGCTAATTGTGGCCATGTTGTCCCTGCAAACGTCTTAATGTCATCCGCCCACCTAACTTTCTGCCGCCCCCTGCTACGCATCCCTTCCCTTGGAATCCAGTCCGTAACCCTTAGTGACCATCGGTTATCTTCCCTCCTCATTACATGTCCGGCCCATGCCCATTTCTTTTTCTTGATTTCAACTAAGATGTCGTTTACCCGCGTTTGTTGCCTCACCCAATCTGCTCTTTTCTTATCCCTTAACGTCACACCCATCATTCTTCTTTCCATAGCTCGTTGCGTCGTCCTCAATTTCAGCAGAACCCTTTTCGTAAGTCTCCAGGTTTCTGCCCCATATGTGAGTACTGGTAACACACAGCTGTTATACACTTTCCTTTTGAGGGATAGTGGCAACCTGCTGTTCATGATTTGAGAATGCCTGCCAAACGCACTCCAGCCCATTCTTATTCTTCTGGTTATTTCAGTCTCATGATCCGGATCCGTGGTCACTACCTGCCCTAAGTAGATGTAGTCCCTTACCCCTTCCAGTGCTTCGCTACCTATCGTAAACTGCTGTTCTCTTCCGAGCCTGTTAAACATTACTTTAGTTTTCTGCAGATTAATTTTCAGACCCACCCTTCTGCTTTGCCTCTCCAGGTCAGTGAGCATAAATTGCAATTGGTCTGCTGAGTTACTAAGCAAGGCAATATCATCAGCGAATCGCAAGTTGCTAAGGTATTCTCCATCAACTTTTATCCCCAATTCTTCCCACTCCAGGCCTCTGAATACCTCCTGTAAACATGCTGTGAATAGCATTGGAGATATCGTATCTCCCTGTCTGACGCCTTTCTTTATAGGGATTTTGTTGCTTTCGTTGTGGAGGACTACGGTGGCTGTGGAGCCGCTATAGATATCTTCCAGTATCTTTACATATGGCTCATCTACACCCTGATTCCGTAATGCCTCCATGACTGCTGAGGTTTCGACTGAATCAAACGCTTTCTCGTAATCAATGAAAGCTATATATAACGGTTGGTTATATTCTCCACATTTCTCTATCACTTGATTGATAGTGTGAATATGGTCTATTGTTGAGTAGCCTTTACGGAATCCTGCCTGGTCCTTTGGTTGACAGAAGTCTAAGGTGTTCCTGATTCTATTTGCGATTACCTTAGTAAATACTTTGTAGGCAACGGACAGTAAGCTGATCGGTCTATAATTTTTCAAGTCTTTGGCGTCCCCTTTCTTATGGATTAGGATTATGTTAGCGTTCTTCCAAGGTTCCGGTACGCTCGAGGTTATGAGGCATTGCGTATACAGGGTGGCCAGGTTCTCTAGAACAATCTGACCACCATCCTTGAACAAATCTGCTGTTACCTGATCCTCCCCAGCTGCCTTCCCCCTTTGCATAGCTCCTAAGGCTTTCTTTACTTCTTCTGGCGTTACCTGTGGGATTTCGAATTCCTCTAGGCTATTCTCTCTTCCACTATCGTCGTGGGTGCCACTGGTACTGTATAAATCTCTATAGAACTCCTCAGCCACTTGAACTATCTCATCCATATTAGTAACGATATTGCCGGCTTTGTCTCTTAACGCACACATCTGATTCTTGCCTATTCCTAGTTTCTTCTTGACTGTTTTTAGGCTTCCTCCGTTCCTGAGAGCCTGTTCAATTCTATCCATATTATAGTTCCTGATGTCCGCTGTCTTACGCTTGTTGATTAACTTAGAAAGTTCTGCCAGTTCTATTCTAGCTGTAGGGTTAGAGGCTTTCATACATTGGCGTTTCTTGATCAGATCTTTCGTCTCCTGCGATAGCTTACTGGTTTCCTGTCTAACGGAGTTACCACCGATTTCTATTGCGCACTCCTTAATGGTTCCCATGAGATAGTCGTTCATTGCTTCAACACTAAGGTCCTCTTCCTGAGTTAAAGCCGAATACCTGTTCTGTAGCTTGATCCGGAATTCCTCTAGTTTCCCTCTTACCGCTAACTCATTGATTGGCTTCTTGTGTACCAGTTTCCTCCGTTCCCTCCTCAAGTCTAGGCTAATTCGAGTTCTTACCATCCTATGGTCACTGCAGCGTACCTTGCCGAGTACGTCTACATCTTGTATGATGCCAGGGTTCGCGCAGAGTATGAAGTCGATTTCATTTCTAGTCTCACCATTCGGGCTCCTCCACGTCCACTTTCGACTAACCCGCTTGCGGAAAAAGGTGTTCATTATCCGCATATTATTCTGTTCTGCAAACTCTACTAATAATTCTCCTCTGCTATTCCTAGAGCCTATGCCATATTCACCCACTGACTTGTCTCCAGCCTGCTTCTTGCCTACCCTGGCATTGCAGTCGCTCATCAGTATAGTGTATTTTGTTTTGGCTTTACCCATCGCCGATTCCACGTCTTCATAAAAGCTTTCGACTTCCTGGTCTTCATGACTGCATGTAGGGGCATAGACTTGTACCACCTTCAATTTGTACCTCTTATTAAGTTTCACAACAAGACCTGCCACCCTCTCGTTAATGCTATAGAATTCCTGTATGTTACCAGCTATTTCCTTATTAATCAGGAATCCGACTCCTAGTTCTCGTCTCTCCGCTAAGCCCCGGTAACACAGCACATGCCCGCTTTTTAGCACTGTATATGCTTCTTTTGTCCTCCTAACCTCACTGAGCCCTATTATATCCCATTTACTACCCTCTAATTCCTCCAATAACACTGCTAGACTCGCCTCACTAGATAGCGTTCTAACGTTAAACGTTGCCAGGTTCAGATTCCAATGGCGGCCTGTTCGGAGCCAGGTATTCTTTGCACCCTCTGCAGTGTTACAGATCTGACCGCCGCCGTGGTCAGTTGCTTCGCGGCTGCTGGGGACTGAGGGCCGGGGTTTGATTGTTGTATTCATATAGGAGGTTGTGGCCAAGTACTGCACCACGGTGGCCAGTCCTGCTCTGGTGAGAGAGTGCGTTACCGGTTCTGGTCACCGGGATCAGGCCGCACTCGAGGCCTGTTTGTGCAATTTTCTCAACACACGGTTTTTTTTTTGTATTTCACGGTGGAGAATTGCGCGGCACCGGGATTTGAACCACGATCCTCTTGCACTGCAGACGGATACTCTACCGTCCCCGCAGGAGTTAAATTAAAAATTGAATTATGGTGTTTTGCGTGACAAAAACCACTTTCTGATTATGCACGCCGTAGTGGAGGACTCTGAAAATTTCGACCACCTGCGGTTCTTTAACGTGCACCTAATTCTAAGTACACGGGTGTTTTCGCATTTCGCCCCCATCGAAATGCGGCCGCCGTGGCCGGGGTCCGATCCCGCGACCTCGTGCTCAGCAGTCTAACACCATGACCACTGAGCAACCACGGCGGGTCCCGCAGGAGTTGTACGCCTCATTTAACCTACAGTGGTGCCCTATTTGATCAGTCAAGGTGGACCAATCTGAGCTCGGTTATACCGCATGGATGGCACTCGGCTAGAGAACCTGGTATTTATGACCTGCACATGTGTGGCCACACATAATTGAGGATATATAATTTTTTTTAGGAGGGTTTCCGTACAGTGATAAAAGGAAGGAAAATACATTAAAAGACAGAAAAAAAAGGAAAAAAAAATTAACATAACATGTGATTTGAACTCGTGATCCTTCAATGTTGCCCGGAAAGGTAGCTCAGTCGGTTGGTTCGTCAAGCCAACGGTTACTTTCAAGCGCCAAAGCTCCTGCTCCGAGCCTCATACTTATGTGGAAAGGGACTGATGTTGTCCGCGGCAGTCGATTTTGAGTGGTTGGAAGGCATAATTTCTTGGAAAAATGGCCGCCAGAGGAACAGCGTGAACTCGAGCGGCTTTATAGACTAGGGAAACTGCCTTAAAATATTTAGACTTGAGGGGAAGCTTCGTTAACAAACTATAACACGGCAATCAGCACTTGTATACGACGAGAGAAATTATTGAGACGTGGAAAATTCCCTTGAAATAAATCTGGTTTGCGAGACAAATGCTTGTATGTATTGAATCTCTTAAAAGATGAGGGGGGAAATATGCGTTCACCGAGAGGGCATCGTCAGCACGAGACCACCACCAGGCGCCTTACTGAGATGTAGAGAGCTTCGCGGCCGGAACAAAGTCTCCCCTCTCCGCCGGCCCAGGGTGGAAAACGCGCTTTCCGATCGCTCAAGGTTGCGCGGACATTGTATAGCTCTAGCGTCTAGGAAAAAGCTTAAACAGGTGCGGGGGCGGCACGCATAGCGTGGGAAGCTAGCCGCCGGAATAGCTATCTCAAGTACTGCTGCTGGCGAGGGCGAAATACCTTCGTGTAATTATAATAACCCTAATAGGACCTCTTTCAAAGAAAAAAAAAGAGAAGAAAAAGAAAAGGGAAACGGCTCAGAAGGCTATACTACGAGAGCTATGACTGATACTTTTCTATATATATGTATTCATCTCATCTATGGGATCGCATGCGCGCGCTGTTGGTTTTAAAGCGCAACCGTGGTAGGGAAACGGAAGGCGATATAAGCATGCGTGTCCATGATACGCACACGACAAACTGCCTTACAATATTTAGAATTGATATATATATACACACACAAAAGCCAATATAGGCTGCTCGACACTATCTCGCGCGTTTTTATAGCGAAGTACATCAGAACCGACTCGTCGTTCCACAACAACCATTTCCTGAGTGATCGCCAGATATATGCCGAATAACTTCCTGTCATTCAATAAGAATGTCTCTCTTTCATGCAGCCTACCAATTCGCGCTGTTTCGGTTTAGACAAAACAATTTATCATTCGAGGCGCACTTGCCAAGTTTGCCTCCAATTAAAACTGCCTGCGATGCCTATAGTGCAGCTCTTATCTCACTCAACATACACAGTTCTATATACGTGCATCCGGTGCAATGCTTTCCGTTGTATCAGCAATTTCAATGTCATGGCCGATCATGTAAGCAAAAGTAGCTGTTTACTATTTACAATATCCAGAATTGATCAAACGTGAAGTTGTCACCGGCATTCTGAGTGGTTGGAAGGCATAATTTCTTGGAAAAATGGCCTCCAGAGGAGCAGCGTGAACTCGAGCGGCTTTATAGACTAGGAAAACCGCAGGAAAACTAGGAAAACTAGGAAATTTTTCCCAAAGCTGCACTACTCGTGCTACAAACATGGAAATTTCATGCATACCGGCCTATATAGAAAGACATTGTGAGTTAATCTCTGCCCAACCGCGAGATTACGTCTCTTCTGAGTAATACAGCAAAAATCATCTATTAAAGTCTGGAATAACGGCAGTCGCCCTTTACATGTCGTGAAACCCTCATGAACTTACTACTATAAAAGCGCATGCTGTTTAACAAGGTAGGTTAAACGCCAGTTTTTTTTCGTCTTTATTAAATACAACAGGGCGTTCGCTCAGCATATCAAACGTCTTAACGTTGACAAAACAGCACCGGCCAGACAAATTAGCGTAGAAACAATACGTCGCTTACGATCACTGAGGGAATTGGAATTACTTTCACCACAGCAGGGAGTGCTTGAAGGCCGGACCCGCTAACCTACGCACCGATTTGCAAAAAAATGCCGATAATTCTTTCATGGTGCGGTACTTCGTACCGGACCATGCACTAGCGATAATCACAGTGTCCTCAATTCGCAAGCTACTAACATGAAAGAGAACAACAGAAATTTTCCTAGAAAAATAGAAAGTCAAGTAATGCGCTGCATGTTTATTGTGCATGTACGGCGTTATAAACCGGGACACGCCTTTCGTGGAACTACGGTAGGCCGCTCATGTGCGGCTTTCGAGTGCTTCTGCAGGAGAGAAACAACATTATTCACTATAGTGGAAAACATTAACTTGGTTCTTTCACGGCGCCGCGATTTCTATGGTAGCAACTCCGAGGTGCTCCATCATTCCACTTTGTACACCGGCCGATTTCGTGGAAGTACCGACCACGTGGCTGCGACATCTTCCATTGTATGCGCCACGTTCGCCGTGGCGGTTGTGCGCCTAGATTGTTCGGGCTCTTTCTATAGAACAAGACAGGTGAGATGTTTACGCTTTTGGTCTCCGTTTGTTTTGATGACCTACTATACTTCTACTGGGTGCTTTTGTATCAGAACTAGAGAGCGTTGCGCATTGTTGAAATTCTAGTCTGACCGTCGCCAGGACCAGGCAATTATATCAGCATGCTATCTGTGCGTACGATGTGCCTCGCACTCGACAGTATACGCTTGCCCTGCTCAGCGTCTATTTGAAAGTTGTATTAGGACAGAGTTATTAAAAATTGTGCGCAAATATCGAACTCCTGCTCAAAACACGCGCAATGAAGTAATCATTATTTAATATTACAGTAGAGCATTCACGAACAATCGAAGTAATAGCTATTGCGAATGTATCAAATTGCTGTTTATATGAATGTTAATTTAAATAACGCTTCTGTGAATTCACCACTGACGTCTCGGCTATGTATTGTCATAGCAGCGACAGGCTTTCACTCGCAGCCATCATTTGCAGCCAACTACGCGATGACGGACAGAAAATGTGAACGATTTCACATTTGTAAATTATAATATTTGGGACACGTTTTTCAGCAGGCACGAGATGGATAATACGAATGCACAAAGAAAAGATGTGTCATAGGTCATCCGGTGCGTTTGTGTTCTCCTGCGCTATCCGCTTGGAACAACGACCTTCAAGGTGTACTAAATACTTGTCATTACAAGAACCTTATGCTCTGTTATCTAATATTTCTGCAGGATTCTGTACAAAATAAAAAGGACAATCTAAATTTTGCTTTCTCATGCATCAGAGAAGGCAGCTCAGTTCATTTCTATTCTAAAGTCTTGAAACTGATTCATCGGCCAATGGAACCCGCGATTGAGTGATGCAGAGTAAGTTCTATTGGGGTGTGGCCTTCGTGAAGGGAACCGAATGACTCTGTTTGCTTCAATAAAAGGTAGATCCGCCACGCCTTCAGAAACATGCAGTGCGTGTTTCTGAATTTTCTGGTCGAGGATGATGTCAAACGTTTGCTAATTAACTTTAAGTGCGAACCCGCCATTTACTCTTACTGATTGGCCAAACCGACTCATGTGCAACTCATATGGGCGGGCGCCGCCCCATGTGCGTTTCGCACATACATCTGTTTCTTACGTATGCATTTAAAAGAACTTGATTATCGTGATAAGCCTTCACTTCGTAAAAATTTGCCGATTAATGCGCAATAAAAGGCTCAGAAATGCACCACATCTGTGGCTCTTCTCTTTGCTTTTGCCGACTTGCTTATCAATCACACATAATAAGCAATTACAATCCAGTGTAGCTAAATTTTGTTGAAGTGTACCAGTCGGCTGAGAAATAAATTTTACTATGATTCCTATCAAACTGTGGAGTTGATTTCAACTGACATAGGCGTTTTGAAACAGGATGACATTAGCAAACCTGAAGTAAATCTTTTACATTCATTAAATATTATTTGTTTGTCGAATGTCTGTGCAAGAAAATAATAAACAGTGTAAATACCAGCAGGGTTCCGGGAGCGTTTATTTACTTAGTAATTTATTTGCTTATTCTCTTCTTTTACTTCTTCATACTACAAAAGGCACTCAAGATTTTGGAAGGTCGGGTCATAAAAAAAACTTGGGCAGGTGGGACCGCAGCGAAGCTGCAAACGGCACCTAGAGATATTACCCTTCGTCACATGGCTTCAAATTATTCTCGCAGCGATATGAACATGCACGTTATATAATTATTCGCCACAGAGGTTTCTACAGTCTGCGATTTGGCTTGCGCCGTTACTTAGTGCACAAAAAAACGGTGCACAAGACAGAATTGACATGCACTTAACCTGGAACAACAGTCGATTACACATGGAGCAACAAAGTTCAAATGCTGCTTCCACGCGTTTCTTCTTGCATTTAGGATTTGCAATATTGAAATGACTGACTGCATTGTGCCTCTGCCGCTTGACCGTGTTTTCTGCGTCACGACATTCATAATTATCCTGCCGCACATGGCGATTGGACTGAGCATTTGGGTGCGATGCTCATCCATGGCACGAGTATGACGCCGTTGTTCATACCGTCGCCTCTCCTCTCCTTCGTGATGCTGATGTGCAGGCTGCTCTTCAGGAGTCCTAAGTAGACGCGGCCTTAACACAGAACTCTCAAAACACAAATGCAATGCGTTGCTAGACGTACATTTTTTATATATATCTAATGTAATAACGTCATGCCGTCTTTTACAAACTGTGCTGTCAGAAACGTGCACTTTAGTTTATATTTCATATGAGTATTGACATCACGGCCCTTTTACAAGCGGATTTTGTTAACTATTATTCTTTGTTTCCTATTGTTAACGATCGCGTTGTCATCACTCGTGTTTATGCTTTGTCTTTATCGAAACTACGTATGTCGTACACTATATCTCTGATTCATAAGCATATTCACACTTTTTTGCCTCAATTTAAGCTTACGGTTGCATTACCTCCGGGATCGGCTCGCGAAAGAGGTTGTTTTTGCCCACAGACTCGACAAATGTACTGGGAGGAGGGGGGGGGGGGGTAGATGTTTAGTGCTTTTCTGTAAAACCTGAGTACAAGATTTGCAAAAATGTAGGAAATAGCAGACGTGTCAACCTTGCAATAAAGATTTACTACCGCTGAAGCTACAAAACAACACAATTTTATGGAAATCCAAAATCAAATAAGAGGCTTACAGATGGAATAGCACACTTTGGTATAAAGGTTATGAACAAGGATAAAGTGCCTCAGAAAGGATGGCCAACGTTTCGATAGGAGGACCTACCTTCGTCAAACGCGGCCTCGTCATCCTCGGCATGTTAGTCTTAAAGGGTTAGTACAGTAACGTCACGCGTGGTTGCTGTCGGTAGCGGCTGGTTGTAAAGGGAGAGACATGAAAGAGAATGAGTGCTGTCGCCGGACGTCTCTGAGCGTGGTTCCCAAGTCGAGGGGACAAGAGCGGGAGAATGGGAAGGCGGAGAGAAAAAAAAGGGGAAAAGGGGGACACCAAGAGGAGGGGAAAAGAACAAGAAAAGAAAAAGAGGAGCATGAGAGAAGCGAGAGGTTAGGGAGCATTCAGGGGTGTTATTGGCGGTATGTTTTTGTGGCTTTAGAAGAGCCAGTCTGGCGGACAGTGCGCGAGAAACAAAAAAACTTAAAAAGACGTCAGTTGAAAGTGTGACTTTAGTTGCGTAGCAGGAATGCGTCGAGTAACTTCGAAGGAGTTATGGTGGCAACAAGGAGTCTTGGGTGCAGTGCATGGGGCAACTGGAAGGCAGCGGCTTGATCTTTCAAGGGACATTAGCCTCAGTAGGTCAACGTAGATATCGTTACGGCGGTATACAGAGATTGGGTTATCCTGTGTGGTTGAGGCGCCGAAACAGGTATCTGGCGTCTGGGACTTTGGAATGGGTTGGCGAGAGTGTTTAAAAAATATATATAATAAAAACCCTAAAATAAAGGGGGGAACCGAAACTGGAATAACAAATAGGAGGATGACGTGCGCAGAAGCGGACGGGGGCAGGTGTACTTGGGAAAAATGGGTCGTAAAGTTGATATAAACGTAAAAACATGAAAGAGTATAGTAAATTTAGTAGTAGGCAGGAAAAAAATCGAAATGGAGGAATAGATGAGGTTAAGAATTAAGGTTAGCTGGTGGCATAAAGTATTTTGTGCCTTGGTTGATGATATCGAATTTCAGATTTAAGTTACCGCTTTTAAATATTCTAATTTGGTGCGTGCCAAATTAATTCCCGTCGGGTGTAGGCAATTAAACCTGTGTATGAGGTATAATTCCGCATATTTCGTTTCTCGAGGTGAAAGAAAATTTGTTTGTAGTATACAGAGCCTTGCTTTGTCGAATATATGACCATGTTCATTGAAGTGGCTGGCTACTGCTTTAGCTAAATTGTGTTTTGTATCCGCGCGGTGACCGTTGAGTCTTGTATGAATTTGTCGTCCAGTATCACCTATGTATTGTTTGCTACAAGCGGCACATTCTATACAGTAGACTACGTTGCTTCATGTGCAGGTGAAACCCGAGGTTACCTTGTGTGAGTAATTCGACGCTGCACTTTTTACTGTAGTACAATATTGAATATGTTGGCATGTAGAGCATCTGGGGTGGCCACAGGGACGGCTTCCCAACTCCGTCTTTGTCCTTAGTTTGACATGCACAAGAATATCCTTAAAATTAGTCTTGCACCTGTAGACTACTCTCGGCGGGTCGGGCAAAAGTTTCTGATTGCTGGTGAGAATTGGGTCGCATTTACTGAAGATGTTGTTCACTTTTTAGAGTGCGTTTGAGCATTTAGTAGTAAGAAGAGGCGTTGTTGTTCTTGGGATCTTCAGGCGGGGCTTGAGGACCTCGGGTCGATCAAGTTTCGTTGTAACGGTGTAGGCTTTTTGAAGGTCACTGGTTGGGTGGTTCCTATTTCATAGTGTTTCTTTTAGGTGATGGGATAATCTCAAAGTTGTTTCAATATTGAACATGTATCCAGTTTCTTCAAAAAATTATATGACTGTTCTGGGGGGGGAGGTTATTTTCTCTATTCCCATCAAAAATGATTTCCCTCAGCAAAAGTGAAAATGATGTTGATACTTATTCGTGAAATAATTAAATATCGGCGGCCAGTTTCACTTTCCATTCTTGTGGTGGCACTACCGCCGTGTCGCCGCAATAATGCCGGTCCAAAAAGGACGGGTCTACAATATCGCTCTATTGCTATGTACCTGCATTTGGTTGAGATCATTTCATCCCTAAGGGCGAAAATGAAAAATCGTAAAATTATTGCCATAAATACTGCAATTCTAAACTAAGCCTCTAAAATCGAGCATTCTACGACAGAAAAGTAAAACTTCGATTGATCCACTCGATAAGAAATTTTGGGAGGAGTACCTAAAAAGGTTAAGGCATTTATGAAAAGGAGTTACTGTTATATACCACATTTGTCTGGTGGGATATCCGGATGATAACGATATTACTATTGATCTATCAGTGTTGTAGTTCCCATTGTTTAGATGGTGAAAATGAAGTGAGATACAGTAATTGCTTTGGGAAAGGGTACCTAAATTGGCATTGGCCAAACAAGCTGTTATTGAAGAGCGTCCGAAACCTTTACATACAACGCTGACACCCATTTTTCTTGTGTTTTCTTTACTTTGTGATTATCAGTTTTTGTAAAATGGTCCCAGATTACAGAAACAGACTGCTATGGGTAAGCAAAGAGTTTTATATGATAACAAATGTGCATTAGGGGTTGATGATTTGAAAGCTCATCTGAGAAGGATTGTTTGCGGTTGGGATTAGCTGTAGCGCGGTCAACGTACCTTCACGAAAGGTGGCTGTCATTCATCCAATATCGTAGCTATTCCAATCAATTCGTTCCTCAAGAAGCAGACTATTTGAAAACAATAATTTTCTGCACGTTTTCGTTTCAGAGCAATTATCATAGAGATAGTCTTCTTAAATTGATTTACTTTTCCGAGAATTGACAACATTCAATAATCTTCTGGAAGTCCTCATTCACCTTGTATTGGTCATACGCACTCTTGATATCCGAGTAAATAACGCAATAATAGCGCGCAATGCAGTTTTAACTGAAAATGTGTTACTATGTCATTATTCATTATGTGAAATAAATGCGGCTTGAACACGGAATAATGTGTGGCGTCAGAATCTACAGAAAGTTGCTCAGAAGATTGGTATTTGAAAAAAAATATTGCTTCCGATTTTAGGTAACCTGACAAAGAGGTTATCAATTGTATATTTTTCATATTTAATATCAATAAATAGTACCTTTTGGGGAAAACGTTGTGAAATAACAATGGTGTTAATTTGGTTACCAACAATGTTCGCTACTGCGAAATCATGAACGTTTCAATTTTTCTGTAGATGTAAAACAACCTTTTCTAGACCAGTGTTCGTGACTTAGTAATATTGTTATGCACTGTACTGATGGATGAAGAGAATATCATTGTGGCATGGAAGTACGACAAGCAATATTCGGAACTAACGCTCTTTGGCGCACGTTGGCTCAGCCATTAGAAACTATCCTAAATACGCCTACGCTTCCAACCGTAACATGTTTCGTAGAAGTGCGGTGTAATCATCTGTGCAAGACGGAGCTCGTGGATGTTACTTGGCCGCCAAGTCATCCGAAGGAGAGCCTTCAACCGTGGCCGCGTCAACTCCACCGACGGTCATCCTGTCCCAGACTCCGCGACCTTGGGATGTTTTGGGGTTGACAACGTTGATGTCGAGGATTGGCTGCAGAATTACGAATAGGTTAGCGTACACAACAGGAGGGATACAAACACATGATGGCTAACGCAATATTTCACCTAAGAGAACTGCACGGGTCTGATTTGAGACTCACGAAAAAAAGATAGCGAGTTAGGGAGAGTGCAAGCGGAAGCTTGAAGATTTGTTCGACGTGCCCGTCAGCCGCAAACGGGATGCAAATAAGGACCCTGCGAACCGTGCAATGACGTTCGCTGGACCGCACGTGGTGTATATCCGGCACGTTCTCGGTGTTTGCTGCAAGGTAGATGATAACATTACAGAGGCAGGCAAAGTCAGCCACTTCCTAGAAGCCATCGTGGCTGATCCGCATAGAACTGAAGTTTACGCGTCTACCGTATACCGCTGCTTCGGAGGCGTGCAAAGACCTTGTTGCTTCCCAAGAGCCCTCCTCCAGCAAAAAGGCGGTATGTAGAGTCAGGCGACCAATTGAAGTAATGTCTCTTGCTACTCCAGCAGCACCATTATTTGTTGGTACTCGACCCTTCATGTTTCTCATCGAATGGGTCAGTATGGCCGACTGTAGGGCATACTTATCGCGGCAACTGTAGTGAGTGCTTTCTCTAGTGAGTGCTTTCAACTGTTGTAGTGCTTTCTTTTTTGCATGGAAAATTTTGTATGGCTGGCTACAAGGTTTACTTCTTGCGGCAACTATAGTGATCCACTTTCTTTGTACACAAACTGTGGGGTATAGTTACTTGTTGCACCAACGGTAGTGGTATGTTTTGCTTTTGTGGGATTTAATTACTTGTTGTGGCCACTGTATTTTCTGCTTTGTTTTTGCGCTGACTGTGGCGGCCACTGCACTTTCTTGTGATGCATTGTCAAGTAAAAGCAAATGAAATATTTTCTGCTGCCTTACATAAGCTTTCTTTCTTCGAGTGCAGCTGTTAGGCGCCCGTTGATACGACGAGTGTAAACGCCGGCGTCCCCCGTAATCGAGCCAACGACAATAGCTAAAAATGAGGAGTGAACGTCGAGCGCAGCGTGAGATGAAAGACTACAATAGCGCGGATCATGCGAGGAGAAAAGCGAAGAACGAGGTTGCAGCCGAGCCATGAGGCGGAAACCATGAGTACGGCGAAAGCGTGAGAAGCGGGGTGCCATGCAAGGCGGACTCTGTGGCGACGTTGGCTACGAGATGGCGCCAGAGAAGCACGAGTCGTGTGTTCACGCATGACTCCGCCAATACCATATATGGAAACCAAATGGTGTATGACTGTAGGCCTATCTGCGGCGGCTGCTGTGAATCGCGCTAACGCGTCAAGGCTATTTATTTCAAATGCTGTCACTGGAACGACGAAAATCGGTGCAGTCGCACGCATCGCAATATTATTTATATAGGGCCCATTTTGCATGACTACGATTTGAATAATGCGACTGGTGCGACGCCTAGGGTTGCTTGATGCAAGGCGTCGTGGCACAAGCCTCATAATTCTTTTAGCAGAACGAGGAAAACATGCACATTATAATATTATTGACCTGCCTTAATTAAGAGCGAAAGATACGCGCCTTTTCTAATTAAACAACGCTTTATAATTGTTATTTGTTTTCGAGCGCGCAACGGTGGCTTCTGAAGTTCGGTACGATGTGACACGGCGAACGTTAACGACAGCTGTTCGCAGCTGGTTGTTCAGAGTTGTGTCTTGTCTCGTGCCTTCTATGTCCGTGTCGTTCCTGTCTGGGCTACAATAACCCGCAAAATGACCTATTCACTTCATATAGATGCCCTCACAACGTATGCAGTATTATAAATTAAGATGTAGCGAAGCCGTCGTGTAAGCCCAATGAGATCCTCGCGCTGCCCGTGCTCACTGTTAGCTTCAGGAGAAATGATGTGTGCATATTGCTCGTGATTACGCATAAGCGCTTCCTGCTTCTAGCCATATTCTTGCACCAAACGCAACAACAAGCCCCAACCCGAAAGCCCACGTCTGCCCCTGAACGAAGCCGCAAATGGCATATGTGTGATTACAGAACGTAGAATGGAAATTGTGTTGTAACATTCAAACTTCGCGCTAGCCTGGTTCATCCATCGTGCTACGCATGGTTTGAATATATATAGATGTCCCCTCTGAATATTTCTAAGGCGCAAAAGTCAACACAACAAACTTTTTGAGCAGCTACTGTCACTTGTCTGGAAACCTGTACATGGAATCATAGGATTCTGAAAGGCACGCCTATCGTCTACTTTGTTCTGTGTGTCTCGTACTGTTAGTGTACTGTGAACCTCTCACAAGAAGACCATATCGATACCTGCTGTGCATGGTGCAGGAACGTAGGCCCACGGCAGGCGCACTTGCCGTAGGGTTTTTCACCTTTTTGCTCAGCCTAGCACGCCGCTCACGGTTAGCCTGTTTTGTCGAAATAAATATTGTTATTATATTTATTCCTAACAATATTGTCATAATAATGATATAAGATCTTTCAGTTCCTTCACTCTAATATACAGCAATCATCCACATTTCTTAAGCTAGTCATGTATTTCACCGGCATAATACATTTTTACGACATGCTAGAAGTACATTCAAACTTGATAATTTAGTCAAAGAAAGCACGAAGCAAAGCCTTAATGTTCACTGCAGAGTGGTATGCGCTCTTGAATTGCATGCTATTCAATGTTCAAAGCTGGAAAAGCTGATTTCTTTTCTTGCTGTTTCAAGGCTGCTTCAAGTTCAATGGAAAGCTATAATTATTCATTTCGAAAATGTTTAGCAGTGAATATATGTCTAGCTTTATCAATGCAATTTTGTTCTATGAACACGATTAACTTTTCTTTCTCTCTCACATTAAAACCATGGAATGAAGCTGTTCGCTTTTATAAGTTTCAGGATCCAAACATCCTGGAATTTGTCCTGAACATCCTGAGTTTGTCCACATCCTATAGTATGTGTGCTTGTACCAACTCCTGGTGCTCCTTCCGCTGTGCTGTAACATTTTTGGAAATATGTTTCAAGAGAGCAATTTATTGAACTTTGTTTTCAAAGATACAAGATGTGGCCAGACAGTAACGACCAGATTAATTAGCAAAAAACTGGAAATACAGTGCACATGTTCGAATCTATTGGAAGTGATGCATTTGTCAAGTTATCAGCTAAATGCGTTATATATATGCCGTTGTCCTTATTTTCAACAATCCAACGTGTCGTCTTTTGCAAGGCTTGTTTATGCACCGCAGAGGTCACATCCTTAATATCATGTAATGTTTGTGCACTACACTGCTCATAAACTATACCAAAATGCAAACCGCGGTTAATGTGGATGGGCGCTGCGGTGACAATGCAGTGACATTTGTTGATGGAGGTATGGCGAGAGGAGCATGCAGAGAAAGGAATGATATGTGCTTACATTTATTCAGTTATTCGTTCATTTATATACCTCATAGGTTTCAAGATTGGAGCTTTAGGAGAAGGGGAATAAAAGACCGCTTACAAAAGGAGGAAGTAACAACGTTATAAAATAATTAAGAAATAATATCCGAAGAAATAGTGAGCATCTTTCCGCGAGAGACCAAGACGATCATGAGGCACACTAACAAATGAAAGTTTATTGAACACGCCGAGCTAATGCTGGTCTACAACCAATAAATCCAAGTTACATAAGAAAGCGAAGGAAAAACTGATGCATGTCGGTACAGATCCTGAGACGAAACGCATCAGTCTCTGAAAGCGTAACAGAGGCCATGCTGAAACATCATTCCCCCAGCGTTTTTAGATCTACAGCTTCCATAATTTCTCTAGGCAGCCCATCTGTACAGAACGCTAGCTTCTTCATCTACAATTAATGCTCAGATTTCTAGACATCCGAGCGTGTGTCGTAGAGGAAGCAGCTAGCATTAAGAGCAGATCTGATCAGCTGCCTAGAAAAAATATGGAAGCTTCAGATCTGAGGAGGCTGGGAGCATTTTCTGTCAGCATGTCCTCCGTTAGAGATGAAAGCATTTGTCGCCAGGAAACACACTAATTTTTTATTCTCCTTCTCTTTGTATGTTCCGTTTATTGCTTGTCAGGAAGCATTTACTCATCTACATGAAATTTCTCGTTGCTAGATCATCTCGGTTTTCTTGTTCGTCCTATGTGCTCTCTCGTGCAACTTGTAGCCAGGCTATTCGTTATTTTTTTACTGCGACAAGCCACTTCAATGGCCGTTATGATGTTTCTGTGTACCTTATAAAATGTTTTATTTTGGGCAGTGTTGCAGGAGTGTATAGTGTAAAGCAGTACGAACAGTGTGCCGTAACTTCAAAGTAAAAAGGTTATTGGGAAAATTCCGTAATTAATAAATGTTACGAGAAAGTAGCACAGAAAGAAAGCCTCACAAAAACCAGTGCTTGATGAAACAAAACAATCAAAATCAGGAAAGAGAGAAAATGCAAATTAATATACAAATCCAGATGAAAAAAAGCATTGTGCTGACCAACGGCGCATGCGACTACGTTCAAACAAACAGGTTTTTTTCCCAATGGCACGGAACTGGAAGCGTGTGCTTCCATAAGCACGCAGTCACTCTGTGTATTGGAAGAAGGAGCAGTGTTTCTTGAAAGGGGCTGCAATGCACGAGTGGCGATTGTAATGATATGTTCTTTGCTGCAATTGGAAGTATTATCTGTATTTTCTTTCTGTAATGTTTTTATTTACGCTTGGTTGCATGAAACACATATTTTTACTTTGTCTCCTTGCTGTCTTTTCTTTCTGGTAAACTGTACAAATTGTCTCATCTTCACAATAATCCTTAGTTCAAAGTTAGCCCACAACCGTCTATCGTCATCCTCTTGATACTGCTTGATCCGTGATACTGCTTCATGCTATGCGCCCTTGGAACATTTCTGTGTCTGTGTGTGTGCGTGTCCCTGCACAGAGATTTCAATGTGAAATGCGGGCCTTGCATGATTGCATCGTTCATATCCTGTGCAGTCGGAAGACTTCATTAATTACAGCGCAACAGAAAGGCAATAGACAAGAACGAAGAGAACCCACTGAGTGCTTCGCTCTTCTCCGCTGTCTATCTTTTCCGCAGTAGTTAATAAAAAGTACATGCCAACTCGTCCAGTTTCCTGTTCTTATGTCGGGCTCATAGGCCCACTTGCGGAATAGCTGTATGCCATGTATCGCGTAATTTAATTTCTTCGCCATGTGCTTGCAAGTCGCGTGTACCATCTTCCTATTTTCCTCCCAATATTCTGTGATGGGTAGGCCCTGGCAGTTTCTGGTGAATTCATGCAGGAATGCAGGATGTAGTAGTCTGCAAATTTGCACTGCAAGTGCTGATTTGATTGGTTTCAGTGCAGCCTTTCTGGTTGGATGGTATGTAACTTCATGTAGTGCCATACTACGTTTACACTGCTATTGCTACAACAGTGTACTATATGTGCCTTATGTTTCTGTCTTGCTGATTAGCGACCCCTTCTGTGTGTTTGGCAGTCGCATATTGTCTCCTGGCCGTATTGTTTACCCCCATATTGCACGGTATGGTCCTGTTGTATTTCATGTTCAGGGGCTCCTGAGGCCGTGTTTCTGAAGGAAGTGGTTGTCTTCTTTGCACCTCATATGCTTGGTGGCATAGTATCTTGCAACCAGGTTCCGAGTTATTGAGGCAAAGAATTTGGGCCACATGCTGCAAGTCTACTCTGGCTAGGTGCTTGTTGTTTGCTCTTTCTCGTAGAAGTTTTCAAGCATAGTGAGTTTGGAAAGGCCTCCAGTAAACGGCGCCTGTATTCAATGAGTTGTCTTTTTGTGCGGTACTGGTAATTCATACCGCACAATACCATGAACACAAGTACAGAATCTGTGATTTTACGTAGTGTCCGCTTTTCTTTCTCGCCTGTATGTAGGTAAAACTTGTAATAATTGTGTAATTGCAAAAAAAGCTGTTTGTGGTACTTTATTGAATACGCTACATATTGTGTACCTTTGAAATGCAGAAATTTCGCTTTAAAATGTCAGGGTGATATGTTCTTGCAAGTAGCATGGTACCTCATCATTAATGAGGGTAGTAATCATGGTGAATATCGTTACATGGGTTTACGCACTAATAAATGTGATCACAACCTTATTATCAACTGTTATTAGAAACATGTAAGGCATGAATACTTCTGCACTCTGTATTAGCTGTGGACGTGCAAGAACCGCTTATACTTAAAATATTCATAGATTAAGAGGAAGGGATACCTTTCGCTGACTTCACTCCACAGTTTTGATTTACTTTAACCTGTCGTCTTCTACCGTTTTGTCTACAGAAGAACACGCTGCTTGCTTGCTTCTCGCATTGTTGCCCCTGTTTTATATGTCGGGGCAGGAGGCTGTGTTCTCACTGTGCCATTCTAGCAAGCCGATAATTTACTAACCATAGAGTTAATTACCGTTGAAAGCAAACGTAAGTACAGGCGCAGTAAGGGTATAACATCCGCAACATATCCAAGGTTTATTCGTTTCTGTGCAGAAAAACTATATTCTCCAGAGAGGAGATGCAATGTTACGTGCATGAAAAATTCGTAAACAAATTAATGACGCTGTTTATTAAAGCCACGGAGTTACTGTGGTCTTAGAAAATTAATTACAATAACCTAACCGTTTGCCATGTCAAATTCAATAAGCAAGTGAGGTAAGATAACCTTTAAGATGCATAGGAAAATTCACGTACACTTGGAAAGCGACAAGAAAAAAATGCAACGAAACCGTTCCACGTCCAGCACAACGTTGAAACTTCGGGTACTTTGCTGTCGTGCCATTTGCCCTTGCTGGGGCTCAATTTATTTATGCTGCTCCGTACGCACGATTCTTGTGTGCTACTCAACAAAAGAAAATGCTGAGGACCAGGAAAGGATATGTCATCTCGTGGGGATCGAACACCTCGTTGTATTGACCACTCGCAAGAGTGTACAAAGGAAGCGTGAAATTGCAGTTAATTTGCTGAGTAGCGTGCCAACGAATGCATAGAAAAGGGAGAATGGAGTCTGCCGTAAAAATTTTTCATTCTCCTTTCATGTATATAGCGAACTCGGTAATCCACGTGTGCACGCATTGCACTTGTTAAGCGAGATGCCATTTCCCAAAACAAACTGCGAAATACCTCTCGGCACAATTTCGACGGAAAATTGCAGTGATCGCTGTGACTCTGCGACCAACCGGTTGTGGCAACCGAAATTTGCGGGGTCGGCAATGCGAATATGATTTTCTACGCAAGCGACAGAAATCTCACTCCCATTGCGACGAAAATCGCATCAAGTGAAACAGGCTTCACACATGTGCTGCCTATCGCAACTTCCTCAATAATGAGGCACTCGCGTCCCACTTCACTTCCTTTGCAACGTCCCAGAGGAGACAGATTGTCCGCACCAGCCAATATACCGCGAAATGAAAACACGTGTAAAGGTGCGCTCAAATTTCTCAATAGGGAGTATCGTAACCGTCGGTAATGTTTTTTGTGTGTGGAAACATGGTACCGTCACTTTTGTGCCGACTGTAGTGGCACACATAGTTTCTAAGGTTGCAGTAAATGGATGTGTTCTACAGAGAGTTTTATCGGCGAGGAGAAAGGCAGCCCCTAACCGTCGCTTCACTCCGCTTTTTTCCTCACACTGGTATGTGGAGATCGCAGTGCGTCCCAGCGGCCGTTCGCAGCGGTAGCGGTGTTACTGCCGAATTGTGCTCTTGAACGTATTCGTTCCATGATGACTGCGGCGTTAGATGACACAAAGGCAACCGGCTACCACTGTTCTGTTTTCGGCGGCAAAATACCTTTCGAAAGACATTACGAAGTGCACGTTCCGCCGTGGGGACTACGTGAACTCCGCCGTGGAGGCTGCCGATAGTTACGTGGGCTATCAGGTGCTTGCTATTCTCGCCTGGAAACTGACAGGCCGATGCCGCGCATCACACGTCGTATTACCCGTATTACTTCAGAACATAAATTTCCTGTTGCATAGAGTTCTTAATTTTAGGTCCATTGTGTCAGCAAGGTGAACTTGCGCTGGCACCAATCGAGGCCAAACAGGGCGCATATTCTTTCAACGCGTCGCGTGCATCTGTTTGATCACGAGATATTCGAAGCCCCTATCACAAGGTCGTTTTATCGAGTACTCTGTGTCAACAGCCCTTCCGATAGAGTTAACGTACGGTTTCTTATTTTGTAAAGCATGACATCCGAGTGCCAGGTAAGTGATGCTTACAATATTATACCAAGCCATTCTTAGCAAAACTAAAGCTTTAGAAAAACTTGTTTCCTGGGGATTCGCTAGTTGCCTGGATTGTGATGCACGCTGCATGGCACACGGGGACATCTGTGATCGTTGTCACCTGAGTGATACCTTAATAGATTTTGAGCCCAGACCTACCATAGTAATACGTTGCACGTATGTTACTTATCAACACTGTGCAGGCTTGACTCGCATCCCACTGCGATCGCCGGCAGATCCGTGGCAGCGCGTCTAGACTCGTCGCCCTTCGATTTTGAGGCTATGTCGAAGCTGAAAGCTGAATAACTTGAAGATTAATTTCCCTATCGCAAAAACTTGTTGAAAACTCTCAGAAAAGCGCGAGTACTTGCCAGTCGTCGATGACAACACGTTCGCTGTGTACCCTCCCGCACGATCCTTCGACAGCTGTCGCCTATAGCCCTATTGAAATTCGTAACTACAGTTTGGAGCTCTGGGGAAGCTAGAAGGCTTGTCCTGGCTCTGGAGAAAGTCTTTGAGCTGGAAGTGTAGGTTGAGGAGTTTGGGGTTGGTCCCACAAAGGCTTTTTAATGCCTTATCGGTAGGAGTGTCAAAGGATAAAAGGTGCAGTGTGTCAAACGTGGGAAGCTGCCCATCTGGTAGAGACTTGTGTGTGTGTGTGTGTGTGCGTGTGTGTGTGCGTGTGCGTGCGCGTGCGTGCGCGTGCGTGTGCGTGCGCGTGCGTGTGCGTGCGTGTGCGTGCGTGTGCGTGTGCGTGTGTGCGTGTGTGCGTGCGTGTGCGTGTGCGTGTGCGCGTGTGCGTGTGTGCGTGTGCGCGTGTGCGCGTGTGCGTGTGTGCGTGTGTGCGTGTGCGCGTGTGCGTGTGTGCGTGTGTGCGTGTGCGCGTGTGCGCGTGCGTGCGTGCGCGTGTGCGTGCGTGTGCGCGTGTGCGCGTGTGCGTGCGTGTGTGTGCGTGCGTGTGCGTGCGTGTGCGTGCGTGTGCGTGCGTGTGTGTGTGTGTGCGTGTGCGTGTGCGTGTGTGTGCGTGTGCGTGTGCGTGTGCGTGTGCGTGTGCGTGTGCGTGTGCGTGTGTGTGTGTGTGTGTGAATTTGCTCTCACATGGGAGTATGTGTGTAAATGAGCTACTTCTTTGCTGGCGTTGTTTGCCAAAAATTGGCAAGAAAACACAATAATCAATATCTCTTGAAATAATAATATGCAAAGCATGCTGGCACAGTAGCGACAGCAACATATGAGCATACAGGCATGCAGCTGCGTGACAATCCTAATGCATGACTGCACCATCTGGAAGGAAGTTTCTTTTTCAGTAAGCAGCACAAAGTCCGTATTTTTGGCTTTTCTCATGCAAACCAAAACGAGGCTCATCGCCAGTGATCTTGTCTATTGTTCTAATATCATTTGCTTATCTTGAACTTAGAGCTTCGTTTCTCGCAGGTCATGCCAATGATAGCAGCAGTTTCACAATGCCCAGCTTTGATGCCCTCCATCAAGAGCAAGCCACTTGCATTCGCCTTCAGACAGATGGTTGATGTCTTCTTGGAAGCAGTTTGGAAGACAACATTGTAAGTAGATATAGGTTTATAGTGTAATATGACGAGTAAAGTTATAATTTAAAACTCTGAGGCTCCTTGGCGTCTTAAGCTTCATGTCATGTGCAGTTGTGTGGGGTTTTAATATTTCCGATGGTACGATGCATACTGCAGGTATGAATGCTGATGCAAAGTATACACTTGCATTTTCTTGATGGCCTTTAATAATGAGGATTTTCTTTGTGCAACAATATTCACAGAATGGAGCATTGCAGCATGATATTCTTTATTGTGCATTCAGGGATAATTTTGTATGACCTTCCTGCTACCAATTTATTTGCAGGAAAGGAATATTTGTTTACTCTCTGCAATGAGCTTATTATTTGCTCATTGCATTACACTCTTCTACCTATAATTTATTCCCATATAATTCTCAAGACCATAAAAGAGGAGCTGTTTTTATTTTGAATACATTATATCAAAATAAAAATGTGCCGGATTGCAATCTAGACTGCAAGGGATTTGAAGAAATTACAAGAAACCAGGACCTCTCGTGGGCGTTAAAATACATTTCCGCATGCCATGCAGCTCTTTCTTCTACTGAGCTAGCTGCTCATGAAAATTGCAAGCACCCGCCGTGGTTGCTCAGTGGCTATGGTGTTAGGCTGCTGAGCACGAGGGCGCGGGATCGAATCGCGGCCACGGCGGCCACATTTCGATGGGGGTGAAATGCG
The DNA here is from genome assembly GCF_050947875.1 of Dermacentor variabilis. NCBI lineage: Eukaryota > Metazoa > Arthropoda > Arachnida > Ixodida > Ixodidae > Dermacentor > Dermacentor variabilis. Next base: position 127,875,176 of record NC_134575.1, on the reverse strand, counting down.
AAAACACCTGTGTACTGAGATTTAGGTGCACGTTAAAGAACCCCAGGTGGTCAAAATTTCCGGAGTCCTACACTACGGCGTGCCTCATAATCAGAAAGTGGTTCTGGCGTGTATTTAATTTTTTTATTTAAAATTGCAAGCATCTTTCATTTCACACAGTTTTGCACGATATAGCAGGCCTATCATTGTCCCTAAGTAAAACCTTTCCTCCTTTGAATCATGAAAATTTGTCGAATGCTTAATTTGGGAAAAGACTTGAAAAATGAATGTTTCATAATTTTGAAACTGTGTTGGTTGGGGCCTTGACAGTTTTCAGACAACTTGACCATGTTGAACCTAGCCGTTACGAACGAGAAAAAAAACATGCACAGGAGCACTCATTTAATCAAATGCAATGCTTGTGGTCATTATCCATGTGACAAAATTTACTTTAAAGTGAGAGAGGGCGGGTAACCAATTTACAAACATTGTGACTCATGCGGGTAGTGGCAACACAGGATGAGAAATGGTTGTGGCTCTGAGGTTCATTGAATATTTGAACACTTATACACAATCCCGACCCCCTAGTGAGGGGTAACCGTGCAGTATGTTTTGGGCGGTAAAGATTATTTTTCTAGGATACACGAAATTTCAGACTCTAGTTGAGAGGCTGCAGAAAGAAGGATCTTGTAAATAGTCGCAGATTAACATAAACTGCGTAGGAGGGGCATCACAGTTTAGAGCATGAAGTAGGAAGTGGGAGCATGAGGAAAGATCTTAATTTTAAATAAGGGAATACTACTTGTGAGCATATTGCCAAGCTAACCCATTGAAAGAAGGGGGCGTGCTCTAAGGAAAATAGTTGACAACACGTGCTAAATTTTCCAGGAAGGTATGCCGAAATGCCAATTACTAAATTAGTAAATAAGAAATACACAATAAATTTTAAGATACAGAAAGGGTCTAATAAACTGCATTGGAGAGTTGGCGATCGTTGGGTTGGATGCATGTATTGCTGGGCAAATGAGAATGCCAGTGAAGGTTTCCTCGTTTTCATTTTGTGTGCACTCTGTAAAACAGTACGCTTTGTCTCCTAGTGAAATAATGTGTAAACACAGTTATTTTTCATGTCTTGTGCATCTCAGTCGTAATGTGCCATATCCCATAAGGTTGTCAGCTGCAGTACTTATACAGTGTAATGCACAGATATATTGCAGATTTCGTAATGTCAATTTTATATTAATGTCACATACACGCTCTTGGACAAATGTATGTTGTTGAGAGATGTCATTGGTAGTGTCTTTAAATTTTATTCACTCTTATTTTCTATGGTGAAAAGGCTACTGTACATTAATTTGCTTTTGCTGCTGTATGTGCCATGTTGTATTCACAATGACATAGTGGTTTAGTGTTCACAGTAACACGCAATTCCTAAATTTTCAAAATAGAAATTTCTCCTACCTTTCACTTGTCTTCCCCAGTTGCCTGAGGTGTGCATTGTGCCGTCACATTAATTAAGTTTGTGACTTTCATGAGGTTGTTGCCTTATCAAATTTTCCGCAGTGTGCATGCGTAATTGCACATACTGAACTCTCATGATTCTCTTATTTTGCTAATGCAGGATGCAAGATTACAGCGATGCCATGCGCTGCACTTATTGGTCAACATGCTCAGAGAATGGATTCCCTGCATCTCATGGTTAACCGTGAACAGTATTCTTTTTTTCTTTTTGACTGCTAAACGCCATTTGCTGCATAGATTGCATTTTTGCAGCTCAAATGTGTACTATATTTTTGCTAATTTTGAATCAATTAATATACACTTTTCAGTATGATAAAAAAATGACGTACAGCACGAAGGAGAAGGACTGCGAGAGACGACATATCTGACTGCGCTGACTTCCAACAATATTTTATTGCGTTGCCACATCGAGTGTCTATATGCAAGAGGGGCCATGCGCAGAAAATTAAAGGCATTCACAAGCGGTGTTCTAACAGCAATTTATTGTACTAAGAACATGGTCACTTGAAAAAAAAAATAAACATCACAATTTCTATCTGTTGAGATACAAGACTTCACTAGCGGTCAGCGTCATAGAGGGGGCACTAACGCACACACTACCCAGTTTTCTGGTGAATTCAGCATAAATAATTTACTGGGTGAGCTGTGTCTCGCTAAAACTTCCATATCTTCAAAGAGGGGCATGGAGCCACAGTCCTGGCAATGGATGCCCAAGTGGCCTTGAACAGTGTTATGGACGTTGTTATAGGGCTCTCTTAAAATATCATTCAGGCACCTGTCTATCTGTCCAAGATATTTACTGCCTCAAAACAGGGGAATTTAGTAAACCGCATTCATTGCACATATCACAAAACGTTTTCTGTGCCCGACAGAGCAACAACTCTAACGCGATTTAAGCACGTTTACAGACTTAGAGCCTTGCCAGCTTTTCCGGGGCTGAGCAAAGGACTGCATTCCTGCACGTTGCCCAATATTTTTTAGCCTATGGGAGACATCATGCATGTACGGTAGTACTGCAAACCTGTCTTTCAACCATCTAGTTCGTTGACTGAGTGGGATCATGACAATTTGTGCGCTTCAGAAGCTCTTCCGCTGTGGCTGAAATTAAGGCCAAAGGGTAGCCAACCCAAGAAAAGTTATCAAACTGTGCAGCAAGATTATGTTGCATCTCGTGTGAGCAAGATTTATTGAGGCTGTTAACGAGGCAAAACTTTACAATACCTCGTTTAACGAGCTTTGAATGTGCAGAGTTAAAGGGCAAGAGTGACTTATTCTCGGTTCGGAGCACCAGCACACATGTTTGTTTGCAAGGCACAGCCTGATATCTAGAAAGCCCAAGAAATCATAAATAAGGGCTTCATTCGTTAGTTCTAGAGGCTGCATCTCTTTCTTAAACATCTCCAAGACCCCCAATCAGCAGGCTCAAATGCGTGGTCAGAGCAATCAATAAATACCAGATAGTCTTCCACAAACCTGCACACTTTGACAGCGGAAGATGCGTCTAGGTGACCTTGAATATTGCAATCATGATGAGCTAGATAACTATTACTTAGTAACGGCGCCAGGCATAATCCCATACAATATACAAAGGAATGGTGTTTGTATAGCATCATGCCTGGAGCTGCCACTAAGTGATATATATCTAGCTCATCATGATCGCAATATTCAAGGCCACCTAGATGTGCCTCCTGTTGCCAAGTGTGCAGGTTTGTGGACAACTACCTGGTATTTATTGATTGCACTGACCACGCTTTTGAGCCTGCTGATTGGGGTTCTTCGAGATCTTTAAGAAAGAGATGCAGCCTCTAAAACTAACGAATGAAGTCCTTATTGATGATTCCTTACGCTTTCTAGATATCAGGCTGTGCCTTGCAAACAAACATGTGTGCTGGTGCTCCGAACCTAGAATAAGTCACTCTTGCCCTTTAACTCTGCACATTCAAAGCTCGTTAGGCGAGGTATTAAAGGTGTTGCCCCGTTAACAGCCTCAATAAATCTTGCTCACACGAGATGCAACATGGTCTTGCTGCACAGGTTGATCGCCTTTCTTGGGCTGGCTACCCTTCAGCCTTAATTTTAGCGATAGCGGAACAGCTTCTGAGGTGCACAAAATGTGATGAGCCCGCTCAGTCAATTAACCCGCCTGTTGAAAGACAAATGTTTGCACTTCTACCGTATGTGCGTGATGCCTCCCATAAATTGAAAAAGATTGGGCAACATGCGTGAATCACAGTCATTTTCTCAGTGACGGGAAAGCAGGTAAGGCTCCGTAAGCGTGCAAACACGCCTAAATCGCGTCAGAGTTGTTGCGCTGTCGGGCACAGACAACGTTTTCTGACATGCGCAACGAATGTGGTTTACCAAGTTCCCCTGTTCTGCGGCAGTAAATTTGTTGGACCGACAGGCAGGTGCTTAATCGATGGTTTAAGAGAGCACTATAACAATGTCCATAACGCTGTTCAAGCAACTTGGGCGTCCATTGCCGAGACTGTGGCTGCGTGACCCTCTTTGAAGATACGGAACTTTTAGTGAGACACAGCTCATCCGGGAGATTATAAAAGCTGATTTCACCAGAAAACATAATAGTGTGGGCGTTAGTGCCCCCTCTATTGCGCTGACCCCTAGTCAAGTCTTCTGTCTCAACAGATAGAAATCGTTATGTTTTTTTTTCAAGTGACCATGTTCTTAGTACAATGACTTGCTGTTAGACAGCCCTTTTGAATCCGTTTCATTTTCTGCGCATGCCTGCTCTTGTATATACATATATGCATACAATGTGGCAATGGAATAAAATATTGTTGGAAGTCATAGCAGTGTATGTCGTCTCTCGCAGTCATTGTCTTCCACGCTGTACGTCATTTTTTAACATGAATTGTCAACTAGCCCAAGAAACCACCCTTGTTCAGTATAATTATAATGTTTGATACGACCATTCCTGCTGACAAATGTTAACAGTGTGATATTTACCTTGAACTTATGCATGGCTGCCTGTGCTGTGTTCTTTTAGTAACCAGAGCATGGCTGATTTAATAAACAATATTTGCTAATTTGCCTACTCACATGCTACAGCAGCCCTAATCTTGTATTGCGCATCTAAGTGCAAATGATTTTGAAATTTACTATGTATCTTGAAACACTGTCCACCTTCCGTGCTCAGCGAAATCGTTCAATCAACAGTGGTTTCTTTTTATCAAGCCTCCTACTGCACTTTGCACCCAAACAGTAGTAACAGTGGAATATTCAGTCTTTTGAATTATAGTAAAAGAATCCATTTTCAAACTACATATTGTATAGCAGACCAGTGCCTTCGGGTTACAAAACAAAAATTTATAGAAAGCGGAATTGTAGTTAGCAAATCTGCTACGCAGCACCTTTAGCCCAGAGAACTCTCGTTTCACAAAAGAGGAAAAATGATGTAGGCACTAAAAAATTCTACATATTTTTCGTGCTCGAGTAATCTTGTTGGAAAGACGAAATTAGCAATTATGCTCCTGGCTTAAACCTTACTTAAAGCACGTCTATGCTTGGAAAGTATTGTTTCAGTCTGAAAAATGTTGGCCAGTTATGCTTTACATCGACTTTCCAAACTTTTCAGAATGCTTTGCGACTACATTAGTGTACAAAATAGCAGGTGTCTTGTGCGTTTGCTCTGCGTTTCATTTACTTCCCTAATTCACCTTTTCAATATCCCGTTTTTTTTTCAAGGCAAAAACTTGAATTTTCGTTCATAGGAGCTTAATACTGAACATTTATTCCTGTACGTGGCTCAAAACATTGCGAGGTCAACTCAGGCTCTTTCAGTGCCGCTATACATAGTTTCTTCTCTAATAAGAACAGATTTGATCAATACTTATATTTTAGATACCTTTGTGGGAAATGTACATGTTCTTGTACTTACCATTGTGTTTGGTGATTGTGCATGCTTAGATTTCATGTGATTTATCTATCTCTTGTACTCTGTATTGTAGAATGCAATAAATATGTTTACATTTTTCTTGAAAATGCAGCATATATCTTACCAGTCTGTGTTGCATGTTATGTGGATCTGGTAATCATGGTAACCATTTGTGTTGATATACGTGCTCAAAAGTGTCAAATCTGCTAGTTTGTATTTGTGCAGCGAAGACAGGTTTTGCAATATACAATACACCATGAATTACTAATATGTAATGCGATCCACATGTATAGGTGTTGTGTATACCCATAAAAGCTTCAAGGTCGGCTGATGGACGGTGCGTTTGGTAGCCGAACTGGAACCTTGTGGCACACGCAAGAGCTACGCGTGGATCGCTGTACATAGTAGCAATTGAAGGGCGCGTACTGCCGAATCTGCCTTCCATACACACCAGAAATAAAAGGGTGTAGACCCTTCCAACACCCACATAGATAGGTGTTAATGTGGACTAGCACCCTTGCACTCTAAATTTATTTTGCTGGACACCCTTCCTCGAGGATTCATAACTGCACCCCAACTGTAGGGTGTAGACAATCAGCACCCTTAGGGTGTTCGTCTGGCGACAAACTGATTTACACCCTTAAGGGCGTTAAAATGTTTAGTGGGAAGGATACTCACCCAATAAATGAGACGAGCTCATGTCGAATGTACTTTTGCTGTTTCGTACAACAGTTAGGTCCGAATTGTCTTCGTTGAGAGAATGACTTAACTCTTTTGCTGGCGGATCATTATAGTTGGCCATTCTGCTTTTATAGAATTAGAGACAGGTTTGTTTTTACACCCTTTGAAAACGATATATATTTCGAAACACATTTTCTGTTGCTCACGCGTGAATTTCTCCATATGCAGGACCCTTGCAGCAGCCCACTGACTTGACTGGATTTGTCACGTTTCCAAAGCGTTGTGCTGCTAGGCGTCAGGCCTTCAATATTACGAATGCTTCCCTCACGTGCAGTAATAGCACGAAGTGTTCACATGTGCCCACAGTGCAATTCCCGCGTGATATTCTAAAGGGTAATATTTTAACCAGGGAGCGATAATAATTAGAGTTGTGACGGCCTCTTCCCTCAGACAATCCAAGGTGCCATAGCACGTATGGAAAAAAGTGCATCAGTGAACGCTTGAAATTCAGCTGCTTCATCAAAAACGGCCACATAACTTACAGGACATGCGGTAAGCATCGTTTAGATCCCATTGAAGAAAAATATGGATTGACTATTCGCGATGCACTGTGTTCACAGACGTGACAAATCTAACTGAAGATGTATATGAAAAATTCCGGTATGTATCTGATGATAATGACTGCAGTTCAGATTGTTCCAGCTAACATCGTCCGAGCTGTTAAAACATTTGTGCAATATTAAATTATAAGATCTACAGTTTTCATTCTTCAGTCTTCTTCCCACACAAAGATAATTATTGCCTACATTCTCCCAGGAACCGCAAGAACTATTGCACGAACGGTCTAAGAGAGCGAAGCATTTATTAAAGAGAAGCAGGGGGGTGTCATGTGAATGAAGAAGGGTTTGCGCAACCAATTGACGTCATTCGCATTTTTAAACCGATTGTAAACTTTTGTGCGTTCCGAAGTTGGTAAGCGCGCTTTGTGGGGTGCGCGTGTTATTGACTGAAGAATTTGAATAAATTTTTGATCGGATAGTTTTCGGGAATTACTTAATGAACAAGGACTATATTAGAAAGAAATATCCCTAAATGCTGTAACGCATTGGCTGGCCTCCTTCGTCAATAATATGTCCATCGTCAGGTGCGGTTGAATTTTCGCTTAGGAACGATTCTAGCTAAGGGCTCTTTATGAATACGCGCTCAGATGTAGTCGTATCAGCCGACATTATTGGATGGAAAGGTGACGCCCCTCCAGCTTCTACCATGATATAGGTGAAATGTAGGTGCAGAATGGTGTTATTGATACCTACTTTATGACTTTAGTGGGCGGAAAACTTCAGTAATTGCGCGTGCCCTGAGCATCACCATCAACTGGGCCGCATTGCAGGTGCTTGGAAAGAAAATAAGTGGTATTAACAAGAAATGACAGCGCGATGTGAGGGATTAAAATTTTAAATTGGGTAGGTAACTGTTCAAGCAGGGAATCAGGTGATGCATGGAGGGCAATAATGGCAAACGATGCAATAACAGCTAGGCAGGTGCCCCCTATGAACAATTCCAGCGTGTGTAGGAGAAATAGTCATGCCTAGTTGTCTTTGCTAAACGGAAGTTTCGCAGATTTGCAGGAAAATTTAATAACTTGCTTCTCCTTCAAATATTTGAAATATGAGCTGTGCAGATGAAAAATATAATTGTCAAGGATGTAAGTTACGGATACGTCAAGGTCAGGGCAGGTCAACTTTGATGTTTTTTATGATGGTAATAAGTGCAAATGGGGCTTTCTTTGAGTAAGCCAGATTTTCCTGTCAAAATTGCATTGTTGATCACCAGTAATTATCGAAGGTGTTTTTGTGTAACGGTACGCAGGTTGTTCGTCGATAACAAAAACAGATGGCAGAACCCAGCAGGAGGCAGTTCCTAATGTGTTTGGATCTAAGAGAATGTAATTAGGGAAATGATGATTGTAAACATAGAAGAAAACAGGAAACTTGCGATGGTAAAGGACGAGTACCTGGAGCACAGAATGATAAAAGCAGATGGTAAATATTTAACTAAATTATAGGGTTTAACGCGCAAGCACCATGATGTGATTGTAAGGCATGCCGTACTGGGGGACTCCGGAAGTTTGGACCACCTGGGGTTTTAATGTGCACCTAAAGACACGTACCCGGGCGTTTTCGCATTACACCCTCATAAAAAGGTGGAGGCCGTGGCCGGGATGACATCGCGCGAGCTCGTGCTTAGCAGCCCAACACCATGGCCAGTAGGCAACGGTGGCGGGTGCTACTTGTTATGAAAGGGATGCATAACTAGAGAAAAAAACGAAACAATTCTAAGTGTTCGGCGAGATAGAAAGAAAGAAAAAAGTAATAAAGAAGTATTGGCGTGTACGCAGTGACTGCTCCTTCATTCCTAGTCAGCAAACGAGTTCTTAGTGAGAACCCATGGGATAGCATACTGCGCAGATGTACTGAAGCACGGCGTTGCAGAACCGGAAGGTTATCCTCCTACACTGAGGCATCTCAGCGTACCCTGGAGTACCAATAGGGGTACTCACAAGTTATTGTGTTATGCGGCCAGTGCCCGCACGCCTACAAACTGCTGTGTGTCATAGATGAACACGTTTTTACCAAATTAAGAACTGAGTTTTGACAAATAGAAGCATATCCTAGATAGGAATACGCAATGCACAACGCACAGTTACAAACGTAGTGAACTGCAGTTACAAGCATAAAAGAACAACGGAGGAAAGCGTGTCTTTTTGTACACAACTATGCAGCCACACTGGCACGCTTATTTTTCTATTTGCTTTCCGTCTCGGAAAACGAAAGCTTGTCAAGCAGCCAAACTGAACGCCTACTGGCTTTCTTTAACCCATAAACCTTGAGTTCTTTTTTAAAATCTTAGCTGAGCAATAGAAGCATGTAAGTATTGAGCTGAGCCGCCTAATGTATTTATTAAATTGAAGAAAATGATCGGTAGTTATGTGCTCGAGAAAGGTGTTTCTGTTATCTAGTGAAGGCAAAGCAATCAAACTTGTATTTGTTTCTTCTTGCACGGCTACGCACGACCGGTTAGTCCAAAGCATGAGATCTAAAAAGAGTTTTAATTTGTAAAGCCTATGGGCATGTCTTTTTTGTACTTCGCAGAATATCGATCGCTTACGTTGGATTTGTTTTGAGCTGCCTTTGGTTTGTTAATATCACAGTTTTTCATCTACAGAGAGGAAAGAAGCAAAGTTTAAAACCTAACATGTTTTTCAGGATTGGTTTCGTTGATGCTGCATTCCTGCTATTTCAGTTGGCCTGCAATATGACTGTGTTTCCTTGTGGCAATATTATTGTCGAGGACAAGATTATTTTGTGAAATGCAAATCAAAAGGCATGTGGTTCTGTGGATACCAGTGCTGTAAGTGCAGTTTTGTCACTTCGATATGTAGCAGATCGAGGGAATGATTCAAGAATAATAAGATGAGCATATGTCTGAACTAAGTACAAGGTAGCGGACCAATCGCACACGCCGGCATCACCCTTATCGTCTGGTTATTTATGTTCACTGCACTGGCTATCCCCATTGAAACCCTCTCTGCTTGAGCGTGCTCGTAGGCTCTTGCCAGCCAATTACATAAAAATGACTGCTCATTGTAAACAATGTTATTCAATTTTAAAGCAAACAAAATGGACCTCATATAAACCAGGAGAGCATTTGATTCGGCTGTTCGGAAAAGGTTGCGGATCACCACCCAATGATCTCGTCGGCCAATACATAGATTTAACGTCAGGTGGTAGAATAAAATCAGATTGAAATATTTTTACGTTATAGGGCCCAAGGAGGATATATAAATATCCTCCTTGATAGGGCCCTATATGTGGTGAGTGACCTTTTCCAATATTGTGCGCAATGTCAATGGTTCCATTTTCGTCGGAGGTAAATTCATTGCACTAGGAAAGAATTCGTAAATACTGATGCGCCGTGCTCTTAATGAAGTTATAGGAAGCTAACGGAGTCAGATTTAATGCGGAGCAGTTCAGTGTAACGCCTCTATATTTTGCCATGGTTCGCATTCCTTTGACCTTCTGCTTTCTTCTTACCACGTGTCGTTCTCACACAAATTATCCTTAGCATTGCTAACATCATAGAGAATAATCTTATGTAATACTGAGAACTTCTTCCAAGCGCAAACTTCTTACGAATCATCCGCAACAATTAGTAGAGTGCAATATATGTCGCAAAATATTTGCATCTAGCTTCATTTTGAGTGTTTGCTTATGTGTAAATTACGCATTTCTATTTCTTGAGCCAGCCCTGCCCGCCTATTCGCGTAACCTATCTCGAGAGCCCGAATCGTGATTTTTGCTACCGGTACTTAATGGTACTTCTCCATAATCTTAGAACCATACAATCCGGTACATAAAACTCTAGATTAACGTGTATTAACAACTCGCTTGTGTAGGGATTCCTACAACCTTTCTGATCACTCAGCCCGCGCACCACCAGTATTCTTTCACGTAGATTTGCCGCATTGCGAGATCAGAGCGCTCGACGAAGTCAGCCTGAGTTTTATGCAGTGCCTCTCTGCCGCAAAATTAACTGTGTGGCTACATGTAGAATGGCTTCCGCGCCATCGGACGGAAGCTGGTACGCGTGGTAAGCGATCACTTGTTTTTTCTATGGTGTTACAAAGCTGTCTGCGGTAGGAACGATTTTTCGGTGGTCTTCGTTTTACAGCGAAGTTTTTAAGGGCTAGTTCGCCCTGGACCATGTCCCCGTGAGGACATGAAACTCAAGCCTCCTCCTCCGGCGTCCACGTCAGACGGCACTTGTGTTTGTGCCATCGAGTACGCGCCGTGATTGCCGTGGCCGTACTAGAATAAAACGTTATTAAGTGGGCTGCTCCCGAACATTGTGCAGTGCCAGGCCGACCCACGGCGGCGGTGAAGCAGGTGTTAAGCGAGCCCCCTACGTGGGCCGAGGCTGCAAATTGTGCAATGCCGGGCGACCCGTGGCGCAAGTGAAGGAGCCGTTAAGCACTTCCCATACGTGCGCCAATCTCGAAGATAATGCAATGCCGGGCCTACCCGCGGAGGGGGTGCAGTTCGTAATTAGGGGGCCTACATAAGCATGCTTCTTCACAGAGTGGAAATGACAGTTTGGGCGGTTGCGTTCACAAGGATTCGAAACGCAACTCTAACAGCAGTGTCCTTTCATTCTGCGAAATGTTACGTGCTATAACTTTAAGCGGATTCTCCCTAGTGTGATATCTGGATCAGCGTGCCTTTAGTGGGCCTCTTTTTCGATATCTCAGTAGTTACCACCCATAAATAGAAGTAATGTCTAAACACCATGTACATCATTATCCAATTTCTCTGTTTTGATAGTGAATTCGGGAATCAGTTGAGCAAATTTCTTAACTGAAGGTTGACATCGTAATCATCACCGATTCATCTAGCTTTAAAGAAAGCACAACAAGTATTCTTAACTTTAGGTAGCCATATTAGTTTTCAATTTCGGTTTCCCTAGGTTGGCGATCAGCTTACATGATTGAACACTTTTGTGGAACTGTGCTTATTTTGTTCTTCTCCGTTTGAAATGGTTGTGAGCTTGCTCGCATGATTTTATTTCGGATTTTTCATTCTTTTTATTATGCACTATTGCTTTGCCTTGGTTCCGGGATTGAACTTTTTTTCGCTTTCCTTTTACTCTTCTTTTGTGACTTGAAATGTTGGTGCCTATTGTATGAACTGATGTGTATTGTGTAGCTTGACCACCCTTGTGTGTTGTACCGTAAGGCTCTGAGGATATGCATAATGAAATAAAATGAACGTCGCTAGCCTCATTTTAAGGCAAATGAATAGCTGTGATCGGCTCCGTATTGTTAAAGCACAAAATTCTAAAAAACATTTCAACGATATATTTTCGTTGATTGCAACACTTATTAGCAAATGCACCAATTTTGGATGATAGCACTGATCTGAAGTGCAGGTTAGGGAATTGAGAGTTCACTTGAAGGACATGGATGATTGAATTATTTTAGAGCGATGCTCTTAGGCACCCGTTCCTGCGGTGAGTATCGACGTTGTCCCTCGTCGTAACCAAGTGAACGAGCAAAGCGAAAGAGGAAAGCGAACGTGGAGTGGACCGTGAGAATCAAAGCCTAGCGCCGCGCAAGCCTTGCGACGAGCATTACGAGATGGCGCCAGAAGTGAGCGCCATCGCCTGTTAACCCATTGCATGCGGCGAGCGCATCACACCATACCATATATGGAAACAACGCGCTGCATATGCGGAGGTCTGTCTGCCGCGGCTGATCTGAATTTCGCCCGCACTACACCCACGCGCTGCGTTTCCTAATCTTCCGATTAGCGAGGCAGTCACGTCACACTTCGCTGCGTTTGAAACGTGCTGAACGAGGCAGGTTGTCCGTGCTTGCCAATATATCGCGAAATGAAAACACGTGCAGAGCTGCGCTCCAATTTGTCATTAGAGAATATCGTAATTGTCGGTGAAATTATTCTTTTATGAAGACTGCTACACTTTATTAATAAGTTGTGTAGCCGGGAAGCTTTCAGATGCAAGTAAGCTCGCGCTTTTTCACCGATGAAGCGGCCTTTCTGGAGGTGCTCTGAAGACCTCCTTTGCTAGGATGCACATGCAGAGACTTCATCGCCCGACATGGGCGAAATTCAGCCTGCGCGGTTCAGGCCTGATAGGCGGCCGCGTCTCGCCAGTTCACGTCATTCACATGAATTAAATGGTGTTGTAGACCGCTACGCTTTCTTACTCGGCTGCATTTACCAGGCGTTATAATGACTGTCTTCATGACATAATTTTTAGAAAATCGAGAGAAGAAAATTTATGCTTACCTCACACGCAGGGAGCACACGATGTCAGTGCAAAAGTGCACTAAAAAGCCACTGGACCCTATGGCAAAGCAGCGCAAAACACGCCGTACGGTGGCAGATAGGCATGGCGCCAATGCTCCATCACTGGGAAATCGGCATTTGAAATACGACGCACTTCTTTGCTTAGTAACAGAAATGTCTAAGCAAAGCAAGGTCACGATGAAGTCAACGCAACGCCACGATTAAGAACCTGATGATGTTTTGATCACATTTCGTCTTTAAAAATTGGGCCGTCAGGAGATAGATCAGTCCTAAAATGTGCACATTATTCGAATTGTGTTGGCCTGATTGGCCGGTAGTGGGCAGGGTGCAAGAAAATAACGGATATAGGGGAAATCAAGGCGGTACGATTGGTCATTATTGGACAGCGTGAAAACAAAGATATGGTGTGAAGTAAGTGGGTCTGCGGCGGCAGGTAACGCATGTGAGCGGCAGTGTTCGCTCCAACATTTACATCCTGTCGTTACCATGCTGTCCTGGTTATTCTATCGTCCTTTTAATGCCTTAATTGTTGTGTCCAAAAATATAACAACTGAAATGGATTAGGATGTACGCGATTGGAATTGGTGGTCCCTCTGTACCAAAAGAGCAGTGAAAGTAGTCGGCTATAGATTGCCACCTAAGTGGTAGTCACATGTCGATTACCACTGGAAGAAGAATAGTGTTCGGCATCGTCTTAACGACAGGCACGCAGCGAACCCTGGTGGCAAACGCGACGTGTCACTGTCAGCCTTGGGGGTGGGGGGCAGGGGAGGGCGCTGTTAACCAGCGCCACACAAAGCTGCTTTAGACCCCTGCGTGTAAACCTTGAGGCGCCATAAATGTGACCCGCATCTCAAAGAGCTAGCCGGCTGTCAGAGAGGAGCGCGTCCTGCAATTTGATTTCGCGAGACCAGTGGCCTTAGCGGAAAAAAATGAGAATAGCAAAACGGGGAAAACGGAAAAGAATGTTAGGCGCTTTAAAACAAAGGCAATAGTAAAAATATAATAAACTTGGCTTATCAATGAATGATGCGCTTACCAGTGTACATTTTCTTACGGGTACATAGTTTTTACAGTTTGTTGCGTCCTTCTGCAGCAGTAGCACGATATACGTACAGGCTTACTAGCTATGTGGGCGCTGTCTTCTGTGGAGCATTGTGTGGCGATGATGTTTTCATGGAACAAAGCTCTGCTGAAGTCTTGGTTTCTACAGTGAAACAGACTTTAAGTATTCAAGTAGGTTCGTAAACTATTGAGCTTTTCAGCTCCTTTAGTAATCGTTAAAGTGGAACCTATTGGCTGTTGCCTCTGTACAGGCAACAGTCATTAGCTGCACAACCAATAGCCAATTATTGTGAATGTACTACGCACAGAATATTTATTACATGACAGAAAAATCTAAGCCGGAAACCCCCTTTTAATGACTGTCAATGGTAACACTATTAGCGTTCGAGAAATATGGCTAGACAGCGTATTTACAAATTCATGTTTATTTCGCGTCTTTAGTCTTCATTCTGAGACTTCCGTTGCTTTGGTATTGCTCCACTTTGCTAAGGCATTTCCTCGCACGTCCACAACAGCATGATGACAACGGATGCTTGATAGGGACTGTCTGTTGGCAAAAAATGACGGTCAATCGATCAACAAAGATCATGTGACAACGACAACATGACAATGGGATGACGTTACTGAAGCGATGATAATGGTAAAACGACAAAGTGACGACGACAGCATGGCGACTATGTGATAACGATGACATGTTCATGACGGCATCACGAAGTAGTACGAATGAAGGACTTGTGCACGTCAACCTGGCTTAATGAAAATACTAAGGAATCAATTTTTTAGGAAGTGGACACGCAATGCAAAAACCAGCAGGACGTAGAACTTCTGAAATGTACCGAGACACTAATTCATTGATTGCGCCTTGGGAAAGTAGCCACGAAATATTTCCAAAACTGGCATCTTCTCCGGATTGCTCTTCTGGCCACAACGATGAGGATGTTCGCCATCTACCCCTCAAGTGACCCATACACGCGATGCAAGAACGGCAGCTAGAACAAGAGCTACACTCCGTGAATCCTCACCGGCCTCTCTCACTCCCAAGATTTCTGGGCCCATAGCGATTTGAAAATAGCACAGCGAAAAGCATTGAACGCACTTGAACATTTTTATGAAGAAACAGGCATCCTTAACAAGTACTAGATATTGAACGGATTATTCAGACGATATTGCTATACTTCCTTCTATTTATTTGTAATTATTAGTGCTTGTATGTGACGTATTATACTTTTTTTGTATTCTGGGCATACATTATTTTAACTTTCTATAATTGCTCATCTCTTTATATATTCATCGCAGCCTACATGATGGCCGTTTGTGTGTGTTTGTGACTTTCTTTAGAAACTCATTATGGTGCAACTTGCATTTTAAAAGAAAATATTATGGGGTTTTACGTGCCAAAACCACTTTCTGATTATGAGGCACGTTTTAGTGGAGGACTCCGGAAATTTTGACCACCTGGGGTTCTTTAACGTGCACCTAAATCTAAGTACACGGGTGATTTCTCATTTAGCCTTCATCGAAATGCGGCCGCCGTGGCCGGGATTCGATCCCCCGACCTCGTGTTCAGCAGTCCAACACCATAGCCACGGAGCGACCACGGCGGGTACTTGCATTAGACTTTTATATTGCCATGTTCATGGGTGTTGAGGACTGTCTTCTGTGGATTTCTGACCGTATGACGTGATTTCTTTTCATTTTCCTACATATTTCTTTATATTGTTGTTTCCGCTATGAGAAAAAGAGTAGCCGTCACCAATATAAGGTGACTACATCTCTGCCTTTTATTTTCATTTCAAGAAAAAATAGGGACAGAACAACTAACACGACGCATCACGACGACGGTGTGACAAAGAATACATGACGATAATTATATGGAAATGATGCAATGACAATGAAGACGTGACAATGGTATAATAACAATATGATGATGATGGGTGTATGGTGACAATGGCGCGAGGAGGGTGGATTGAGGAGAGTCGGATGACGAAGTTGAAAGGACGAGGATGACGGGATAACGACGGCATGGCAATGGCGCTATGACTACTGATTGAGGCAGTGACTGTCTGACAACGGCGCAGTCACAATGATGACATGAAAATATCGGAATAATTGCCATTGAATGAAGGTAGCATGATTACCATAGAATGACGAAGAAGAGTTGACGTGGATTGAGCGACAATGCCAGTATGCCCATGACGGCATGACAACGATGGTTTGACGGCGGCTATGTTACAACGATGGCGGGATGACGGTGGTTTCACGAGGGTGTAACGACGGTATGCCATAGTGCGTTGTTTTGTTCATATAGTATTGAACACTCGGCTCAGCAATAACAGTATATCTTGAATGTATCTTGTGTTGCTGCTTCATTGATCGAATTTTCGTACTGAAAGCATTCAAAAATTATTTTGTTTATATTGCACGCCACCGACCAACAATGACTGGCTTTTGCAAGTACAGTTAAGATGCCGTTCGCAGATTTCGTCCATACAGGACAGCCACACTTCAGTACAGTTCACAACAATATATTTGATCATCACGCGAAATAATGATTGAGTACAGCACATAACCACCACAGCAAGCTATGCAAGGGCGGCGCATCGTTAATTTAGGCTTCAAGTGAGCCGTACAACATTTTCTTGTACTGTCTGAGGGAGTTTGCTGGCACGTCACAAGCAATTGCTCCCCACAACAAGCAAGAAGACGACGCAAGACGCTGGCGTTGCGAAAAACTCCGTAATTGTCTGACTACAAAAACAAAATATCGAAGGTATTGGACGCACAGAGCTCCGGAGACAAGTAGAATCTGTCTAGCAAACATGAGGAGTATTATGCGCGGTGCTGGTGTCAAGATATCTGCTCCAGATAGAAATGTAAACTGTAGATATTCCTCACTTGATATGCACCCAAGTCTACCGGCATATATGGTGCCCGCAGTATCTTTTGTTACAGATATATTTATAAATAAACATGCGCTACACAAGCGATGTTCCCTTATTCGAAGGCATGTTACATGCATAACGACATCCATATACATGCGCTGCATATTGTACACAAAATTTCGGGTTGAAATTGCATCTCTAAATCATTTAGTACGACACATCGCTATCATTAGATGAATAGTAGTAGGTCGGGAGGAGAACCGAAAAAGAACTTGGAGGGCACTTAAGCTTCGCCTTTCAGGGTGGAACGCGGTAGCGTTATCGGGCCCAGTTGGCGCCACCACTGAATCCGGGCATTCAGCGACATGGGGCCCTGCAGAAGATAATGGTGGACAAATCCCGGCGGCAGTACAAGGAGGAGCAATGGCTCATACCTCCGTAGGGCAGAGGCTACAAGCAGCGGCTCCCCAGTGGCGCATACCCCGTAAAGAAGGAAAATGGGCTTTGTGTAGGAGTGGCCGCGTAACAAAATTTTTTTCCCGTATATTGAAATTGTTTTCTCGTATATTCAAATTACAATCGGACGCTGTCATATCTGTAGGTTGCGTGCAAGCAGGACTTTACACATTTACTTAGGCATTTTACTTTGAGAAATATATTTACTTCAGTAACGCCTCTGCGCCCCGCAGACGGCCTACCCGGTTGTAGTTCGGGATGACTTTTCCTGACAACAACGCCACCGACGGCGGACGCGGACTCCGGATTTTCTGCGACAACAGGTTGTGACTATGTGGTCGTGTCGTCTCTTTCAGCACTAAACTTTGTCTAAACGTGCGACAAGGAGCGTTTGAATATACCTAGGCACACAGACACAAACACACACACACACACATATATATATATATATATATATATATATATATATATATATATATATATATATATATATATATATATAAATATACACACACACGGTGTGTGCGTGTGTGTGTGTGTGTGTGTAGTCGATAATGAATGTGTGCTGAGCCCTGAGAAATAATCCCGACAGGCATACTCACATATCTTTGTAACAACACAAGTAGTACTATTAGTATTATTTCACTAGCATTTAGCCCTGTGGTCCGGCTTTCAACGGAGTGAACTAGCGTACCCGAAGATGTTCTTTCCACAAGTGTTAGATAGGGAAAGGACACGTTCCTCCAATCAAAGTGTTCGCAGAAAATAATCATAAAAAACTAAAATACATGTTTTTTTTTAAACTGGGAATCACACGTGGATGGAACAAAGCCCATGAATTCCTGCAATGAGTCACGGACGAGGGAGCATTGTTGCCACCGTCGAAGAACCGAATAAAAAATTTCCTTTCTTGAGTGGCGGATGGGAAAAAAATGTGGGCGGCTACGACGAGCCCTGACTAAGGCAGCGATTTCCCCAGTCTCAAGCGATCGTCATCGTTTAGGATAAGGAAACGCCACTATACCACAGACCTGTCTTGTAAATGGGGCGTATTGCACAACAGTGGCTCCAAAGGCATACAAAAATAAAGGATATGCGGGCTAGTCAGCATGAAGGAAGACCGTTTTACATGCATCGTGCTTAGGTTACCAGAGATTTCTTTTCAACTATAGCAACATTATTCTAGTCAAAAGGCAAGCACGTGATTTTTCCGGTGATCTCATTAATACTCTAGGCGGTGGTATTAGGCACATAATCGAGGAAGTAATCCCCAATTTCCACATCGTGCTGTACGCCAAAGCCAGCTTCCAATATAGTCGTTTCAGGCAATTGAAAGAGTGAACAGGAAGACTCACAGGTTTAACTACGGGGTGGTTCGAAAAAGCTTTGGGTTTGACCGGCGGTATTTAAATCTTATCATGAAAGCTGTTTCGGTCTGTTGATTAGAGGTAGTAGTTTAAAGAAGGTAGACCACAATGGCGGTGTCACATGGAAAGTTTCTTTTATTATGGACAGATAAGTTGGATCTAGCGTCGATTTCTTTCTTTGGCGTTCTGAAGTGAAGACAGGCCTGGAAACGTGATTTGTTGGAAGGCACACAGGATGTACAAATGATATGATTGAGGATTGAGTTGGTCAAAGTATCACGTAAATTTTTATTTTTCCGGTTCCATATATATGTGCTTAAGGCGATCAATTCAAGCAAGGATTTTTTTTTTTAAATATATGAAACTTTCTGCCCCAACGTAGAGTAGGTAATGATTAGGTCAGTGTATTGTGCACTGTTATATGGTTTAGCTTTAGGTATGTCCACCCGATTCAGCCTGCCAGTTTCAGTTACATCATCATCAACTAATTAGTCTCGGACGCATTTATTTATTGCACGATTAGTACCGAAACCTTTGTTGCTACATATATGCTTAAAGCGGTGTGCTTGCGTGTACCCCACGCCCGTCTTGCAGTATCTGACAGGACTACTATAGAAATTTGAGGGCTTGTGGGTGTCCGATGGCTTCCTGTAATGTTTCGTAGTTAGTCTGCCCCACTATATGAGACGGTTACATGCAGGTGACACAGTCTTGCGGGTACTGCTGGGAAAAGAGAACATTGACGTGAGTGCGACAGACCTCAGGTATAAATTTTAAGACCTCCGGGGGCCCTGTAACGTAAAATATTCCGATCTGTTTATTATGATAAAAATCATATGGTCACTTCAGGCGAATTGCTGCCGTCGCCGTCACAGTGATGTGCAGCTTAAAGCCCAAAGGTGATAACACCGTTGTCGTGCTGTGATATATGCGCGAGTGAAAGCGCGCGAGGGTAACCGACGATTGGGGCTCGATCTCGCGCACGCAAGGGAGAAACCTGGGGAGGAAACGCGCCGTCTTGCGTGGCGCGGAAGGTCACGGGGCGAGGAGAGAGATGGGGGGTTGTGGCGTTATACTCTGGCACCAGCTGTGTATCACGCGGTCGTGGGCGGTCGCCTGCGCCGTATCTTGAAACCGATCTGCGCTTGGGGCAGAGTCGACGTCCGCCGACGGCTCAAATCTTTCGGCGTGTTTTTTTTTGTGTGTGGCCACTTAGCTCACAGTGAAGCGACACACAGCACGAAGGTGACCTCGCTCGCTGCTGCTGCCGGGCTTCCTCACGCCAGTGTTTCCCCAGCAAGTGCCCGCGCTCTTCGAGTGTGATGTGTGCGTGCTTGCCTGTGTGAGCTGACACCATGATTAATAATTTAGTCAACAAGCGAAGGTTTAGATGTTTATACGGGGTGCTATCCTTACTTCGTATTGCTCTCTACTAATTTCATATCGCAATCGATGCTTCTCCCTTCAGAGGAAACTGCGATTATTTTATTCCAAGCTGCTGGGGTCAAGTTTACATAATGAATGAATGTGTGTTGTTTAGGGGCGCAAGGGCCAGGTATCGCCAAAGAGCGCCCAAATTTACAAAACCACCGACTCCACTATCGTGTGGTGACGCGCAGTGTTGTTTCGAAAGCTCAGTCAAACTCTCTCCACGTTTGTGGGAGTTCACATTTGTTGCTTTCATTGCTAATAGCATTGCCTACCTTCAGTGGGTCTTCTTATCTAATCAGCTGACAAGAGGCGAGGAGCACAAAGAAGTGGAGAGGGGTTTGGTAGGACCGGAGTCGGCGTAGTTAGAGTAAATGCCCAAATGATGTGGTGTCGGCGTCTGCGATTCACCCGAGCCTCTTGTCAGGCTTTCTGTGGCTAGCCGAAAATAGCGGTGGTGCGTATTAGGCGGTTTAAAATGCCACTGAGACGGATCCTCGGCCAATGTGAGTTAGCAGACCAATGTGGCATACGTCGCCGAAAGGGCTCGACTTTATAATATATATATATATATATATATATATATATATATATATATATATATATATATATATATATATATATATATATATATATATATATATATATATCTGCAAACACATCATTCTCCCCGGCAGCTTCGCGTAGACATCCCAGCGCGACTGATTCTATTCGAAACGGGAGACTCCGCCTATTTCAAACACAAAATTCACAGTTGTTCATCATATAATGCAATATTACAGCGCCCACGTCACTTTGACGAGGCGAGTTTTGGTAAGTTTTTTGACGTCGCGTGACAGACAGGTGAAGTGGGCGCAGCCCGAATGCATTTTGGCCAATAGTATTGAGCTAATGGGGAAAACGCCGTATAATCATAAATGATTATTTTTCTTTTGTTCGCTTTAATCATGCATAATGAATATGTAAGTAACGTATGAGATGGGTACTTCTCGCGGTTTTCGTGATGTCGCGTGATAGACTGGAAGGTGAGAGTGGCCCGAAGAATGTTTCACCAATCGTCAAGGGCTCGCAGATATAGAATATAAAAATTTCAAATAACTTTAGGTAATATTGGGCCTGTTTCTCCGTGAGGCGACATTATCAAGAAAACACTTCTAGCAGAGTGGATTTAGGCTGCGAGAGGCAAGAAACGTTTCTAGTGGACACATAAAAATATTGGTGTGATTATGAGAATTCTCGTTCCCAAAGACGCTCCGCTTACTTTGACGTAAGAAGCTCCATTATTCTGAAAATTGTTTAGTTCAATAATGAACTTAAGAAGTGTTTGCAGCGGGATGTATTCAGCAGGTTTATCGACCCGTGAGTCTTCATGCAACCGTCGTTATGCCATCAGCATGATAAACACGTCTGAATAATAAATATATATAAAGGAAAGTGGGCAGTTGGACACGATGCTCTCTCCCTTTCCCTCACTCTCTCTGCACATATATATATCAGGAACACCTTAGACTTCCGTCAGCCAAAGGACCAGACAGAATTTAGTAAACGCTACACAACAATAGACCATATTCACACTATCAATCAGGTGATAGAGCAATGTGAGGAATATAACCAACTCTTATATATAGCTTTCATTGATTACGAGAAAGCGTTTGATTCAGTCAAAACCTTAGCAGTCATGGAAGAATTACGAAATCAGGGTGTAGACGAACCGTATGTAGAAATACTGAAAGATATCTATAGCAGCTCCACAGCCATCGTAGTCCTCCATAAAGCAAGCAACAAAATCTCAATAAATACAGGCGTCAGGCAGGGAGATACTATCTCTCCAATGCTATTCACAGCGTGTTTACAGGAGGTATTCAGAGATCAGTATTGGGAAGAACTGGGGATAAGAGTTAATGGAGAATACCTTAGGTACTTGCGATTCGCTGATGATATTGCCTTGCTTAGTAACTCAGCGGACCAATTGCAATGCATGCTCACTGACCTGCAGAGGCAAAGCAGAAGGGTGGGTGAAAAATTATTCTGCAGAAAACTAAAGTAATGTTTAACAGTCTCGGGAAGAGAACAGCAGTTTGCGATAGATAGCGAGGCACTCGAAGTGATAAGGGAATGCATCTACTAAGGAAAGGTAGTGACCGCGGATCCGGATCATGAGACGGAAATAATCCGAAGAATAAGCATGGGCTGAGGTGCGTTTGGCAGGCATTCTCAGATCATACACAGCAGGTTGCCATTATCCCTCAAGAGAAAATTGTATAACAGCTGTGTCTTACCAGTACTCCAGTACGGGGCAAAATCCTGGAGGCTTACCAAGAGGGTTCTACATATATTGAGGACGACGCAACGAGCTATGGAAAGAAGAATGGTAGCTGTAGCGTTAAAGGATAAGAAAAAAGCAGATTTGTTGAGGGAATAAACGCAACCTAATGACATCTTAGTTGAAATCAAAGAAGAAATTGACATATAATGACGAGGGAAGATAACCGATGGTCATTAAGGTATACGGACTGGATTCCATGGGTAGGGAAGCGTAGCAAAGGACGGCAGAAAGTTAGGTGGGCGGATGATATTTAGAAGTTTGCAGGGACAACATGGCCATAATAAGTCCACGACCGGGGTAGTTGGAGAAGTATGGGAGAGGTCTTTGCCCTGCAGTGGGCGTAACAATACTGATGATATATATATATGTATATATATATATGTATAATGTGTGTGTGTGTGTGTGTGTGTATGTGTGTGTGTGTGTGTGTGTGTGTGAAGACGTGGAATCGGCGATGGGTAAAGTCACAACAAAATACTCTGTACTGATGGGCGACTTCTGTGCCAGGGTAGGCAAGCAGCAGGCTGGAGACAAGTCAGTGGGGGAATATGGCATAGGCTCTAGGAATAGCAGGGGAGAGTTATTAGTAGAGTTTGCAGAACAGAATAATATGACGATAATAAATAGCTTCTTCCGTAAGCGGGATAGCCGAAAGTGGACATGGAGTGGCCCGAATGGCGAGACTAGAAACGAAATAGACCTATACTCTGCGCTAATCATTGCATCATACAAGATGTGGACGTGCTCGGCAAGGTGCGCTGCAGTGACAATAGGATAGTAAGAACTCGAATTAGCCTAGACCTGAGGAGGTAACGGAAGAGCCTGGTACGTACAATGCCGATCAATGAGTTAGCGGTAAGAGGGAAAATAGAGGAATTTCGGATCAAGCTACAGAACAGGTCTTCGGCCATAACTCAGGAGGAGGAGCTTAGTGTTGAAGATATAAACGATAACCTTTTGGGCATCATTGAGGAGTGTGCAATACAAGTCGGCGGTAACTCCGTTAGAGAGGATGCCAGTAAGCTATAGCCGCAGACGAAAGATCTGATCAAGAAACGCCTATGTATGAAAGCCTCTAACCCTACAGCTAGATTAGAACTGGAAGAACTTTCTAAGTTAATCAACAATCCTAAGACAGCTGGCGCAAGGAAGTATAATATGAATAGAATTGAACATGCTCTCAGGAACGGAGGAAGCCTAAAAACAGTGAAGAAGAAACAAAGAATAGGCAAGAATCAGTTGTATGCGTTGAGGGACAAAGCCGGCAATAACATTATTAATGTGAATGAGATAGTTCAAGTGGCTGAGGAGTTCTATAGAGATTTATACAGTACTAGTGCCACCCACGACGATAATGGAACAGAGAATATTCTAGAGGAATTTGAAATCCCACAGATAATGCCGGCAGAAATAAAGAAAGCCTTGGAAGCTACGCAAAGGGGGAAGGCAGCTGGGGAAAAACAGGTAACAGGAGATTTGTTGAAGGATGGTGGGTAGATTGTTCCAGAAAAACTGGCCATCCTGTATACGCAATACCTCACGACTTTGAGCGTACCGGAATCTTGGAAGAACGCTAACATAATCCTAATCCATAAAAAAGGGGAAGCCAAAGACATGAAAAATTATAGACCGATCAGCTTACTGTCCGTTGCCTAAAAGTATTTACTAAGGTAATCGCAAATAGAGTCAGTAACACCTTAGACTTCTGCCAACCAAAGGACCAGGCAGGATTCCGTAAAGGCTACTCACCAATAGTCCATATTCACACTATCAATCAGGAGATAGAGAAATGTGCAGAATATAACTAATCCTTATATATAGCTTTCATTGATTACGAGAAAGCGTTTGATTGAGTCAAAACTTTAGCAGTCATGAAAGCATTACGAAATCAGGGTGTAGACGAACCGTATGTAAAAATACTGAAAGATATCTATAGCGGCTCCACAGCCATCGTAGTCCTCTAAAAGCAAGCAACAAAATCTCAATAAATAAAGGCGTCAGGCAGGGAGATGCTATCTCTACAATGCTATTCAAAGCGTGTTTACAGGAGGTGTTCAGAGACCTGTATTGGGAAGAATTGGGGTAAAGAGGTAGTGGAGAACACCTTAGTAACTTCCGATTCGCTAATGATAATGCCTTGCTTAGTATTTCAGGGGACCATTTGCAATGCATGCTCACTGACCTGCAGAGGCAAAGCAGAAGGGTGGGTCAAAAATTAATCTGCAGAAAACTAAAGTAATGTTTAACAGTCTCGGGAAGAGAACAGCAGTTTGCGATAGGTAGCGAGGCACCCGAAGTGGTAAGGGAATGCATCTACTTAGGACAGGTTGTTACCGCGGATCCGGATCATGAGACGAAAATAATCAGAAGAATAAGAAGGGGCTGAGGTGTGTTTGGCAGGCATTCTCATATCATGTACAGAAGGTTGCCATTATCCCTCAAACGAAAAGTGTATAACAGCTGTGTCTTACCATTACTCATCGACGGGGCAGAAAGCTGGAAGCTTACGAAAAGGGTTCTACTTAAATTAAGGATGACGCAAGGAGCTATGGAAAGAAAATTAGGTGTAACCTTATGTGATATGAAATGGAGCATATTGAGTCAGGGAAGAAATGCGAGTTCATGACATTTTAGTTGATACCAAGAAAAAGAAATGGGCATGGGCAGGAAATGTAATGAGGCGGGAAGATAACCGATGGACATTAAGGGTTAGGGACTGGATTTCAAAGGAAGGGAAGCGTAGCAGGGGGCGGCAGAAAGTTAGGTGGACGGATGTGATTAAGAAGTTTGCAGAGACAACATGGCCGCAAGTAGTATGTGACTAGGGGTAGTTGGAGAAGTATGGGAGAGGCCTATATATATATATATATATATATATATATATATATATATATATATATATATATATATATATATATATATATATATATATATATATATATATATATATATATATATAAATTGTGTGTGACGTTCTGTAGGTCCGGTGCATAGGATGGTCAAGAAACGAAGGGGCACTTACGAAAATTGCATGTTTAGATGTGTAATGTCTCGGCTGTGGCATGGCCTTCGTCAGAATAGAAACTTATTCTGACGAATGGCGCGCCACGGTCGAAGCGTTAAATCATTCACGACCGTTCGTTCCTTCCACTATTTATATATATATATATATATATATATATATATATATATATATATAGTGGAAGGAACGAACGGTCGTGAATGATTTAACGCGACGACCGTGGCACGCCATTCGTCAGAATAAGTTTCCATTCTGACGAAGGCCATGCCACAGCCGAGACATTAAACAATTAAACATGCAATTTTCGTATATCTAGACATACATACATACACACACACACACACACATATATATATATATATATATATATATATATATTCCAACGTAGCCATCTTGCTGATGGCATTAGGACGGTTGTGTAGGCACATCCCACGGCAGCGCTAGTGCGATTTTTAACCGCTTTCAGCTTTTTACGCAATTTTGGCCTGTTTTGCCGAACGCGCCCTTGGCCTCACCGTGTTTCTTCGCCTCGATACCAATGGCACAGGCAACCCTTCTTCGACTACGTTTCAGCACCTGGTGCTTAAACGTAGTCATGACATGGGATGCCGTCCTGACGTACGTAACCATTGCTTAGAACACGGCGGTGCAAGAAACAACGCAGATCACGGCGTTCAACCTATTTATGGCAGAAACCCCATGACGACTCTCGACTCCATGCTGCCACACATCACCGACGACGAGAAGCTCCACGTCACCGCTTATCTCCATCATGCGGAAGAAGCCCGAGAGCTCGCCCGCCTGCGCGTGAAGAACCGGCAGAGGACCGACCGCCGATACTACGATACGTGGAATACGATCCTGGTGAGCGTGTTTGGGTTTGCACCCCGATAGGTCGATGATGACTTGGGGAGATTTTACGCAGCTATTTCGGACCCTACAAGGTCATTCGACGCATTGGATGCACTAAAATGAAGACACGTAAGACGGCATTCCACAGTGAAAGTGCCGCCGCTCATGACCTCAGATAGTCCATGTTGTGTGACTTTAGCCGTTCTAAGAGCGCTAACAATCTTTGAAACTTTGCATAGCTGGGGACCTATAATGCAACACTATTCCAATATGTTTTTATTGTAACCTCCTCACATCAAATTTGCGTAACCGCCGACGCAAGCATCGGGCGCTGACCCGCAGGGTTTTTTGTATAGACCCATCAAACGCTTTCCTCATTTATGGGAGGTCACTTTTCCTTGATTTAAAGCCGGATAACATCGCCTACACAGAGCGGCTTTGCTCATCTGATTGGCTGACAAGAGCTGTATACCGCTGTGACCGATCTGCCCGTCGAGGATGAGGCGTCCTTCTCGCAATTTCTAAAAATATTCCATGATTTCATATGGATATTAAAGTTGAGCTTGAAACCACGTTGGGCTTGCCTAACTCTCAGTCACACAAAGATGATCCTCGCCGTTTGCTACCACTCACTCTCGTCATCTGCCACTTTCAATGACGAGGTACAAGAATTCTTACTTGGCGATATTTATTTTCCACAGGTACTATGGAATACGCATGCACCTACTGTAAAGTCTTTTTCCGTTCAGGCTAAAGATTTCAGTGAACTTTGTTCCCTGTTTTCATTTTCCCAACTTGTGACTCAGCCTAGAACCGCAAACACGCTTAATTTATTCCTAACTAATCGACCAGAGCTTGCTTATTCTATACCATACCTACCTGGTATTAGTGACCATACCTTACTAACATTCGGTTACCCGCCGTGGTTGCTCAGTGGCTATGGTGTTGGGCTGCTGAGCACGAGGTCGCGGGATCGAATCCCGGCCACGGCGGCCGCATTTCGATGGGGGCGAAATGCGAAAACACCCGTGTGCTTAGATTTAGGTGCACGTTAAAGAACCCCAGGTGGTCAAAATTTCCGGAGTCCTCCACTACGGCGTGCCTCATAATCAGAAAAGTGGTTTTGGCACTTAAAACCCCAAATATTATTATTATTAATATTCGGTTTAAAAGTCTGCTATCCCAAAAGGACAAAAGTTAAGAAAGTAATACGCGATCACAATAAAGCAAACTTTGAAGCCATCAACAATGAACTATCGTCACTTATTCGAACATTTCGGTTGATTTTGAAAACCGTTTGGTCCAGTCAAATTGGGATATATTTGTAGACCAGGTACGCCTATTAATTGAAAAGTTCATCCTAATCGCTCCATCACTTCTAATCATCAATTCCCTTGGTACAACTCTTATATAAAGCGCCTATCTAGCAGAAAAAAGGTCTTTATCGCTTAGCTAAATCATCTGCAAGTAAAACAACTTGGAAAACCTATAACACTGCCAATCCTGTGTACTTAACTCCATCAAAAAATGCTGAAGACAATTACTTATCCCCTACATTACCTTACATGCTTGCGACAGATATCCGAAAGTTTTGGCACGTCATTAACCCATCCTCTGATAGCTCTATCACCTTGAAAGATGAGTCAGGTGAAGTTATGCCAAGTGAAGCTTGCGCAAACTTTCTCAGTGAATCATTTGCAAATAATTTTTCCACTTTATTGAACATTGATCCACCACACAAAGAACACTACAACTATCTCATTATGACACCCATAGCTCTTGACTTTGCAGGTATTGCTAGGCTGATTGACTATTTGCCTTTAAACTCAGCTCTCGGTTACGATACCATAAATAGTAAATGTTTGAAAAGCACTAACACATACAGCTCCGTAATACTTCCTAATATTTTACAGCAATCAATAAACACTTGTACTATGTCTGCTCAATGGAAAATAGAGAAGGTGGTTCCGTTGCGTATGTCTGGTAACAAAAGCTCACCCCTAAATTACCGCGCGATTTCGTTTACCAGCACCTGTTGCAAATTTCTCGAACATGTTATATTTACTAATCTCGTTAACTTTCTTGACTCGGGGTGCTATGCAGGATGCGCCGAGTTTGGCGAAACTCGGGATCTTCACGAGCTCTGCAGACACCCCAAGATGAAAGCACGAATGGTACCGAGACACAGTTTATCTTTCGACAAGCCTCCAGTTTCATTGGTTTATCTAGATTCACTCTGGGTGGCTATCATTCCTTGGGCGTTGCCTTCTGGGCGGTCGACAAACTGGGGCTCATGTGATCATACCGTTGGTGCATGGTCGTGCCTTCTTTCACTTGTTTGTCGTTCCACCAAGTGCATTACATGCACAAGCGAGTTATAAAACAAACGCATTTAGTACAATATTATTAGTTAGTTTAACGTGGTTTAGAAGCATTTTAAAGCTTACAACATGTACACTGAATGTGCGTTAGACTAATTTGTAATTTAGCACGCTTCGCATTATACCACGAGGGAACGCTGTGGTGGCGTCATCACATCCATTCACCGGGCGAGCATGGCGGCTGAGCATCGGTGGCGCCCAGTGTAAACAAACTCGTACAACGAGCTTGCAGTGCGCGACGTAGTGATCAGGCTCGAAGATGACCACTATTTCTTGGATAGTTATGTTCCTCCGTGAGCAATATTTCCGTGCACCCCAAAAGACTGCCAATAGCTTCGGCGATATTACAGATCGCAACGCGCACCTACTGTTCACGGCGCAGAGCTGAAGAAACAACTTCTCCGGTACTGCCTCTGCGAGTGCGCCGAGTTCTTCCACTCTGCGTGACTGCGAGCGTCACGAATATTACATAGTGTGTGCAAAAGGAAGACAGCCTATATAGCTACGATACGACAAGGAGGTGGTACCGACGATGGATCTCGCTACCAACACTGTGAAGGAGACATCGACAAGGTGCAGATAAGTATCTTTCCACTGTTTCATATATGCATAATAAGAGTGCACGTCTTAAGTCGCTTTAGTAGTAACGAACTGAATGCCCAGCAGTTTAAAGAAGGCCGTGAGAACCAATGAGTGTTCGTGCTTTTACATGCAAGTGGGCCCGCGAAAATATGAAAAAGATGAATGTAACCTTCACTAACTTGGTGAGATAACAGAAATTCATGAGCGACATTAAGCCCGCAAAATTTATGGAAGAGTATCTTTGTCCAGGTGAAATATCAATAGCAGTTACTGATATAAAGCAGGAAACTTGTACAAAAAATTCGTGGGTTGAACAGCACATGGGAGGCATTCCCGAATCGTGATCGCCACGTCACCCATGTCCTTGAAGAAAGTCTAGAATCATTGCATTCTACCGGTTATGCAATATGGGACATAAACCTGGAGGTTAACAAAGAAACTTGAGATGTCAAGGACTGTGCAGAAAGCGAAGCAACAAAAATTGTTGGAGATAGCATTAAAGCAGGAAAACAGTGGCGTAGTAAACCGTGGCAACTGATGTGCTAGTTGTGATTAAGAAAAAAAAGGAATCAGCAGGCAGGCCATGCACGTATTCGATCACTTGTTTCCAATTCATAGCAGGTGATTGCATAAGCGTGACAGAATGAATGTCAAGGAGAGAGAACTACAGCTGAGGATGGTAGAAAATTGCGTAATTGCGTAATATCTTTGTAGGCGTAGGAGGCAATCAGCTCGTATAAGGCAGGATTGTAGGGTGAGGCATTTGTTTTGCAGCGAACAAAATTGGTTTGTGGTGCTAACAGTAGAGACTCGTGAAGGTGCGGGGCCACCTCAGCTGCTGGCACACTAATCAACATGACAATTGGCTCTGAAAAAGAAAACCCCAGTTATGAAAAATAAAGCAACGTTGTCCCAACGCATTGTTTTATTATGCATACTACACTAGAGGCTTCCACAGTTAAGGGCACTTAGTACTAATAGTGCAACGAGCATTTTTCTTTGTAAATCATGGTTTGTATGCGGCTGATTCATTCCAATACACTTTTTTGCAGCAAAAGATTCTGCTGCTGGAGGCACTCAACCGCCTGGTGGCAGTAGGCGAGCACCAGGCACGTGCTCTTGAGAGTGTGGCAGAGGTCCAGAGGGCTCTTCTGCTACAGTAGTATCGGTGCCCTCACTGCTCTCCTGTCGAGCCCACAGAAGGCACCTTATAAAGGAGCTTTCAGTTTAATATTTTGTTTATTATTCAAGAACATGAATAAAATTATTGCAGTAAACATTGTGTTGTGCTTATTAGGAGACTTGTAACATGCACTCGGTGTCACTTCAAAATAGGCAAAAACATAAGACATCCTGTGCCACTCTTGGACCATGTAAATAAAAAATACACTAATGCAGCATACACGTCATTGTGCTGTTTGTTCTTTCTGTGAGCAAGAGTACAGTGCGTGTTGATTAGCCACAAGATGAACGGTGTGTAATTCACAATGAAGACAGGAAACAGCAGGAGCTTAATAATGCTATCACCTATAGACTGTGCTTATGACTGCAACACTCCCCGATTCAAATGTGCCATTACATGCATGTTCGATACCACATATTCTTTAACAATGTCCTATAATTGCATGTACTATATTTCACACATCTTAAGCCCTTGCACAGCACACTTCTAATGTATCCATTTTATAGGCCAAATAATCGTACACTTTGTCTGTTTGTGTTGCATGAAAAGCAGCATCCTTTACAGTCGGATTAAACTTCAGAGGACAGGAGAGGCCCCGCCCAGATGACCAAAGCACAGCAGCCGATTGCCTCCACGTCTAAAGAAATAGTCCCTCTCCAACGAGCAGGTATTAGTCTGTCCGGCGGCACGATGTCAGTGCGTGCCCATTGGTGCAGGCTTGTGCTCACCTGCCTTAAAGTGCAGATTCCACAGCCTCCTAAAGTTGTATCCGACTATAGAAACACATAATGCCTTGCACCAGTTGCATAGACTTTTGCAACTTGGTAGCACACAATGATCAGGAGCAGAAATCTATAAAGGCATCCAAGCAAAGCTGGCTGGCCACACTTCCATTATGAGGAGCGGTAAAAAAGGTCTTGCCAAATATTCCCATGACGTCCTTGAAAAAGAGGTGGTGTTTGGCACTTTTTTAGAATCAAAAACAGATTACAGTGAATGTTGTGTAGCACATCAAAACAAACTGAGCTCGGTTATCTGCACAGCATGTAATGGGAGGTTGTGCTTCACATAGGAAACGAACTGCTCTGTCCAGTACAATTTTGAGGCCGGTATGGCACCTATTATGTCAACAGTGTCTATATACAAATTACACTTTGCACAGGCCATTGATTTCACCATTATTTTTGTATGAAGGTTCTTTCAATCAGTGCTTGTATTACATGAACAGGTTGATTTGAAAGCAAAGCTTTGTTTGCAAACCTTCCTACTTCCATAATTGTGTGGCAGGGCACGGGCATGTTGTCGAATAGCTCACACTTCCTCGGTCCTGCACCAAGGAAGCCCAATGCTCTATTTGAAGTTGGATCGCACAATTCAATGGCAAAAAAAAGTAACACACACAGCAAAGCATTCTGCTGTCTGTATTTCTCTTCTTTGTGTCCTATCAAATTGTTGTGCAAATAAATTTCAAGCTTCTATACCAATACACCGTCTTCAACCTCACCAATGCTCTAGTTATTAGGCCACAATGGTGGACATCTTTGAAATTTCCCAACACAAGTTAGCTCTCCAGAAAATCACAAATGTTAAATTTTGCAGCACAGGTGTATGTATGCACGTGCCATATTCTTTACCACTAAACTCACAGGAATCAAAGGGGCAAGCATTAACCAGCCTTGCTGCTGCCACTACTATTAGCATCATGACACCAATGGAAAGACAGTGCCCCGCTACAGTAAAGGGAGTGCCGGAGGAAAAGGTGTGACAGCAAGGGCTTACAATAAAAATAATGGTTACGAGACATGTTCAATGCCAATATATGCTGCATGTCGCTCAGCCTACTTTGGCATTGCGGCAAGCGTTTACTCGTTTGAGCATATCACGTTTTGTGTAATCATTGCTCTAAAGCTGTACAAATGGTCTATTTGCTCTGCAATTTTTATTTTTATCATGGTGGGTTGAAGACCCACTTTTCATTGGCATCTGCACCCCATTTCTCCCGATATGTAATTTTGCCTTGGTGGTTCATGACATCTTCACGTACAGAGAGTTCTGCAGTGCATTGGATGTACATTGTTCTAACGCTTAAGAATTAAAGCCCCATTATGAGACGAAAATATACAAGTTATCCATCCAGAATAACGCCGCCCCAAAAAAAGGAAGATACACTGAACCTCTGGCACATGCATCGACAGTGAACAGAGCAAACAATCTGAAGTATTTTCTTAATGCAATCCAGCACACTAAGATTCTCAATGCATTTTCATTTCGCCACAAATGCATAGGCACAACCGGCTTGGCGCAACATCCACATCTCGCGCTGCAACAAATTGTGCAATGCCTCGCTGTTTCATAGTGCGGCTGATAGATTACGCATGACCAAAATTCAGCATTGTGCATACTAAGTAACTTCACCAATGAAAAACCTTAAGTATTTTATGGGGATTAGGATTCATAGGGTACTTCAGACAACTTGTGATATCCATTTATCTATTTATACTTAACTTCTTTTCCAAGAAAGTGAGCCATTTGGAAGGCACCCTGACAGAAAAGTAGAACAATCGGCAAAAAGTCATCAACCAGCGAAAAAGTCAGCATCATAAGCAGCCGCATGTGAGATGTCGCTAACACAAAATTTAAGTCGGCTACACAGAAGTAACAAATTTGGCAATATGGCGTGTCTAAACATTGCTTTAATGTTAATCACAGTAACGCTGACATTGAAGGCGCCTTAATTCCTACGTACGTTCCGTCGACACATCCGACTACGTTCGTAATGTTCCCACGAAGTAGGAAGCATTATTTTATATATGTCCGCTCAGCCGCAGTATTCTGGAAAGCTAGCCACCGCTTACGCACTGGCGCATCGATAAGCGCGTCAGGCACATCTCGGACACAGTGGCTAAGAGTAGTTTGATGGCGTCCAATGTAACGCTCGGCGCCGACGCTTCCCTGAAAACTCCCAGTGCCGTAGAAAAGGAGGGCACAGATGACTTGCTCTACCACGGTGAGCGAATGAAGCCCGCCACGCTGACTCCGCAGACGAGAGTCTTCGCCTAGCTCGTCACACAGTCAGCGCACTGATGTCTTCGACAGGCGAAAATGACGCTGAAACTCCCCGTCGGTCATGTAGGTGAACGGGTCCGCACGGTCATACTGACGCTTGCTGCCGCTGGATGCAATGAAACAGGCTGCTGCTGCCACCGCCATGTTCCCGAATTAAACTCGGAGGGGGTTTCGCGATGTACGAGTTTAGCACGAGTTCGCCTGTCAATCAAAACTAGAGGTCACGCCCCGCGCGAGGCATGTAACTCTTGTGCGCGCACCCACTACAGTTAAGCCACGCCCATCTTCCGGCAACAGCGACGCGGTGTCGAGCTGAGAGGCATCAACAATCTTGACCGCCGACATAAAACACGCACAACACACTGTCATCGGTGATGTACTTAGCACCACTATCAAAAACAAAGCGTTGACTGTCGCTGGCTTATGCATACATCTTCTCGGGCTGAGTTGGCCGCACAACACGGTTTCATTGTCTGCATTGTGGCGGCGCGTAGCGCACAGTAAATAATTATCGGCACGTCACTGTAGCTGCTTGCAGCTACAGTGAGGCGCCTGCGATGAACAGCCGTACCGCGGCGCTGCGTTTCTATTCCCCTAATAGAGAAAGAGTGGCCATGACCCTCCATGGATCATGACCGACTTTATTGAGAATAGCACTGCAGCGCCCCTAGGCGACTTATCACCGTATGAACGCCCTCGTGCGGGCGACCCGCTTCAATGTACCGCTTCTCCGTTTGTCATCAGAAATTTCTAGCATTGAAAACGAAAAACAGATACTTAAAGAAATAAAAATGTTCGTTATTTTATGCGAGTGCTGCGGTGTCTTTACGATATCCATCTGCGATCGCTACTGGCTCCAGCAGAGGTAATCCGCAAGCACCTTCGACTGC
The DNA here is from genome assembly GCF_050947875.1 of Dermacentor variabilis. Lineage (NCBI taxonomy): Eukaryota > Metazoa > Arthropoda > Arachnida > Ixodida > Ixodidae > Dermacentor > Dermacentor variabilis. The sequence goes on along the minus strand of NC_134575.1, from coordinate 127,840,713 downwards.
ACAACACACTCATATACTGCGTACATGCGCTCAGAGTCACCTTCACTGGGCAAGCGATGACAAGCGATGAATTGTGTCGCTGGGGAAGCACGCACTTTTCGCAATGTATCGCAGAGGCTTCGCGCACAAAGATAAACTGTTACATTTTCACTGAACTGTGTCACTACGCACTCTAAAATAACATACCGCCATTTTGTAGCGACAGCCGTTGTATCGTTTTTAGTTGGTCAAGCGGGGGCCTTAATAGCCTAGTGAGGCGCCTGCGATGAACAGCCGTACCGCGGCGCTGCGTTTCTATTCCCCTAATAGAGAAAGAGTGGCCATGAGCCTCCATGGATCATGACCGACTTTATTGAGAATAGCACTGCAGCGCCCCTAGGCGACTTATCACCGTATGAACGCCCTCGTGCGGGCGACCCGCTTCAATGTACCGCTTCTAAGCTTTCGCCTCACTGTCGCCACTCGCGGCAAGAACTGCAAAATTTAATAATTTGCTCGATCTCCGTTTGTCACTCAGAAATTTCTAGCATCAAAAACGAAAAACAGATACTTAAAGAAATAAAAATGTTCGTTATTTTATTCGTTGTATTTTAACGTATTCGTTTGAGCGGAAGCGGAAGTGCAAGAATGCGCCGCATGTACCTTGTTCGCATTCGATGGAGGAAAGGCAGATAGTGCCCGAAAGAGGAGGCACGCCCTTGACGCGCCCGGGAAAGGCGTGGCAAGCGGCTCACGGCAAGTGTGCAGACAGACAGCGGGACAGTCACGGCATCGCTAAGTTGCGATAATCCGTTGATAACAATACGCGGCGCTGGCGCGTTTCGTTGTGCAGCCTTCTGCGCTTGAAACGTGGAACCAGCGTGCCGCGCAGGGTGCGCTCATGTTGTCATACGCGGCTTTTTGTCTACATATTTTTTTGCCTGCACCTTCGGCGCGTTCGGCGCTATCTCCGTTCACTGACTGCCGTCGAGCAAACTCGGATAAAACTCGGGTGAACGAGAAACTCGGCGCATCCTGCATAGCGCCCTCGAACTCATTTTTTTACCTCGGCGCAACATGGCTTTCGCAAAACATTCTCATATGAAACCCCACTAAAATCTTTCACTCATAGATTGCACTGTATTTTAGATCGTGCCTCCTGTGCCGACTGTGTATTTTTAGACTGTAACAAAGTGTTCGACAAGTTTTGCCCCAAACTGCTGCTATTCAAGCTGAGTCTTTTAAACCTGGACAGTAACCTGCTGAAATGGATTGAGCGTTTTCTTACTAACCGTTATCAATTTGTTACTGTGAATAATTGTGATTGATCGTTCACTGAGGTTCATTCTGGTGTGCCTCAGAGATCAGCACTCAGGCCCCTACTTTTCTTGATTTATATTATAGACCTACCTTCTTCCTTCACATCTCAAATTCACTTGTTTGCTGACGATAGCGTGAGATATCGTGAAATAATGACTAATACACGACACTAATGCTGTTCAGTCTGACCTGGACTATGTGATTGATTGGTGTAGCACTTGGCTAATGGAACTAAATATTAATAAATTTAAAGTTATGCGCCTGCAGAGAAACACCAGTACTCTTCCTACTTACTATCTAAAGAAAATTCCTCTAGAACCCGCTAACTTGCACAAATACTTAGGAGTTCATATAACAGCAAAACTAACCTGGAACGTTCACAATGAGTACATAATAAGTAAAGCTAATAGCATGCTCGGTTACATACGCCACATGTTTTCCAAAGCACCACCATTCCTAAAATTATTACTTTACCAGTCATTAGTGCTTCCTAAATTAGAATACGCTGGAGCTGTGTGGGACCCGTACCATGTAAACCTTATTACCTCACTGGAGCTTGTCCAAGATAATTCAGTACAATTCATATTTTCAAATTATAACCGTACCGCTAGCATAACATCAATGAAGGACAATCTATCTCTTCCATTTCTTGCATCTCGCAGAACAATAGCACGTTTGACACACATTTTATTCCTTTCGGAAAGGGGAAGCCTGCGGCTATTCGGAAAAAAATTCAGTTTTCTTCGGCACATTAATGTATCTTTAGCGCGTACATGTCACTTGGATGCGGTGAGTTCTCCCGGTTTTGTGACGTCGGGTGACAGGCAGGTGAACTGGGTGCAACCCTGCAACTTTTGACCAATAGCCGGGGTGTAATGCCGAAAAGGAGTCAAATAAAAAACATTTTTTTTTCTTTTGTTTGGTCCAGTCATGTATAATCAGTGTGTACAATGTCACATCAGATGGGAGCTATCGCCGTTTTCGTGACGTCGCTTGGCAAACATGCGAAGTGGCGGTGGCCCGAAAATCTTTTGACCAATCGTGAAACGTTGATTGCGGAATTGGAATAAAAGAAACATTTGGGAAAGTTTTACGTTAAAGCGGCCCTGAACTCTGGACTTTCCTTGGAATTTGTTTGCTTTGGACTTTCTTCCTTTGTTGTTTTGTTACTTTTTCTTTATTTAGTGTACTCTTGCTTTTCGCTCTCTTATTGCGTTTGTAGCATCGGGACGACCTCTTAGAGAGGGGATATATACAAGAGTACCTATTTATGGGGTGACCACGTTTCATAATCTATCAAATTTTATCGCTCTGTGCCGGACGCACCTGCATTTATCGGAGGTTGCTAAATGTTATCGATGATTCTATGCACTGTCTGTTGCCACTGCAGCTTGTGTAATCTGACTGCATGTATGCGCAACCCGAATGGTGTGGGACTTTCTAGACGACCCGCGGGCCCCACCGATTGCTCTCGAACTTTCGATGACTGATGTGTAAAAACCGACGCGCTTGACCAGCTGATCAAATTTCGTCGATCGCCAGGTGTGTTCGCTGCTATTGCTGTGCTTTGAGTGTGAGTTGGTTTTCAAGGCGCAAGTTCGCCCAATAAAAAGTTCGTTGAGTCATTGACAATTTCACCGCTCTATTGTACAACTGTACTACTACGTGACAATATAATCAGTTCGTTACTTTTTGACACTCATTCACCCGTTCACACTAAGACGCCGCTCGCTACTTATCACATCAGGTCGATTCCTTACGAATCGTTCACCAGCGTCCATATAAAGTGTCTCCTACTAAGGTAATTAATATAATATGTGCGACAGGCTTTAACGTAATATAATACGCCCTTCCTGAAGTATCTGGTCTTCTCCAGTGGTTTTTCTGCAAAAAAGAAAAAAGGACGGCTCAGTACGCTTTTGCCTAGCTAACGCGCCCTCAACAAAATCGGACGCGCAAAGTGTATCTCCTGTCACAAATTGTGCGTTTGAGTCGCTGCAGGTCGCTGAATTCTTCCGTAGTGTTCATCTCTGATCTGCCTATATACTGGCAAATACCAATGCACGAGTCTGACAAGGAGAAAATTATATCTGCCATCCCCGTAAGCGCTGTACAAGTTCAAAGTGATTCCTTTCGGACTCTGCGACGAAGACCTGCCTGTGCTATCTTGACTAGATAGTTTTATTTTCTACAACACTCTCATATCTCGAGTGCCTTGATGAAGTTGTACTCTCTCTTGCCAACGCTCGACTACAGTTGAACACAAAGAAAAAGATTTCGTCACGCAAGCAAGACTATCGAGGCTCTCGGATATTTAGTAAAGAAGACGTTTGGCCAGACAAGTAGATGGCGGCAGTCCTCAACTTTACTGCGCAGGACATCAAAAAGACTTCGGCAGTTTTATCGGCTTCGCCTCCTACATCCGCCGATATATAAGCAAATTCGCAACGTTGCCTCCCCCCTCCACTAACTACTTGGAGCAGTCGTGCGCTTTCTATGAACATAGGACTGCTAAGAAACTTTCCAGGCTCTAAAATGAGCCATGACTTCCGAGCCAATACTGTGTAATTTTTACACGACTACACCTACCATCGTCGAGACTGACGCAAGTGGTCATGGTAGAGGCGCTGTGCTATTAAAACGTGACGATACCTCTCGGGGGCAAGAGATTGCCTATGCCAAATGTTGCCTGTCGACAGCAGAGCAGGAACTGAGCCCACGTCAACCATAACTGAGCAAAAATGCCTTGCTGTTTTTTGGGCTATGCCAAAATTCTGCCCGCAACTACATGGCTTCCGCTTCATCGCCTTTACAGACCATGACGCATTTTGCTGGCTCTGCTCGCTGAAGAACTTATCTGGTCGCCTACGGCGCTAGGTTATTTGCTGATGTCTGAGAGTGTTTAACATTATCATGACCTCACATGGGTACCACATCCTGGCAGAACGGTAAAACTTTATTTGAAGTATGGGGTTTATTTAATTCAAATAATGTAATTATATGTATAGATTGTATAAACAGCAGTTTACTATAGGTAGCGAGGCACTGGAAGTGGTAAGGGAATACATCTACTTAGGGCCGGTAGTGACCACGGATCCGAATCATGAGACTGAAATAATCAGAAGAATAAGAATGGGCTGGGGTGTGTTTGGCAGGCATTCTCAGATCATGAACAGCAGGTTGCCATTATCCCTCAAAGGAAAAGTGTATAACAGCTACGTTTTACCAGTATTCACGCACGGGGCAGAAACATGGAGGCTTAGGAAAAGGGTTCTCCTTAAATTGAGGACGACGCAATGAGTTATAGAAAGAAGAATGATTGGTGTAACGTTAAGAGATAAGAAAAGAGCAGATTGGGTGAGGGAACAAACGCGAGTTAATCACATATTAGTTGAAATATAGAAAGAGCAATGGGCATGGGCAGGACATGTAATGAGGAGGGAGGATAACCGATGGTCATTAAGGGTTACGGACTGGCTTCCAAGGGAAGGCAAGTGTAGCAGGGGGCGGCAGAAAGTTAGGTGGGCGGATGAGATCATGAAGTTTGCAGGGACAACATGGCCACAATCAGTACACGACCGGGGTAGTTGGAGAAGTATAAGAGAGGCCTTTGCCCTGCAGTGAGCGTAAGCAGGATGATGATGATGATGATGATGATGATGATGACGACGACGACGACGATGACGACGATGACGATGACGACGATGACGATGACGACGACGATGATGATGACGACGATGATGATGACGATGATGATGATGATGATGATGGATTGTATAGATACATTCGTGGTCTGCACCACGTTTCTAGGTGTAAAAGAAGATGGTCCTGTTCGGCCCAACGCTTCTTTCGGGCATGGATGAGCGCGACGCAGAGCACACGCTTTCGAGCCATTTTGTTGGCGCGTGTTTAGTACTCCTGCATAAGCGGCCAGCTTCAACCAGTCTCTTCAGGCTACCGACGATTGTATTGCTTACGCTATCACAAGCCAGCACGCTACTTCAACAGCCCATTACCTTTATTTTTGGAGTATAGGAAAGCAAGCACAGCATGTGTCATACGCACAAACTGTGAAACGCTTCAGTGGTGGTGGTGGTAAAGATGTGGGGAAGCAAGCGTCATGTGGTAGTCTTAGAAGAAACGCAGCGGCATGCCGGACAAGACTATCACAGCAGCAGTGACCTTGAAAGTTGGGAGAAGAGGCAAGGAAAGCGTCGCTTTAAAAGCTCCTCTCGTGAGCCATTTTCATCCGCTTTAGAAATAACAACACTGCATTGGCCAGGCGCTGAACGCCATCGCGTGCTTATTGCGTATCAGTATGCAGACTCACACTGTCACACTACTCTTGACCGCCTAAGCGGTTCCTCCTAACCCCCAGACGCACGTCTGTGTCGACAACTTGACCAATTGAAGTTTCCCAACGGGGCCCTATGCCGCTATGTTGGTCACTCCGGTAGCCAGAAATGAGTCTTCGTCATTCTCCGTTCTCTGAAAATCGATGTTTTACAAACTTTTAACGACAATCCAACCGTAGCTCATTTTGGATAGCACAAGACTTACGACAGGATCCGAAGCCAGTCCTCTTATCCTAACCTCTCCTCAACGGGGGACAATTGTACCGCCTCTTGCGCACATTCTCAGCGCCACAAAGCCCCACATCTGCTCCCGCAGGGCCCCTTCAACCCCTCCTTTGTCCTGCCTCACCCTTTGAAGCCGTCCATATAGACTTGTACGGGTCTCGCCCTCAGAGCGCCAACGGTAATCGCTCTTTGGGACAGCTGTCGATCACCTAACTCGATATGCTGACACAGCTTCTCGGCATTCTGCCACCGCTTCTGTTGTGCAGACTTCCTCCTACTAAGCAACTCTGCAGCACCACACGTTCCCCTCAGCGACGGCAGCAAGGTCTTCCTCTCGTCCACTGTTTGCGAAATTCTACGAGCCACCAGCACTGCCCATGACAAAATATCCAGCTGCCGCCCACATACCATTGGCTTGAATAAACGTTTGCATCGTACACTCTCAGACATGGTCTCAATGTACATCGTCCCGGAGAACGCAAATTGGGATGCATTTCTACCGTTTCCAAATTTTGCCTAAACAATGTACCTCAAAGTATCCCCCGCTTTTTCCCTATTCTGCCTTATCTATGGCCGCTCACCAGCTTTTGTCCCTGATACATCTTTCTTCTCGGCTCCTGTCGCATCGGCCCTGTCTTTTTCCAAACAGTTTCATTCGCGTCTCACGCACTGTCCGCACTTCACGCGCATAAATCCCGGCATCTCCCAGGAGACTCGCAAGCGTCGTTACCACTCTTTAAATCGAGTAGTAGCGACGCTCGTGAGCATTGCGACATTTAGCTCCGTCAAGTAATTATTACTCTAGACATAGCATGTTCTTACCGCATAACGCCTCTTGCTACTCCCTCTGATTGTCGTTATGGCGGGACAGGGATTGTGCGCGTGTGCCATCTGAAGCTTTATATACGACGTGTTTCATAGCATACTTCAGAGACTAGGCTAGCCAGTGCCGCCCACAGGGGAAATTAAAGTGGCCGCAATATTTACATTTCGTCATTCTCACCTGTATACTCGTCATCACCACGAGGCACACAAATTTTTTGCAGTCCCGGCTCGGAATCTTGTATTATTACGAAGTTCCTTAGAAGATATATACTTGTAATATTAACGTTCCCGTGTGTACCAATCACCGGCCGGCAAAACCATTCTTGTTTTTTTTTACCAGCAATCTTTAACTTTTTTCTCACGTCATCTTCTATCGGCTCAGCTTTGGAGGCCAGCTAGTAGTTTGTGCGGCTGCAGTAGGAAATATAACCAAGTCAGGTAGAAACGCGTTGTTTACCTGTTTGCTTACTCTTTTGCTTGATGCGCAAAAAGGTGATACTGTCTGCATAGTACGTACATGACATTATTACTCTATCGCTACGTGCGATTGGCGTCGAATTTATCAATAAGAGAAAGATGGGGAGCTGGTGCTAAAGTAATCTAAGTGCAGTTGGTAATATGGAGCGCTCCTTGTCCGCTACACTATTACGCATTCTGCCATCCACAATAAAGGCAGAGACGCCACAACCCCGAGAAACTGTGCGAAGTAGTGGACCATGCAAGAATTATCGGCATTCATTTGCGAATCGGGGCTTTGGTTAGCGAGTCCGGCTATCATGCGCGCGCTGCTGTGGTGATAGCAGTTCAAATTTCCCCAGCGGTTGTAAGCGAGGTATTGTTTCCCTGCTAATGTGTCTGGCCTCCGCCTGTTTTGTCAGCGTTACTACGTTTGGTGCACTGCAAGAACGTCCTGCTCTATTTAATGAAGAAGGGAATCTGGCGTTTCACCTACCTTCTAAAACAGCATGCACTTCTATAGTAGTAAATTCATGAGGCTTTCACAGCACGTAAAGGGTGACTTGTTTCTCCAGACTGTAAATCAATGATTTTTGTCTTATTACTCAGAAGAGACTTAATCTCGCGGCTGAACAGAGATTGACTCAGTGTCTTTCTATATAGGCCAATTTGCGTGAAATTTGAATGTTTGCAGCACGAACAGTGCAACTTTGTTGAAAATAGTGATGAGAAGTCCTAGAGCGCGCATAATAACTTTAGTAACGACGATGCATTTCCTGACTGTTACGGATTGGAGGGGTGGTCGCACAAAGCAAACCTGGTTTCCAGCTTTAAACTAATCAATTTAACTCAGTCAAACACTCCAAGAAAAGGCAGTAACCTTTTTTCCCAGTTGTAAAAACTGCGACTTATTGTGAGCCACATGGAAGAAAAGTGATTCCCACAGACAGAGTGCCCTTCAAATGCGGCATTTATCAGAGCGAGAACTTCATGGTTATTCATATCCTGCTTTTACTAGGCCCGATAAGCTCGCCCGGGCAGGTTATTTATAAATAAATTCCTGAATTATTTCTTTTAGACAACACATGCGTCATTCGCACTCGGCAGCCTGAATAATTGCAACATATTGAGTCTCTGTCAACGCGCAAACAAAATATGCACGCCAGATACGATCTGTGTAGTAGCCACCTTCTCCTGCTTGACCCAGTGCTTTCATGTAGAGATGTTTTCTTTTATTCTAAAGGCGAATTTGGACAACGTTTCTTATAATAGGTGATGAACCTATTCATTGTTCGGGCTTTAAACGGTGTAACAAACTATTTTATGTTCTCCCACGAAAAATGAGTTACTTCCAGCATATAATGGAATTGTGATTTTCTCATATATTTCTCGCGTAGATCACGATTTTGTGTGATACTACTGTGTTTTTAATATTATGTCGCCGTGCTCCTCAAAATTTCGTGCATTTTATAAGCCAACCATAACGAAATCATGCTTTCCGCTATCTTGGAACGAATCAGTATTTCTACTACTTAAGGATAGTAGGAAAGCTTAGGGTTCGTAATTGTATAATTAATCAACATTTAAAGAACGTCTAAGAGAACGACGCATGCACCTTGTGCTTAGCTTATATCGTGCAAGTTACCACATGTCGCATCGGTGATTATGGAATGAGCCTAGGGATTTTTACTATTTGCATATCAAAAGCATCGATTTTTGGTAACCTTCTTTCACGCGCCCACACAAATCTTGAATCTAAAATTTTGCACGGAGGCGGTGCTACATCTGCATTGTCCAAAACTGTGCTTTTTATGAAGTACAAAATGTTATTGCAGCTCTCGGTAAAAAGCTAACTGTGCATTGTAGAACCGAGCTTTCGGACCATTGCCATCAGGAATGCCTAGGTTGCCACCTTTTGTTACATTTAGTTGCCCTGTAGTGTATAGCCTACTTGTCAATAAAGCGACAATTAAAAAATATATATAATTCAATCGTGCACGTGTACAGACATGACCTCAACCAAATCATATGTCTCTATAGGTTCACGCGAGTAATTGCGTAATACTGAACTTGAGAACAGTACATAAACATATTTTTAGTAGAAACATGACAGGAGTATGATATAAAGTGCTTCAAACAACCGAAGAAAATAGGCTACGTTTCATCTGATGTGACTGGCGCCGTTGAGCTGGATGTTCCTTGTGCCGTGTTGAATTCTCCGGGAGCATTCCATTTGCGCATGAGCATTACGCAGAATGTCACTGTATCGTTCCCCAAAACAAAACCTCGCCTACACATGGCTTCAAACCTGTTGGATCCATAGAATCCGTACCCGCTTGCCTGGAACCTCAGACGAGCTGCTCTGGAATGTGTCCATGTAGGTTTAAACAGACGGTTTACAGTGGAGGATGAGGAAGAGGTATTCTCGGTTGGATGTGCCAACCGCACAGACTCCACCTTCCAAGGGTTGAAAGTTTTCCGCCGCTCTTCAACTTTGGCGTAAACGTCCAGCGCCGCGTTCTCTTCCAGTATGACGATTTTTACGTGGCAGTCTTCGTTGCCATCTAACACCACTTTTGCTGTCCACGTCTCTGGAATAGAGAGTTCTATTCCGCGTTTAAGTAGGTCATAAAACGGTAAGAAGTCGGAAGCCGAACCGGAAGGTACTGGCTTTGTCCTCTGGAACATCACCAGAAAGGCTCGCTTCTCTCTCTCGTCAACATGTTGCTCCGACAGGTAGTGAGTCAACTGCGTCGTTTGTCTCCTGAATGGTCGACGCACAGTAGGCGGATAACTGACAGCCTCAGGCAATACCTGTGAATTTATCTTTTCCCGTGCTGACGAAAGGCGACCAGCTTCTGAAGGAGTATCAATTACGGAGGCTACAGATCCATCTGCGCCTTCTGTTGTGCTTCTTTCCGATACGCCAATGTGCTTATTCTCTTGCGAATCGGTCGGTAAAGTCGTCAGTTCTGGAGGCATAGGGTTAGTTTGACAAATGACGGTGGAGGAGTGTGTCGAAGCCATTTGCCGAAGAAAGTCTGTCGCTTGACTGAGGCTCAAGCTCATAAGTGTGGATTTCGTATCCAGGTTTCTCACATGCTCGACGAGCTCATTCATCCTTGATTCTAGGCCCACTAGTGTGTCATGAGCCGTTAGCGTGACATCTTCGTGCCAAGTTCTGTGCGCTGTAGGACTGCTGCCTTGGGCATCCCAGGGTCTCAGCTCGCTCCGTTCAAGAGGCGGCATGCAGCCACGTCGATAATGCCCCGGCAGGTCCGTTAGAAGCATGGTCACTTTGCACCGAGGACAGACGGCTGGATGAAATGAGCAGTTCTCCTCGAAGTGCTCCGGTAAATTAGATACTGGTCCCGTAAAATCACAGCCATAGCAGGCGTTCCAGCACACCACCTGCAGGAGAATACAAGTGAATACATTAGCATGTGCAAAGTACACTGTTGTAGAACTGCCAAGATTGACATAGAAACGAGGCACTGAACAAAAATCTTCAAATTGCTATGTCGAATGCCTAACGTGACTATATGTTCAGTTTAGTTTGTTGCCCTGCAACATGTGTTTGCCAGTTATTCATGTCCAACAGTATGGCTACATAACGTACCTTAGGTTCAGGAATCTGCGATATTGTTGTACTAGTAATAAAGAATCCCCATCGGGAGGCCCTTTGAATCAACTTTTCCGTGGCAGCACTGTCGGCTGCATTCAACACGGAAGACGGAAGTAAGTAAATAAGCTGGACGAGGGTGCAGAGCACATAGTACGCCCCCGATGGCTTGACCTCGCATTTACGTGTGGTGTCCAAACCCGGTGGCAGGCATTTCACTCGGAAATTGCAAGGCCTGCCTAAAGGACCAGCGTGCATTCGGAATAATACAGAACACCAGTCTGAACGACCGGCTCCGAAGTCTGATTTACTCCGAAGAGTTTGGCATAGTGGCGTTTTTCATGATTCTTGAGAGCCTCGAGAAGAGCACTGAGATTTTCGCCAATATAAGCGGTGAACATACAGATGATAGGGTCACGATGGACTCCGACTCTGCAACACACGAAGATGGCCAGGCACATAGATTACTGGGACTGCTGTGATATCCAAGTGTTATAATCATGTCTAACTGCCTGCGTTTGCCGACGTACTATTAAGGCGCAGATATAGTCCGATGTAACAAGGCCGCACACCACGCGTGTCACATTTACGCGGCACCTACAAAAAGTGGACACTGTACCTTGTAGCATCATAGCGCAGTCACCGGGCCGATGGAGTTCGGTGCAATTAAACGCAGCCGGCACAGGCATATAACACGTCCAGCCTCACGCCGCAGCCGCTAGACTAGGACTTATTACTCGCTATCTTGACTGGTCCCCAGAATGTTGACCTGCTGTTCGGGTGCAAAGAATAGAACGTGCCGAGTTAGCGTTTTCCCCAAACGAGAAGTGCTGGCTCGCGATGCCCTTTTGCGCATGTGCTGTGGTAACCGTTGATCGTCGAAGATTCTGTGGGTGAACTTCAACGTATTGTCCTCTACGGGGATAGGCAGACCAAAATTTTGTCGATCTTGCCATGGATAGCTTGACGTATCCGACTTTACCGTCTGTTGCCTAGCAAGCTGCAAACATCTGACTTTATCCGGGCTTTTTGGAAGACGTTGAATCCGGCAGCCCAACTATACGCCAGTCCCCCCGTCAGCTTCGGAATCATACTTGGTCCGAGACAACTGAGGATGGACATTTCAGATTGACTGGCCAATTACAAAACCGCGACCCTTCCGAGATGGTTGTTATTAACCGTCCACATTGCGCCAATTGGAAAGGCCAGCCATTTTTACTATCTTTTTTCGCTGCTGGAAACGCAGGTAACAAATGTTATCGGTAATATTTTAATAAGCTACAAATGCCAAGCAACGCCACTAAGATGTTACATGGATTCTGGAAGATATTCAGTCCGTTGAAGAAAACTGCTTACCTCATTTGCAAACCTATAGACTATTATCATCTAGCAACGTCAACGACTTGAGGAGTCGGGAAATTCGTCGAAATTACATCTTTAGCTTTAAATGTCGCCAATGAAACGACCTTCCCCCGTATATTCTTGCTGACAAATATCAACGAAAGAATGTTAGCAGTACCAGCGCTGGGTGCCGGCGCCCAAAGACGAGACATGACTTCGAAATATTGTTCAATTTCTACTTATGCAAATTGCAGAGTATGTATAAACTACATTCAAACGTAGGCGCTGCTCAGTGATTAGTACAAACTTGAAGCCAATAACCCAACGGTGCCTATGTCGGTAAGCGCCCGGTTAGACAACTCAATATCCGTCAAAAGTGTTTCTGTGAAAAAAGAACGCGATGCTCAAGTTCGGCACTTAAATGAACATCGAGAAGATATGGCTCGTAGCAAGATCCAGGTGCTTGGTATGCAAAGTATTGTGAATGAAATGTAAATTGTTCACACTAAACACGTAGAAATCACTCATATGTACATGTAAGACCTGCACTCAGACGACTAGGCCGTTCATAATTAAGAAAGTGTTGTCCGGAACGTCTGTGCACGTCCCAGAATCTTAGAAAAGATGTTAGTGTAACGATTACCACTTCATTACCAATACTCAGAGCATGGTCAAAGGAATTAGGCAACATATATAACGCCATATGTCCTCAGGAGAGTGGTAAAAATGGATGTTTGCAAAGCAAGTGTCGAAAGCCTAATTGCTGTTGAGTAGTGTGGTTTGCTGCGCCAGTTTGCGCATGGTGACAGTATTGGGGCTGGACAGCGCTGAACTTACAGCTGTCCTAAATGCAGCGTTGTCCATTGCATGCTTTCCTTTTTCTAGTGCTCGCGTGTGTTCTTGCTGGAACCCTCAATACTGCCAATGGTCCAACTTCTGCACTTTAGGAAGAATCAATGGAGAAAAATAAATGGGGAAATACGTTTGCATAGAAATTAACAATTCTGTTGCGTGCGTATTTTCGTCCACATCTCATTCGCGACATTTATTATAGATTCTCCCTGTAACTGTTCCTATTTCTGCAGCATTGCCACGAATATTTTCTCACATGGACAAATTGTAATGAATAATAATTCAGACAAACTCAAGAAAGGAAAAGGCCCCACAGTGGCTCATCTTCAACAATCCGGCTTTACACCTAAAATGCATCGCCAATACAGGCGCACAAAAACTTTATTATCTTCTTATCTTAAAACCTTCTTATCTGACAGGTAAGCAGATGAGGAACTCCCGTACCCAGAATTAAGTAACACAATCGTTTATGTCTCTATAATTTTATGTGAGAACTTTTCGCCGCTTTTCCTAACAAAACAACAATAAGCGAGAAGCTGTTCACAAGGTGAAAAAATGGACCATTTTTGGAAGTTAGCGCTTGTACGTCGTCTCGTTTCTTCTGTCTACGTTTTACAGTGCTATAATTTGTTAATATTGTTACGGTTAATGTTAAACCGGCTTTATTCAAGGGACGAGATGGATGGTAAAGTCAAGATGGCGTCCTGAGGCTGCACCAGCTCACTTCTTCTTCCTCTTCTTCTCGCCCGGCTCATGCCGTAGCAATCCCCGGTTGCCAGACGAAGCCCGCTGGGCAAGTCCAAATCACTCGGAAAGCGTAGGGTGAAACCGCTTAAGACGGGCAACATGTACTAACTGGGTCCGGCTAGACCGACGACCAGTCGACGTCAAGCGTGCCACTACGTACGTCAAGTCACTCAAGCGATCTACGATGACGAATGGGCCCGTGTACTGAGGTAAAAACTTTTCGCATAAGCCACGTTTACGTTGAGGAGTCCACAACCACACAAAGTCTCCTTTGGCGTACGAGACAGACTGGTGTCGGCTGTCATAGCGCTCTTTCGATCGGTCTTGCGATGCCACAGTACGAAGACGAGCGATACGCCGGGCTTCTTCGGCAAGACAAAGCGTCTTGGCAACAGAGTACTCGCTGTGAAAGTCAAACGGTAGTATAGTGTCAATGCAGCTTAGCGGTGAACGTGCGTAAAGGAGATAAAAAGGACTGTAATCGGTCGTCTCATGCTTTGCAGTATTATACGCATAGGTGATGAAGGGGAGTACGTCATCCCAGTCCTTGTGATCGGAAGATACGTACATGGCCAGCATGTTAGTTAGAGTTCTGTTCGTACGTTCTACAAGCCCATTTGTCTGAGGGTGATAAGGCGTTGAATGACGGAATTGCGAACTGCAGAGACGAAGCAGTTCTTCTACGGCGTCCGCAACGAACTGACGACCGCGATCGCTAATGATCACGCGGGGGGGACCATGTCGAAGAATAATGAATCGAAGCAAAAACGTTGCAACGGACGCAGCTGTTGAAGATGGCACGGCCGCCGTTTCCGCGTAACGGGTCAGATGGTCGACACATACGATCACCCATCGGTTGTCGTTAGATGATCGGGGAAATGGGCCCAGAAGATCGATACCCACTTGTTCAAATGGCAGGCGAGGCGGCGGCAGAGGTTGGAGAAGACCTGGCGGAGCGGTCGTAGGGCGCTTGTAGCGTTGACATTGTTCGCAACTGGCGACGTAGTGCTTGACCGTGTCCCGCATTCTGGGCCAGTAAAAACGCTCCTGTGTCCGGTTCAAAGTTCTTATGAATCCTAGATGGCCAGAGGTCACATCGTTGTGCATGGCTCTCAGTATGTCCGTTCGCAGACTCTGCGGCACCACCAGAAGGAAGCGTGCGCCTTTAACCGAATAATTGGTCTTGTAAAGCAGGCCGTCACGGACACAAAATCGACCGGTGGCTCCAGGACGCGATGCGGCCACAAATAGAGGTTCCAAACCAATATCATTTTCCTGCTCTGCTTTGAAAGTCATCGAGTCTGGGAATGTAGAAGAAATGGGAGCAAAACAGTCATCAAAATTGTCTTCGTCACACTCCGTCGTCGTCAGAGGAAGGCGGGAGAGACAGTCCGCATCTGCGTGGCGACGCCCGGACTTGTAGGAAATAACGAAGTCGTACTCCTGCAGTCGAAGAGCCCAACGTGCCAGTCGTCCACTCGGGTCACGGAGATTCACCAACCAGCACAACGCGTGGTGGTCAGTAATGATAGTGAACGGGCGTCCGTAGATATAAGGTCGAAATTTGTGCACAGCGAAAACAGCTGCCAAGCATTCTTGCTCGGTCACAGTGTAATTGCGTTCCGCCTTAGTCAAAGAGCGACTAGCATAAGCCACAACGTGTTCAGCTCCTTGATGACGTTGCACAAGTACGGCGCCGATGCCGATGCCACTGGCATCAGCGTGCACTTCCGTAGGTGCGCATGCATCGAAGTGACGCAATATGGGCCCTGATGTTAGTAGAAATTTTAGCTGACGGAACGCGTCGTCGCAAGCCGATGTCCAGTTGAAAGGGACGGCTTTTTGGAGAAGACATGTTAGGGGGTACACCACGTCGGCGAATCTTGGGACGAAGCGCCGAAAATACGAGCACAGACCCAAGAAACTCCTCAACTCCCGCACTGACTTCGGTGCTTCGAAGGAGCTGACTGCCTCAATCTTCCGTGGATCTGGCCTCACACCGTTTTTGTCGACCAGATGCCCAAGTACTAACGTCTCGGTTTCTCCAAAACGACATTTCTTGGAATTTAGGATCAAGCCGGCTTGTTTGACACAATCCAGAACAAGATTGAGACGGCTGTTATGTTCACTCAATGTGCTGCCAAAAATAACCACATCATCGAGGTAGCACAAACAAATTTCCCATTTAAGTCCTCGGAGGATAGTATCCATGAATCGTTCGAATGTTGCTGGCGCGTTACAAAGGCCGAACGGCATAACGTTAAATTCATAAAGACCGTCTGGTGTCACGAAGGCCGTTTTCTCCTTATCGTCTGGGTGCACGGGTATCTGCCAATACCCCGATCGCAAATCCAGTGATGAAAAGTAGGCAGCGGAATGTAGACAGTCGATGACATCATCAATTCTAGGAAGCGGATACACATCCTTTTTGGTGACCGCATTCAGTTTCCTGTAATCAACGCAAAACCGCCACGATCCATCCTTCTTCTTTACTAAGATTACTGGTGCTGCCCACGGACTAGAAGACTCTTGGACAACACTTTTACGCAGCATGTCTTTCACCTGTTCAGCAATAACTGTCCTCTCTGTTGAAGAAACGCGGTAAGGCTTTTGCCGAATGGGGTGCGCAGATCCGGTGTCAATTCTGTGGCGAGCACGAGAACGCGGGAGTGAAGCCTGCTTGTCGCCTTGTGTGAAATCGAACACAGAAAGATGTGCCCACAAAACTTGTGCGAGAGCGCGGCGCTCATGTGAGGGCAGTGCCTTGTTGATCATTCGTAGGATCTGCTCTTCAGAAATGCTTCTTTGGGGATCGCTAGTATGAGACTGCTCCTCCTCGCTTAGAACTGTAATGGAGCTGTAAGTAATCTCGTCAAATTCAGCAAGCTTCATATCACGCGGGAGAACGGCAGGGACGCAAGAACAATTGAAAGCCCATAAATTGGAGGCGCCATTCACTACTCTCACGACAGAGCGTGGTACAAGTACATCTTTCTTTGCGCAGCTCGACGTAAGTGGCTGGACTTGCGCGTCAAACGATGAAAGGTCGGCAGCAGCGAAGTTGACAGGGATACGTGACAGAGACCAAGGCGGTAGCAGCAAATCGTTGGAAACAACACAATAGTTTTTCACTGGGAAGGATGTGTCGGCAAGGGTGGCGAGAAGCGCGCTATTCAAAGTAATTTCGCCTGTGCCACAGTTAACGGATGCACCACAATCCTGAAGAAAGTCAATCCCGAGAATCACATCATGAGTGCATCGCGGTAGTACGAGAAATTCTGTTTTAAGATCTTCTCCTCCGAATAAAACACTTGCAACACAAATACCAAGGGGAACTAGGCACTCTCCGCTGACACCACGAAACGTCACACCATCATTCCACGGGAACATAACTTTCCTACCCAGCCTCTCTTTGAAAGTCACACTCATGACGGAAACGGTAGCACCAGTATCCACTAATGCTGTTGCAGGTATACTATCAATTAACACACGCACTTTGTTCTTCACCATCATAATAGGCAGAGGAGTATTTCGCAGATACACAGACTGTCCGGCGACCTTACCTCCATCGGCCGCGCCGGCTAGTTTCCCGACGGCGGTGGAGACGTAGCACGTCGCCGTGGTGACGGTGAACGGCGTTGGCGACTGGTTGGGGGCGTCAGGCTGCGGTCAGAAGCTGGCGAGCCACTCCTTCTACTATACTGACGGAAGGTATTCCGAGGTGGCGCGCCTGTGGTGTTTGCAGGGTCTATCGGCCAACGGTCGTCATAACTATCACGTCCAAAATTAGGCCAAGTTGGTGGTGGGCCATATGTTGTTGTCTGTCGGCGCCGGCGACAAAAACGAGCAATGTGTCCTGAGGCGCCACAGCTGTAACATACAGGAGATGCGCGGCCGACGTTGTATGCCTCGGAGTCAACCCTGGGACGCTGCGAATAATAAACGCGATCTTCCGAATTCCGATTCGTGGTGGTAGCTCGACGAGTTCGTTGATCGTGCGTCATGTCGTCGGGAAAGGTACGTCGGTGCTGTCGCAGCTGATCACCTCGACAGTCTGCAACGCCTGGCATGACAGACAATGCTGACACAGCAGATGCATGCTCTTGAGGTTGGTTGGAAGCGCAACCAAGCTGTTCGACATCCGCCCCTTTGGTGTGTCGTTCAAGTTCTTCGCGGACAATTTGCCTTATAGTTGCCGCAAGGTCAAATTGAAAGCTGTAGTTGTCGTTTTCGTCAACGCTTGCCACCGTTGTGACATTTGCTAGCCTGCCAAACTTTGGCGTGATACGGCGCAGCTTCAAGGCCTCAAATGTGCGGCAATGCTTGATGAGGTCGGCGACCGAGGCGAGACTCTCCTTTCCGATTAAATAATTGTAAACATCCTCGGCTATGCCTTTGAGAAGGTGTCCAACCTTGTCCTCTTCGGACATTCGAGGATTGACAGTCTTGCAAAGCTTCAGGATCGCCTCTATGTACGTAGTACAGGTCTCACCTGGGACTTGAGCGCGCTGAAGCAATGTCTGCTCCGCCCGCTTCCGTTTCGTGGTGGAATCGCCAAAGCACTCTGTGAGGTGAGTAACGAAGCTGTCCCACGTTGTGAACGTATCTTCATGGTTCTCGAACCACACTAGCGCCGTGTCTGTGAGGAACAGAACCACATTGTCGAGCTGAGTCGTGGAGTTCCAGCCGTTGTACTTGCTCACACGCTTGTAGTGGGTGAGCCATTCCTCCACGTCTTCGCCGAATTTTCCAGAGAAAGGGCGGGGCTCCATCTGATGCATCCAGGCGCCGGTTGTTCGCACTGGAGCTGCCAGAGAAGGCTGTTCGTCGCTGCTGTGGGACATCGGGATCTCAAGCGGTGTTGGAGGCAGTCGAGCGAGGCGTCGGCTCCGGCGTGGCACTTGCTGCAGCAGCTCCGTCGTCTTGGTCGAAGTACCCCGCACCTCCACCACAAAACTGTTACGGTTAATGTTAAACCGGCTTTATTCAAGGGACGAGATGGATGGTAAAGTCAAGATGGCGTCCTGAGGCTGCACCAGCTCACTTCTTCTTCCTCTTCTTCTCGCCCGGCTCATGCCGTAGCAATATGCTTAAACTACAAGGTCAATCAGCCATTATTCTGAATATATTTTTTTTCTTCATTTCAAAGCTTCATATGCTTCTGCCCTGAGCGAGTGACCCTATGGTGTGCCGAGCAGTTTCGCCCGTGTAAATGTTGGTGGCGGTCGCGAAAATATTGGCGTGAGCTATACTAAGCTTCAGTGACGAGTCGTTTATCAAAGCAGCACCTATAGGGTGTCCTAATTCTACTTGAATTTAAGGTGTGAAGAGTGGCACAAGGCATGTACCGTGGCAACGCAAGCGTGTAGGGTGTCTTGAGGTACTGTATAGCGATATAACAATGAAGACAGACGTAATAACGGCGACACGGGGCCCCCATTCTATACATCAGTTCTCATTATTTTAGCGCTTTCTAGGTTCGCAGCATTTCATGTCGACTAGCCCGGATTCCTCCTTTTGTGAAATGCAAACTAGATATTTCAAATTGCTGCAAGTGGAACCCTTGCTATTTTCCTACCTAAAGTATCCAGACTAAAGAGTCCAGGCAGTGTCTAGTACTACATTCAGCGGCAATGAAAGGAACATCGGAAGGAAGTTCAAGTAGTGCATAGGCCACGTAGCATCCACCCAACGACTAAGTGGCGAACAAACTAAAGAGAGTCTGACGCACAGTTCTTTTGTTCCAAAGGACTTGCCCAACCTCTGCGACGGAACCTAGTATTCTCATGAAAAGAAGTCGTTACAGGGATAAAAAACAGAACCAGCCTCTTTAACATATTTACCTCGTTGAAGCTACGCATCGGCAAAGAAGTAGGTACTGAAAACTTACTGGTAGGTATTTGTGGTAACGTTTTACAAAGCATAAGTACGGATAAGATGCGGGTAGCACGTTTGCTAACCTATAGTGCCATTGCAAAAATCACAAAACTTCTCAACGACTGCATATCAGTGGTACAATACGCGCAGATAAAAATGCGATATTATATAGCACAAGGGAAAAAGATAATGGTTTAGTTTATTTATTCTAAATATTGTCGGTTGAATTCGCTGTCTGAAATAGCCAGACGTAATGCTGTCGAGCCTCTAGGTATTCAAGATAAAAGCTAGGAGATTAGTAAACTTCTATTCTTACTGTGATCATAACACGCAGGAGTTCCTCTAGCTAGACACTCTGTTCTGGCTTAATACATTCAGGCGGTCCCACCAGCTGCATTAACTGCACAGACGTCAAGTTTGATTGTTCGAAAGCCCACAATTTCGCCGTCGGTCTGTCCCATCCACCCCTTCTGTTTCGCTGACGACGAACGTTGTCGTCATCGACGACACACAACGATGAGCATTTTCGTCTTCAAGTCACCTCATGAGCCCCAGCATCGTCAATGCCACATTGTGAAGACAAATGATGCTTTTTACCGCCCATCTTATCTGGGATTTGAACATATGCGAGTGAAGCAACGGCCGCTCTATGGGCGCGCGTTTGAGAGTCGAGCGTGGTAAACAGTAAGCCAACGCACAGCTACATTGCTGGGTAATTAATTCAAGGAGCGTAGACATCATATTCTCTACTTATGAGTCTTCACTCCCAGGTATTACACAGCATATAGGGGACCGCTGTTGCGGTCCCCTAATATAGTCTATTGTCTACCCAGCTAAGTATTTTATATGAATTTATTTCCATTACATATTTCCGGCTTTCGAAAGTCCCTCCAATAGGGTCGGATAAATTTTGCCTGAAGTAAGCCATGTGTACGCGACGTCTTGCCGTGTTATAGTTTGTTAACGAAGCTTCCCCTCAAGTCTAAATATTTTAAGGCAGTTTTCCTAGTCTATAAAGCCGCTCGAGTTCACGCTGCTCCTCTGGCGGCCATTTTTCAAAGAAATTATGCCTTCCAACCACTCAGAATGCCGGTGACAACTTCACGTTTGATCAATTCTGGCTATTGTAAATAGTAAACAGCTACTTTTGCTTACATCATCGGCCATGACATTGAAATTGCTGATACAACGGAAAGCATTGCACCGGATGCACGTATATAGAACTGTGTATGTTGAGCGAGATAAGAGCTGCACTATAGGCATCGCAGGCAGTTTTAATTGGAGGCAAACTTGGCAAGTGGGCCTCGAATGATAAATTGTTTTGTCTAAACCGAAACAGCGCGAATTGGTAGGCTGCATGAAAGAGAGACATTCTTATTGAATGACAGGAAGTTATTCGGCATATATCTGGCGATCACTCAGGAAATGGTTGTTGTGGAACGACGAGTCGGTTCTGATGTACTTCGCTATAAAAACGCGCGAGATAGTGTCGAGCAGCCTATATTGGCTTTTGTGTGTGTATATATATATCAATTCTAAATATTGTAAGGCAGTTTGTCGTGTGCGTATCATGGACACGCATGCTTATATCGCCTTCCGTTTCCCTACCACGGTTGCGCTTTAAAACCAACAGCGCGCGCATGCGATCCCATAGATGAGATGAACACATATATATAGAAAAGTATCAGTCATAACTCTCGTAGTATAGCCTTCTGAGCCGTTTCCCTTTTCTTTTTCTTCTCTCTTTTTTTTTTCTTTGAAAGAAGTCCTATTAGGGTTATTATAATTACACGAAGGTATTTCGCCCTCGCCAGCAGCAGTACTTGAGATAGCTACTCCGGCGGCTAGCTTCCCACGCTATGCGTGCCGCCCCCGCACCTGTTTAAGCTTTTTCCTAGACGCTAGAGCTATACAATATCCGCGCAACCTTGAGCGATCGGAAAGCGCGTTTTCCACCCTGGGCCGGCGGAGAGGGGAGATTTCGTTCCGGCCGCGAAGCTCTCTACATCTCAGTAAGGTGCCTCGCGGTGGTCTCGTGCTGAAGATGCCCTCTCGGTGAGCGCATATTTCCCCCCTCATCTTTTAAGAGATTCAATACATACAAGCATTTGTCTCGCAAACCAGATTTATTTCAAGGGAATTTCCCACGTCTCAATAATTTCTCTCGTCGTATACGAGTGCTGATTGCCGTGTTATAGTTTGTTAACGAAGCTTCCCCTCAAGTCTAAATATTTTAAGGCAGTTTTCCTAGTCTATAAAGCCGCTCGAGTTCACGCTGCTCCTCTGGCGGCCATTTTTCAAAGAAATTATGCCTTCCAACCAACCAAGCAAAAATCGACTGCCGCGGACAACATCAGTCCCTTTCCACATAAGTATGAGGCTCGGAGCAGGAGCTTTGGCGCTTGAAAGTAACCGTTGGCTTGACGAACCAACCGACTGAGCTACCTTTCCGGGCAACATTGAAGGATCACGAGTTCAAATCACATGTTATGTTCCTTTTTTCCCTTTTTTTTTCTTTTAATGTATTTTCCTTCCTTTTATCACTGTACGGAAACCCTCCTAAAAAAAAATTATATATCCTCAATTATGTGTGGCCACACATGTGCAGGTCATAAATACCAGGTTCTCTAGCCGAGTGCCATCCATGCGGTATAACCGAGCTCAGATTGGTCCACCTTGACTGATCAAATAGGGCACCACTGTAGGTTAAATGAGGCGTACAACTCCTGCGGGACCCGCCGTGGTTGCTCAGTGGTCATGGTGTTAGACTGCTGAGCACGAGGTCGCGGGATCGGACCCCGGCCACGGCGGCCGCATTTCGATGGGGGCGAAATGCGAAAACACCCGTGTACTTAGAATTAGGTGCACGTTAAAGAACCCCAGGTGGTCGAAATTTTCGGAGTCCTCCACTACGGCGTGCATAATCAGAAAGTGGTTTTGTCACGCAAAACACCATAATTCAATTTTTAATTTAACTCCTGCGGGGACGGTAGAGTATCCGTCTCCAGTGCAAGAGGACCGTGATTCAAATCCCGGTGCCGCGCAATTCTCCACCGGGAAATACAAAAAAAAACCGTGTGTTGAGAAAATTGCACAAACAGGCCTGGAGTGCGGCCTGATCCCGGTGACCAGAACCGGCAACGTACTCTCTCACCAGAGCAGGATTGGCCACCCTGGTGCAGTACTTGGCCACAACCTCCTATATGAATACAACAATCAAACCCCGGCCCTCAGTCCCCAGCAGCCGCGAAGCAACTGACCACGGCGGCGGTCAGATCTGTAACGCTGCAGAGGGTGCTAAAAATACCTGGCTCCGGACAGGCCGCCATTGGAATCTGAACCTGGCAACGTTTAACGTTAGAACGCTATCTAGTGAGGCGAGTCTAGCAGTGTTATTGGAGCAATTAGAGGGTAGTAAATGGGATATAATAGGGCCCTGTGAGGTTAGGAGGACAAAAGAAGCATATACAGTGCTAAAAAGCGGGCATGTACTGTGTTACCGGGGCTTGGCGGAGAGACGAGAACTAGGAGTCGGATTCCTGATTAATAAGGAAATAGCTGGTAACATACAGGAATTCTATAGCATTAACGAGAGGGTGGCAGGTCTTGTTGTGAAACTTAATAAGAGGTACAAATTGAAGGTGGTACAAGTCTATGCCCCTACATGCAGTCATGATGACCAGGAAGTCGAAAGCTTTTATGAAGACGTGGAATCGGCGATGGGTAAAGTCAAAACAAAATACACTATACTGATGGGCGACTTCAATGCCAGGGTAGGCAAGAAGCAGGCTGGAGACAAGTCAGTGGGGGAATATGGCATAGGCTCTAGGAATAGCAGAGGAGAATTATTAGAAGAGTTTGCAGAACAGAATAATATGCCGATAATCAACACCTTTTTCCGCAAGCGGGTTAGTCGAAAGTGGACGTGGAGGAGCCCGAATGGTGAGACTAGAAATGAAATCGACTTCATACTCTGCGCGAACCCTGGCATCATACAAGATGTAGACGTACTCGGCAAGGTACGCTGCAGTGACCATAGGATGGTAAGAACTCGAATTAGCCTAGACTTGAGGAGGGAACGGAAGAAACTGATACACAAGAAGCCAATCAATGAGTTAGCGGTAAGAGGGAAACTAGAGGAATTCCGGATCAAGCTACAGAACTGGAATTCGGCTTTAACTCAGGAAGAGGACCTTAGTGTTGAAGCAATGAACGACTATCTCATGGGAACCATTAAGGAGTGCGCAATAGAAGTCGGTGGTAACTCCGTTAGACAGGAAACCAGTAAGCTATCGCAGGAGACGAAAGATCTGATCAAGAAACGCCAATGTATGAAAGCCTCTAACCCTACAGCTAGAATAGAACTGGCAGAACTTTCTAAGTTAATCAACAAGCGTAAGACAGCGGACATCAGGAACTATAATATGGATAGAATTGAACAGGCTCTCAGGAACGGAGGAAGCCTAAAAACAGTGAAGAAGAAACTAGGAATAGGCAAGAATCAGATGTGTGCGTTAAGAGACAAAGCCGGCAATATCGTTACTAATATGGATGAGATAGTTCAAGTGGCTGAGGAGTTCTATAGAGATTTATACAGTGCCAGTGGCACCCACGACGATAGTGGAAGAGAGAATAGCCTAGAGGAATTCGAAATCCCACAGGTTACGCCAGAAGAAGTAAAGAAAGCCTTAGGAGCTATGCAAAGGGGGAAGGCAGCTGGGGAAGATCAGGTAACAGCAGATTTGTTGAAGGATGGTGGTCAGATTGTTCTAGAGAAACTGGCCACCCTGTATACGCAATGCCTCATAACCTCGAGCGTACCGGAATCTTGGAAGAACGCTAACATAATCCTAATCCATAAGAAAGGGGACGCCAAAGACTTGAAAAATTATAGACCGATCAGCTTACTGTCCGTTGCCTACAAAGTATTTACTAAGGTAGAATTATTTACTTTAAGGTAGAAGGTATTTACTAAGGCAAATAGAATCAGGAACACCTTAGACTTCTGTCAACCAAAGGACCAGGCAGGATTCCGTAAAGGCTACTCAACAATAGACCATATTCACACTATCAATCAAGTGATAGAGAAATGTGCAGAATATAACCAACCGTTATATGTAGCTTTCATTGATTACGAGAAAGCGTTTGATTCAGTCGAAACCTCAGCAGTCATGGAGGCATTACGGAATCAGGGTGTAGATGAGCCATATGTAAAGATACTGGAAGATATCTATAGCGGCTCCACAGCCACCGTAGTCCTCCACAAAGAAAGCAACAAAATCCCTATAAAGAAAGGCGTCAGACAGGGAGATACGATATCTCCAATGCTATTCACAGCATGTTTACAGGAGGTATTCAGAGGCCTGGAGTGGGAAGAATTGGGGATAAAAGTTGATGGAGAATACCTTAGCAACTTGCGATTCGCTGATGATATTGCCTTGCTTAGTAACTCAGGAGACCAATTGCAATGCATGCTCACTGACCTGGAGAGGCAAAGCAGAAGGGTGGGTCTGAAAATTAATCTGCAGAAAACTAAAGTAATGTTTAGCAGGCTCGGAAGAGAACAGCAGTTTACGATAGGTAGCGAAGCACTGGAAGGGGTAAGGGACTACATCTACTTAGGGCAGGTAGTGACCACGGATCCGGATCATGAGACTGAAATAACCAGAAGAATAAGAATGGGCTGGGGTGCGTTTGGCTGGCATTCTCAAATCATGAACAGCACGATGCCACTATCCCTCAAAAGGAAAGTGTATAACAGCTGTGTGTTACCAGTACTCACATATGGGGCAGAAACCTGGAGACTTACGAAAAGGGTTCTGCTGAAATTGAGGACGACGCGACGAGCTATGGAAAGAAGAATGATGGGTGTGACATTAAGGGATAAGAAAAGAGCAGATTGGGTGAGGCAACAAACGCGGGTAAACGACATCTTAGTTGAAATCAAGAAAAAGAAATGGGCATTGGCCGGACATGTAATGAGGAGGGAAGATAACCGATGGTCACTAAGGGTTACGGACTGGATTCCAAGGGAAGGGATGCGTAGCAGGGGGCGGCAGAAAGTTAGGTGGGCGGATGACATTAAGACGTTTGCAGGGACAACATGGCCACAATTAGTACATGACCGGGGTAGTTGGAGAAGTATGGGAGAGGCCTTTGCCCTGCAGTGGGCGTAACTAGGCTGATGATGATGATGATGACGCGACGTCGCGGAGATCACGTGAACCACGGAAGAGCTGGGGACAACTCACCCGTTGCCTGCTCAATTATATACGTGGGCCTGCGTTCTAGGCAGAGCTAGGCGGGAGACGTGCACTTGCGTCTCCCGTTGCTCCTTTGACAAAGGCACGTGCATCCGCTTTGAAAATGCGCCGCCACGAATGTCTTTGCGGTCGCATTATTTTGACTGGGACACCGACGTTTCCATAATGACCATAACAAGGAGTCTGGAAAAGAGTACCGCGATTCATTCATATATTTTAAAATATAAATAGATTACCTATTATGCGTCCGCTGTGAGTCATATTTCGTGAAAACTTTCCTGGTGAGCATGCAAATCTTATGATTTAGTCAATTTAGCCTCCATATTTGGTGCGTACACTCCTCTAAGGATTTGAGCTACACAGGCTCTTAGAGCAGTGACCTCTATGCATGTGTATGCATAGAACATTGTATATAAGCATTGTACCCGCAGAATGGAAGACGGCCTGCACAGTGCTCTTTCCCTAGCCCGGCAAGGCCCCGAACATCGAGAACTTGGGGCCGATTTTTTTAGCCTCCTGCGTCGGCAAGGTCATGGAGCGCGTCGTCCTCAAAAGGCTTAACGGGTACCTCGAAGACAACGAGGTTTACACGTACAACATTAGCGACGCAGGATGCCATGAAACTAACCAAGCTTCAGATTGTGGATGGCCGTTTAAGAGCCGTCAAGGCTCTGCTCGGTCTGGACCTCGAGAAGGTTTTCGATAACGTGCTCCACACCTTTATCGTCAAGACCATTTCAGACCTTCTAGGTTCCAGATTCCACAGCTACGTCAGCTCTTTTCTATCTGACAGGAAGGCCAAGCTTCGCATTGGCGACTTCCGCTCAGAAGATGTGGCCCTCGGAGGACGGGGCAATCCTCAAAGCGCCATCATCTCCCCAACACTGTTTAACATCTGTATGATTGGGTTTTTCGAGAGGTTGGCGCGCGTCGAGGACGTCAAGCACACAATCTAGGCTGACAACATCACCATATGGTGCTCCGGCGGCTGCGAGGGCAGAGTCGAAGAAGCCATGCAGGAGGCGATCGACGTGATCGAGAAGTATCTCCGGTCCACCGGACTTCGAGGCTCCCCACCAAGTCGGAGCTCCCGTTTTACAGAAAAGAGAAGGGAGGTAGACCCAAAGATTGGAAGCCAGTCTCCGAAAGCAGCATCAGCCTTCGCATTTGTGACGGGGCGGGGTGATACCCATGGTCGACGTTATTCGGGTCCTGGGCATATTTGTCGAATTCAACGGCGGGAACGGAACGGCTCTCCGCAAGATCATCGTAAAGACGGACAATGCTTTCTGCCTCGTTCGCAGAATAGCAAACCGGCACCGAGGAATGAAGGAAAACAATCTCATCAGGCTTATCAATGCATTCGTACTACGCCACTTTATGTACACAATTTCTATGCACAACTGGCTCAGATCGGTGCGAGACAAGCTCAACGCTCTCATCCGCAAAGTGGTCAAGAGGGCTCTCGGGCTACCCATCAGGACCCACACCGAAGATCTCCTCAAGCTGGGCGTGCATAACACTGCCGAGGAGATTGCCGAAGCCCAAGAACGCGCGCAACTCAATCGTCTGAGCACCACAGTGGCAGGTAAACACATCATCGAAGAGCTGGGTTACCACCCTGCGGGATTCCCGATGGTCAGTACTCCGATCTCTACGTGCATTCGAGAAAAATTCAAGGAGGTGAACCACCGGAGCGGGCGTTGAAGACGGCCCGTCGGGTTGCGAACCCGAACTACCAGGACTTCACCCGACCGGGGCCCCCTGCCAACCTATTCCTGTGCGTCGCCCTAGCCGAACGTGCCGTCAGCTCCTCAAGGCCGGTGAGCTTCTGTGCTCGCGGGCACGACGTGAACAGTCGGGCTGCGGGCCCGAGTTCTACGCCAGCTGCCCGGCCGGAACGCCGCCCCCGTCTGTCGTGCCGCCTGCTGCCCGAGGCCAGCGTTCGAGCTTCTGTGCCCATGGGCAGGACAAGAGCAGTCGGGCTACGGGCCCGAGCTCTACACCCAGCTGCCCGGCCAGAACGCGCCGCCGCCGTCTGCTCGTGCCACCAAGCCGCCTGGTTTACTTCTCCGAGCCAGAGCTGGCCAGCTCCGGTCGCCCGGTCAACCAATGTACACCACGACCTTTGGTGAGACCGGCGCCACTCCTTTCGTCAGCTTGGCGCCGCGTCGCCGCGTCGAGACTGTTGTGTATTCCTGCCGCCGTGGCAAGCCCGGACTCGCGCACTACTTAGCTCCATACTAGCCCCAAATGTGTGTCTCGATGTGTGTTTGAGTGTTTCTTTTATGTTTGCTATTTTCTTCTATTTAATTTTAGGCCTTCTTTAGTTCCATTCAACGTTTGTGTGTGTGTTCGAAACAAACGGCTTTGTCCTCAATTGGGTTCTTGTGGGCTCCGCCTAAAGAGAACCGTCAGAACCTTTTGAGTACACGAACCTTTGTCCCATATTAGGGTCATCACAGACGGGAAGACCTTTGCCGTTGTTGTGGTAGACTCGAGCGGCAAGATTTCCAATAGCGCCTCAATTTTTACTTCAGACCCCGGAGTCGCCGAGCAAGTCGTCATCGCCCTCGCCCTCCTAGATGGTCGTGGGTACGAAATCTATAGCGATTCCAAAAGGACAGTTAGGGCTTTTCAGAAAGGGTTCACCGCCAAGAAAGCTGTTCGTCTCCTTAGTTGCTCGAGTCCATATGCTCTCACAAATAATTCAATTCACGTAAGATTGGTCGAGGGCGCTCCCCCGAACCTCAATGAGTCTGCTCACGAGGCTGCGCGTGACCTCACCGACCGCGCTTCCTCTATAAAGAACACGGACTCCCCTCCTCTCTAGGGTCACAGGGACGCCCCCGCAAATCACAACGAGATTAATAAATATTTCTACATGTCCAGAAGGGTCTTTCCACCCCCTCACCCCAAGTTGAATAGGGCACAAGCCGTTTCGCTTAGGCTTCTGCAGACCAGCACATATCCGTGTCTGTCCGGTCTCCACGAGGCCTACCCCGACGTGTATCGCGACGACGCCTGCCCGTCCTGCAGGCAGACCTCCACTGTAGCTCACATGCTCTGGGAGTGCGGGTCGACATACCCCAAGTTCATCAAGGAGGAGTGGGACTCGCTTCTGCGTAGCCCCGCTCTAGAAAAGCAAATCCCGGCCATCTGGCGTGCCCGCGACCGGGCCGGTGGGCTAGACCTGCCGGAGCCGACGTGGGACTAGCCGTGTGCGCGACGAGTTCGCGTCCTCGTCGGACCTGCAATAAAGTTTCTTCACTCACTCACTCACTCACTCACTCACTCACTCACTCACTCACTCACTCACTCACTCACTCACTCACTCACTCACTCTATGCATGTGTTACGGAGGCCAGAACGAGCAACACTGTAGTGTACGTTGATTCCATTATATGCATCGATTAGAAATGGTCATTGACAAGATGGTCGTGAAAAGAACAAATCCTGCGCTTTCCCGTGCCAAAATCGCGACATGACTGTAGGGTACGCAGTGGTGGGAGACTTCAGAATAATTTGTGGCTGCCAGAGGTCCTGGCGGTAAAAGTTATTGAAGATGAACAAAGTGCATGGTACATGAATGTTTTCGATTTGGGAACCTCCTAAATGCGCCCGCTGCGGTCAGGATTAAGTACCACGTCCTCGCGATTACGAGCGCAACGCCAAAGTCACTACGCTACCCCGGTGGGTGACAAGATGAGGCTTCATTTGCGTGTCATTCTTCGTTGTCATGCGTGTGAAAAGAGCCGCAGCGGTCTGAAGGAAGTGCACATGGCAATGGCGATGATGAATCTTAAACGTAGCACATACCCACAATAGAGCTGGTGCCGAGAATGAGCTGGTTGGTGGAAAACAACATTGACGCCAACAAAAAAAGTAACGTCAAAGCAACAAGAAAAGGTTGTTTCGCAAAGTAGTTCAATCTATTCTCAAAGTCCAAGTGCGCTAAATACTAGTACTGCAAATTTAGGCACATTTAAAATAAGTGTGCCGTTCTTCTCCTGGTGAGATAGCTTGAAGCACCATTGGTCTTAAATGGAGCCATTGGCTGTATAAAAACGTAACTGAATCAAAAACACGATAATAATCTCAGTAGGCATGCTCCCTAGCCGCAAGGCATACACGCTCTACCAGTAACATTCTTGTTCACGTTGTTTATTCGTCGCTTCTTACTGTGAAGCCTCGACATTTCTTGAAGCTATAAGATGGCGGCTAAAGTCGGTTGCTCAGGTCACCTTGAGCGACATAGCAGTTCCGTCGGGTAACCTCCAGTCGACTGCTCATCGGTATCCGCGGAGTATTTCGATGTGCGGAAGCACAGGCATCTTATCGAAAAGAAGCAGAGTCAATTATTATGCGTCAAAACGCCTTTCTAGAGTATCGGGAAAACACACAGAAAGCAATCAATCTCCCCCAAAAGTCAGCAAACGTGGGAGTTAGCACCCGCTGGGCGAAGGCTAGAAACCCAAATAAACACGAACTGATCTCTGCGGACGAAGACGCTGACTTGCTAGAGAACCCCATTGAGAGTGCTCGTAACAGACCGCGCGCAGAATAAAAAGACTAAGGTTCTCGGGCGGCCGAATGTGCAGAATATAGAAATAAGGAGAAGCGAGCACGGCTGCTCGGCAGACTATCTGCATGTGGCACCATTATCTGAATGTCGCTAGATAAGATAAGCGGTGTCTAGCGCAAAGCAACGAATGCGCTACAGGCGAGCAGAAAAGCCGCATTGAGTCACACCTGCTTACTGCGCATAGGCGTTGCGAATTCGTTGCCGGGTTCCACGAAGGAGCTAGCCATTGATCCTATCTTTCTTTCTCAAGATTGAAAAAAATACCCATTACATGTTTTCACGTAACTCAATCTAATGTTTTTGGTGCATATGAGAACGCCTATTTACTGACCTCGCTGCATCCTTCGCCTTCTGCTGCTCAATTCAGACATACATTTGAATCCAGGCCATGGTGTCCGAATATCTGTGGGACAAAATTCCAACGCGACTGACTGAAGAAAGCAAAGGCGGTAAAAAACACTAGGGAATCCGCCACTAATGGGCCGCTTATGGATCATTTTAACGGTGGTACTTTGGGTGTCGCTTTGCTTGACCAAATGTGACGTGCTCATTGCTTGTCTCAGCTGCCTCAGTTGCCTCCTTGTTTACGAGCGATGGCCATAACGCCAGTGCGACTCAGCAAACCTCTGTTTAGGTGGATAATATACATGGTGATTAAATTCATGGAGAGAAAATCAGACATCCACCCATTCGTAGCACTTGTTACAAAGGAACACATGAAGAAAAAGCCGATCTACAGATGGTAGAACGGCGGCCCCGGAAAGGCGGTGGTCCCGGGTTCGAGTCCCGGACAAGGACGAACTTTTCTTCAACTCTGAGGCTTTTCTTTCGAGGAACCCGTATGGGTTTCCTTTGTAGCAATTGCTACGAACAGTTGGATGTCTGCTTTTCCCTTCATTAATTACTTCTCTCCACTTTGCGGGTTTCCGCATAACTATTACGTCAAATGATGATTAAATAGGCGACACTAAGCTTTTGCCACATATTCAGAGGGCACGTAAGTGATTTCGGGGCTTATAATGCCTTATCCAAATACCACGGAGAAGGTGAGCGGTGCTTCTACGAAAAGCGTCTCTAGAAACGCATTCGAAGCTGTCCAAATATTCTGCCTATGTAATAAATCAGCAGCAGTGTGTATTGCTGTGAATTATTTATTTGGCAAACACTTTGAAGCAGTGGTTTCTCATTTTTCTGACTCAGTAACCTTGTTAGATGCATTCACCATCTCACTTTTATTTTCCTGCCTAATTGCTCGAGCTCATTTCTCGTGCTCGTGGGTGGGCTCATTTGCAATAAATTCCTTCTAGCAGTGCAAATTACTCGGACCGTGGACGTTCCTATTATTGCCCATAGAAAATACGCATTATTGCGTCAGTCGCTCGCCCTGTGTATAGTCACGAACCGGTGAGCTTTAAACATTCTTTTGTAGCCGCTGTAGTCGACGTCATCCATGTTTTGGCGCATTCGTTCGATCTTGCACCCACTCTATAATTGCTTTACGTGGGGTATAGCGCGGGTGTAAGGTTGAGTGTGAGTTCCTGGTTAGTGTGAGTTTAATTGAAGTGCAAGAGACTAATTGTACCAGGAAGCGGAGATAAAAGTTTTCTCACGTTGTAACTAGTAGCACTCCCTCTTTCCGGCTTTGCGAAGTTGTGGTCCCTTCTCTGGTTGTTAGCTTTTTAATACTGTTGAAAGAGTGAGCATTTAGAATGAGGCGGTTCGCTTCTAGTAGGTCAGGATTTTTTTGTCTGCGCTCACCCAACAAACAGTATGGCCCCCACAGCAGCTGGAAAATGGCTTTGTGTTAGCGCTCATAGAGACTCTCCTGTATTCAAAATACAACCCTATGTTGTCACGCCTGCAGGCTGTGTGTGAAACGTTCTTTACAAATTTTATGACGCATTTTACTTTGAGATGTTAAATAATCACATAAACGCACTTGCGCTAGTCTGAAGGCCAACTAGAATGAGGAAGTATGCTGCGCGTTGTCTATACTGAACGTGTGGGCGTTTTGCGCGTTGCACTTGTCGAAGAGTGTGTGCGGCGACCGAAATCACCATTATGACAAACAGGTGAAAAGTGATACCACCACCTAGCAGGCGGCGTACCCTAGAGCAGACCCAGAACGGCAGCTAGAACAAGGCTTTGGCTTTGAGTTCCCGTGTAATAGAATTCCGTTTTGTCGCACTTCCAAATTACAACCCGAAGCTATCATGTGTGCAGCTTCTGTGTAAGTCGTACTTTACACAATTTTTGACACAATTTTCTTTTAAAGATCCATTTAGTTCAGTAGATCACTTGAGCTTGGCTGAGGGCCTAGAAGTATGAAGACGCACGCTGCACTTCCGCATGCACGCGGGGGCGCGTGACCTACACCCGTAGCGGTGGTGGGGCATGCATAACATCTGAAACAGTTTGGCTGTACGTACACTTTAATAGGGTGGAATGGAGGTGGACTCTTTTATTCTAGAGGAAGGCCGCGCATCGCAAAGGGTGGCTACGCAGGCAGTCCTTTTGTAGCAGTGTTCCATGGACATGGTCCCCCCCCCCAAAGCGATCCATTCCACTAGGAAAGATACCAGTTACAATTATGCTGCCAACTCCAGCACATGTCTTCCATCTATCGGTGCACAATTCGCTGCAAGAATGGACCAACGTGAGCTAGTGAACACTCAGTTGCAGAACACTCACCGCTCACGGCACCATGACAAGCCAGAAGTAGGAATGGTTGTTATTCGCGCGCAGTCGCTGGGGCAAGGTCCGGCGGGCCGCTTAAAGCGCCATGTCGTACCTCTGGAGCAAAGTACTCCGCGAAAAAGGCCTATAGCCACAGTGTCGCTGTAGGAATTTCTACCCCACGAATGAATGAAATATTCAGTCGGCTTCTGAATAAGGTTACCGTGCAGTTCTTTCTTCCTATTTTTTTAAGAGGACCGTTCCTAAATATGCAGTTGTGGCAAGTTATTGACTTTCATGTTTTAACATGGCGAAAATGAATACAAAAGTTGTATTTGCTAAAGTAGAGCGTGAATTTGTTTCCAGCAGTGCGTGAATTGATTTCATTATATTCATTTATTTACATGTTCGTTTATTTATACATACTGCAGCCTCAACGAGGCTAATACAGGAGTGGTACGAACCACAAAGATTCAAACAACATACAATGATTTATAAAAAAAGCTTGTGTGAGTGGTTTAAGTGGTAATGAACGGATCCTGTCCGGTAATAAATTCCAAACTTCAATTGTTGATAGAAAAAAGCTGTGTTTAAAAGAATAAGTGTGGGGAGAAAAGGTTGAGATATTTAGAGCGTCGTGACTCCTCGTAGGTGAAAGTTCGGAAAAGATCAAATAGTTATTTAGAGAACAGAGACGAGGAGAATTGATTAACATGTGAACGAATTTTAGGCATTCAAGTTTGCGACGCTCTAGAAGAGGAGTGAGACCAAGTAGGGGATAGACTTTAACTGCCAAAAATCCTGGTCATATAACTTACGAACAAAACGCAGTGCTTTATTGTCTGATTCTCGTTTTTCTACGTCACAGTGTCTGTATGGATTTCATACAACGCAGACACATTCGAGGATGGGGCGAATCAGGATTTCATAAGTTAGAAGTTTAGTATCTTGAGGAGTGAGATGCAGTGGGCGATGTAAGTAACCTAGTCTTTTGAGGGCCTAGGTAGAAGTAACATCAATGTGTTTCGACCATGATAAATCGTGCGTTACTGGCAAACCCAAATATTTGAATTCGAGCACTATATTTGAAGCAATACTATTAAAAGAATAAGCGAATAAGGAAAGTCATGAGTGTCGTGCACAGAACATGAAGACAGTTTTGGAAGAGTTTATATTGATTTGCCATGCTTTGTGCTAGTTACATAAATCAGCGAAATAATTATTAAGGACAGGATGATCAGTAGGAGATTTGATTGTAAGATATAAAACGGAATCATCGGCAAAAATGCGTTTTCTTACGGAGGTGTGTAAGAGGAGGTCATTAATCTAAAGCAGGAATAAAAACGACCCAGTACTGAGCCTTGTGGAACCCCCGATTAAATAGGCATCATGGGGCAGTTAGTAGAGTTGAAACGTAGATAGCGGGAACGTTGGGAAAGAAAATACAATATCCAGGCAACCAAGGCTACGTTTTGTTAGTACAGTGAACCGTTCGTGCGTAAGTTTGAGGTGTGAGACACTGTCGAAGGCTCTGCAAAGCATACAAAATAACATCAATCTGGTCACCTATTTCTAAAGAGCTGCTGGTGCCCTTAACGAATTCTGTCAGCTGTGTTATAGTGCTGAGGCCACGTCTAAAACTATGTTTCAAAGTGCATATCATTTTGTTCGTTTCAGGAGATTCAGTAATACGTTTCAAGATAATGTGTTCGAGTAATCTATATGAAGGAGCTGTTAAAGAGATGGGCGTATGGTTAGATAACAACTGAACGTTACCTGACTTAAATAAGGGGAGAATTGAAGTAAGTTTCCACATGGAGGAAGGGTGGCGATTGAGAGAAATTTCCCAAAGGTCATTGCAAGATTTTATTTATTTATTTATTTATTTCGTTATTTATTTATTTAACCATACTGCAGGCCAATTCGTTGGCACTAGCAGCAGGGCATTTTCGGAATGAAATACAATAAATAACACCAATAAACTCGAAAACCGCAAAAGGGGCAAAGGTAACAACGCTAGCACAATGGAGAAGCAATTTTCAGCAAATCAAAAAGAACCAAAATAGACAGAACGGAACTAAACCAGTAGAAAATACTTACATTTATACAATTGCAAGTACCTATAGCTCACAAAAGAAAGATTTCAGTTCTGCCGAAAAGTCTTCGGCCTTGATAACACTTGGCGGCTACTCATTCCACTCTTTCACTGTTCTGGGCAAAAAACTCTATTTGCAGAAATTAGTTTTCGCGAATATAGGCCTCAGTGAATGTTCGGCTGTGTGCCCTGTTTTCCTAGTAGCAGGAGGTTCAGCATAACTTGGTTCGGATAGGGAGATTTTTCCGGACATAAAATTGTAAAGTAACAAGGGTCGGTTTATTTTTCTACATATCTGCAGTGTTGTAATATTATTACATTTCATCAGAGACGATGGTGAATCCGTCCTTCTATATTTTCCGAATATAAACCGTACAGCCTTTCTTTGAACACCCTCAAGTTTTATTATATCTTTCTTAACATACGGGCCCCAGAGCGCTGACGCGTACTTAGACCTAACAGATGCGCTTTAAGCTAGAAGCCGGACACTTACAGCATCATTTCTAAGTTTTCTCTTAAGAAAAATAGCTTTTCAAAAGGTGACGCACATATATCTGAAATGTGCACACCCCATGAAAGATTACTGGTAAGAGTTACCCCTAGGTATTTATATTTACCAACCTCCTTTGTAGTGCTGCCGTTAATGTGGTAAGTGAAGGTACTCGGACATTTTTTCCTTATTACATGTAGAAAAACAGTTTGTTCCCGACTCAGTTGCATGCCCCAGTTCTCGCATCAGTCGTGAATTGCCAGAACACTTGCTTGTAAAGAGGCGTGGTCATTTGCATTCGAGATTGTTTTAAAAACCACACAATCATCAGAAAATAATCTGATTGAGACATCCTTTGGTATTACCTCCATTAAATCATTTATGTAAATTAAAAACAACAATGGTCCTAACAAACTCCCCTGTGGAACCCCCAAGGTAACTGGGAGCACACTGGAAGAAATAAAATTGCCTATGATTAAGATACGCGAAAATCCACCTAACAAGAAAGAGTGGAAGTCCAATGCTTTCCAACCTATATAATAATTTAACATGCGGTACCTTGTCAAATGCCTTGCAAAAATCCATAAACAATACATCTACTGGGCCAGTCATGTCAAGAACACTAAACAAATTATGCAATCTCCATATACCAGCTGTGTAACTGTAGACATACCTTTTCTAAAGCCATGCTAATGAACCGACAGCACTTTATGTTCGGAGAGGAAGTCTTGTATGCGCTTAGCAATAACATAGTCTAAAATCTTACAGCAAAAAATCACGGGGTTTTACGTGCCAAAACCACTTTCTGATTATGAGCCACGCCGTAGTGAAGGACTGGGGAAATTTAGAGCACTTGTGCTTATTTAACGCGCACCTAAATCTAAGCACACGGTTGTTTGCACATTTCACCCGGGATCTGATCTCGCGACCTCGTGCTCATCGACCAAACACTATAGCCACTGAGCAACCATGGCGGGTTTAAAAGCAACAGGAACGCAATTTAATGCCGTAATAATCACCAGAGCAATTACAAGAAATGTACTTCAGCTGCTGTGTTTGATATACCCTTAGATTGTGGACAACTTTTTATAGGACAGACTGGCCAGTGCTTCAACGAAATACCTAGATAGCGTAATAATGATGCTACAAAAGGGTTAGTAGACGGCCGAACGCTGCAAAAAGTGCGCACACACGCACCTGGTTGGCGACACGACTTCGGCGGAAAAAAAATCACCAGAACGTGAAAATGTTGAAGCGTATTAGAAGCGTATTTTTTGTAAGGAAGGCAGGTGAGACGTGTGTCAGCTGTCCGTCTTTGACGTCACAGGAAAAAGAATTGACATTTCTTTCGCGGTATCTAGGCACGTGAACTGATTGACGATACAATCTTTTGTATGAACTGATTCACTTTTTATGATGATGCGTACTTCAGCTACCTGATGCGCGGTACATAAAATAGGTGATAGTTTGAAATAAACGCCACTAGGAAGTTCGGCGGCCGTCCTACCGTATGTGTTCCTTTTGTCTTCGTCTTTAGCGCGTGTTCATCATACATGAAGACACCGTGTTGGGCCTACAATGATATCACACAGCCTACACTGCCCGTAAACGCCGCGCGAGTAAAATGACACCTTCAGGTTTAAATGTTCATTTTGTTTTGCAATTTTTGTATTCAATAGTCTGACAAGACTTGAGATAAAAGGAACGCGCTGTGAATGTTTTGTTACGTGACATTTGTTTGTGTGCTGCCATTCTCGAACTTCTGAGAAAGACTTTCGTCAGGAATAAAAACCTTGGTCAGAGTAAGCTGGTACAAAAATTATAAAAAGAAAGTAATATTCATTGTATTAACGCCTTATCAAACACTCTTTACATCACCACCATTTTACACCTAGCACACAGTTTATTAATATACACTATTCGGAAATTTCTCTCGAAAAGTCGCCTCTTGGTGAAGAATATCGCGAAACTGGGGCGATGAACATTTTGGAACGAAGCGGCAATATCTGCGTGGATAAACTAAGAAGCTAAGCATGTCTTAACATGAAAAAAGAAAGCAACAGCACTTTAGCAACATCTTCGTTAACTTGTTTAGCAACAACTGTTAAGACAAATTTTCTTTGTAACTGCTCGAATAAAGAAACCGTGTTTTTCTACAATATAATGCGTCTGTGAGACGTTTTTCTTTATTAGTCGATGAGTAGAGGGCTCATGCCACGGCTAGGTACGCTGGAGAACAGTTGGCCCTACTAACATGGCTGTCAATCGCCGCCATCCGTTCTAAGCCTCGTTGTCAATACGCCGCACTATGGCCAACTGGAAGGCTTTCTTTCGATGATCAAAGACGCTGGCGCGATTGCGTATACGCCAAGAACTCCACCATGAGAGGTTTTGAGGAACGAAGGAACGCTTTCCATGCAATACAGCCGTCAGGTCGCCGAATGTGAACGGAGCGGTCGCGAACTAGAGGTAATCTCTCTCTGAGCGGTTTCAGCCTCCTTCCTATATTATTGACCATTTTATATTCTTGTACAAAGGAAACTATAATTAGCAATAGTATGTCTGCACTTACTTTCTCCTTTGCCCTTCCCCGTCCTGATGGAACCACTTCCTGGGGGCCGAAAGCTTTTGTTGGTGTATTAACAAACGTTTTTCAACGGCAACATTTTGTGTAGTAATGGTGCCATTGTGTTGAGACCTGTGGATGCTATAATTGCAGTCGTGTGTCCACACCTTTGTCAAATTTTTCTAACGGCGATTTGGAGAGAGTTAGGGCCAATGTTCTGGCCTGCTTCTGCATAAAGCATCCAATTGCCTCAAAGCGACTGTCTCGGCTCTGAAGATTGTCACGGAGTTCAATCGGTTTGCGCCTGTGGCACGTAACATAGGATACATTTTTATCTTGCAGCATGTCTTCTACCCCCTCTGCCCGTACAAGAAACAGCAATGCGACTATTGTTGACAACCGCCCATTATGATGTGCAGAGCGTTGATACGCTGCCACCTAGTCCCTGAATATCGCCCTTCTGAAACTATCGCTTTCGCGTACGGTCGGTGCACGTAAGTATACCGGCGTAGTTTATTGCGTATGTGTTGGATATCAGAAAGGCAGACAATTTTTTTTGCAACGATAACATTTTACGTTTACGGGCGTAATGTTCATGTAAGAAAATTATTTGTGCGTAATTATACCGCGCATACTGCTCTAACCTAAAACGTTTATTAATCGAATTTATATCTGTTTCTCTCGCTACAAAATGAAGGGGGCATTGAGGAGATCACACAGTATCTTGGTGAAATGTAATCAGACAATAACAACTAAAGGTAGAAGTGTAAGAAGGAATCTTCAGGTCCATTTCTTTAGCATGCGCTACAGCATGTACGCGACCATGTCTACTTTAATCAATATCGACGATGAGGCACCGAATAAACTAGGCCCGTAGGCCGCGCAACGTCAGATGCACCGACACAAGCTTAACCGCAAAGTCCACTATTCTAGCAAAAAATGGTCTAGCAAAAAATTATAGGGACAAAAATGGTCGCAATTGAAAGCTCACTGCCATCGAGGACAAGTTACTTCATCAAAAACAGCATAATGTAATTACTTAGCCTTAGCGAATATAGCGTGGAACAGTTATCAAAACATGGTGGATTCCTGGTATAGCGTAAATTTTATATTTTTTTACGTGTTTCCAGCCTACACTTTGGAAAACCATTACGAGCCTGCACGCATAACGCTGTAGTGATCATCACCGCGCCCACAAAAAGCAAGCTACTCACAAGAAAAAGAACAGAAAATTTCGCCTACAAAAGTGGAAAACAAGGCTAAGCGCTGCACGTATATCGTGCATGTAGGGCGTTATAAACCGGGACAAGGATTTCATGAAACTGCGGTAGGCAGCACATGTGGAACATTTTAGTGCTTCTGCAGGAGATAAACAGCATTATTCACTATTGTGGAACGCATTAACTTCGTACTTTCTCGGCGCCGCGATTCATATGCTGGCCACTCCGAGATGCTCAATCATTCTGCTTTGTACACCGGCCGATTTCGTGGAACTACCGACCACGTGGCTGCGGCATCTTCCATTGTATGCGCCTCGTCCGCCACGGCGGGTGCGCGCTTAGATTCTTTGGACTGTGTCTTTCGAACGAGACAGCTGAGATGTTTACGCTTTTGGATTCCGTTTGTTCTGGTGCGCGAGTATGCGTTCTGCTCGGGGTTTTGTCTCATAACTAGAGAGCGGTGCGCATTGTTGAAATTCGAGTTTAACCTTCGCAAGGGCCAGTCTAATATCAGCATGCTATTTGTCCATACTATGTGCCCCGCACTCGAGAGAATACGCTGTCCCTGCTCAGCATCTATATGAAAGTTATGTTAGTACAGAGTTATTAAAATATTGTCCGCCAAAATTGAACACCTGTGCAAAACACGCGCAGTGAAGTAATGTTTATTTAATAGTACAGTAAATCATCAAAGAACAATCGAAAGAATGCAGTTATTGCGAATGTATCTACTTGCTGGTTATACGAATGTTAATTTGGACAACGTTTCTGTGAGCCCAACACTGACGACTCGGCTATGTATTGAGGTATCAGAAACAGACTACTGTACCAGGTGCTTCGTATGCAAAATATTCTGAATGGAAAGAACGCGTAAAAATGAGTCATACGTGCATGTCAGACCTGCAGTGAGACGACTAGGCATTTTACAATAAACCAAGCGTAGTCGAG
Organism: Dermacentor variabilis; assembly: GCF_050947875.1. Taxonomy (NCBI): domain Eukaryota; kingdom Metazoa; phylum Arthropoda; class Arachnida; order Ixodida; family Ixodidae; genus Dermacentor; species Dermacentor variabilis. Next base: position 127,800,271 of record NC_134575.1, on the reverse strand, counting down.
TACGTCTATGCATGTGCCAGAATCTGAGAAAAGATGTTAGTGCTCCCATTACCACCTGGTTATCAACATTCAGAACATAGGCAAAGGAATTAGGCAATAGCTGTAACGTCATATGTCCTTTGGAGAGTGGAAGAAAACGGTTCCTTGTGAAACAAGTGTCGTGAAAACTGAACCTCCGGTTACTGGCGAGGCAGATTTCTATTCAATATATTTGCCAACCGCAGCTGGCTGGCTCAATTAAACGATACAGCCTTGTTATAGTTACTATTTAAATAGGTTTCTGTACTAGGCTAGATGTGTTCAGGTACATTAAATTGGCCAGATTTTCAGAAACGCAGCCTCGATTGCAAGAGATGATGCGGACTTCTGAATTTTAAGCGGGAAGATGGGGAAATTTCTGTAGAAAGTAATTACCCCTTGTTATGGCTCGGAGGTTCGCAGGGCTGGTGGCCACGTCGTTACTCCGCTAGGAACTTGCACTACTAGAGTTCAGATTCGAGGATCGACATTCGTGGCCAGCCGCCTTGTCTTACGCGAATGCTCTCGTGACATCATTCTAGGGGCCAAGTTTCAGCAGGAATATGGCGCTGTTATCGAACAATGGGGAGGTGCAGTCACCTTCTAAACCCATCGAAAAATGTACGGGTACGACAACAACCGACGTGACTACGCCCTTTGTATTTCCTTCAAAAGCGTTAAGCTTCTTGCACGAGCCACTGTCCTCTTCAAAGTTATGTGCGGTGGAATGCGCGAAGGCTAAGTGTTATCAGAAAGTAACTTATCACATCTGCTTACACGAGCTGTTTGTGCAGCTAGGAGTGGACTACAGCTTAGTGATGACAATTCTCAGTTGTTTCTTTAACCAACTTGAGTAACGAGCGTCAACACCTTTCCCGCGGTAGTTTGATTCTTTTTTCGGACGAAATATAGAACCTGACAGAATGTTTTGCCTCTGAAGCAGTGGGGTTGGTTGACAACTCACTAGGTAACATCGACAATAATTAAGAGCTATCGCAAGATAACAAGGCCGCAATGCGCGAGCTCCTGCTCGAATTCAGGGCATGTTTCGCAAGTTCGTCTGAGCCAGGCCACACTTTCACCGCAAAGCACAGGATTATCACATGCGACGACGCACGCCTGATACGCCAGCAGCCCTACCAAGTGACAGCGAGAGAACACAAAGCGACTCCCATGCAAGTAAAAAGATGCTTGAAGACGGCGTTATCGAACCTTCCAAGAGCTCAGGGTCGCCTCTGGTCATTCTTGTCAAAAAGAAAGACGGAACGCTACGTTTTTGCGTCGACTACCTAAAGCTCAGCAACGTAACCAATAAGACGTAACCCACTGCCGCGTATCGACGATTCGTTATATAGTCTGCGCAACGCCCATTATGTTTCATCACTCGATTTGAAAAGCGGGTAATGGCAAATCGAGGTAGGGGAACGAGACCGCAAGGAAACTACCTTTGTGACTCCCGACGGCCTCTACGAATTTCGAGTGCTCCCTTTCGGCTTGTGTTCAGCTCCAGCTACGCTTCAGCGAATGATGGATATTGTATTCAGTGGACTGAATAGCACACTTGTTTCGTTTATCTTGATGACGTAGTAGTATTTTCTGAAATATTTTAGCGACATCTTCATCGCCTGCGGAATGTGCTACAAGTTATCCGATCGGCTAAGCTCATGCTTAAACCAGAAAAGTGCCACTTTGGCTATGAACAGCTCAATATTTGCAGACACGTCGTAAGCGCTAGAGGAGTTTCATCTGATCCCGACAAGCTTGCCGCGGTAACAGCATTTCCTTTTCCAGCCGACAAGAACGTCGTGTGCCTTTTCCTAGGCTCATGTGCATATTACCACCGTTTCGTTGAAAACTTCTCGCAGATAGTGGAATCCGTGACTCACCTTACAAGGGATGACACGCCATTTGCCTGAAAGACTGAGCAACAGGCTGCCTTCACTGAACTACAACACATGCCATCAGCACCCGTCCTGCCACATTCTGACGTCGACGCTGATACCGAAGTACACTGACACCAGTAACATCGGTCTTGGTGCAGTACTCATCCAACGTCAAGACGGCAATGAAAGGGTACTAGCTTATGATGGCCGCTCACTGTCCCATGCCGAGGCGAAGTACCCTACAAAAGAAAAAGAGCACCTCGCCGTTGTGTTGGCTATCACAAATTTGGCCCTGATCTCTACGGCCGTCGTTTCAAAGTGGTGACAGACCATCATGCACTATGTTGGTTGGGGAACATACGGGGTCGTTCAGGATGACTGGCAAGGTGCACGTTACGGCTCCAGGAATTTGACGTCATAATCGTTTACAAGTCTGGTCGCAAGCACGCAGACGCTGACACATTGTGGCGCGCACTCGCCGAATCTGTCAATCGAGAGTCAGAAGACAACGACGGCTTCCTGGGCGCCATTAGTGCATTAGGCTTGATAAGACGGCAGCATGACGACGCTGAAATTCGGCCTATCATGGGCCACTTAAAGGGCCGCCCAACAACCATTCCACGCCATCTATGTCGCGTATTCTGGTCCTATTGTCCACGAGACAAAGTGCTTTACGAGAAAAACGCCCGTTCGAATGACCGAACCGGCCACCTGGTGGTGCCGAAAAACTTGCAGAGCCACATTCTTTTCGCTTGCCATGACGACACCACATCTGGCCACTTAGGCACCTAACGAACGCTTGCCAAAGCTCGAGTGAGTAATCCATCTCGCGTATTCTGATAAATTTACTTCCATCGCACATTTCCGGCTTTCTAAATTCCCTGGAGTAGGACTCGATCAACTTTGCGTGAAGGAAATCATGAGGATCCAACGTCGGAGAGCTCACATGAACTGCGAACCAGCTGTCGACAACGAACTCACCTGTGTCTGCTCAATTTGACACGCGCGCTTACGTTTGTAGACGCGGTATCAAGGTATGAAACGCGCGCTTTTGTCTCGCGCTCGTGTTTTGACAAATGCACCTGCATCCGCTCTGAAAAAGCATCGTTATTGGCGTCTTTACGGTCACATTATTTTGTTTCAACAACGACGTTTCCATGGTGGCTGTCACGACGAGTCTCGATATGGAATGCATGTTGAATTTGTAGACTTTAGATTGTATTAAATTACATTTTAGCCATCTTGCATCAGCGATACCTCTCGAAAACCTTCCTCGTATGCATGTAATCTTTTGCTATAGCCAAGTTAGCCTCTAAATTTGGCGCGTACACTCCTTTAAAGTTTTGAGCTGCACACAGCCTCTGCATCTATATATGTATTTTGGAGCCCAGAACGAACAACACTGTAGTGGACGAGGGTTCCACTATATGCATCGCTCAGAAGGTTAAAATAACGGTTAAAAGATATAAATTCTGCGGTATCACGTGCCAAAAAGGACGACGTGACTATGAGGCATGCCGTGGTGATGGACTGCAGAATAAGTTTGGCCCCTTGAGGTTCTTTAACATATAAATAATGTATAATACACGGACGTTTTCGATATGGAAACCATGTAACTGCACCATCCGCGGCCGGTATTCAATCCCACGCCCTCGCGCTTACCAGCGCAACTCCAAAGCCACTACGCTACTGCGGTGAGTGACAAGATGACGCTGCATTTGCGTGTCATTCTTCGTTGTCATGCTCCTGAAAATACCCGCAGCGGTCCGAAGAAAGCGGCCATGCCAATGATGAAGATAAGCCTCAAACATGGCACGCACCCACAATATAAGATGCGCCTAAAATAAGCTCGTTGGTGGAAAACAACGTCAACACCAAGAAAAAGAAGTGACGTCTATGCAACAAGAAAACGTTCTTTTTTCTAATTAGCTCCATTTAACAACAACCTCGAAGTGTCCTAAATAGCAGTACTGCAAATTTTATATACATTTAAAAAGAATGTTCTGTTCTTATCATGCTGGGTTAGCTGAATGCACAAAGGGTCCTAAATAGAGTTATTGGCTGTATGAAAGTGGTAACTGAATTTATGAAATGATAACAATATCACTAGGCATGCTTCCTAACCCCAAGTGAAACCAGTCTACCTCTAAGGTCCTCATGCACGTAGCCTATTTATGGCTGCCTACAGTTTACTGTGAGGCTTTGACATCTGTTGCACGCGTACAACGCCGGCTAAAGCCGGTCGTAAGCTCACCTTGAGCGATGCAGCATCTTGCGCAGTACATTCCTTACGAACCACATCTTCCTCAGGAACAAACGACCTGCCGTCCAACACGCAGCGGGTTTCACAGTCGTAAGATGCGGCCTCGCTCGCTGGTAGGCAGTTGCTGCAAAACGCGTGCAAGCAAGGCAGCACAGTCGTAGTTCGCTGCACACCACCGCACAGACTACAAGCATGCAGCGTGGAAGGGACCTGATCAGCCAGCTGTGTTGGTTTCCAGTCGACTCCCCGCTGGAACCCGCGCAGTATTACGATGCGCGGAAGCTGGGGCATGGTATCCAAAAGAAACGGTGTGAATTATACGTCCAATGCCTTTCTATAACTTCGAGGAACAAACACGCAGAAAGTAGTAAATCTTCCCCAAAAGTCGGAAAACAGGATAGTCAAGCACTTTGCGGACGGATACGCTGATTTGCTCGAGAACCCCGTTGAGAGTGCCTCTAGCAGTCCCCGCGCAGGATAAAAAACTCAGGTACTCGGGTGGCCGAATGTGCAGAAAATAGAGATAAGGAGAAGCGAGCACGGCTGCCCGTCAGACTATCTGTATATGGTGACATGTCGGCAGATAAGCGGATATGTGGCATCAAGCGGATAGCAACGAACCCTGTAAGGGCGCCCAGAAAAGCCACATTGAGTCGTACTTGTTTACTGCGCAATGACGTTGGGTCTCAGCTGCCGAGATTCACGAACAAGCGCTCGAATGCTTTTGTTGTTCTATTTCAAGATTGAAAAGAATACCAATTACGTGCTCACGTGTTCCAATCCAATGTTTTTACTTGCATACAAAGAGGCTTATTTACTGACCTCGCAGCGTCTTTGGCCTTGTGCTGCCTGATTCAACAACATAGGTTCGAATCCCCGCCATGGAGTCCGAATGTGTGTGGGACAAAATTCCAAAACGGCTGACTATTTAGATCTAGGTGGCCGGTAAAGATCAAAAGTTGCAAAAAATAATAGGGAGTCCTCCGCCACTGCACCCCGTGTAGATCTTTTATAGGGTGGTCCCGTGGGCACCGCCTTGCTTGATCATATGTTGACGCGTTCGTCGCTTGTCTCAGCTGCCTCAGCTGCGTTAAGTTGCCCCCGTGTTTACGAGGGATAGGCATGACGCCGGTGAGGCTCAGCAAACCCCTGTGATTGGTGGACGACACAAAACTTTGGCGACATCTTCAGAGGGCACGTAAGTGATTTGAGCGCTCAGTACAACTTGCCCAAACAGCGCGGACAACGTAAACGGTGCTTATACGAAACGCGTGGCTAGAAACGGGTTCCAAGCTGTCTAAATTTGCCGCCTACGAAATAAATGAGGAGCAGTGTGTTTTGCTCTTAAATCTTTAGTGAGCTAACACTTTGAAGCAGCGGTTTGCCAATTTTCAGAGTAAGTAACGTTTCTAATTGCATCCACCATATGATCGTTAATTTCCTGCCCAATGGCTCGTGCTCGTGCTCGCGGTTGCGCTCATTTGCTATAAATTCGTTGTTGCAGCGCACAGGGCTCGGAACGTGGATGTCCCGATTATTGCCCGTAGGAAATGCGCATTATTCTGTCAGTCGCTCAACTTGTGTATTGTTACGAAATGCTGACCTTCAAGCATTTTTGTGTAGACGCTTCAGTCGACGTCATCCATGTTTTGGCGCATGGATTCAGTTGTGCGCCCATTCATTCATTGCTGAAAAATTGGCTGTAGAGCGGGCGTAAGCTTGCATGTGAGTTGTGGTGAATGTGTGTATAAATAAAAAATAAGAGACTAATTATGCAACGAAGCGGCGCTAGCTACTCCTTTGCTCGCTGTGTAACTAGTAGCACTCTCTCTTGCGGGCGCTCCGAAGTTTTGATCCTTTCTCTCGGTGTTAGCTTTAGAATGATTGCGAAAGAATTAGTTTTACAATAAAGCTGTTCGCTTCAAGTAGGTCGGGATTTGGCGGTCTGTGCTCACCCGAAAGACAGTATGACCACCGCGGCCGCTGAAAAATGGCTTTGTGTTTGATTTCATAGCAATTCTCGTATATTGAAATTACAATCCTCTACTTTCCCTTCTGCAACCCATGTGTAAGTCGTTCTTTGCGAATTTTATGACGCATGTTATTTTGAGAAATTCATTTAGCTCATTAAGCGATAGTTTGATAGTCATTTAGCGATAATCTGGGGGCCTACTAGATTGAAGACGTATGCTGTGCTTTCGGAGCCGTGCATGACGAACGTGCGCACACAGTGTATGTGTCCTTGATGTGTGGCCACTTTGCGCGTTGCACTTCTCGCAGAGTGTGTGCTGCGACTGAAATCGCCATTATGACAAACTGTTGAAAAACGGTGCCGCCAACTATCGGTCGCGTCCCCTAGAACAGACCTCAAAGGGCAGCTGGAAAACGGTTTTGGCTTTCAGTTTCCGTGTAATAGAATTCCGTTTTGTCGCACTTTCAAATTACAACCCGAAGCTATCTTGTGTGGAAGTTCTGTGTAAGTTGTAGTTTACACACTTTTTGACATAATTCTCTATTAAACATTCATTTAATTGAATAAAGCACTTGAGCTCGGTGGAAGGCCTAGAAGAATTAGGATGTATGCTGGACTTACGCACACGTGCGGATCACAGCGACATAGTCACAGCGATCCATTCCCCTTCCAAACATTCCCATCACTGTCTGTACTGCCAACTCCAGCATATGTCTTTGATTTATCGTTCTAGAATTCGCTGTATGACTTGCACAGTGAGCTAGCGTACACTCATGTGCATTTGCGACAGCTCATCACGCCGTAGCAGGCCGGAAGTGGTAATCGTTGTTATTCGTGCGCTATCACTTAGGCAATATGCGGTGCTCAGCTTAAAAAGCCATCGCGCAACTGTAAAGTACTCTGCGAAGAAGGTATATAGCCACATTGTTGCTATAGCAATTTAAATCCCATGAATAAATGAAATGTTCAGTCATATATTTAATAAGATTACCGGTAAATTTTTTACCTCTCTTTTTTTACAAGACTAACGCTCTTAAACATGCAGTTTTTGTCGAGCTATTTAGTTTAGAAATTACCACGACAAAAATTAGGGCTAAGCTTGCCGTATTTGCTTCTTTAGAGCCTCGTGTGAATATGACCGCATGTATCGCCAGGTGAATTTTTGCTGTAAATTTACATATGTTTTCAGCAGCACCTAAATTTTATTTTATTTTAACATTTCCTTACGTATTTACGATCAGTTATAATGTTGGATTAGACGGGAACTTCATGTGGGGTACTTTGTAACGATTGTTAGCATACTTATTTTTTTCCGTCTGTCCCCGCTTGATAAAAGCACCGCTGGCGCTATCCAGACCATGGGCCGCTTATCAGGCATGTTAAGGAATCAGCAGGCTAACGGAAAAAGAATGCAATGAAAACACACAACACTACCAATTTTACTTGGTGCTTATCGCAAAGCACAGAAGTGTGATGATATTCGGCTTTGTACGAAACACTGAAACAAGTATGAAGCAGGAATAATATTTAACACTTCTATGTGCAGAAAGGTATTGGTGCACGGCATACATGGCAAGTTGCTCACGGAAATAATTATAAGATACATCGAATGAAATATATAAATAAACAGTATCAATTGGAATACAGGTAGAGTGATAATATATGCCGATCCCACATGATAACGTTAAGAAAAATGAAAAAGATCTCACACTCTCGCTAGAAAGGTGGAGCATTGACTCCGATGGCGAGGTTTAGCGTTGATCTTGAACTTCTGTGACCGTGTGATAATTAAACTGACGTCGAACTAACAATGGTGTGACATAGGCGGGTGCACAAAAATTTCGGGCTCCTTTAAAAGCTTCAACAGGCAACATTACCTTGGTTTGGGCGAGTAGGTTCACGTTAACAGTTTTGATCAATAGGCACTAACGACCAAGGCGAAAGAAACACATACGACAGCACAGGCGTTGAACTACCAACTGGCGTTTATTTCAAAATTTCATCTATTTTATGCACTGCGCATCGGCTATATAATGCACGCATTATCACACAAAGATTTCGATATCGCTAGAAATTTTGATAGCGCCCATCCTAAATTGATAAACAGGGATATAGGCACCCCATGCATTCATGGCGCTTTGCTAAAGTCATGCACACAGCAGCGCCAAATAGACGTATTGAAACACGCAGTATTCCCAGTGTCTGTCATTGAATCTCTCTGTGAGAGATTACCTGAAAAAATTAAACAAACAAGGCAGTAACCAACCAAAGATTGTGGCAAAAGACCTGTGCATGTAAGTCGAAATCTCCGTAAACTTTCACATATTTTAAGAAAGGTGACAAAGCGGCACAATGTCAGTATTGTTTTGCAGCCCCTTGTAAATTATCAGCAACATAAAACCTTCAAAACAAAAAGCATCAGAGACGCATGAAATTCCGTACTTATTACCGAACCAAATGCGCAAAATGTACTTCAGATGCTGTGTATGACATACCCTCAGATTGTGGACGCCTTCGTACAGGGCAAACTGGCCAGCGCTTCCACGACAGGGCTAGACAGCGTAATAATGACGTTAGAAAAGGATAGAAATTCATTTGGCTGAACCTAGCAAAAAGTGCTTATGCACACTCATGGTTGGGGACACAACTTCACCGAGTAAAAAGAAAAAGAAGAACAACGGAACGCGTAACTGTGGAAATGTATTTTATAAGGAAGGCAGGTGAGACGTGTGTCAACTGTCCGTCTTTCACGCCACGGGAAAAATAAGTGAGATTACTTTCGTGGTATCTAGGAACGTGAACTGATTGACCATACAATCGTATGTGTGAACTTATTAACTTTGTATGATGATGCGTGCGTGAGCTACCTGATGCATAAAATTAGATGATAGTTTAAAATAAATGCCAGTAGGAAGTTGACACGCTTAGGATGCTTCAGACGAGGTCATATCCCTCGCGAGGTTTCTTAAGCAGGATTTATCCAGAAATTGACCCACAGTGCCCGGATTGTGGGGAGGTTAGCACTCTACCTCATATGCTCTGGCAGTGTCCTGCGTTACGGGATACGTCCCTCACCAGCGAACGGGACTGGGTCGAGGCCATATCTAGTACGCATCTCAAGCTCCAGTCCATGGCCGTCCAGAGGGCCCGTGAAAGAGCGGAGAGGCTTGGCCTCCCGATTCCGACATGGGAGCAGCCAGCGGCGAGCCGGGGGCCCCAACGGGTCTCCGCCGGCTAGTCCTTCAGGACCTGAATAAAATTTCATTGTCTGTCTGTCTGTAGGAAGTTCGGCGCCCGTGCTGTGGTATGTGCTCTTTTCGTTTTCGTCTTTACTTCTTGTTTCTGAAAACTTTAGTACACGGTGCAGGGTCTACAATGATAGAGCATAGCCTACGTGCCCGCAACAGGCACGCGAGTAAAATGGCATCACTTTCAGGTTTGCACATTGATGTTGGTTTGCGATTTTTGTATTCAATACAAAAGAGTTCAGATAAAAGGAATGTGCTCTAAATGTTATGCTTCATGACACACGTTTGTGGGCTGACATTCTAAAACTTCTGAGAAATACGTTTGTCAGGAATGGAAGACTTGTTCAGAGGCGGCTGATACAAATATTATTAAAACAAGGTAACATTGATATTATTAACGCCTTATCAGTCACTTTACATCAGCGCCGCTTTTTACCGAGCACGCAGGATATTAAAGATACACGTTGGGAATTTCCTCTTGAAAAAGTCCTCTCTTGATGTAAAATATTGCCGAACTGGGACGGCAAACTTTTTATAATGACCCGGCAATATCTCGTTGTATGAACTAGGAAGCAGAGCATGTCCTAACTGAAAAACGTTTCAGCAGGATGTTGCCTACTTTGTGTAGCAACACGTGTTGAGACGCATTTTTTTATTGGTTGTACATGCTCGAATAAAGAAACTGTTTTTTCTTATTTTCACAATATTATGCGTCTGCGCGACGTTTTTACTAGTCGAAGAGTATAGGCTTCATATCGAGGCTAGAAACGCTGGGGAAAAGTTGACCCTACTAACATGGCCGTAAATCGCCGCCATCCGCTCTGTGCCTCCTTGTCTAATCGCCGCACTCAGGCCAACTGGAAGGCTTTCTTTCGATGATAAAAGATGCTGGCATGATTTCGTATATGCCATGAACTCCACCATGAGAGGTTCTTAGAAACAATGGGGCTTTTCTATGCAACACAGTCGTCGGGTCACCGAATGTAGACCGAGTGGTCGTGGCTCGTCGCGTCCTCTCTGTGTGTGGTTTTAGCCTCATTACGAAACTAGTGATCATTTTTAGCCTTGTAGAAATTAAAGGTAAATAGTCAGTAATATCTCAACTAACATCCTCCTTTGTCACTCCGCCACCCTGATGGATCCACGTCCTGGGGGCGGAAAGTTTTTATTGGAATTTTATTAAACCTTTTGACAGTAGCCTCGTTATGTAGTAATTGTTCCACAGTGTTGAGACCTGCGAATACTAAAATTGTAGTTATATGTCTGCACGTTTGTGAAACATCTCTGACGGCGATTTGTGGAGAGTTGAGGTTCGGCGTTTCGGTATTGGCCATATGACAACTTGTGCTTAAAGCAGCCGATTGCTTCAAATGGACTGTGTCGGTTCTGTAAAATGTGACGGAGCTTAATGGGCTAGAGCTTGTCGCACGTTACCATAGCATACAATTTTACTTTACAGCATCTGTTGTACCCACTCTTCCCGTACAAGAAACAGCAATGCCACAATTGTTTAGCCAGCAAACTAAGATGTGCTGAGCGTTCATACGCTGCCACGCAATCCCGGAAACTCACCTTGGTGAAACTATCGGTTTCGCGTAGGTTAGTTGCAAGTAAGTTTGCCCGCGTAGTTTATTGCATAAGTGTTGGATATTAGAAAGGTAGAAAACTTTTTCGCAACCACCCCACTTTGCGTTTACGTGTGCAATGTTCATATAAAACATTATTTGCGTGTATTTATACCACACATGCTCACCTAATTAAAAACGTTTATTCACCAGATTTCTATCTGTTTCTGTCACTACAGAATGAGGGGGGCATAGCGAAGATGACACAGCATGTTGATTAAATGTGACAGACAATAGGAAGTAAAGCTAAATATATAAAAAGGAATGTTCAGCTCAATTTCTTTAGCATACACCCCAGCAAGTACGGAACCATGTCTACTTGAGCGACTCTCAATCACGATGCACCAAATAAACTAGGCCCGTGGGCCACGCAACGTCAGATAGACCGACACAAGCTCACCTGCAAAGTGCACTATTGTGGGATAAAAATTATGCGCATGAAAATGACGGTCGCAATTGAAAGCACACTGCTGTCGAGAACAAGTTACCTCATCAAAAAAAAAAACAACACATGGTAATTATTTAGCGTTTGCGAATGTTGCGTGGAACAGTGATCGAAACATGGTGCATTCCTAGTATAGTGTATATGTTTATATTTTCACGTGTTTCCCGCCTACACTTCGAAAAACCTCTTCAGCCTGCACGCATCAGGCATTAGCGATCATCAGCGTGTCCACAAAGTGCAAGCTAATCCCAAGAAAAAGAATAACAGAAAATTTCGCCTAAAAAAAATAGAAAGCGAGTTAAGCGCTTCACCTATATCGTGCATGTAAGGCGCACTAAAACAGGACGCGCCTTTCCTGGAACTACGGTAGGCAGCTCATGGGTGCTATGCAGGATGCGCCGAGTTTGGCGAAACTCGGGATCTTCACGAGCTCTGGCGACACCCCAAGATGAAAGCACAAATGGTACCGAGACACAGTTTATCTTTCGACAAGCCTCCAGTTTCATTGGTTTATCTAGATTCACTCTGGGTGGCTATCATTCCTTGGGCGTTGCCTTCTGGGCGGTCGACAAACTGGGGCTCACGTGATCATACCGTCGGTGCATGGTCGCGCCTTCTTTCACTTGTTTGTCGTTCCACCGAGTGCATTACACGCACAAGCGAGTTATAAAACAAATGCATTTAATACAATATTATTAGTTAGTTTGACGTGGTTTAAAAGCATTTTAAAGCTTACAAGATGTACACTGAATGTGTATTCGACTAATTTGTAATTTAGTACGCTTCGCATTATACCACGAGGGAACGCTGTGGTGGCGTCATCAAATACATTCATCGGGCGAGCATGGCGGCTAAACATCGACGAGGCCCAGTGTAAACAAACTCGTACAACGAGCTTGCAGTGCGCGACGTAGTGATCAGGCTCGACAATGACCACTATTTCTTGGATAGTTCTGTTCTTCCGTGAGCAATCTTTCCGTGCACCCCAAAAGACTGCCAATAGCTTCGGCGATCTTACAGATCGCAACGCGTACCTACTGTTCACGGCACAATCCTGAACAAACAACTTATCCGGTGCTGCTTCTGTGAGTGCGCTGAGTTCCTCCACTGTGCGTGACTGCGAGCGTCACGAATATTGCATAGTGTGTGCAAAAGGAAGGCAGCCGATATAGCTACGATGCGACAAGGAGGTGGTGCCGACGATGGATCTCGCAACCAACACAGTGACGGAGACATCGACAAACTGCGGATAAGTATATTTCTACTGTTTCATATTTAGCATAATAATAGTGCACGAATTAAGTCACTTTCGTAGTAACGAACTAAATGTCCAGCAGTTTAAAAAAGGCATTGAGAGCATAAGAGTGTTTGTGCTTTTACATGTACGTGGGCCCGCGAAAATACGGAAAAGATAAAGGTAACCTTCACTAACTTAGTGATATAACAGAAATTCATCAGTGACATTCAGCCCGCAGAATCTATGGAAGAGTATTTTATCCAGGTAAAATATCCATAGCAGGTACTGATATAAAGCAGGAAACTTATACAAAAATTTGATGGGTTGAACAGCACATGGGAGGCATTCCCGCATCGTGATCGCCACGTTACCGATATCCTTGAAAAATGTTTAGAATCGTTGCATTCTACCGGTTATGCAATATGGGACATAAACCTGGAGGTTAACAAAGAAACTTGAGAAGTCGAGGACTGTGCAGAAGGCGAAGTAACAAAAATTGTTGGAGATAGCATTAAGGCAGGAAGACAGTGGCGTAGTAAACCATGGCAACTGATATGCTAGTTGAGATTCAGAAAAAAAAATGGAATCAGTGGGCAGGCCATGCACGTCTTCAATCACTTGTTGCCAACTTATAACAGGTGATTACATAAGCGTGACAGAATGGATGTCAAGGAGAGACACCTGCAGCCGAGGATGGTAGAAAATTACGTAACGGGACAAAAATATGATGTTTGTATGCATAGGATGCAATCAGCTCGCATACGACGGGATTGTAGGGAGCGCCATTGATTTTGCAGCGAACAAAAATAGGTTTTGTGGTGCTGACAGTAGAGACTCGTGAAGGTTCGAGGACACCTCAGCTGTTGGCACACTAATAAACATTACAATTGGCTCTGAAAAAAACAACCCGTTATGAAAAATAAAGCAATGTTGTCCCGACAGATTGTCTTATTATGCATAAACTAAAGGCCTCCACAGTTAAGGGCAGTTAGTACCCATAGTGCAATGAGCATTTTTATTTGTAAATAATAATTTATATGCGGTTGATTCATTCCAACAATCCACTTTTTTTGCAGCAAAACATTCTGTTGCTGGAGGCACTCAACCGCCTGGTGGCAGTAGGCGAGCGCCAGGCACGTGCTCTGCTGTCCAGAGGGCTGCTCTGCAACAGTAGGATCAGTGCACTCACTGCTTTCCAGTCGAGCCCCCAGAACACACCTTATAAAGGAGCTTTCAGTTTATTATTTTGTTTATTATTCAAGAACATGAATAAAATTATTGCAGTAAACATTGTGCTGTGCATATTGGGACACTTGTAACATGCACTTGATGTCTCTTCAAAATGGGCAAACACGTAAAAACCTGGACCGTGTAAATGAAAAAGAGACTAATGCAGCATATATGTCATTGTGCTGTTTGTTCTTTCTATGTGCAAGAATACAGTGGGTGTTGATTAGCCACAAAATGAACGGTGTGTGTATTTCGCAATGAAACGACAGGAAACGGCATGACCTTAATAATGCTATCACCTATAGACAGTGCACATGAATGCAACACTCCCCGATTTAAACATGCCATTACATGCATGTTCGATACCACATATTCTTTAACAATGTCATATATTTGCATGTACTAATTTTCACACACCTTAAGCCCATGCATAGCTCACTTGTGATGTATCCATTTCATAGGCCAAATAATTGTACACTTTGTCCTTTTGTGTTGTATGAAAAGCGGCATCCTCTAGTCGGATACAACTTCACAAGAGAGGAGAGGCCCCACCCAGATGACCAAAGCGCAGCAGCTGATTGCCTCCACGTCTAAAGAAATAGTCCCTCTCCAATGAGCGGGTATTAGTGCGTCCAGCGGCACAACGTCAGTGTAGTGTGTGTGCCCATTGGTGCAGGCTTGTGTTCACCTGCCGTTGAAGTGCAGATTCTGTGGCCTCCTAAAGTTGTATCCGACTATAGAATCACGTAATGCCTTGCACTGGTTGCACAGACTTAAGAAACTTGATAGCACACAATGATCAGGAACAGAAATCTATAAAGGCACCCAAGTAAAGCTGGCTGGCCACACTTCCATTATGAGGGGCTGTAAACAGTTCTCGCCAAATATTCCCATGACATCCTTGAAGAAGAGGTGGTGTTTGGCACTTTAGAATCAAAAAACAGATTACAGTGAATGTTGTGTACCTCATTAAAACAAACTGAGCTTGGTTATCTGCACAGCATGTAATGAAAGCATGTGCTTCACATAGGAAACAAAGTGCTCTGTCCAGTACAATTGTCGAGTTCGCTGTAGCACCTATTATGTCATAGTGTCAACATACAAATTTTCAAAGGCCATTCATTTCACCATTATTTTTGTATGTTGGTTCTATCAATTAGCGCTTGTATTACATGAGCAGGTGGATTTGAAAGCAAAGCTTTGTTTGCAAACCTTCAGACTTCCATAATTGTGTGGCAAGGCACTGGCATGGTGTCGAATAGCTCACACTTCCTCGGTCCTGCACCAAAGAGGCCTAATGCTCTATTTGAAGTTGGATCGCGCAACAATTTGACGGCACACAAAGAAGAGTAACACACACAGCAGAGCGTTCTGCTGTGTGTATTTCCCTTCCTCGGTCCTGCACCAAAGAGGCCCAATGCTCTATTTGAAGTTGGATCGTGCAACAATTCGACGGCACACAAAGAAGAGCAACACACACAGCAGAGCGTTCTGCTGTGTGTATTTCTCTTCCTTGTGTCCCGTCGAATTGTGGTACAATTCAGCTTCAAGCTTCTATACCGATACAATGAGTCTTCAACCTCACCAATGATCTAGTTATTAAGCCACAATGGCGCACATCTTTGATATGTGCCAACACGAATTAAGTCTCCAACAAATCACCACAAGCATAAAATTTTTCTGCACAGGTGTATGCACGTGCCATATTCTGTACCACTAAACTCGCAAGAATCAAAGGGGCAAGCATTAACCAGCCTTACTGCTGCCGTTACCATCATCATCATGACACCAGTAGAAAGACAGTGCTGCGTTTCAGTAAAGGGAGTGCCGGAGGGAAAGGCGTGATAGCGAGGCTTGAGGCTTACAATAAAAATAGCATTTACAAGACATGTTCAATGCCAAAATATGCTGCATATCGCTCATCCTACTTTGGCATTGCGGCAAGCTTTTACACGTTTGAGCATGTCACAGTTTGTGTAATCATTGCTATAAAGCTGTACAAAAGGTCTATTCGCTCTGCAATCTTTATTTTTATCATGGTGGGTTAAAGACCCACTTTTCATTGGCATCTGCACCACATTTCGCCCGATATGTAATTTTGCCTTTGTGGTTCACGACATCTTCACGCACACTGAGTTCTGCAGAGCATTGGATCTGCATTGTTCTACTGCTGAAGAATTAGAGCCCCATTATGAGACGAAAATATATAGGATTTGTCCATACAGAATAACGCTGACCCCCCCCCCCCCCAAAAAGAAAATACACTGAACCACTGGCACATGCACCAACAGTGAACACAGCAAACACTGTGAAGTATTTTTTTCATGCAAGCCAGCACACTAAGATTCTCAATGCATTTTCATTTTGCCGTAAATGCATAGGCACAACAGGCTTGGCGCGACATCCACATCTCGCACTGCAACGAATTGTGCAATGCCTTGCTGTTTCATAGTGCGGCCGATACATGACGCATGACCAAAATTCAGAATTATGCATACTAAGTAATTTGTGCTACGTACTAAGTAATCTAAAAAAAAACCCCAAGTTCTTTGTGAGATTAGCATTCACAGGGTACTTCACACAATTTGTGATATCCGTTTATCTATTTATACTTCATTAACCTCCTTCCCCAAAAAGTGTGCCATATGGAAGGCACCCTGATAGACAAGTAGAACAATCGGTAAAGTGTCAGCAACCAGCGAAAAAGTCAGTATCATAGGCTGCCGCGTGTGTGACGTCGGTAACAAAATTTAAATCGGCTACACAGAAGTGACAAATTTGGCAATATGGTGCGTCTAGACATTGCTTCAATGCTAATCACAGTAACGCTGACATTGAAGGCACCTTAATTCCTACGTACGTTCCGTCGACATACCCGACTACGTTCGTAATGTTTCCGCGAAGTAAGAAGCGTTCTTTTATAAATGCCCGCTCAGCCGCAGTCTTCGGGAAAGCCAGCCACCGCTTCAGCACTGCCGCATCAATAAGCGCATCAGACATCGCTGACACAGAGGCTCACAGTAGTTTGATGACGTCCAATGTAACGCTCGGCGCCGACGCTTCCCTGAAAACTCCAAGTCCCGTAAAAACGGAGGGCGCAGAGGACTTGCTCTTCAACGGTGAGCGAATGAAGCCCGCCACGCTGTCTCCACAGACGAGGGTCTTCGCCTAGCTCGTCACACAGCCAGCACACTGATGTCTTCGACAGGCCAAAATGACGCTGAAACTCCACGGCGGTCATGCACGCGAACGGGTCCAGACGGTCATACTGACGCTTGCTGCCGCTGGCTGCAATAACACAGGCTGCTGCCGCCGCCGCCATGTTCCCGAGTTGAACTCGGAGGGGGTTTCGCGATGTACGAGTTTAGCACGAGTTCGCCTGTCAATCAAAGCCAGAGGTCACGCCCCGCGCGAGGCACGTAACTCTTGTGCGCGCACCCACCACGGTTGGGCCACGCCCAACTTATCTTTCGGCAACAGCGACGCGGTGCCGAGCTGAGAGGCATCAACAATATTCACCACCGACATAAAACACGCACAACGCACTGTCATCGGTGATGTACTGAGCACCACTATCAAAACCAAAGCGTTGACTGTCGCTGGCTTATGCATACATCTTCTCGGGCTGAGATCGCCGCACAACACGGTTTCATTGCCTGCATTGTGGCGCGTAGCGCACAGTAAATAATTATCGTCACGTCACCGTAGCTGCTCACAAGGCGTCGATGCGGCGAGGGGGACGACGATGCTGAGGAGTGCGTATTGCAGCAGTCGTCTGAGATGGCTGCTCTGTCATCGGTGATGAAACGGAGCCACAGCGTCGTAAACACGATCAGCGTCCGAGAATCGCTCGCTCTTCTAGACCCAGTGCAATGGCATTTCTTCATCACAAGCACTGCGCACTCAACAGTTCCAACACCTTCCTCAGTTCGAAGTCTCATTTCATAACCGCACACAAGAGCCCTCACCTGCCAAAATGCGATTGCTGCGGTGTCGTTACGATATCCTTCTGCGATCGCTGCTGGCTCCAGCATAAGTAATCCGCAAGCACCTTGGTGCGCACAAAACACTCAACTACTGCGTACGTACATGCGCTCAGAGGCACTTTCACTGGGCAAGCGATGACAAGCGATGAATTGTGTCGATGGGAAGCACGCACTTCTTCGCAATGCATCGCCGAGGCTTCGCGCACAAAGATAAACTGGTACATTTTCACTAAACTGCGTCACTACGGTCACTACGGACCGCCATTTTGCATTGACAGCCGTTGCTCCCGCATTTATTACTAGTAGGTCGTTTTTAGTTGGTAAAGTGGAGGCCTTAAGGCGCCTGCGATGAACAGCCGTACAACGGCGCTGCGTTTCTATTCCCCTAATAGAGAAAGAGCGGTGATCACTGACATTATTGAGAATAGCACTGTAGCGCCCCTAGGCGACTTCTCACCGTATGAACTGCCTCGTGCGTGCGACCCGCTTCAATGTATCCGCTTCTAAGCTTTCGGCTCACTGTCGTCACTCGCGGCAAGAAGTACAAAATTTAATAATTTGCTCGATCTCCGTTTGTCATCACAAATTTCTAGCATTCAAAACGAAAAACAGACAGTTCAAGAAATAAAAATGTTCGTTATTTTATTTGTTGTACTTTAACGTATTCGTTTGAGCGAAAGCGTAGGTGCAAGAATGCGCCGCATGTACCCTGTTCGCATTCGATCGAGGATAGAAAGATATCGCCGAAAGAGGAGCCACGCCCTTGACGCGCCCGGGAAAGGCGTGGCAAGCGGCTCACGGCAAGTGTGCAGACAGACAGCGGCACAGTCACAGTATTGCTAAGTTGCGATAATCCGTTAATACGCGGCGCTGGCGCGCTTCGTTGTGCATCCTTCTGCGCTTGAAACGTGGAAGCAGCGTGCCGCGCAGGGTGCGCTCATGTTGTCATACGCGGCTTTTTGTCTACATAATTTCTTGCCTGTAGCTTTTGCGCGTTCCGCGCTATCTCCGTTCAATGACTGCCGTCGAGCAAACTCGGGTAAAACTCGGGTGAACGAGAAACTCGGCGCATCCTGCATAGCACCCCAGGTGCGGCACTTGAGTTCTTTTGCACTTCGCTGCGGCACTTGAGTTCTTTTGTACGAAAAATAAACATTATTCCCTATTGTGGAACACATTAGTTTGGTTCTTTCTAGGCGCCGCAATTCCTATGGTAGCCACTCCGAGGTGCTCAATCATTCTACTTTGTACACCGGCCGATTTCGTGGAAGTACCGACTAGGTGGCTGCGACAGCTTCCATTGTATGCGCCACGTCCTCCACGGCGGGTGTGCGCCTTAGATTGTTCGGGCTGTTTCTCTAGAACAAGACAGCTGAGATGTTTACGCTTTTGGTCTCCGTATGTTCGGATGACTAACTCCACTTTCTCCTCGGGGGTTTTGTCTCCGAACTAGAGAGCGTGCTGCATTGCCGAAATTCGAGTCTGACCTCAGCAAGGACGAGACTATTATATCAGTATGCTAGTTGTCGATAATATGTGCCTCGTACTCGAGAGAATGCGCCGTCCCTGCCTAGCGTCTATGTGAAAGCTGTATTAGGAAATAGTTATTAAATGATTGTACACGCGGAATGGAGTAATATTTATTTCATATTAATGAATCGCTGCGTCTCGGCTATGTATTGACGTAGCAGCAACAGGGTTTCACGCGCAGCCATCATTTGCAACTCAGTACGCGATCACGGAAAGCAAGTATAAAAGATTATATATTTTGATATTAGAATAATCGGGATAGGTTTTTCACCAGGCACGAGGTGGATAATACAATTACGCGAAGACATGCCATAGGTCATCCGGTGTGTTTATGTTCTCCTGTGCTATTCCCTTGGAATAACGTCCTTCCAAAAAGGCGTTCTAAAGGCGCGCCATTACAAGCTCCTTGTGCATTATTTTGTAACATTCCTGTAGGATTCTGTACAAAACAAAAAGGGCAATTTTGGTTTCGCTTTATGATGCAACAGCGAGGACGGTTGTCTTATTCCTTTCTACTCTAGTTTCTTGCAACTGAGGTAACTGGCCCATGGAACTTACGATAAAGTGATGCAGAGTCAGTTCCTTTGGGAAGTGGCCTTCGTGAAGGGAACGGAGTCACTGTGGGTGCTTCATTAAAAGGAAGACCCGCCGCGCCTTGAGAAACGTGCAGGACAAGTTCCTGAATTTCCTGGTCCAGGATAATGTAAAACGTTTCGAACTAAATCTTTATTGCAAATCTCCCATTTCCTCTTAGTGATTCGTCAAACTGGCTCATTCCCAGCTCACATAGGCGGGCGCCGCGCATGTCCGTTTCGCACATATATCTCTTTCTTACGTGTGCATATCAAACAAATGGATCACGGAGATGAGCCTTCGCTGAGTAAAAATTTGTCGATTAACATCGCCACAAAAGCCTCAAAAGTGCATCACAACTGTAATTTTTATCTTTGTCTTTTCTAACGTGATTATCTATCACACGTTATAACCTTACAATGGAGTGAAGCTCAAGTTTATTGAAGTGTGCCGCTTAGTTGAGAAAGAAATGTTACTAAAATTCCCACTAAAACTGTAAAATAGATTTTAGCTAACGTAGGTGTTTTGCAAAAGCATTCTATATTCTAGCCTAAAGCCACTCTTTTACATTTGCTAGCCATTCCGTGCCTGTCGAATGTGCGTGCAAGTGCGATATTCTCGTTGCAACTCGCAGAGACGAAGAGGACAAATAGCACTTTCGCCTTGCATTTGAGTGACTGGATGAAGAAGGCCTGGTCCTAAGCCATAGAAATCCATTTTCGGATTTGAAGCCCAGGCTTTTCTCAGCCATCTTATTACACCCCAAGGCATCAGGCCCCTGGAATCACCAGTGTGGATAATCGGGGACTTCGCCTTTCGAACCTCCTTCCGAAGCTTGCGCGAGTTTCTGGGGCTCATAAACTTTCACAGGCGCACATATCTTCTGCACATGTACTTCAGCCTCTTGCCCACCTGCTGCATCGCGAGTCCAAAAAAAAGAAAGAAGACGCCTACTATCCACTGGTCCTTGGAGCATGAACACTCCTTTCAGGAAGCCAACAGTCGGTTGGCGACTGCAGTGTTGCTGATTCATCCGTTCCCGACACGACAACTCACCTTACGGTATACGCACCCACTACGGCAGTGGGTGTAGTACTGCAGCAGCACGATGACAAAGACTGGAGGGCCCTGGGTTTCTTCTGAAAGCGCCCAAACCTATTTAATTAGGCTCACTACAGAGGGTGTTGTCAGACATCTATTACGCTGTCAAGAACTTTCTTTTTTTTCCTTAAAAACTCTGGCTTTCATATTCTGACCACAAAAAACCGTCAACCTTCGTTTTCAAGAAAAGCACTTCCTCGTTCCGAGCATATGAGCGTCGGCAACTTTCTTTTATCTCCGAACTTTCTACAAACTTCCGCCACATCTCTGGAAGCAAAAATCCGGCACTCTTGGGGCAATTGAAAAAACAGCTCAAGGTAATCGGATTCGTGTTGTACAATGACGTGAAAGTCATTTGCAGACATTTTGAAGTAGCAACCCAAGGAGTTTTATGAGACGAGAATCACGCGACTCGTTAGTCAGTGGGACAAGTGTCTAAATGGTAATGGAGACTACTATGAAATAAAGTACCCTGTTTGTCATATTGTTACAGGGGGAGAAAATAGATGTATTTACGATATACACAGCTACGAGGTTGTAGCTCAGTAGTCAGGGTAGCACCATCTACCGATGGTCGACACACTTCAACCTCCTCTTCACCTCACAACGTCCTTTTGTCCAGAGCGGCACAAGCTCGTACGTGACATAAACCCCTGGTGGCAGAAGCATCCTCTCGATGCCTCCTAGGGTGTCTAATCAGTGTGCGAGTTATAGGGCTTTAGTCGCGAAACGGTACACGATATCAGTTCTAAGTGGGTTTGAAGACGTCGGAGTCACAGGTGATATCTCATAGGTGAGGCTAGTGACTTGGCGAAGAACTCGGTATGGCCCGACGTATCACGGCAGCAGTTTTTCGCAAAGGCCGACGCGACGGCAGGGTAGCGAAAGCAGTACAAGTGACCCAGAGTTGAAATGAACGTCCCGACGACGACTGTCGTAACGATGCTTTTGTCTAGTCTGAGACGCCAGAAGTCGGTCAAGGGCAATGCTACGCGCTGTCGCCGCGCAAACCATATACAGGACGGCAAATGCTAATCGA
This sequence comes from Dermacentor variabilis, assembly GCF_050947875.1. Taxonomy (NCBI): domain Eukaryota; kingdom Metazoa; phylum Arthropoda; class Arachnida; order Ixodida; family Ixodidae; genus Dermacentor; species Dermacentor variabilis. The sequence goes on along the minus strand of NC_134575.1, from coordinate 127,778,121 downwards.
AAACATCTCATCCAAGAACGTGGGGCGTACGAACGCCTCGAAAGACCTACCCGAGGTATGCGGATGTTGCTCTCCCTAAACAAAAAAAAAAGTGAGGAGCTTACCAGCTGTGTTAGACTACTCTGGGAAAATGCTTTCGTCCAAGTTACTGGAAGTTCGAGACTTTCTATGTTGCGATTTTTCAGTGCGTGCAAAGGAAGTTCCAATAAACCACGTCGTCAAATATTTTGGTGATCTCAGCGGCCCCTTAGTTGTTATGCTGGGCACAGACGGGTGTATGCCAGTTGAGCCAGCTGCAACCTCTCCTCGTCGCTCTCAGCAAGCCCTGGCGCTGTTTGCATGGGAGAGGATTGGGAAAGATTTCCACAGCTTTACTGCGGTAAAGTGTGGAAACGAACTACTCTGTTTGCAGCATATCCTGGTACGCAGTGTAGGTGTCCTGTTGCTGCCATCATTGCTGTAAAAGCAACGAATTCAGCGTTACAACGCACTTGGCATAACGCCGGAATATAGAACAGCTTGCTTCTGCCGTCGGACAAGCGCGATCCAGTATTGACGCCGCTCTACTTCATACGGTCGGCTCGGAAACCTGCAAAACTTCGTTCCTGGTGAGTTGCTGTACGTGCTGTGGCCGCACACAACAGAAGAATTCGTGTCGCACTTGGGCATTGCTCAGAAAAGGCAACAGCTGCGCGCGAAACAGTGCACAGCCAGGCTTTCCGAACGCAAGCGGGCCGGTCGTATCCTGCCGGGTGCGCGCTCACCGCCGCGAGGGGCGCCCTAGTAGGCACAGGAACTACGTTCGCAACCTGCCTATACCATGGCCGCTGGCATCTGTGCGCACTTCTATGTAGGCATGTGGATCAAAATGGCCCAACATGGGTGGATTGATAAGGCGACTGGTAAGCGTTGGAAATGCTGCAGCCTGGTCGGGTCCCCAACAAAAAGTGGTGTCCTTTTTGCGGATGTCTGTGAGAGGACGAGCGATTTCGGCAATGTTCTGGATAAATCGCTGAAAAAAGGAACACAGCCCAAGGAAACTTCGGACATCGATAGAAGAACGCGGAAGTGGAAACTCATCAACGGCACAAACTTTATCAGGATCAGGCTGTACGCCAGCAGCGTCAACCAAGTGATCAAATACTCATATTTGTCGGTGGCCGAAATGGCATTTCGCAGAATTGAGTTGTAGGCCAGCTCGTCGAAAAACAGCAAGGGTAGCTGAGAGTCGGTGGAGGTGCCTCTCAAACTTCGGTGAAAAAGCAATCACATCATCAAGGTAGCAGAGGCACGGGGTCCATTTGCATCCGCGCAGAAGAGTCAATCATACGTTCAAAGGTAGCAGGGACATTGCACAGTCCGAAAGGCATCACCTTAAATTGGTAGAGACCGTCTGGGGTGAAGAAAGCGGTCTTTTCGCGATCTTGTCTATCCACTGCGGTTTGCCAGTAACGAGAGCGCGAATCAAACGACGAAAAAAAACTGGCACCATGTAAGCAGTCCAGCGCGTCATCAATACGCGGAACGCGGATACACGTCCTTCTTGGTAATCTTATTGAGGTGACGGTGAAAGATATAAAATATCCAGGTTTTGTCCTTCTTTTTAGCCAAAACGACAGGTGACGCCCACCGACTGCAGGAAGGCTTTGATAATATCTTTTGGAGAGTATTTTATGCACCTCAGTTTGGATCACCTGGCGTTGAGCTGCAGACACACGGTAGGGCCGCCGGTGTACAGGAGGATCGTCACCGGTGTGAATTGGATGGGTGACGACACGGGTGCAACCTAGCGGGCGATTACCAAAATCAAAGATGTCTTCATAGGACATCAGACTGCGGCGAACGGCGCCGGCGTAAGTAGGTCGTACATCAGTAGCGATCATTGGCGTAAACTTGTTGTTGCGGGGAAGTAGGAAGGAGAGAAGCTGCAGCAGTGTTGAATCGTGGTTCGCGCGTAAGAGCACCTACTCCACAATCTTCCATTGGGGACAGCACAGCGAGAGATACACCCTCAGGAAGCACTTGCAGACATGAACCAATGTCCAGAAGAGGAAGCCACGCTTGATTGTTGATAAGAGCTACAATTGAGCTCGGTAGTGCTAATTGACGGGCCAGGAGGACGTCGCAAAGTGTGAACACCACGTAAGGACCATCTCGAATTGGCGGAGAAGGCGACAGGAAGGCGTAAGTAGCAGCATCAGGTTGAAGCGGAACAAATTCATTAGAACGAAGTCGGGACTTGTGGTCAACGGCCGGGTCGGCAAAGTAATGGGGCAGTTCTAGGCGTAGCCTACCAGTTGCACAGTCAATAAGTGCTGAATGGGCAGTCAGAAAGTCTATTTCAAGAATCACTTTGTGGGGACAGTCGTCCACTACAGTGAACAGTTCTAACACTGGACGGCCGGCAACGTTATCACCGGTAGCGCACATTCCCATCACGGCTGTTCTACTGCCATTAGCTACTCGTACGGCAGGCGACTCGGCAGGTGCAAGGACTTTGCGGAGGCGGCTACGAAGATCTTAGCGAACGTTGTTTAACTGCGCCAACAAACTAACCACAAAGACAGCGAGGGACAAGGACGGGCGCAGTCCTTGTCCCTCGCTGTCATTGTGGTTCGTTTGTTCGCGCAGCTAATGTTCGCTAGCATCTACCAACTCGCCCAACAACAAGTTTTTCTAAACTACGAAGATCTTATCGCATGACCAATACCTGAGCGCCAGTATCGATGACGGTTTGAAAGGGTACATCATGAACAAAAATTTCAACAAGGTTCGGTTTAACAGTAGGGGTTAGCAGAGGTCTTGCAGTTCCAGTCCTCAATGTAGCCGCACCTCCGGGTCTGCATTGCTTACTTTCCCGACAAGCGGCCGGGTAGGACGGGTACGAGGGATGACGAGGTGTAGGCGAACGAGACGGCGTTGCCTCGAGGGTGATCGGCTAGTGGTGTGTCCTCGAGGTGGAGGGCTGGCAGGATATGGTTCAGAGAGGGGTGACAGACGCGGAAGGTCTCGGTCGGAGCGGTGATCAGTCTATGGTCGAGGCGAAGAGTACCAGTGGCTACTACAGGCATGGTGGGAGATGTGACCAACCCGGGAGCAAGCAAAGCAAATTGGCCTGTCATCCGGTGTTCAACACCCAGGGGGGTTCAGATATCGATTCGGGAACGACTGTGGAAGTCCAGCAAATGCAGTGACAGGAGCTGTAGGGGTGGAACGTAGGCGGACGGCAGAATGGCTGTCTATGTTTCGCAATTTCTTGGCGGACAACAGCTTGAATGAGCGATATGATCTTGCTGGCATGCGTATGGGGGCAGGGAGAACTAGGAGCTACAGGCTCAAGTTCGCGACGGATGAACTGTGTCATACTTGGCATGTGTGATACTGAATAGCATGGCAGTGCCCACTGTGACTAAACGCCCAAAAGAAGTCAATTTCGAGGGGAACGCAAGTGATTACAGAAAGCAGTAACAGCAAGAAAAGAGTAATGGCTATTACCTACATTCATTCAATGTCGCACTGGCTTAAAAAAGTTGCGTTAATTTTGTTTTCACTGCTCACAGCCAGCTAAGCAACATATCTGCTGCCGTGCAGAGCAAAAAACAGCAGGCGAAAGGCCAAAAAAAGAACAGATATTTGTCCAGTGAAGCACATCAAGAGCAACAATTTTACTGACTGTCGTATGGGTGTGGTATACAAAGTTCCCTTTAGCTGTGGCCATTTCTACGTAGGGCAAACGGGGCAGTGTATCAATCAGAGGCTTATAGAATATACACGGGCGTTAAGCGGGGGATCGCCTTCTAAGCATTCCTTAGATTGCCAAGATTGTATCTTGACAATGTAATAGCTTGTATTGTATTGCACACCCGAGTTAGATGAATGTGCGGTATTCTACAAGCATAGAAATGAAGATACGCGTCTTATGGTCGAGGCATGGCACATCAATAATTGTGGAAGTGTGTGCGTGAGTCAGCCTTCGATTACTTTACATAAGAAGGAGATCGAATGTCTTAACAGTAACCTCTCACGCAGACCGACACGTGTACCTGATTGACACGTGGTTATACCATTCCATAGCATGCGCAGATGAGTTTTGTGTCTTCTTTCTTGTTTTCGCCTCAGTGCTTCCTTTAGGTGATAGGCGGCGTTCGTGTTGTCCACCTCTCTTGTGTCCGTGTCTGCACGCATCTGTTAGGTGTTGTCCCGAGATGGGGAGGCTGTAAGCACGTGATTCCTGATGCTCTTGTTTACCTATATGCGGGGTAATGCACCTTCGATTAATAATATTTTTGATACACTGATGAATAAACTGGGCTAAAATAAATAAATAAACTGATGAACAATTGCGGGACATCAAACTTCAGCAAATATAGTAATAGTGGTAAGAGTGGCAGGAGAAAGGACTTTTTAACGTTTATATGCACTTCCAATATTTTGAAGAAAGGTTGCAGAAAAAAAATATATTCAGCAAGCACTTAATGCCCTCCTTGCAAAGTGTAGGCAAAGCGATGGTCTAAAATCGTTCTCCAAGACAGTGAACAAATCCCCATTGTATAAACTTGACACGAGATTTCGGCCTCAGCTGGTCCTGAAGCCGCATAAAATGCAGGTGATAGCAGGCCTTACATTAGGTCCATCGCTAGCTCACGAGCATGCTTTAACGTGCCCTATATTATGTGGAATGGATTCGCTTAATGACACCACTAGCTGAAGTAAAGGAGTGAAGTTTTCGTCCATCTCGGGTAAGTAACGAGAAAATTTTAATTTCATTTTGCGTTCACTGCACGTAGAATCAGCACTCTTTCACCGTAGTGGAATGACGTTGTCAAAGACGATACGTCAGTTTTTGCACCATGTTTGGCATGTCAGAGTTAAGAAGACGCATAACACACCATTTGCCCATTTGGCATTCGGTATGCGCAGCCGGCTGCAGCATTATCCAATGTGGCTGGGCACCCCCGGAAATAATTTTTCGCAAGATGTTCCGCCCCATATTCAGCTATTAAAACCATTTCACTTAAGATTCTGCCGGAATGACCGTTACAAAGACGGACTAGTGCCGACTTTGAGTCCGGGTAAACCATCGAGTGATCAAGAGCATCACTTTCCCTGATGAACTTAGTCGCTGCCACTACGGCATGGAGCTCTACCGCAGTTAGCAGTGCAAATAGATAAATATTAAAATACGCTGTTTGCCTTAGGAAAGAATGATCATAGAGTTGCTGGATCTATTCTGAATAGAGAACAAATCGGTATTTATGTGCGTCCCACCTGAATGCTACACATAATGTTATAGCGAAATGGGCTACACAGCCACTAAGAGAAAGCAAATCGCATACTTTTTGGCGCACTTTCTATCAACCCATTCATAATACAGCCACTATGTGTCATGCCAAGGCGTTTGGGTGTCAGGCTTATTGAGAGGCAGTACGTCTTTAGCTTCTAAAATAGTTTTAGTGGAGTGTACCCAACTTTACGTGTTATATAGCACAAATATGTCGTGAGTTGCGTCTTTCTTGCTTAGGCACTAAGGTTGACAAACATCTATGACGGTAAAGGTTGGTAGGAGTGATCTTTTCGTCTTCTCGTGCAAGTATTGTTCAGCAGAATACAGTCGGTATCAAGCTTATATGGCTGTTAGGTATATTTTTCATTTATGTGATAAGATTGAGTCAACTGTTATTTTCTGCTTCGCAATTTCATATTTTCAAAAGGAAGTTCTACTAGCCAAGTACGCAACACGCTATGGCGAATATATGGATCATAATAGCTTCTCATTTTGTTGCCGTCTACGGCGCAAATATCTTCACATGTAAGTTGCCCTTATTTATCAAAGTTCACGAAATTTCTTTGAAAATAAAGTGTACAGACAAGATCACATGCAGTAAGCTATCTAGTTATTGACTTCTGTAGTTAAATGCTTCTAATAGCTTCCGAGTAAAGCTACCTATTTGCTGCATAGGGCATTGATGTGACAATTTTTACTGCCAGTGTTATTGCTACTTTTAGAATGAATGTCACGTAGTGAGGACTGGTAACCGGATTTGTTTGCTGTTAATATGCCACGTTGTCGAGCGGAGATAACAAGGGCACGTGTATCAATTATGTAACGTACCAACTGCTCGCTTATATTCATTCGCACCATCAATAAAACGCCATTCTTTGAATAACGAGCTTGCTATCAGCAACTTGCTTTTACGCTTGTGTTATTTGAGGCGGCGGCAATCTCTAACACATTTGAGGGCCCTCATGTTAGCGGATACTTAGCAGGTATCTGCTAAGGTATAGGTATCTTTATACATTATATGCTTATATAATGCTATATAGCCTTATAGGTATCTTTATACATTAGAATTATGAGTGACAAACAGCGAAAAAGTATATGTGCGCAAAGTGGGGAATCCGGTTACATGGCAGAAGTTGAGAGGAGATTAGAAGGCTTATAGGAGCACACACACACACACACACACACACACACACACACACACACACACACACACACACACACACACACACACACACATATATATATATATATATATATATATATATATATATATATATATATATATATATATATATATATATATATATATATATTCTCACGTAGCAGTGACGGTGAAGAAGGCAGCAAATGTGTGATTAACGAAACTAGCATTTTATTGGGCGAACTTGTGGCCTCAAAAGCAGGCTACACTCAAAGAACAACAATTGCGGCGAACACACTTGGTGATCGTCGGAAATCTGATCAGCGGGACAAGCGCGTCGGCTCTGGAACATTCGACGACCAGTCGTCGAATGTTCCAGAGTAATCGATGGCACCAGCGTGCCTTCCACAGAGTTCTTCGTTATTCGCGTCGCGCACGCATGCAATCAGATTACACAAGGTTCGGTCACAGACAGCGCACGAAAGCAACCATCGATAACATTCCAGAAACTTCCTTTACATGCAGAAGCGTGCTGCGCTGTGCGATAACATTTGTTAAGATGGGAAACGTGGTCACCCGATAAAGATGAACATGTACATGTGTCAATATATACGCCACATCTAAGGAACCGCTTTATTCCAGCCAAAGCCACGAGGAGCAAGCTGTGCTGCTGGTGATGATATATACAGACGAAAAAGGTGTACGATGAATGATTATACGTGGAGATGATGAAGTTGAAAATCAGGCATGTGTTGCGGTTACACTAAATATATGAATGGTAGTTAACTTTTGTCTTCCCCGTTATCTGTTTCCTAAATTACTCTTCTATCTAAACGCCTTACAGTCCGTCCAACAAATGAGAAACTTAATGAAGTTAATGAATTATTATATTCGCCAGAAGTCTTCGTTGGGAGCATATTTTCATGTAAAACCTAGCCGAACAGTCTTCCCGGTACATCACAAGAACTTCTTCGCCAACTTATCTAAGAGACAGATACTTGAAAATGTATATATACTCCGTTTAAAACGATATCACGACAGCAGGCTAAAATTTAAAACCCTTTCGACACAACTCGTCATACGAGGAGCTCAAGCCATCGCAGTCGCTGAGCAGTCGTTCAGAGGTCAACTACCTGAAAGAAGCATACTGGCAATTAGAAAATAAGGACTTCTACACGGAATTCGCAGACGACCCCACAAAGCTGAATGAGATATGGTCTGCGAAATAAACTTACTGGATAAGGAAGAAAAAGAAATATCTAGCGATGTGCTGAAAGCAATGCAGCCGATTCACCCAACCTTAGGTCGTTCTTATTTGCTCCCTAGAATTCACAAATCTAACCAGTCCGGTCGCCCAATTGTCTCATACAACGGCTTAGTAACCGAAAGGATTTCAAGCGCCTTGTATTTCACCATGGAATATGTAGTTACGTTCATTCCCTATTACCTTCAGCATAGCAATCTGGTTCTTCACCTAATAACTGGGCTCGAGATCTCCAGCGAAAACTTCCTAGTTAAAGAGGACGTAGTACCCCTTCACACAAATGGACCACAAGTAGATGGCATTGATATGACAGCCAAGGCTTACGCCAAGGCAAACACGCATGTACGCTTGGACGAGGACATGCTGTCAACACTAGTGTGGTCAGTACTAGGTTACAAGAAATTCGTAAATTACAATAAACACTTTCTCCATATAAGCGGAACGGCAGTGCGCACGAAGATGGCTCCTATATTTATGCGAATATTTTTATGGCGTCGCTAGAAGAACACTTTCTTGTGGCCAGGTCTCTGACGCTGCTCATCTACAAACGGTTATTAGACGACATAATATTTGTGGTCACTACGGCGAAGAAAGCCTCCTCAGGTTCGCAGCATATTTTAATTCGGCTCATCCATCAATCCCTTTCACACACAGTTATTCTAAATAAGCTGTAAACTTCCTTGATGTATATGTGAAAATTAAAGCTAATTGCATATTCATGCGTTATGTAAGAAGCCAACAGAGCGCAACCAATATCTTCATTTCAGATGTAGCCACACGTGGCATTGTAAGATAGAAATCCCGTACTGCATGTCCTCTGGCGGGACACACTTCGAAAGTCTCGCAAAGGAAGTCAAGACGCCCCTGGTGGCGAAGGGCTATACGGAAAGTATTGTTTATGCGATAAGCCGACCCAAGCCATAGGCATAAATGAAATTTTGTCGGGCTAAAAGCCACATTATCGTAAATACTAAACAAACCTTGTCCACACTAACTCATCTACACTAACGCACCTCAAGAACATCATATCGAAACATTTCAATATAATTCAACAGAGTACCCTTTTCAGTTTTCACAAAGCCACGCCAAGTTGCCCATCGCCGTGTTAATAAACTAAGAGATGTACTCGTTAGAGCTAGAACATTCACGGTTGAAAACAACAAACAGGCTGCAAACCAAAAGGTGAACAACGTTGCACGGTCTGCAAGCATGTGACTATAGTCTGCCTTCCTAATCCTACTGCCTCTAATTTTACATCCAAATTTTAGAAAACGCTAAGCTGCGACAATCATCAATCGTAATGTGGTCGATATGCTCCAATGTCGTGTCTGAGAACGACAACATATAGGTATGACTGGAGCCGCGTTTAGACTCCGTCTAAATAACCATAGAGCTCATACCCGCGGGCTACCACACCTTCCATTTAAAAGCGTATCAGTCTGTCAGAGCATTGATTTGACAAAATTCTTGTCACCCTTCTCGAGTCAGGCTTCTGGTCCTCACGTGAACAGGGACAAAGAGATTCGTACTTTGTGTACAAATTTAGAACGATTACATACGGCATATATGAACACATGGGAAACCTCTGTTTCAGCTTGCATAGGCTCCAGAAACTAAGTATAGCCTCACTCGTTTTAAAATTTTCATTTCTTATTGTTTACACATTCTCTTGATTGCTCAAAGCCTTTGTTTATACACACCACAAAATTGCTTGCGTGTTCGTCTATCGCGTTGAAGCACGCGTAAAGAATTGCTTTTCTTACATCTCTCACTTCCGTTTTCCATAAAACTCCTCTTGGGGAACGTGTCGAAGACCTGAACACCCCCAATGATGAGTAGGTTGACTCGGTAAATGTGGGGTAAATAACCCTGCTACCCACGAGTAATATCTTTAGCTCCCAGCGGTCTCACGAATTTTTTTTATTTGCTTAATCGTTTAACTTTCTTCCACTTTCTTTACCTTTCATTACCGTGCTTTTTATTTCTTTTCTTTCTCAACCTAGAGGTATCAAAAGATACCGCGAGATTGCGAGAATGTACTGCAGCCACAGGAAAAGTTCGGTTGACAGAAGAAAACTGTTTGGAAAATAAACCAAAGATAACTACGCAGTAGAGCTTCTCATCCTTCTGTGTATATATATATATATATATATATATATATATATATATATATATATATATATATATATATATATATATATATATATATATATATATATATATATATATATATATATAGAACGAGCACAGCTAAAATGAAAGGGAACGCGGAGTGCAGCGGGAGATGAACGCAGGCAATAGCGAAGAGAACGCCACGAGGAAAGCCGAGGATGAGGGTTTGGCGAAAGCGTGTCTGCGAAATTAAAGAGAGGCGCTCGGGGGGTAATGATGACTATGTGATGGCGCCAGAGTAGCACGTGTCGTCTGTTCATCAAAGCGATACATGTGCTTTGGTCTGTCTGCGGCGACTGCTGTGTATTGCACCTACGCGTCGTCCACACGCTGCCTCACGTTATCTCCAATTAGCCAGCCAGTCGCTCATTACTTTGCTCCGTTTGGAACGTGTCGTTCGAGGTAGATTGTCCACGCCACCAAATACATAGAGAAATGAAGCCATGCCTGGAGTTGTCCACGCCACCAAATACATAGAGAAATGAAGCCATGCCTGGAGTTGCGTTAAAATTTCGCTTTAAGAGGTATCGTAATCATCAGTTAACTTTTTTAGTTACTTCGCTCTTTGCACGGCCTTTAACTTGGTCTGGAGTTTGTTAACCTCACATATTCTGCCCAATATGCTACACTGGTACGAATGCTACTAGTCCTAAGAAACCAAACAAAACAACAAGAAAAAGAGGCAAAGAACAAAGAGCACCAGTGCTCCTGGCGCAGGAAGGAAGCCGTTGGGCGTCAGGCTCGCGATTTGCGCCTTCTACTGGACCAAGGCGACCTTCCAGACGCCAGGTTGCCGCCTTCTCCTGATTCCGACCAGGAACGTGCTGAACGGCAGGTGAGAAATGAAGCTCTTGCACCGAGAGCAGAGGTCAAACCAGTGGAACTGGTGCCCGGCGTCGAGATTTCTAACCTGCCAAGGCTATCTGGCCACGTTCCCAATGTTTCATCCGAGCTTTGTTCTCCTTTACTGGATCCCTAGTGTTTGCCTGTGGGTGACTAGAATTTTGCTTCGACAGTTTCTAGCTAGTAGGAAAGAGTTCTAATATTTGCCTATGCATCCGCCCTGTTGTCTGATTAAACGCCGCACGCAACAGCAGCGTCACATCAGGGAGGAGCTTTGCGCCGATCCTCACTCTCTTGCAAGCGTAACATGTGAACGACAATGAAAATTTCTAATCGGATATCTCGGAGCACAGATACGTTAGAAAAATTATTTCAACTGACACTGTGTAGAAACACGAGTGCCTCTAACTTTTCATTACAAAAATATCCACTTACTAAAGTCAACAAAAGTTATTCAGTTTAATTAGTTGCGCTGCTGACACCGATAATTATCATCTCACTTTGTGTCCCCTTGCAACATAACTTATTTGCACGGGTGGTCTTCCCATGCCTGTCAGTGCCTAATTTTAAGAAAACGATAAAGCTTAATTTTGAATAACCGGTATACATAGTTCTGCGAAACCTGAAACGGAGCAACGCGTTCCCTGCTCACGCATAGCCATTTCAATACTGTTCATTAAGCTCATGGGGAATTCAAGGTATTACTTTGTAATGACTTTAGGTCAGTAACTGCGTCCCGAGTGTACGGTGACAAACAAAGTGCAATTTGGCGGACATGCCTGCCTTTTCTATTCTATCCTTTTTATTCTTAGTAAATTATGAGCGTAAATTTAATAACCCGCTCGACTGCCCATGAACTATATATTAGGTTATTATAGAGTATCGCGAATTGTAAGAATTACGTTTTTCTACGCAATCTTCAAAGAAGCCATTCGAGCTATTATGCACAGCAGGGTATTAAAACTTCTTGCAGGAGTTATTTTGCAAAGTAATGCTGCGAAAAGGGCCACCGTGTCTAACATCATATTGAAATGTGTGGGGGCGTTTTGAATTGTTGGATGCAGTTGCTACACACTAACAGAAACGTATGTTATTTGCCAACCATCCAAGAGCAACAAGCTTAGTGCTCACGCCACGTTTTGGTAATATTGCCACAAATATACAGAACGCGGGTCATTTTTACAGAAGCGCTTTAAGGACGGTAAGACAAGGAATGTGAAGGCAATGGATTGATGAAGCCACGACGAAAACGGCAGCTAAATGGCAACGATATGTGGACAAGAACGAGACTACGACAGAATCATGGTAGCGCGACGGCGGATATTAATGAAGACGGCATACAGAAGATAGAGGCAAGATGACTAGACACGTGAAAAGCACAATCTTTACGGACATCTAGGTAGCTTCATAGATGATTCATTATTCATGGCAGATGCGTGGAGGCCGTGTCTACATGAATCAGTGCCGGAGGTTGTGCAATCAGTAACCCAGGGTGACCCATGGGCCATACGATATGATATATGCTGGCACCAACTATACGGTGCTGTGGCTTAGTTGGTATGGCGTTCTGCTACTGGGCATACCGTCGCGGGTTCAATGCCATTGAGCGAAGTAGTCTGCTAGACAATAAATCCTTCTTTGCTATAGCTGGCAGTGGGCAGTGTTGCAGTTTGTAGTGGCAAATTGTCATATATCCACTCAGCAAGACCGAAGCTAGAAGAGCGCATAAATTCGAAGAAAAAAGGGAAAGGAATGGGCAAATCATTATTTATAATAGTACTAAATTAGAGCAGGAGTCATCTCACGGTGACTGTCGATAGTAATGCGAATAGAAATCGCGCAATGTAGCGGCAGACGATATCCTGAAGCTACTTTTATTGAGCACGGCAAGTGGTAATTCTAAGACTTTCGTTTCGGTTTAATGTCGTATGGGCTAATCTAATATTGTCCCACTTCGCTATGGCACTTGCTTGCCAAGGTCCCCGTGACCATAAAGGTATGAGCACGACTGTATAACACCGACATAATGATGATGAAATTACAAAGATGGAATGCTATTCACGGGCAGACAGAGGTGTATAACTACGATGGCGTGATAACAATAAGATGGTCATTATTAACATATGACGATGTTATAACGACTACCACGTGGCGGCGACGAGATGCGGGCAATGAGATGACCACCACGGCTTGACGACAAATGGATGCAAAAGTAAGAATGACGAAGATGGCACGACCACTACGCCGTGACAACGACGCTTTGATGACGGATGCATAAGAGCGTCTGCAGGACGACGACGCAATCATGATGCTGGCATGACAACGACGGCATAATCACAATTGATTGACGACAGAATGATTACAATAGAATGACGAACAACGAGTACCATGGATCGATCGACGACGGTCGTATGACAACAGCGGTATCACGCAAGTAGATGAAGATAGTGATGTGATGACAGTGGATAAATGACAGCGTGACGACGCTGGCATGGCAACAACAGTAGACGATGACGACCTGAGGAGAGTCGGATGTCAAAGTCACAGAAATGGCGACGCAACACCGGCGACGCTAGCCCGGTAACGATATGACAATGCAAGCATCCTAACGATGCAGTGAAGACAACGGCCTGACAATGACATTAGGAGAAATTGGATAAACATGAGTCTATGAGGACAATGGCATGGCGATGACTGTAACACAAAAAGTATGTGACGAAGATTGCATGAGGCTGACAGCACGAAGTCGGATGAGAAAGCTGGAGTGACGATAAGGCACGACCACAACGGCATTATGATGACGGTATCACAGCGGAGGCTAGAGAGCATGTGTTTCACTACGACGACTTGACAAGGGTGACAATCACTAATGAGTGACGACAGCGTAAGAATATCAGCATGAAGAGGAACGATAAACATCGTGGAATGACGAAGGCGGTATAACCACGAAGGCACGTTGAAAATGGGATGATGTTACTGAAGTGATGACCGTGATAATACGACAGTGTGAAGACGAATGCGTCATGTCTACCGCATGGCGAGGGTTGGAGGACAAAGCTGGAGTGCCGACGACGCAACGTCCATGACCTTATTATGACACCCAACACTTACCTATTGGCCCGAAATCCATTATACAACATAAATCATTTGGTGGCAGTAGGTAGGATACTGACGAATCTATTAATAGAGTCAGATGGCGAAGCTGGAATGGCGACCATTGAACGACCACGACGATGTCACTATGGTGGCGTGATAATGCATGCATGACGACTGTATGACGACGATAGCACGACAATGACGGCGTCACTAGTATGGAATGACAAAGCTTGAATGATGGTGGTGCAACGATCACAAAGGAATCGAGACCACGAACGGATACCTGGTATCCTCAAGCTGTTAGACAATTTGTGCCACTGGGTCGGGATAGAAGACCCGACAAAGACAACGACGGCATGATGACAGTAAGATCCCGAAGCTAAAATGAAGGCAATGGAACGACAAAGACGGCATCACAAACAGGAGCACCAACTTAGTGACCCGAATAGGTAAACTTCGGCCACTGGGTCGGCGTCACAGGCTAGGTGTATAGATATATAAATAAATAGGCGCAATACGGCTCAAGTAGGAAAAGAATGCTCTTAACATTAGTAATATTGATGATAACGTTTTATTCCACGCTCTCATAAGTGTAAAAAGATCCGCCCTGTCGAAGCCTCATAGAGCTTGCAGCGCCTTCAGACAACCAAAGACGTCCAAGGTACGCATATGCATATCCCTTAGTGAATTATTTCACATAAATGTAAAGAAAGCAATAAGGTTTATAAAAAAAGAACCAGTGAGCATATGTAAAGACCAGTTAAGATTATGTTTAACAATAAAAATAAAGGCGAAGAAAGAGACATGCGATCATTGCATTGACTCATCTCCTGCATATCATAAAAATATGATTGCACATGTCACTATCTAAAGCAAGAAAGAACACTAGGAAGAATTAGAGCCATAAAATTGCGCAATAACAGGTGCGATAAGTAAACCACCCAACAAAGTCACCGATTTTGGAACATCTTGCATGAAATTTAACTAACCGAAACAAAATAGGCATAACTGGAATTAATGATTTACAACAGTTTCTTTCAGCTGTGTTTCGTGTTGGTAAGAAATACACTTTGTCTTAATGAAGTATGTTCTCACTTCATATCTGCGAGTTGTCTTGCCAGATCCACACGAGAAAAGTTGTGCACCATAAGCCCGTTTACTTCTGTCTACGAGATTATGATCTTGCATATAGCGCTGTGTATTTATTGTATCAAAACTATTTTATCACGATTGCTGCCGTTAAAGGAGGATTAGCTTCAGGCAACCTGACAACCTTAACACATCTAAATCAGACGTGAGACTTAAACCATACGCAATAATTTTCAATGGAGAATACAATGCAGAATATATTTTTTTGCTAAACAAAAGCGCAGTGGTCGTAGGCGGAAAAGCAGTGGCGGAGCGTATTGCGACGCCATGCGTGTCCGGTAGTCTTACGAAACAATAAGGGCATGTAATATCTTACATTGCATCGAATACTAGAGACTGAAGGAAGTTTTTGACAGGCGTAACCTGAATTGACAAAAAGATGCAGGCTTTCTACGCCGCAGAAAGGCGCGCGCAATGTCAGTGTCTTGAAAGATGATCAAGCGCGTTGGCTGCACGTTCTGTTCTGGTCCGCCATCAAAGAGACCACGTCTATATTTCCACTCTCCCTCTTTAACCTACATTAGATTTTTTCGCAGGTGTACTGGGTACATGCTGCCGCTCGTAAATCGAACCCTGTCTACAAGAACAGTACGAAGTTCGGTGGAGCAGACTCCTGTTCACATACAGACAGGACGTTCACATATAGACAGGACGTTCACATCATCGGCTACCACTTGAGCACAAGAGTCTACCCTGCCGCCTCAGAAGGATGATGGAACCAGTTCTGTCTTGTTCCTGAACCGCACCGACTGAGGTCACTCTTAACCAACCGCGAATCACTGAATATTTCCAGGGCGCCGCCTTTGAGAAGGCTAAAGATTTTCTAGAACACTGTGTGCGAGTGGCCGAATTCAGCGCATGGACTCTTAGGCGCAAGCTACTCAACGTCTACTTTGAATTCGAGGACTACGCGCGGACATAATTCGAAAAGCATGAGGTGGTCCTATGGTATTATGACGGATTCCGACCGCAGCTTATCAGCACATATGAAAGCCTGAATCGCAAGGAGCAAGCTGAATCTACAATTCCGACGAGGGCACAGCGTCTGAACGAAAGCGCAGCAGTGTTTCTGGAAGATATGTGCCAACTTTCCCGACGCGCATGTTCGTGCATGTTGGCAGAAAAGAAGTTAAGGAACTCGATGTGTGATGTTAAGCAAGAGCTCTTAGGTGGCCTGATAGGCTACCGCCAAGGAGAGTTGTGTCTCGGAATCCATTTCAATTAAAAAGGAAGTGCAGCAGCGAACAAGGCATTATAACGCAGACGTGTCGGCTCTATCGCGTGAGACTCTCGATGTACCCTCTAAGACTGACGGCTTGCGGTAGTTCATCAGGCTTGTTCGAGAAGTGCTCTAAAAGCTTCAGGTGACTCCGGCATCAGTACCACGACTTTCTATGGCTGAAGTCGTCGGGGAGGAAAACCCTTGTTTTCCGAGTCCCAGAACGAGTCGACGCCCCACACCGCGAGGTACGGCAGCTACTGCATGGCATGCAGTAACTGGCGCGATGTTCGCAGTACCGTATCTTCCACGGTATGAGCGCCGTCGCTGACCTTCATAGTTTGCGCGTCGTTCAACATGCGACAATGGACTTCTAGTCTCGTAGCAAAGCACTCATGACGGAAGCATGGCAACCCCGTAAAAGAGCCGTTTGGCGCACTGCAGAACGCAGGCCCTTGTGTTTTCATTGCAGTAAAGCCGATGCCCTCGAAAGAACATGTTCTTGCCAATTACAATTTTGTTTACCTCGTCAACGTCACCCACATGTCTTAGATCCCTCTCTTTACGCAGAGCACAACTAGATGTCGCTTACCCAGCCCTGCCACCCGAGGAAACTGAGCACATTGTGCTACAGAGGCAAGGTCACTGACGTTGCAAATGCAGATCGTCCCCAACAACGGCGCAGAGGCAGCAGTTTTCAAACTCAGAGAGAGCAGTGTAGTTCGGTGTCAGTATCTTGAGACGTACGAATACCCATAAATAACTGCGAAGTCATCGTGTTGATTGACACGAGTGAAGACGTATCCGTTATGAGCCAAAATCTCGCGTGTATACTGAAGCAACTTTCGACACAATGGGCTGGAGTTAAGATTGGTACTGCAGTATGGCACCTCGTTACTGCAGTTGGCCTCTGCATAGGACGAGTCGAAATTCGTGGCTTCACGTATCTTGTCGACTTCATGATTGTTCATGAATGTTCAAAGAACCTTATACTTGGCATACATTTCCTTCAAGTTTACGCACCCTACGCCTGCAGTGTGGATGTATATAGACGATCATCGAACTGCAAGAGTCTAGTGTCAGTTGCGCTAATACGCAATTCATAGCGAAGAGCAATGACGACTCTGACGCGCTTCGCGTAGCCGACGATCACATCACGTTGCCACTCAAGGCCACCGTGTTGTCCGATACAACACAGAGAATGACGGCGAGGGCATTCCGGAGTCAAACGTTCCCCTGCTTCTTGAACCCATTTGTGCAGCCAGAAGGCTTCTACAGCTGCGAAATGAATGTTCTGTCGTTCTGCTAAAAATGTTTAATAATCAATATCGGCATATACAGTGAGGCACGACAATCGCCTTTTTTTCACGAAATCAATGCTTTCCCCAACATTGGGCATCAGAAATCGCATCGGCACAGCAATCTGGGGTACCCAGCCTGAAAAACAAACGCATTCACCTTGACTTTGATGTTCCAGTCCATGAGATTGTCTACTAAGTCTAGTGAATTAATTTCCAGACTGTTTTTCAAGGTCCTCCAAAGTACGACACACGTTCATCACAAAGGACAGCATCCTTACGAAAAATCCCGCGCGTCCTATTCGCCAGCATGCTTACAAAGTGCCACCAGTGGAAAGGGGAGCAAAGAACCTCTTCGTGAAAGAGGTGCTCCAAGACGACGGCATCCAGCCGCCCAAAAGTACGAGGGCCTCGCCCTTAGTGATACAAAGCTAAAAGGGCAACCACACTACGCTTCTGTGTAGATTGCATAAAGTTTAACCGTGACACCAAACGCTATGTTTATCTTTAACTACGCATATACGAATTGAATTTTGGGGTTTTACATGCGAAAACCACGATTTCAATATTAGGCACGCTGTAGTGAGGGATTCTGGATTAATTTTGACACCCAGATTAACATGCCCCCATTGCACAGTACACGCGCGTTTTTCCCCTTCGCTCCTATCAAAATGCAACAGCGGCGGCCGGGATTTAATCCCGCAACCTCGTGCTCAGCAGCGGAACCCCATACTCGCTAAGCCAACGCTGCGGGCACGCATCGACGAGGCATTGGATCGCCTACATCATGGCAAGTTTTTTTTGTTCGTTGGATCTTACGTACGGGTATTTGCCAAATCGAAATAAATGAACAGGACCGTGAGGAGAGTTGGCAGTCACTTTAGCATACAACAGAAAGGATGGAGGCAAAAGCCTGCGCGCCACCAAACATCGTGGGTGCGAGTGCCTCAACTACATCAACCTCAATGTACAGTTGCTCAAATAACACCAAAGGTCGTGAGTTCGGTTGCCTTCAGTAACTCTATCTTAATTAGCTGTGTCTTACTTAACAATAAATGTTGTGGGTCCAACTCACGACCTTCGCGATGTCAATTGGGATCCCACTTGAACATATGATAGGTTTGCCCATATCATCAAGTTCAGTCGTGGGTTCGAATGCCTTAATTAACGTCGCCTTAATTAACAGTAAAGGTTGTGAGATCGACTCCGACCGAAAGTCATGGGTTCAACTTTAGACATGAACTCTAGACTCATGATACCGATTGGAACTCAAATAGGAGATATGGCCGGTTCATCCATATAACCAAGTTGGTTCGCTTGAAGCGTGATCCCATATGCCGTCCAACCGATTTTTCGACCAATGATCGATCAAAGGCTTTCGACATGAAAACAGTTCCGGTGACACCTGACGGGCCTAAGAGCGCAATGTTCTCTCCCTATGCCTTTGCACCGCGCTTACCACCTTCCAGCAGCTGATGAACACCGTCCTTACTGAACTCTAGGGGTAAATCTGCCTCGTATATTTGGACGATCGTCGTGTTCTCGAACCAATTTTACGAACATCTCGCACCACACAACAGCGTCCTCGCTGCTATCTATACTGCCGACTTCATCATCAAATCAGGGAAATTGACAGTGGCGTTTCACTTCGTAAACGCGAGTGACGCGCAGCGTATGGCTGCTATAGCGCACACGACGCTATCGGCCCTAGTGCGCCTAGACGCCTACCCTGTCCGCATCGCAGGTCGTATTCAAGACAAGGCTGGCGTGGCCACGCCGTACCCAGCAGGCACTGGAGTAGAAGGCCCCATTGTAAACACTGGCTTACTATTTAATTTACCTAGCATAGTCTGAGACCACAAATGCAAACATGAATACTTTACACTCGATGACTGTGGACACTCGCTGTCAAAACGCTGGCGTGAGGAATATCGGCAGCAGCAGCGAGCGAAGTGACCTTCGTGCTGTCTGTCGCCTCAACGTAAACTGAGTGGTGAGAACACAGCGTACGCAAAGCTGCGATTCATCAGACCATCTAGACTGTGCCCCTAAAGCGGATCGTTTCCAAGATGAAGCCCGCGTGAACGCGCGCAACATCGCGTTGAGACAGTACGGTGGTACTGCTGGCAGGGTATTACCATTCAGTACAGTATGGTGGCATGGTGGTAGGCGGAGCATAAGGCGAGCAACATTGCAACAGAGGACGTCAGCCAGAAAGAAAGATAGGCTGAGGTAATTTCATCAGCTGTCGCAATGTAAAATTAACCTGCTTTGAGTAACTACTGAGGATAGAAAAGAAATCTGGAACGAAACAATTTATGGTAACTCAAAGGAAACTCATTACTTTTCGAGGCGAGATCAGATGCCTTAGAACATGCACTTATAAAGCCATATACAAGGAAGAAGCATTTGCTTACTGCGGTAAAGCAGGGACAGCGATGGAGAATATATTATTAGAATGTGAAGATATCTGCATAGCGGTAGATTTAGGCACTTCTGGCCTCCGTGAAGCCCAGAGCTTCAGTGAGAGCAGGAGAGAGTAAATATGTCCGCGATATAGTTTATTAAGACGTGGTTGGAAATTTGGTTGAAGAAAGTAGGGAAATGAGAAACAACGGAGATGCGCATGAAAAAACTTTCCAATTGGGGCGGCGAAAGTTTGGTGATTATTATTATTATTATTATTATTATTATTATTATTATTATTATTATTATTATTATTATTATTATTATTATTATTATTATTATTATGAAGCCTCAGTTAATGACACAAACGCACTGAGGGGGATAGGCCACGAATCGGGTGGTAATATGAATAAATAAATAAAATAAAATAAATTGGTTAATAAATAAATAACACGAAAAAAGAAAGGAAAACAACTAATCCAAGATGCAAAATAACCTATGAATACATGAGATAAAGTATTGATCAATACTATAGTAAGTCTTGCGTTGATAGGAATGTTAAAAGAAGGATATACTTATACTTGAGTAAGGTAAATTGTGAATAATAATAGTGAGATTCGAACTGTGAATTTGTGCTTTTACTTTTCGAATTTTCTAAACTGCAGTAGAAATAAATGAATTCTTTAAACTAAAAGCTATTAACAAGGCATTCTTTTTGTGCCACATAGAAAATTATAAATGGCTAGGCAAATGTTCCTGTGGCTGTATCCCAAAACTGTTGCTCCAACGGAGAGTATAACAGTGCTGCTTAAAGGTAATCCTAAATTTTGAAGTGGAATTCCTAGACAAAGTTTTCGATGAGTAGAAAACCGCCGGCAGGATAATAAAAAATGATCTATAGTTTCTGGTTCATTGCAGAGGTAGCATAGAGGGGATACCGCCATACCAGATCTGTGCAAGTAAAAATTAAGTGTTGGAATACGGCAACGCAGCCTAGTAAATAAAACTTCAAATTTCCGGTTAGGACACCATTGCCCGTTCCAAGAATAGCTTAAGTGTAAGAAATCTGAAGATTTCGCTAATCATAGAGCTGTTTTGTCCTCGCTCAAAGAAAATTGCCGATGTCTGGCTGCAGTAATGTGCGCAGTTGCCGGCAGCACAAATAGCACAGGACCTGCTAAAGAAGCTCGTGCTAAGGAATCGGCTATTTCATTAATGTGAATGTCTCGGTGGCCAGGGACCCATACTATATGCACTAAACTTAAGTGAGGTGGAGCTAATGAATAAAACCTGTTTCCGGTTGTCGACTTTATAGACGCAGCAAGTGCGCTGCATACAGATAGAGAATCTGTGACGATAATAACTCTTGTAATATGAATGGGTAATTTCCGCAAGGCAAGAACTATTGCGAGAAGTTCGGCATGAAAAAATGATGTGTAATCTAGTAGGCGAAGTGAAAAAGACCAATTCAGGGATGGTGACTAGATACCCACACCTGCCTTCTCTTCACACGAAGAAGCATCGGTCGCTATTACGTTTATTTTGAAACGGGCCAAATAATATTGTAAACGGTCATTCAAATATGTTGTGGACAGAAATTTCGCATTGGGTGGAGAAATGTCTGCAAATTCAATTTTGAGCGACCCCGGAGACCTATGGAGCGGAATTATTTCTCTAAGGCGAACATTTAAAGGTGCTAATTGTGCTTGCACAAATACAACTTGCGGGTTATGGAACCGTGACCATGTGGTCTCAAGAAATTGACTTGGTTCACTAATAAATGCATATTGTCCGCGTCGTCGCGAAAAATCATAAGCTCTTAAGTAGGTTCGAACCGCAAGCATGTGGAATCGTGTGTGAAGAGTAGGTAGGCGCGCTTCCTGGTATAATACATGATTAGCAACGAATTTAGGAAGACCTAAACATAGTCGAAGAGCTTCTCTTTCTAACAGAACAGGGGGCCTTAATTTATATTTTGCACTTCCGGAGAACAAAATACAACCAAATTCTAAAATCGGTCGTACATACATACGATAAATCATAATTAATGTGTCACTTCTCATACAAGAGCGTCGGTTACTGATTCTACGTAGTAAACCTAGGGCTCGTGTCGCCTTCGTTCCAAGATTTTCCATGTGAGAACGCCAGTGCAGTTTTCCGTCGTATGTGATACCCAAGTATTTAAGCGACTCTACCTGACGAATGGTTGGTTCTCCGTTCATATACTAATGATAACTGTAACGGCCCGGAAAGCGGAAAAACAAGGACTGCACTTTTGTTTACGTTTAGTGACAGGTGCAAGTTGTGAAGCCACGTCTGTAGAATACAGAGGTACGTTTTCAAAGACACGTTAAGGGAATTGATGTCTCTAGCTGTCGCGAAAAATGCAATGTCATCTGCATAGACATACAGATTCACATCCTTGTGCAGTGCTACTGAACTCGTCAACAGGTTAAATAGTATAGGAGGCAGAACAGCCCCCTGGGGCACCCCTCTTGTCTGATCGAACATTCTTGAAGAAAAGCCGTTTATAAAACAACAAAATTTTCTGTTTCTTAGAAATTCAAAAATCCATGCCGTTATATATTTCGAAAAATTGTAGGACTGTAATGTGTCCAGCAGTAGAGAGTACTGAACGCTGTCATACGCTTTTGCTATGTCAAGTGTCACTAAAGCGCTAACTTCTTTTCTATGCTGAGCAAGTTGGATGCGGCTTTCCAAATCTACACGCGCACATCAAATGGAGAGACCGGGCCGGAAACCTATTTGACTTGGGCTCCGTAATGAATTTTCAGATATATGATCCATTATGCGATCATATAAAACTCTTTCAATTAGTTTTACCATATTTGACGTAAGAGAGATAGTCCTAATGTTGTCAAGGTTGTAGCCAGCTCTTTGTTTTTTAAGCAGTGGAATAACTTTGGCTGTCCTCCATTCTGGTGGAATCCAAGCATTTTTAGAGAATAATTAACTGCGTTAAGAATGTCATCCGAAGACATTTCAAACAACATTTTTAGCATGGCATTCGAAATGCCGTCAGTGCCTGAAGCTGAGGCAGGCAGACATCTAAGGACATTATAAAGCTCTGACACTGTGACCTCCACGAAGTCATCGGCGATGGGAGGCCTTAGTGGACCATTCGGCAAACGTGATGTTAAGCGTTGCGCTAAGCCCTTTCCTATGAATTTTAAAGAGGCAGATAACTCGCGTGGTGAAAGTATTATCGATTCCGTATTCTCTGGTGTTGGCATGAATTTTCTATATCGAAGGAATCTGAACAGAGCTTTTTTGTTGCTAGGCTTGGAGAGGAATTCATGAAGCTTTTCGTCATACTCGTGTGTGGCATTCGGAACTGTTTTCTTGAACGCAGTAGCTGCGAATTTATAATTACTCTAGTTACTAGGGCACTGATTGTAAAGTAATTTCGCCCACTCGGCTTTTCGTCTTCTATATTCCCGCGTGCAAACCGAATTCCACCAAGCATAGGTAATACTTTTGCTTATCTTCACATTAAATTGGGACTTTTTAAAGGAATTTTTACTACTGCGCAAAGCCTCATGGCTTTGATGTCATTCGGTAGCGCTTTCTGGGAATTGAGGACCGTTTTCAAGATACTCTGAAATTTCTGGTAATTGACAAAAGTACGCGTCTGAGACTCCAGGGAAATAACAGGGCGGACAATGTCAAACATAATAGGGAGATGGTCGCTATTTGAAGCTGAGTCGACAGTAGACCAGGAAGTTACGGAAATTCCTGAACTGGCAAATGTTAGATCCAATGCTGATTTAGAAAGACCCTGAATAAAGGTAGCTGACTTCGTGTTTAAGCAAAACAAAAATTTTGAATTATTGCCCAGTCGGATAATCGCTTTCCACATGAGTTCGTTATGAAACCCCAAGACACATGATGCGAATTAAAGTCTCCGGCTATCACAATTTCTTTCCTACAAGAGTTGACAACGGTATCGAGGAAACGAGTATCATGCACGCCTGTGGGAAAATATGTATTAACTAAGGAAAATGGAAAACAACCAGGAATAGTTACATCTACTACTAGTATCTCACACTCCGTATACGTATACTGGTAGGAAATTTCTACTTTGTGGCATATTTTAGTTGATATCAAGAAAACAAGTCCTCCGCCTCTTGATTGACGGTCCAATCGAAATAAAGGAAAATTTTTATATAAAAATCTTGGCCATTGGAGAGCCAAGTTTCCTGCAAAAGAATAATGTCGGCAGAAAGTTGTGAGCAAGAATATATTAAATCAGTAGCTGCAGAAATTATGAAACGGTAGTTCCACTGTAATACCTTTAACTAACCTATGATGAATTAATGCCTGCTTTAGAAACCGCTTGCTCTAACATACTGTGTTTTAAAAAAATCTTTCTTCGAAACACTGTCTTTACCGTACTTTGTTCGTCTTGATTGAGGGTCAGAGCTGGAAGAAGTAGGATTAGAATCTGACTTGGAAAGACTATCTTTCGCAAACTTTTTGGTTTTTCAGTGCGGGACAGAGATCGATGAGTTATCGTTAGGTGATCTTGTGCGTTTAAGAGTCAGGAGGTCTATTTCTACATCCTGTTTTTTTTCCGACACTGATCCAGGTAAGCCTCCGTTGTAGGTCTGCTGAGTTGAAGTTGATCGGCTCGCACTTTCTGCGTCTTGTCGAATAATTGATGAGGGATTCATTAGTTGTTCAGCATTCAACGTTAGGGTCTGCGTAATAATCTGCGAGCTAACATTAGAACTCGCTAAAGGAGTGAAAAGCTGAATCATTTGTGATGTCAACACTTGAGCTGGTGTCTCCGACAGGTTTGATGTTAGTCGTTCCGTAGCTTTTGACAACGCCTTTTCGACCGCTGTCTCAATAGAATCGGAAAGGGCTGAGTCTGCAACCATTTGCTGACGGGCTGTCACTCCTTCGTATCCCTTAGACGTCCCCTGGACCTCAACAACAGCGTCACGGCGTGAGCAACGTCTCATTTCAATTAAATCTACAATTTGCATTTCCTGTGATCTTGAGGGACAGTTCGAGTAGTTGGCAGAATGACCACCACCACAGAGACATTTCTCTTCTTCGGAGGAACAATCACTAAAACTGTAGCTGTTTCCACAAGCACGGCAGCGGGGTGCAGATCTGCAGCCTCTGACACTGTGGCCAAATCGCCAACACTTGTTACATTGCAGAATGCGTGGAGCTAGAGCTTCTACCTTGTAAATTAGGGGCCAGGCCTTAATTTCTGTTGGCCGCATCGTTCCAGCAAATGTAACTATGACTGACACTGTTGGTATCTTCTTATTGTCAATCACTCGACTGCACCGGTAAACGGAGATGACGTCAGCCACCGAGAACATTTCTAAAATCTCCTCAGGGGTTAAAGTGACGTCCACCCCTCGTAAAATGCCTCTAGAGCATGCGAGATATGGTGGTAGAAAAGAGCTCACCGGATGGGAAGCGAATGTGGAACAATTCAGCAGTTCTTTGACACTGGTGTGGTCTGGCGAGCAGCAGAGTATGCCACCTCTGCCGAACTGACGAACCTCTGTGATTTGACGGAAGTGGGGTGAGGCCTTCTGCAATTCGCCCTGAATCGTTTTTGGGTTTTTCATATTGATCGTACCGCCTTCGGTCACATGTCACATGTCATGGCCACAGGAACAGTGCCGGCTCCACTACTAAGAAAAAACTCAAGCGGCAGCTCCTGAGGAGCTACAGACGCTAACCACGGGGAAGCCCCGTAGCCAGGTGATGCTACAGACATCCAGCAAGGCTAACATAAAAACTCATCAGAAGAAATATATATATATATATATATATATATATATATATATATATATATATATATATATATATATATATATATATATATATATATATATATATATATATATAAAGGTTATCTGAAATTACAAGCTGACCGAAGAAAATACCACCCGATACTTGACCTAAGCCCCCAAAGCAGGAGAAGCCGGAACCGAGGACCGCGAATCCCAAGCGCAGAGCAAGCACAGCCGCCACGTCACCCAAGCGGAGAAAAGCTTGGTGAGTGGAATTCTTCGTGGTTTTCTTTTACTTTCTTTTTTTTCTTTAACAATGGTAGGACATTAGGCAATATAGGAACAAAAGCTTGGTGTTGCAACCCACCGCCCCATTCCGAAGGCGACGCTCATAGCATCCATCCATCCATCAATCCATCCATCCATCCATCCATCCATCAATCCATCCATCCATCCATCCATCCATCCATCCATCCATCCATCCATCCATCCATTCATCCATCCATCCATTCGTCCGTCCGTCCGTCCGTCCGTCCATCCTAACATTCTTCCCTCGTGACAGCTAGTGCTCTGAGACTGCTGCTCAGACGCTGTGGCTGGGGCCGCACGGTCTGAATGCTCCAATGCGTGCTCAAAATATTCTTGAACAGTAAGTGGAGTTAATTCTTCATAAATTTATTCGTTACCCATTAGCAGCAAACATTTCAGCAGCGCAATTTCAGGCCACAATGTCAGACCTTGTGTTGAGAGTGTTAGTTTAAAGAGTATAAATGACGCTTAGCAATTTTAACATCAAATATCTGCGTTGTCGTTGCCCATAGTGCTAATTAAATGTGCAGATGAAATTTGGAGATAAACCGGAGCTAGCACAGAGGCCCAGGCGCCTTTTTCGGTCGCTTGCTTCGCGGCTTCAGACAAAAACCGCTGACTTTTACGAGCTTGGAGGTTACGCTTGTGCGTAAAACGCTACTTCGCGTTCCAAGAACTCAAATTTCTTGACATATCGTTTTCGCTAGAGGCATCCCTCGAGACCCCGATAATTTAGATGACGAAGCCGAGGTTTCAGCGCCAACAGCCTAGAAGGCAGTCCAGCGCTATCTTGGTTTGGGCACCATTTATAATAGTTTCATCGAGAAATTCTCGACATTTGTTCAGCGTCTGACACGGCTTAAGCGTGACGTCGTGCCTTTCGTTTGGGCGGAGAAGTAACAGCGGTAGTTCAATGAATTACGCCAGCGTTTGCACACTGCCACAATGCTTGCTTGTTTCGACGATGTCACAGACACAAATTAATAATGACACCAGCAATGTGGGGTTCGGCGCAATTTTTGTGCAGTAGCAAGACAGTGGTCAACGCTTCATTGCTTATGGAAGCCGCAGTCTCAACAAGGCTGAGACATACTACTCAACCACTGAAAATTAGTGTTTCGCGGTTTTGGCAATTAACAAGTTCCCAGCATGCGTGTACTGTTTAGGGACCTTAGCGATCACCACACCCTATTCTGGCTTGCCAACTTCAATGAT
This sequence comes from Dermacentor variabilis, assembly GCF_050947875.1. Classification (NCBI taxonomy): domain Eukaryota; kingdom Metazoa; phylum Arthropoda; class Arachnida; order Ixodida; family Ixodidae; genus Dermacentor; species Dermacentor variabilis. The sequence goes on along the minus strand of NC_134575.1, from coordinate 127,750,942 downwards.
CTTTCAGGTAGACAAGCCCGTTGAAGCTTGCGCTTACAAAAGTATGGTAACCGTTGTGCGTTCGTCTGGAAGGAAGCACAAGGAAGCTGAATGTATCTCATGCGCACCACTCCCTACGACTTTATCATGCCCTGACCAAGCCTTGTCACTTGTCGGTGTACCACTGCACTGAGCCTGAGTTGCTGCCGCTGATCGACCATCTTTAAGCAGCTGAAACTGTTTTACCTCTCTCGCTTGCGTGTGGCCTTCTCGCGCACTGTTTGCGTAAAAACGTCCTTCACAGGTAAACTGCGTAAGAGGTCTAGAAACGTACCCCTTTGTCGTATCGTCGGCGCCATGCCAATACATTTTGGAAGCCAACATTATAAGTGATGCGATGGACGCTTGACATTCAGTGAAACGTGAGCAAGGATACGCCAGAAGTATTACTGGTCCCAGCTATTTTCTCCTGTACGTGAAGACCTGCCGCGATTGCGAGCGTTGCAACGAACTCCCTATTACACCGTCCGGCTTGTTCTGCCCCGTCAACCCTCCTCAAGCACCGTTCCGACAAATAAAAATGAATCTACGTGGTCCATTCCTACTGAAATCTTGGCGCGACAGATGGGTAGTCGTTGATACCTAGTGCATAACACGGTATGCCGAAACATAAGCTATTCCGCGCGCGCAGATAAATCACAATGGAAAGGTGAGAAGGTTAACCAGGATAAGTCCGATAGGCATCTCTACATTCGGTAATAGGGAAAGTAGGTTGAAAGAGGATAAGGAAGAGAGAAGTTCGCGCAAGGGCACTATTTTGAAGCAGCCAAGGTCTTTGTCGACCACCACGTTCCACGACATGGTGGTGCACGCTCTGGTTTTATCATCGACCGCGGTGCAGCATTCCTAGCCGAGCCGATACAGGACGTTCTCCACCTGACGCATAGCTCTAACCGCAAGAGCACTGCGAATATTATTGGAACAAATCTGCTTTTAGAACTACTAGTGAAGAATAGTTTTGTTAACCTGCATTTTCTGATTCTTTTTATTATTATGACTTGTCTGTACATGTTTTGTGTTTCGTTTCACTCCCTTCTGTAACGCCTTCAGGCCTTGGAGGTACAGTAATAAATAAATGGATTAGCAAAAATTCTGAACTGTACGCTATCTGATATGCTTTTCATGTATATCGACCTAGAGCACAAGGCGCGGGACGATATTTTGCAATATGCGACTCTCTCCTATAACACTGCTGTGCAGGAGATCACACATTGTGCGCACTACAAGCTTCCCATATGTTACCGTGGACTCGTAGCAAAGTTGCTTCGCAGGTATTTCGGTCTCTATGAGTTTACGCTCCGCCTCAGTGACGAGACCTATGAAGCCGTCCCCTGCAGTTCTGACTCCGGTCCTCTCCGCCGTCGTCCTCGGGCTGAAGTTGTTCATGTGGTGGGCATGAAGGAATATTATGGGCATACGTGAACGTTCAGATTGCATGTCAGGAGATCTATTTCTGGCGTAGACTCAACAGAAACTACTTTTTCACGCGACCTAGGTGATTGCTTATTGCCTAGAGGCCATTCGACACAAGGATGTCAGGCATCCAGCACGGCAGGTAATCTTGCCCAAAGGTCAGCTTCACGACAGACGATAGAGCGCGAGGGCTGCACACTCTTTTATTGTCCGCCGTCAAAGAGACAACATCTATTCTGCCAGCCTGGGCTTTCGAACAAACTGCGTTGGGATATGTGTGCTCCACGCGAGATCCCAATCAATATGTACACCCAAGTATTTTACAAGGGCAGTATTTTGGAAAGTTTTCCATGTGTATGACAACTGAAGATGACCTCTTTCAGTAAGCTCGGACAACAGATTTCTTTCTTTCTTCTTTCTTTATTGATACTGCCGGCCCTTCCTTTAGGGCCATTACAGGAGTGCAGAAAAAATAAAACAAGTAATGTCAACACCTCTGATTTAGGCACGGCGTACAAAACATCTGAATACAATGTACAAAAACAAATAGCACTGAATATACATTGTAATAGAGCAAGCAGAAAAATTATCTTAGTTTTAGTCAGATGTACGTTGAATAAATTACTGTCAGTTCAATTTTTTGCTTTGTGGGATGCTCATTTAGCACTGAAATAGCGTATCAGAAAAGTTCCGATTGAGATAAACAGACACACAGACTTCAACTTACCGGAGTAATTTAACAGAAACAACTGTAGACAAATCGTTGACAAAAACCTTCAGTAGTGAAGCACTGTGGGACCAGGAGGTACTTCCACAATTATAAAAGAGCGATTACTAATATCTTGGCCAATAGCAACAATTTGCTGTCTGTCTCATAGCAAATCGCTCAACAATGACATAGAGCGCCAGACGCCTAATGCCACAGGTTACGTAGGGCAGGAAAATTGCAATGCTTTGCTTATATCGAGGGAATGTACACAGACTTAGTTTCTTGTGTTCGTAAGCCAGACCTAAAGCGCTCGAAGAAGCGTCTATTAAAGAGTGTGTTGAAACTTGAAACAAAACCATATTGACACGTTTATTTAACTTTATCGGGCGACCACGTTTAACAAATGTTATCGCATAAAGCAGGACGCGCCTGCATGTAAAAGAAGTTTCTGGAATGTTATCGATGGTTCCGTCCGCAGTCTTTCACCGCAACTTGTGTAATCTGATTGCATCTATGCGCGACGCGAATAGTGTAGAACTTTGTGGAAGACACGAGGGTGCCAGCGGTTAATCTGGAACATTCGACGACCGATCTATAAAAGCTGACGAGCTTGACCCGCTGATCAGATTTTCCGCGATCGCCGACCGTGTTCGCCGCTATCGTTGTGCTAGTAAGTGTAGCCGGTTTTTTTTGGGCACAGGTTCGCCCAATAAAAGTTAGTTTTGTCTTTCACAGTATTGCTACTGTGTTCTTCAACGTCACCACCACGTGACATCTGGTGGAGGGGCTTGTGCATTCATGTACCGAACGCCCCCGCAAAGCCGCGATCCAAGCCCGAAGCCCGAGGACAAAACCAACATCGCCCAAGACCAGCGTGCTAGCCGCCGACTGCAAGGACTGCCACCAGAGTACGGACTTCAACCTGAGAGGAGCAGGAAGATTGCCAGCAAGTCCACCCCAATGGCAGCCCCAGCGTCCCCCGTCGTGCTGCAGGAGCCCAGGGAGCCCCCGATGTTCCGCGGTTCAACATTCGAAGACCCGGAAACCTGGCTCGAGACGTATGAGAGGGTTGCTGCATTTACCAGCTGGAACAGCGACGACAAACTGCGACATGTCTTCTTCGCATAGGAAGACGGTGCCAGGACGTGGTTCGAGAACAGAGAAGCCACCTTAACGACCTGGCACCTTTTCCGAAGCGGATTCCTGCAGACATTCACAAGCGTGGTACGCCGAGAACGAGCCCAAGCACTACTAGAAACCCGAGTGCAGCTGCCTAATGAGACCACCGCGATTTTTACAGAAGAAATGAGCCGCCTATTTCGCCACGCGGACCCGAAAATGTCCTAGGAAAAGAAAGTCCGGCTACTGATGCGTGATGTAAACGAGGATCGTTCGCCGGTATGGTACGAAGCCCACCGAAGACTGTCGACGAGTTTCTTCGCGAGGCCACTAGCATCGAGAAGACACACCAGATGCGAAACCGGCAATTCAACCGCCGCACCAACTCTACAAACTATGCCGGGGTTCAATCACTGGCCTTCAACCACCTGTGCGAGGCTATCAGGGCAGTCTTACGAGAGGAGCTTCAGAAGATCTCCCCGTCGTCGCAGCCTCAAGTGGCCTCGATCGCTGACATTGTCAAAGATGAGGTTCAGCGGTCGCTTGGAGTTCCGGAGATGCAACCTCAATTACCGCAACTCCAGCCAGAAGCGATGACCTACGCCGCCGCTGCACGCCGTCAAGGTCCTCCTCCGCGGCCGCGCCAGGGCCCTGTAACGCCACAATTCCGTCGACCACCGCCGCCACTGCCACCAGCACGCCCACCCGTCACCCAGCGCAGCTACCCGAGGAAGACAGACGTTTGGCGCGCTCCTGACTACCGCCCGCTCAGCTACCACTGCGGAGAAGCGGGTGAGATCTATGCCGATGCCCATACCGGGAGATGGGACTCCGAGGGTTCGCCGTTAACGGGCCGCGACCACAGATTGGCGAACGGCCTCGCTATATCGCCGACTACCTCGCCGCCACTCAGTGGATCCCTCGACGACAGTCCCGTTCGCCGTCACCTGGCCGCTACCTGTCGCCGCAGCGCCGACCATACACCGGCCCAGCCCGGGGCCGCTCTGCGAGCCCATATCCGGCAAACTAAAAGCAGCAACCGATGGAGGTGCGGTTGCTGTTCGTCGAACTGACGAAGATCCTCCGCCGCCGACGAAGACGACGAAGGGACCATCTCGACGACATAATAACGACACGCCGCCGTCCCGACGAAGTCTAGAAGGAAAGAATGCGACGACGAAAGACGACCTGACGACGTCACATACCAGTACAGGTAAATGCGACGCAGTCGTGATCCGAGGCCAAGACCGACCTGTAATACAAGACAAAGAACCACCGACCTCGACGTGCTTCTCGACGGCAACGCAGTCACCACCTTAGTCAACACAGGCGCTGATTACTCCATCATGAGTGGACACATCGCCACCCATTTGAAGAAGGTTAAGACTGCATGGGAAGGCCCTCAAATTCGGACCGCTGGAGGACACCTCATAACACCGGCTGGAATGTGCACGGCAAGTATTACCATCCACGACCAGACTTACCCTGCTACCTTCGTTATCCTCCAACAGTGTTCACGAGACGTCATTCTCGGCATGGACTTCCTAAATCAACATGGCGCAGTCATCGACCTGAAGTCGAAATCGATAACGTTGTCACAAGATCAAGCGATGCCGCCGGAGAGCTGTCGTAGTCACCACGCCTTGAGTGTGCTCGAAGATCAAGTGAGCATCCCGCCGTGTTCCAGCATTGTTATTTCCGTCGGCACTGAAACACCCGCTGACGTAGAAGGCGTCATCACGGGCGACCAACATCTTCTGCTCGACCGTGAAATTTGCGTCGCAAGAGGGATCGCTGGACTCCACGGAGGGCAAGTGGAAGTTATGCTAACCAACGTCAGCCAAGAGTTCAAGCACATCAACAAGGGCACGACGATCGCATATATCGTGGAAATTCTGGAAAGCATCAATGCGTTTGTCCTCTCGGATTCTGCTGTATCTACCCCGACGACAGCAGTTCCCGAGCCAGACTTCGACATAAATCCAAGTCTCCCCACGATTAAGCAACAACAGCTCAGAAGTCTATTTCGAAGATACAAAGAGTGCTTTTCAACGTCATCAAGGATTCGACGAACCGCAGTCGAAAAGCATCGCATAATAACCGAAGAATGCACTCGACCTTTCTGCCAGAGCCCATACCGAGTTTCGACGCGAGAACGTCAAGATATAAGGCACCAAGTCGACGACATGCTGCGCGACGACACCACCCAGCCGTCCAAAAGCCCGTGGGCATCTCCTGTAGTCTTGGTGTAAAAAAAAAGGACGGAACGCTACGTTTCTGCGTCGATTATCGTCGTCTGAACAAGATCACGAAGAAGGACGTATACCCCCTCCCACTGATATACGACGCATTGAATCGGCTTTGCAACTCTAAATACTTCTCGTCAGTGGACCTCAAGTCTGGCTATTGGCAAATAGAAGTCGACGAAAGGGATCGCGAAAAGACGGCCTTCATCACCCCAGACGGCCTCTACGATTTCAAGGTTATGCCATTCCGACTGTGCTCGGCGCCTGCAACGTTCCAGCGCGTGATGGACACGGTTTTAGCAGGATTGAAGTGGCAGACCTGTTTCGTTTACTTGGATGACGTCGTCGTCTTCGCCGGACATTTCGACGATCACCTGAGGCCGCTTGCGACACTATTAGAGGCCATCAAGACATCACGGCTCACTCTGAAGCCGGAAAATTTCCGCTTCGCTTATGATGAGCTTCTTTTCCAAGTCCACGTAATCAGAAAATCTGGTGTCCGCCCAGACCCGCAAAAGACAGCTGCCATCCCACAGTTCCCGCAACCCATCGACAAGAAGGCAGAGTGTAGATTCCTTGGCATGTGTGCCTCCTACAGGCGCTCTGTTAAGGACTTTTCACGCATCGCTGAGCCGTTCACACATCTAACTAAATGTGATGTTGAGTTCAAGTGGGAAACGTCGCAAGCCGACGCATTTGAAGAACTCAAACGACGCATGCAGTCGCCGCCGGTACTTGCGCACTTCCACGAGTACGCCGATACAGAAATTCTTACTGACGCCAGTAGCCTAGGCATCGGTGCCTTTCTAGTCCAGAGGAGAAACGGAGTCGAACAGGTGATAGCTTACGCTAGACGGTCGCTGTCAAAAGCGGAAGGCAACTATTCTACGACCGAAAAGGAATGCCTCGCCATCGTTTGGGCTACAGTTAAATTTCGTCCTTAACTATATGGCAGGCCATTCAAAGTCGTCAGCGACCATCACGCGTTGTGTTGGCTAGCGAATATAAAGCATCCTTCAGGACGACTGGCGTGGTGGATCCTCAGACTACAAGAATACGACATCACTGTAACCTACAAGTCCGGACGAAAACACTCCGATGCCGATTGCCTATCAAGCGCCCCCATTTGACCCGCCACCGCAAGATGACGAGAATGACGACGCATTCCTTGGAATGATAAGCGTGGAAGACTTCGCTGAACAGCAACGGGCAGACCCGGAGCTAAAAGGCCTCGTCGAATATTTGGAAGGGCACACCGACGTTGTCCCGAGGGCATTTAAGCGCGGATTATCCTCCTTCCCTCTTGAAAACAATCTACTCGTGAAGAAAAACTTCGCACCAGTCCGCGCCAACTACCTTCTTGTTGTTCCGTCGGCGCTGCGTCCAGACGTACTGGGCGCCCTACATGATGATCTGACCGCCGGGCACCTCGGCTTCTCCTGGACGCTATCGAGGATACAAGAAAGGTATTACTGGCCGCGCGTAACAGCCGACGTCACCCGTTATGTCTAGACATGCCGAGACTGTCAGCGACGCAAGACACCACCGACAAGGCCAGCGGGACTACTACAGCCGATCAGGCCTCCTTACCGATCTTTTCAGCAGATCGGGATGGGCTTGTTGGGACCGTTTCCGATTTCAATTTCCGGAAAAAAGTAGATCGTCGGTGCGATGGACTATCTCACCCGCTTCGCTGAAACTAAAGCTCTACCGAAAGGCAGCGCAGCCGAAGTGGCGAAATTTTTCGTCGAGAACATTCTGCTGTGACATGGTGCTCCAGAAGTCCTCATCACCGACAGAGGAACGGCTTTTACAGCAGAGCTCACGCAAGCCATTCTGCAATACAGCTAGACAAGTCACAGGAGGACAACTGCCTACCATCCGCAGACGAATGGTCTCACGGAGCGCCTGAACAAGACCCTCGCCGACATGCTAGCAATGTACGTCGACGTCGAGCACAAGACGTGGGATGCGATCCTGCCGTACGTAACATTCGCTTACAACACGGGTGCGCAAGAAACAACACAGATTACGCCATTTAAGCTGATTTACGGCAGGAACCCGACGACGACGCTCGACGCCATGCTACCGCACTTCAGTGACGAGGAATATCTTGACGTCGCTACCTATCTCCAGAAAGCCGAATAAGCCCGACAGCTCGCCCGCTTACGGATCAAGAACCAGCAGCGCACCTACAGCCGACGCTGCAACCTCCGACGACGCTTCGTCGAGTACCAGCCCGGCGACCGTGTTTGGGTGTGGACTCCGATACGCCGACGAGGACTCAGTGAGAAACTACTCCGACGATATTTAGGATCCTACAAGGTCATCCGACGTATTGGCGCTCTGAACTATGAGGTCGTGCCGGACGGAATTTCGCATTCACAGCGGCGCCGCGCACGATCTGAAGTTGCCCACGTGGTGCGCCTTAAACCCTTTTACGGGCGCTGACGAACTTCCTTATTTTGTTGTTTTCTTTGCTACGAGTTCCTTGTTTATTACTTTAGTTCGTTTGCAGCATCGGGTCGATGCCTTTTAAGAGGGGAGTAATGACACGTGTACTTAACTTTATCGGGCGACCACGCTTAACAAATGTTATCGCACAGCGTAGGACGCGCCTGCATGTAAAAGAAGTTTCTGGAATGTTATCGATGGTTCTGTCCGCTGTCTTTCACCGCAACTTGTGTAATCTGATTGCATCTATGCTCGACGCGAATTGTGTAGAACTTTGTGGAAGACACGCGGGTCCCAGCGGTTAATCTGGAACATTCGAAGACCGATCTACAAGAGCCGATGCGCTTGACCCGCTGATCAGATATTTGACGATCGCCGACCGTGTTCGCCGCTATTGTTGTGCTAGTAAGTGTAGCCTTTTTTTGTGGACACAATTTCGCCCAATAAAAGTTAGTTTTGTCTTTCACAGTATTGCTACTGCGTTCTTCAACATCACTACCATGTGACACTATTGTGTTGGAGACATGTTATCAGTCGTATTTAATAAGCTGCTTACTGTTACGAATATATGGCTCTTTAAGCTCTGAAATAAGGGCGGGAATATTGACAGTGACCGATAGTCTTCAACTTCCTTATGCCGACCGCCCTTGAAATTCGGAATAACCTCACCTCTTTTTTTCATGTTGAGCTATATTACTCTTTAATACGCTTTGAGGAGTGCGTATAGACCTACAAATTGGAGTAAAATTTTGATTCAACGGGACACAACATTTATTGTTTCTTGCTAGTGAAATGCGCTGACGAAGCCGAATAAGAAACGTTCTCGGGCACGGCACCCTTTCCAAGTGTATCGCCTGTGAAAGGTGATGTTGAAGAACGAAGAAACCAGTCAAGAACACAAAGGACAAGAGGACAGGTTCACACCACAACGACTGAAGCAGTCGTTGTGGTGTGAACCTGTCCTCTTGTCCTTTGTGTTCTTGACTGGTTTTTTCGTTCGAGTAAGTACCAACTGGGCCCAGATTTCAACACTTATGCAAAGTGTTGAAGAAGGCAGGAGCTATGGCGCATTGTACCCTTCCTCTTTCGTGCCCCAATAGAACGTGGTGGGGTGAGAGCGCCTTCTTCCCGTACGACCTTCGTCGGAGCACCGAGAGTGAAAAGTGCTTTGGAAAGGGGAGACGAATGGCGAGCCTCGCTGAGCGCTTCTTTAGTGCACTGCCTGTGAAATGAGCTGGCGCATTGGCGCCCGGCTCCCCCCCCCCCATCTCATCATTTAAAGTGAAAACAAAAACGAGAGAAACGAGGGAGACAATAAAAAAGTAGGAAGGCACGAGCGCCGGTCTTTGATATGAACGCTTATTGAAAGCATTACCTGTATAAATAAGTATACAAAGTCGCAGATGTGAATAAAGAAACTGAGACTATCAAAAGTGTGATGGCGAATTCAGTGGTAATATCAGCGAGGTGTAGGTACGTTTTTCAAAAAAAGCTGGGGCTTGCTGGTGAAACGGGCTGGTGAAAGGCGATTAGGAACATTGAAGCGCATTGCACATTTCCACTGTTCCGCGTGTGATAAACGTAGAGTGACTGCGTCGTATCAAGGAAATTTAGTAACTCTAGCGATGACGCACGATGCGCCCTTGTCCAAGTACGGTCCGCGGCCGCTGCCTGTTGATCCCGAAAAAATGTTTTCCCATTCGCCATTAACCACACCAGGTCATTGTGATAATTGGGTCACATAGGAGGTAGGAACACTCGCCTTCAAATTTTTTCCCAAAATGTGACGCCTTCGCCAGATGAAAAGGTGAATATCAGCAGAAAAATCAGAAATGAGGTAACCAGTGCACATAAAAAAACAATAAGGATGGAAGAATTGACCCCTTTGTTTCACCCGAGTATACCTCCAGTAGGCAACGTGTTATGGCTATTATGTGTAACCTATACCCCCAGCCCCATGTGATCATGTGGAAAACAACAATGCGCTCAAGCAAGTTGCTGTCTGGGTTTAATAGATTCTGCTTTAGGATAGGAATTGATTATAGACCATTTGGAAGGCTATGTCGTAATATAAAAATGTGCCATCGACCTAGGATGAACATTCTATAATGTGACATAATTTAGGCGTGAAAAATACAGGCGGCGTCTTGCCTGAAAATTATCTACAAAATTCCTCTTGTGCTGACGTAACGTGTGGGTTTGATTCGAGGATTTTCGATAAGATGGCGGTAGGGGCGTGTCCTAATAGCTTCCAAGATGTCCAAGTACTCGAGATAGAACAGTGATTATTGTCCGCAATATTTGTTGATAATTTAAATAGTGAAACCACTTTCCCGTTTTTATGTTGTCCAGAAATCGCAATGAATCTAACCATTTCTTAGAAAAGGTTCGTCAGTATAATTACGATATCATCGAGCGATGCTCAATAGACGAACCGCCGCGAGATCGACGAACTGGGTCTGTGCCCTTGACGCGAGCGAGGGTCAGCCTGGCTCTCTGGCTCGAGTGTAAAGAGCCTGTAAATAGCGTCTTTCGCCGGTGTCTTTCCACACGGAACATTCTGGTGGAGGTTGGCGGTCCCTGTCCTCGCCACGGAACTCTGAAGTGGTCGGTACACCGAGCTTGTCACCATGCCTCCCGGTGGTGAGCCCGCCTCTGCAACGGCATCGGCTTGTCCGACTGCTCCAGTCGTCACGGTTGCCCAGCGTCGCGACCCTGGTGTGTTCTCTGGTCTGGAAGTACATGATGTTGACGAATGGGACAAGCTTTATGAACAAACCAGCACTAATAACAGGTGGGACCCAACCATTATGCTCGCCAATGTCATCTTTTATCTCGGCGGCACCCCACGCGTGTTGCACCAAACGCATCACGACGAGATAACCGGTTGGGACAGTTTCAACGAAAAGCTACGGGAACTGTTCGGCGACTCCACTGGGCGCAAGGTTGCCACGAGAAAGGCTCTTGCGTCTCATGTTCAGACAGCTACAGAGCCAAACATATATAGTCGACGTTTTGACTCTATGCCGCAAAGCTGACGATGCTATGTCTGAAGCAGATAAAGCGGCGCATTTTCTAAAAGGCATCGCCGACGACGCTTTCAATTTGCTTTATTTCGGCAACGTCTCGACTATCGACACAATAACTAAAGAATGTCGTCGCATCGAACAAGGGAAGAGCCGCCGTATCTCACACCGCATCACGCGGCTACCCAACACTGCTGCTACATCGACATGTGAGGGTTGACCGCGTCATATTAACACCTGTGACGACGTAACCCGTATTGTTCGCCGTGAACTCGAGGTCGCCTGTTTGCCAGCTTTCTCAGCGACGCCTCCCGATCCACTAGCAACCACGATTGCGATGACTGAGGCCGTCGTCAGACAGGAATTTGAGAGCATGGGTCGGAACTCCGTGTGTTCAGCTTCTCAACCCAGCGCTCCCCAGTTTTCTAGCGGCCCCCCTCATCCCCGGCAGTCTTTTTCTGCCACATCTCGCCGCAACCCGTCCGAATGGCGTGCCCCTGATGACAGGCCGATCTGCTACCACGGCTATCGCATCGGCCAAGTCCCTCGTCACTGCCGCAACCGATGGCCACCACCTCCTCGGACATGCGCCGCCGCTTATTCCCGCACCTTTGGATCTTCTGTTCCCTGTACTACTCGCCATGAATCCACTGCCGCTGATGCTCCTGCCCCGAACATTCGCTACAGCCGCTCGCCTTCACCTTGACGCCATCAGTCTCGTTCGCCCCAACCTAACAATGAACAATACATGACGGAATTTTTCAGCTTACCACTAATAATAAGAGGACCGAGAGAAAAGTGAATGGACAAGTTGTTTATTAGGTTGGCAGTACCAGAGAAACCAGTAGCAATGCGATACAGTAAAAGATATTCATAGCTATGTGAAAATGGTGTAATTACATTTGTACCCGTACAACAGGTATTTTCAAAATGTACGTTGAGAAGGTTTGCACTGAAGCGTAAAGGCAAATGGGTTAACGGAATCCCCTACAAGAGGTACGTATTTCACAAGTTCGAAGGTATTGATGCGCCAAAATTTTCGTACATTAGTTTCCAAAATGTCTTGCAATGTGTGAAGAAAGCAAATATGAATTTGTCTATTTATTTATTTATTTATTTACAATACCTCAAGTCTGCCTCCAAGAGGGATTTTACATGATGGAAGGGCGACCATACAAATTAGCAGAAACACAATACAACTGCATTAAGCATAGTAATGGTTTAATACAATAACACAAACCAAGAAAAAGGTAAAAACTAACAAAATCGGCACATACAAAGGTTAAGAAGTAGAAAAACTGAAGAAATAAAAACGTGGAAACACCAAATATAGCGGTCGAGAAATATTGAGCGTATGTGTACAAACAGTCGCAGCAACGTTTCAGGGTATTAGACATGGGAAGCAAAAACAGGCAGACAACTCGAAAAATACATTAAGACGTAAACGAAAACATTCAAAAGATTTTGCTACAGATAATAGAAGCAGATGACGCAATCAGGGAAGTGATTACATGGCAGGCCTAAAACGCCCAGTATCAGCACGAAAAATGACGCAGGCTGGAACATCATTCCGCTTTCATAAAAGAAGGAATAAATTTGAGTAAATGTCCGAACATGGGCTGCATTCGTTGCAAGTTGCTGGAAAGCAAGGTTGCATTTGGAACTGCGAAGTTTGTTCTGTTACGACGAAAGGTATATGCGGCGATAACGAGGACGCCAGAGCAGTAAGCTACATGACAAGAACTGGACTCCAATGAGCATAACCAACTGTTAGTGTGCCACCGTGCCTACTCGGAGGAATTCAATGTCTCTCCGGAAGCGTCATCCGCTGTAGCATAAGCAGCCCAACGAAAACCAGATAGGGCTATTCAAGCTGATCGGCAAAAAAGTTCTTTACGAATATATAAACGCTTATTATGGGTGTTATACAATGGTGCATCATGATATGAGGAGTCAGCATTTTACACAATTTTTTCAATCATGCTGCAGTAATTCTTATTTTCTGCTTGCAGTGTAACAACTGACATCAAACGTCAAACTCTTGCCTTTGCTTCGTGTGGTCTACAAATTCGACTTCGCCCTTCCATCTGCTAGTCATCTGGTTAGCTGAGATGGTAGAGCGGCTGTCCCGGAAAGGCGGTGGTCCCGGGTTCCAGTCCTGGACCAGGACGAATTTTTCTTCAACTATGAGGCTTTTCTTTCGAGGAAACCCGTATGGGTTTCCTTTGTAGCAATTGCTACGAACGGACGGATGTCTGATTTTCCCTTTATTAACTCACATCTACATACTGTACGTTTCTGTTATCTTCCTGCTGCATCTAATGTCCCTCTCTGAGCGTTTCTTTTGATTCTCTTCTGCTTGTGCTGTGTAGGAAAAGGAGCTAGCTTTTGTTCAAGCATATTCGTCCAATAAAGAAGATGAAAGTTATGCCGAATGTTTCTTGGTAGTGTCATATCCCAATTAGGCCATAGTTGTCTACCGCGAGACAACGACTGAACGCTCTTTTATGTGCGCCTCAGTATAATTGTTCATTCCACCTTGAGCGAGCTGAATACAGATTTTTTTACAACCTTTGAAAACATTATATAATAATTAGCACATTGCTTTTTGCTCAGGCACGAATTTTATATAAGTACAACAAGCGTAGCATCCCGCTGACTTGAATACCTTCGTCACATTTTCAAACTTTTGTGCCGGTAGGCGTCAGGCGTACAATATTGCGAGTGATGTACACGTGCGTTATAAGTGTGCTACATGCTCACATCCACCACCAGTGCAATCCCTGCATGATTTTCTACAGCCAGATTTTTTACCGAGCTTGCCATGTGTGTTATAAGTGTAAGGACTTCTTTCCTCAGATAATCCAAGGTATCCCAACAAGAATATAGAAAAGTGCATGAGTCAAGGTTTTAAATTCAGCTGCTTCATCAAAAGTGAACACGTAACCTACAGGAGATGTGGTAAGCATCATTAAAATTTCATTGGAGAAAAGAAACTGATTGACTGATGCGCGACGCACTCTGTTCGCAGACATGACAAATCTAACTGAACAGGTTTATGAAAAATTAAGAAAAATATCTGATGGCAATAACTATAATGCAAGTTGTTTCAGCTAACATCATCCCAGCTGCTAAAATATTTGTGCAAAATTTGATTCTAAGGCCTATAGTTTTCGTTTTTCAGTCTTCTTCCCACACAAAGATAATTATTGCCTACTTACTCCCGGTAACAGAATAAACTATTCCACGAAATATCTAAGAGAGGGAAGCATTTATTAATGACAAGCAATCAAGTGTCATGTGAATGAAGAGCCATTCGCGCGACCAATTGAATCCATTGACATCTTTAAAACGATTCCAAATTTTTGTTGTTCCGAAGTTGGTAAGGTATTTTGTTTTATGTGTGTTTTTGACTGCTGAAGCTAAATGAACTTTTTATCGGACAGTGTTCGGGAATAGCTTACAGATGAGGGACCAAATTAAAATAAAATATTGTCCATTAGTGCTGTTACTCATGGATTTACAGGCCCCCTTCGTTAGCAATATATCCAGTAAAAGATATTGCTGAATTTTCGCTTCGTTAATGATTCTGCGTAAGGGCTCTTTGTGAATGCGGGCCCAGATGCAGCCGCATCAGACGATAGCAAAGTGTGGAACTATGATGTCCGTGGAGATTTCACGACAGAATGATTGAAAGGTAGGTGCACAGCGGTGCTAGTGAGATTTCCTTGATGATATTTGGACGCAAAACTGCGATATTTGCGTGCTCCGTGACCGTCATCGTCAACTGGCCCCATAGCTTGGCAAGAAAGTAACCGGCAATGACAAAAAATGGGAGCCCCATGTCAGATATTCAAACTTCAAACTGGTTAAACAACGGTTCCAGTGGAGAATGAGGGGGCGCATAGAAAGCAATAATGGCAAACGATGCAATGGGAGCTATGCAGGTCGCGAGTATGAACAATTACGACGTGTGGAGAAAAAATTATTTTTTTTATTTATTTATTTATTCGTTCATTCATACTGCAGCCTCATTGGTGTTATTGCAGGAGCGGCATGGACAACAAACATACCATCATTTATAAACAAACTTGCGTGAATTCTTTCAGTGGTGGTGAACGGATGTTGTTCTGTAAAGAATTCCAGACTTGAATTGTTCATGGAAAAAACCTGTTTCTAACAGAAACAGTGCGAGCGAAAAAGGTTGCGACATTTAGGTCGTTTTGACTCCTAGTAGAACAGGGTTTGGAAAAATTCAGATAGTTATCTAGAGAGGAGAGACGAGGAGAATCGATTAACATATGTAGGAATGTTAGGCATTCAAGTTTGAGACGCGCTGCAGGAGGAGTGAGACCAAGTAGGGGAAGAGAGACGGCAAAACGTCCTTATCATTGTATGGATTCCATGCAGCGCAGCGGTATTTGAGAATGGGACGAATGAGAGTGTTATATGTCCGCAGTGTAGTTTCTTGAGGAGGAAAATGCAGCATATGATGCAACTACCCTACATTGTTAAGGACCTTGTTACAGATGACATCAGCGTGCTTCCACCATGACAAATCGTGTGTAAGTAGGATACCGGAATATTTTAATTATAACACTATATTTATTATAATAATTTGAAGACATAGGCAAAGAAGGCAGGGCATGAGCATCCAAAGACATCAAAGCTGTTTTGAAAAAGTCGGCATTTATTTGACATGCTTTGGACCAGTTGCAGAAGACAGGCAATGAATTGCTAAGGACAACATGATCAGTTTGAGATTCAACAGTATGATATAAAGTGCAATCTTCTAGGAATAGGTGTATTTTAATTGAGTTGCGTAGGAGGAGATCATTATAAAAAAGGAATAAAAGATGACCCAGTGCGGACCCTCGAGGAACTTTTAGGAAACAGGAATAAACGGTGAGTTAGTAGAGTTGAAACGTATACATTGTGAGCTCTGGAAAAATACCCCATATACAACGAACGATGACGCATTTTATTATAGCCCATAGTTGGTGCATAAGTTTAACTTTTGAGACAGCGTCGAAGGCCTTCGCAATGTCTATAAATATAGCATCAATCTGGTAACTTATGTCTAAAGATCTGATGATATCATAATCGGATTCAGTCAGTTAGGTTAAAGAGACACTAAAGGCAAATAGTAAGTCGGCGTAGACTGTTTGCATACCTTTCCAGAAACATCGCAATAATTGTTTCGTGCCAGGAAAAGACACAGTTTACAAAAAATTGGATCTGAAGGGCCCGAATACCTTTGTCAAAATTCAAATTTCCCGCCACCCAACCGGGGGAGTGGTGACGTTGTAAACACCATTGCTGCTCTTTGCTGCCGTCAATGAGTAAGTAGAACAGCGCCCGACAGAGGGCGGCACCGAGCCAAGAAAGAGCGGTGGATTCGTCACTGCAGCTGCTTTTTGGTCAAGTGGCATGGTGCGTTTGCGCATCCCGCGACATCCCATGCAATTTGAATTCTCGGCTACTTGCAGGTTGTGCGAGTCTCGCGAGCCCGCAAAACCAGAGCAGCGCTACACGCTCCGGAAAATAGTGAAACAAGAAAGAGTGGGCGGTGCAGCGTCGAGCGAAAACGAAACCTTTCGACCGCCCGCGTTATTGTCAACAGTAATTTGAATGAGTTCCTTTTTCTAAATAAGAAAAAGAATTGGAGAAGTGCATTTTATTTAACCTTACAATACAATACAAGGATGTTTTTTGCAATGACTAGTTGAGTACTAGTGACAGAAATTAACTGAGGAGTGCTTTCGCCATCATGCAAGTGCTTGAATGTCACGGGAGGGTCTGTCGTCATGTCCTGCATTTACCTGTCCTGCTCTGTTCGCGATAATATTGACGCCTTAGAGATTACCGAGCTCTAATCTATCATTTTAGCTTGACTTGACTTGACCTGATTGAAATCTGCAGTAGGTATACCGGGATTTGGGGAAAATGCCTAAAACTGAAATTAACAGAGCATCGTGGTTACATATTCCATCAATAACATCGCATTCATAACCGACAATAAAAAGAGATGTAGTAAAAAAAAGAAGATAAAAGACTGAAGTTTGCCGAGTGAAATCCTGAGTGATCTGGTGTAGGTCGCAGGACAAAGAGATGCGGACCAACTCTCTCCTAATTGCTACTTCGTGTCCGCTCACTTTCATAGAAAACCAATCAACACCTTGAGCATGAAAATCGCCCATGCAGATAAAGTTGGATGCAGAAGTGTTATAACTGTGCAAAAATTCACTTAGATTCTGTAATCGCGCCATATTAATACCAGACGGACGGCAAATGACCCCTACTATCAAAGACATCGCAAGTTTCCCAAACTTCCAGGACAGGCTAATAATTTACCTATCCTTTATAATAGCTGCAAAGAAAATAACGTAGATTTCACCATCATCATCCCCTTCCTGTTTTATGTCCACTGCAGGACGAAGGCCTCTCCCTGCGATCTCCAATTACTCCTGTCCTGAGCCAATCGATTCCAACTAGCGCTGCCGGATTTCCTAATTTTATCGCTCCACCTAGTCTTCTGCCGTTCTCGACTGCGTTTTGCTTCTCTTCGTACTCATTCTCTAACCCTCGTGGTCCAACGGTTATTAACCGGCGCATTACCTGACCTGCCGAGCTCCATTATTTTCTCTTGATGTCAATTAGAATATTGTCTATACCCGTTTGCTCTCTGATCCAAACCGCTCTCGTTCTGTCTCTTAACGTTATGCCTAGCAATCTTCGTTCCATCGCTCTTTGCGCTGTCCTTAACTGGTTCTCTAGCTTCTTTGTCAGTCTCCAAGTCCCTGCCCCATATGTCAGCACAGGTCAAATGCACTGATTGTACACCTTCCTTTTCAATGATAATGTTAAGCTTCCACTAAGGAGCTGGCAATGACTGCCGTATGCGATCTAAACCATGTTTATTCTTCGATGAAGCCCATTTATTCTTCGATGAATGGGCTTCTCATGATAAGGTTTCGCTGTGATTAATTAACCTGGGCAAACGTACTCCTTCACAGACTCCAGAGGCTGACTGGCGATCCTGAACTCTTGTATCTTTGCCCGGCTATTTATCATCATCTTTGTCTTCTGAATATTAATCTTCAACCCTACTCTTACACTTTCTCTGGCAAGGTACGCAATCATTTGTTGTAACTCGTCTGCATTGTTGCTGAATAAAACAATATCATCGGCAAACCGAAGCTTGCTGAGATATTCGCCGTCGATTCTTACTCCTAAACCGTCCAAGTATAATAGCTTCAATACTTCTTCCAAGCACGCAGTGAATAGCATTGGAGAGATTGTGTCTCCCTATCTAACCTCTTTCTTTCTTGGTATCTGCCTACTTTTCTTGTGCAGAACTAAGGTAGCTGTAGAACCTCTGTAGATATTTTCGAAGGTATTTACGTAAGCGTTCTGTACTCCTTGATTACGTATTGGCTCTATGACTGCTGATATCTCTATTGAGTCAAATGCCTTTTCGTAATCTATGAAAGCGATATGAAGAGGTTTAGTGTACTCTCCGAATTTCTTGATAACCTGATTAATGGCACGGATGTGATTCATTGTAGATTAGCCTTTCTTGAGGCCAGGCTTTTCCCTTGGTTGACTAAAGTCGAGTGTTGCCCTCATTCTATTAGATATTATTTTGGTAAATATTTGATATTATTTCCAATTTTTCAATTATTTAACGTCTCCCTTTTTGAAGATTAGTATAATGTTTGTATTCCTCCACTTTTCTAGGACCCTTGCAGTCAATAAGCACTTCGCATAAAGAGCCACCTGTTTTCCAAGCATCATGTCTCCTCCATCTTTGATTAAATCGCATGTTATTCGATCTTGTCCTGCCCGTCCTTCTCATTTGGCGTCTTGCAAGGCCCTTCTCACCGTATCGCTAGATACAGGACTTTCTGTATCCTGTTCATTACTGTGCCTTATGGATGTATCCTGACTCCCCTGGGTATTGTACAGAACAGTATAGAATTCTTTCGGTTCTCTTAGTTTATCTTCGAGATGGCTGATACTATTACCCTGTTTATCTTTCAGTGCATACATCTTGGTTTGCCCTATGCCAAGTTGCTTTCTCACTGATTTCAGGATGCGTCCACTTTTACCGCTTCATCAGTCTGTCACATGGTATAATTTCGGATATCACTTATTTTCGCCTATCCGTTGGACACTGTCATTCTTTATCTTTTCTATATTAGGTCCTTTGTTACTTGAGACAGCTTGCCTACTGATTGTCTTGGTGTCTTGCCTCCAACTTCAATCGCTGCCTCTGAAGTCAGCCTGGTTAGGTTTCATTCATTAGCTATATGTCATCGTCATCGCTCTTTTCTATGGCTGCATATTTGTTTGCGACCTCCAGCCTGAATATGTCTCCTTTGACCTTTATTGCCTCTATGTTGACCTGTTTCTTCTTGACCAATTTTGCTGTTTCTCTCTTCAAACTGAGGTGAATCCTAGCCCTCACTAACCTATGATCACTTCACTTTACCCAACCTATCACTTCTATATCCTGCACTATGCTGGGATGAGTAGAAAGTATGTTGTCAATTTCATTTCTTGTTTCACCATTAGGGCTTTTCCAGGCACACTTTCTGTAGCTACGCTTCCTGAAAAAGGTGTTCATTATTCGAAGCTTATTTCTTTCTTCGAATTCTACCAGCACCTCTCCTGTGGCGTTCCTAGAATCGACGCCGTAGTTGCCAATTGCTTGTTCACCAGCATGGTTTTCCCGCACTTCTGCATCAAAGTCGCCCACTAGTACAGTATCCTGAGTTTGCACTTTTTTCATCGCTAATTCAACATCTTCATAAAACTTCTATAGTTCCTAATCATCGTGACTGGAGATTGGAGCGTAGGTTTGTAGTACCTTTAATCTATACCTCTTATTAGATTGATTACGACTACAGCTACCCTCTCAATACTGCTGTAGAATTCTACATTGCTGCCGGCTATCTCCTGATAGATTAAGAATCCTACCCCGTATTGGTTCTTATCTAGGAGACTTCTATAGCAGAGGACATGGCCGCTATTTAGCAATGTATAAACCTCACCAGTTATTCTAGTCATATTACCAGTCATAATAGAAGATATTGTAGTGCAAAGGTGCAGTCTGGTATTCGCGGAAAAGAAAAACACGTTGCGGAACTAACTAAAACGCAGTTCCTAATGTGGTAGGATCCAGGAGAAACTAATGTTAGAAATGGTGAGTGTGAACGGAGCATTAAATAGGAAATTAGCGATGGTACTGGACGAGGAACGGATGCGCTGAATGATAGCAGTGCATTTTATTAAATGGTTACATAGGTTGAGAAAAAAAATAAGACAAGGGTAAACCTTTTGGGAGATCGAAAACAAGGGCAAGAAAAGTACAGACTTCCAGCGAAGAGTCAAGTGAAATTATGCGCAAGCCCGCATAACCTTCTGCTAGTAAGATTAGAATTTAGTGAGAAATATTGTTTGTTATGGAGGTGGTTTTCCTTATCAAGTATGTAACATGACTCCATCAAGTAATAAGGATGGGCTTTGCTGTTGCTTTCAGAGGCGCGCAAACAAATGTATTATTGACAAAGATCGATACCGGCACTTGACGATCAATTCAGGCGTTCAAAACTAAATCATTCATAATTTGGTTCAGGGATAATTGAAACATTCAAGAGACTTGGGACGTCTGCTCCATTGACCGTTGGTTCTCGCATTATAATGCTGTTGTATGATTGCTGGATGTCGTTTTCTTTATAATTTTCACTAATTTCAAGAAGTGGGGTCTATGTCTGGTTCACTAATGTTGGTTGCCCTACTTTTATTACATCACTTATCTCGATTGGCATAGGAATATACATTATCTTTGTTGTTTTCTGTTCGGTCCCACTCATTTCTCAAGTTGTAATAAAGATGCATGAATAACCTTTCTTTTTAAATATTTTTCTTACGATATCTAAGTGGTTTAAATTTTTCTAAATATACACTAATGCTGCTCAATATTTTATTGATTGAGAAGACAAGACCATCGTCATTTTTGTTGGCAGCAACAAAGGAACCAGGAGGAATAGTAGCAATGTTGAAGTAATTCTCAATACAATTTTTCCTGCAACAGACTGAATTTCTTGTAGCCAGCAAAATATTGTCACAAGATACAGGTAAAAATATCATCATTTGTGCTTTCATATCAAGCAGATCCCTCTAGCATACGCATAAAGGCACTGTACTTTACAAAGTATAGCTGCATTCGTTTTATTGCGACAGCATAAAGATGTATTGTTTATGAAATGTCATGCGTTCATCGTGTACCCCCTTCTTTTCGAAAACTTACTTAAAACTTCTGCTTCCAGAAGCATATACTATGCTTGACAATGAGTAAAGAAGTTGCAAGTAGAGCTAGCACCCGTTATGTTCAGCACTTTTCCGAGTTTGGTGATGAATAGATCAAACACATCACGCAGCTGACAACAACGACCATGCGGTCGTCTTCGCAGGACTCTTTTTAGCAAAATAGCATACCAAGGAAGGCTGCGTTTTGTTTTTAATTATTGAAAAATGAAAATGGTACTGTACTTTTGAAAGTGCGCTGGGCTGTAATGGGTTAAGAGGTTATATATTAATTTTAATTTTTTTCATTTACACATACTGCAGACCAATATGGGGCTACAACAGGGCTGGTTAATATACATTAGTTTATATTACGCATTAACAGACATAGATATACACAAAACAATGAATGATCAAAAAGATGCGCTTTACATGTTATCGAAGTGCTTACCAGTGGTAGCTATAAAATCTTTTTGTTGAGAGTGAACGCATGTTGCTTGGTAGAGAATTTCAAAGCTCTATTGTACGTGGAACAAAACTGTACTTGAATGTGGTACTACGGGCGTAAATAGGTGTTATGTTCATGGCGTCGGAGCTAAGCGTACAACTTGCATTGGCAAATCTTGTATAGTTACACTCAAACAGACCAGTTGTGAAATTCATTATTGCATATAAATGATTTAATACTTCACTGTGATAACGTGAAAGTAATGGCTCAATGTTCAGACTGCTGATCCTGTGTTGCTCAGAACGTGCGGCTGCTGTTTCGGCAAATGAAATGGATAGATTTTGGTTGAACGCTATTGAGTGAGCCTATTTCACATTGTTTGTAGGGGAGCCAAACGACAGATGAACGTTATAGAACAGGGCGCATTGACGTTTGATATAATAGAAGTTCAGTATCGCGAGGGCTTTAAGCTAAACGGGGCACAAAAACCTATTTTTTAGGGCTCTCCCATTGACATATTTCATATGTTTAGACCATGAAAGATATTCCGTTAGAATGACACCTAAGTATGTATATTGAGACACTCCTTTAAGTTGGATGCCATCCAGAGAATAACCGAACGAAAGGGGGCTCAGTCTACTGGCAAATGACACCACGACTGTTTTACTATAGTCGATGTTCATTTGCAACGTTTTTCACCAAGCGCAGAAACGCATCAGGGATTGGGAAAGACGGTGGTGGTCACAAATGGAGTTACAGAATCGTATAATACGCAGTCATCTGCATAAAGTCTGATTTTATTTGAGGCACTTCGAGGTAAATCAATCATGTATATTAGAAATGATAAAAGGCCTAATACGGATCCCTGAGGAATGCCTGACGTTACGTCGACAGGAGTTTATTCCAATGAGTGAAACGAAACAAACTGTGAGCGATAATTAGGAAAACCGGCTATCCTAGAAACAAGAGAGGGATTATTGAATAGGACGTTTAATTTTACTAGCAGTTTAGAAAGATTCGCAGAGTCAAAAGCTTCAGGCAAGTCAATAAAGATGGCATTCACTTGATTACTTATGTCTAGGTTAGAAGCGATATCACGAACAAAGTCAACTAATTTTGTTACACTGCTATAACAACGACGGAAAACATGCTGGGTAGATGTTAGAGCATCATTAGAATTAAGGAATTGTATTATATGTTTGTGAATAATGTGCTCTAACTTATTTCATGGCTGGCTTGTGAGAGATATCGGCCTGTAGTTAGAAGTTGTTTATCACGTGATTTTGCAAAGGCAGGACTTTGGCCGTTTTCCATTTAGTTGGTACTTGACCAGAGTCTAAGGATTCCTCGTAGATTACAGTAAGGTACTGAGCTGGGGTCCATAGGAAGTATCTTGCAAGGTTTATTCATCATCTAAAGAAAATGGTCACCACGCAGCAGCAGTCAAACTGCCATGTGTATCTTCTTGCATTGCTGCCACGAACGATTACCGCAAACCAAGAAGTACAAAAATAGTTTTGATTTGTAATGTATATAACTATGATTCTTTTATACTTCGCACAGTTTAATTTGTTTCACTTCTAGGTGAACACGCTCTCTTAATTCGATATTATTTCGAGCTTCCATTAGCTTGTTGCTAACACAATATTTTAGCGCTATATACGAACAGAGTAAAGTTGAAAACATAACATTTTTCTCAGGATTGCTCTCACTGACCTTGAATTTGTGCTATTACAGTTGACGAGCAAAAGGACTGTGTTCCGTTGTGGCAAAAGTATTGTGCGGGTGAAGACTATTTTGTAAAATGCAAATCAAAAGGGAGGTGGTACTGTGGATGCCAGTGCTGTAAGTGCAGTTTTGTCACGTCTCATATATATGTACAAACTGCAGCGATTGATTCAAGAATAATGAGATGAGCATATGTCGGATGAGCGTATGCTTGAATGAAGTAAAGGGTTGCGACCCAATTGCAGATGCCGTCACGACCCTTCTCATCCGGTTAACTATTTTCACTGCGCTGGCTCGGCCCCACCCAAACCCCCTCCTCTTGAGTGTGCTCTTCGCCTCTTGTCAAGCAATTAGAAAAGAAAGACAGCTCAGTGTGGGAAATGTTATTCGTTTTTAAAGCAAATGAAATTGACGAAAATGAAATTACCCAGGAGTGCGTGTGACTCGGCTATTCAAAGCTGCGGATCACCACCTGGTGTTAGCGTCGGCCGTTACGTAATCTTCACGTCACGAGAGTGTAATACAAATATATTGAAATATTTTTTTACGTTACAGGGCCCTACATATGGTGAGGCACGTATGTCAGTGTTGTGCTCAAAGTCAATCGTTCGATTTGTGTCGGCAAGGAGTTTATTGCAGTAGTGTAGGATGCGAAAATACTGATGCGCGATGCTCTCATTAAATTATATGGAGCTAAGGAAATCGGATGTAATGCGAAGCACTTCAGTGCGATGTCTCTACATTATGGGATGCTTCATTATCCTGTGACCCTCTCGTTTTTTATACCAAGTGTCATTTTAAGACATAAATCCCCCTTAGAATTTCTCACATCATAGAGAATAATCATTACTCATTTTAATTTCGTGTGCGAGCACTGCCCGCCTCTACAAGTAATCCAGCTCAAGGGTTCTAATTGTGATATCTGCCAACGGTAATTATTAGTACTTCTGCATAATCTGAAAACCATACCCTGTACATAGAACACCGCACAAAAGTGTATCGACAGTCCCTTTGTGTAGGCATTTCTTCAAACTTGTTGATCACCCGGTGCCACACACCGGCAGTATTTGTTCAGGTGGCGAAATAAGAGAGCTTGATGCAGTCAGCCCGAGTTTTATGCGGCGCCTCCCGGCCGCAAAGAGAATCGTGTGGCATGTGTATAAGTACTTCAGTGGTGTTGGATGGAAGCTGGTGCTCTTGGTAAAGGCTTACTTAAACTAGGCCTACCCGACACCGATTTTGGTCTGCCCACTGTCAGTGACAGCGTTTCTGACCTTCGCGTCAGCTCCTCTCTCACACTGTACCGATGCCGAGCTCTCCGCCGGTTGTCGAGAGATTGTCAGGGCCGGTACATTGTGATAGAAGCCCCAACACGAAGAAAAAACGCTGTCACCGGCAGTCAGCAGATCGAAATCGGTGTCACGTTGGAATAGTGTGAGTCAGCCTATAGAGATCAAATATTCCTTTTTCGCTGTTACAGACCTGTCTACTGCTGGAGCGATTTCTCATTTGTCTTTGTTTTATGGCAGTGACCGCAAGAATCAGTAACGACATGACAGACGTGTTGACGGCGTGGTTGCATGCACAAATATCCGAAACGCAATTGTAACAGCAGCATCCTTTCATTCCGCGAGACGTTACGTACGATGATTTCAAGCAGATTCTCCTCTTGCGTTACAGCCGGATCAGGGTGCTTTTATTTTGGCTCTTTTTCCAGCTCTGCTAACTTCACATATATAAATCGAGCAGATTTCTAAACACCATGTACATGAATAGCTAGCCTCTATGCTTTATTAGTCCATTCAAGAAGCAGTTGAGCAAATTTCTTGACTGAATAGTGACGTCGTAATCATGACTGATTCATCTAGCTTTAAAGCAAGCACAAGTATTCTTAGTTTTAAGTAGCCATATAAACTGTTAATTATGGCTTCCCAAGGTTGTCGATCAGAGTTCAAGACTGAACACTTTTCTTCAACTGTGTATATTGTGTTGCTCGTTTCGAATGCTTGTAACCTTCATTGCATAATTTTATTTATCATTTTCCAATATTTCTTATTATGCACATTTGCTTTGCCTTGGGGCCGAGATTGCACTTTCTTTAAACTTTCCTTTTACTCTGTATTATTTAGAATGCATGTGGCTATTATGTGAACTAATTTGTATTGTGTAGCTTGCCGACCCTTGTGCGTTATGCCGTAAGGCCCTCAGGGTATACATGTATGAAATGAGAGGAACTGTGGTAGCCTCATTTTAAGACAAATGAATAGCTGTGTTTAGCTCCGAATGTTAAAGCACATCATCTCGAAAACGTGTTCAATATATGTTTACATTTATAGCACAATATTTATTAGCAAATACAATTTTGAACGATAACACTGATCTGAAGAGCAGGTTAGTGAATAGAACGTTCACATAAAAGAAAAGCATGATTGAATTATTTCAGATCGCAGCTTTGAAACATTTTCGCTTAGGCACCCGTTCCTCCGGCGAGCGTTGGTGGTGTGTCCCCTTGGCGTAACCAAGCAATCAAGCACAGCGAACGATGAAAGCGGACGCGGAGCGCCGCATGAGAAGACAAGCGTAGCGCTGCTCAACACTTGTGATGACCACTGTAATATGGCGCCAAAGGAGAGTGTCGTCCTCTGTTCACCGACGGCATGCGGCGAGCGCGTCACACGACACCATATATGTAAACAACGCCTTGGATGAGTGGATATCTGTCTGCGGCGGCTGATGGGAATCGCGCCTGCACTTGACCGACGCGCTGCCTGCCGTTATGCCCGATTAGCGAGGCAGTCGCGTCACACTTCGCCCCGTTTGCAACGTGCCCCACGTGACATATCCGCGCTCGCCATTATATCGCGAAATGAAAACACTTATAGAGCTGCGCTCCAATTTTTCATTCGGAACTATCGTAAATGTCGGTGATATTTTTTATGTAGACTGGTACACATTAAGTTCTGTAGGCAAAAAACTTTTAGATGAAAGTAAGCTTGCGCTTTTTTACCAATGAAGGGTCCTTCCTCGAGCTGCTCTGCAGACCTTTTTTGCCAGGATCCAAATGCAGTTACTTCGTCGCCCGACATGGCCGAAATTCAGCCTGCCCGCTTCAGGCCTAATATGTAGCCGTGTCTCACCAGTTTACCCCATTCACGGCATGTTGATTGTGTTGTAGGCCATTACACATACTTACACG
This sequence comes from Dermacentor variabilis, assembly GCF_050947875.1. Taxonomy (NCBI): domain Eukaryota; kingdom Metazoa; phylum Arthropoda; class Arachnida; order Ixodida; family Ixodidae; genus Dermacentor; species Dermacentor variabilis. The sequence continues at coordinate 127,724,253 of NC_134575.1, read as the reverse complement.
GCAGAGATTTCCAACCGTTATCGACTGTCTTCATGGCATTGCTTCTAGGGTATCGCCAGATGAAATTTTATGCTTACCTCACACGCAGAGAGCATGCGATGTCACTGCAAAAGCACACTGAAAAAGTCAGTCAACGCTACGGCAAAGCACAGCGAAATACACCGCACGGTGGCAAATGGGCATGACGCGAATACTCCAATATAGAGAAGTCGGCATTTTAAGTAAGACACATTTTTTGACTTAGTCGGGGCTAACGTCAAAGCAATTGATGTCGCGATTAAGGGCCTGATGATGTTGTAATGACAATTTATTTTTAAACAATTTGGGCCATCAGGGGATAGAGGAGCCCCAAAGCGCACACATTATTCAAAATAGGTTGTCCCGATAGGCCCGTTAAGGGCAGATTGCCCGAAAACACCGGATATAGTGGAAATCAAGACGCACAGATTTGCAAATATTGGACAACGTGCAAACAACAGGTAAGGTGTGAATTTATGGGGTCCGCGGCAGGAGCTTACGCATGTGAGCGAAGTATTCGCTCCAAAATTAACATTCTGTCGTTACCATGCTGTCCCGGTTATTCCTATCGTCATAATTTTATGCCTTCATTGCTGTGTCCTAAAATGTAACGATTGAAACGGATTGTAATGTACGCGATTGGAATTAATGGTCGCCCCGTGCCAAGAGAGCAGTTAAAGTAGTCAACTATAGCTTTCCACCGATGTGGTAGTCACTTCGATTATCATTGGAACAAGAACGCTATTCGGCATATCTCAACGAGAGACGCGCACCGAACCACGGGGACAAACTCGACTAACTGTCAGCATTGGGGGCGGGGTGAGGGGGGGGGCGCTAGCCAGCGCCATACAGAACTACCTAATGACCCTTGCTTGTAAACCTTCAGACGCCATAAATGTGTCTTACATCTCAAAGAGCTAGTCAGCCGTCAGCGAGGAACGCGTCTCGCAATTCGCTTTCGCGACCCACTAGTGGCCTTAGGAAAAGAAATGAGAATACGAAAATGGGTAAAACACAAAATAATGTTCAGCGCCAGTAAACGGCACATATGTAGCGGTAGTACATGCTCCTATACGCACCGGCTTACTAGCTGTGTGAGTGATGTCTTCTGGGGAGCTTTGTGGGGCGATGACGTAGTTTTTATCGAACAAAAGTCTGCTGAAGACTTTGTTCCTGCACTGAAACAGGCCTTGAACGCTGAAGTTGGTGGGTAAAAGGCAGAGATTTTCGGCCTCTTAAGAAGAAAATAAAATAGAACCTGTTCGCTGTTGACCAAGCACAGGTAACATTCAATGGGAGCACAGGCAACAGCCAATTATTGTGAGTGAACCACACAAAGAATATTTCTTACATCATAAAAGAAAACATGAGCTTGAACTCCCCTTTTACTGACTGTCGATGGTAATACGTTTTGCGTTGGCGCAATATAGGGGCACAATGTGTATCTAAAGTCAAGTTTATTTAGCGCCTTTAGTCTTCATTCTGAGACTTCCGTTGCTTCGGTATTGCTCCACTTTGCTAAGGCATTTGCTCGCACCTCCACAACAGCATGATGACAAGGTATACTTGATAGCGACTCTGTGATGACGAAAAATGACGGTCCATCGATCAATGAAGATCATCTGACTAGGATAACATTGGGATGTTATTTAGTGCAGGATCACTCCAGAAAGAGGCACAAGCAGCACGCGGAAGCACAAACACAGATCAGGCTTGTATTGACGCACATAACACATAGAAATGGAACACACACGCGGCAGTTCCCCAAAATACCTCATAGACGACATGCAGCTATATATATGTATCGGACAATTATAATTGGCCTACAGTTCAGGCAGAAGCGCGTATCGCCGTGTCGGAGACCTCGTTGAACCTATGTCGGCCAGCGGGGTCGGACAGCAGTGACGACCAGCAGGTTTGGACAACAGGATCGGACCACCTCTCGGGGCTCAGGTGGCCCTGTGCAACAGTCGATATGCTGGCGCCTCCGCGCGCCCGGTTTCCCTCCGGCGGGGTTTTCGCTCGGGAACCCACGGCCACAGTCACCGGGTCACGTCCGCAGCTGGTGGGGTAGCCCTGTGGCCACTCACCTGAACGATAGATCACCCCAGTTCAGCACCACCAGCCCTCCTGGACCAGTTGCCAAGCGCAAGAGCGGGGCGAGGAAGCCTCTCAGCGGACGATAGCCTTGACTAGGGTGTGGCATAGTGACGCGGGCAGCTTCTATGGGCCGGGCGCCCAGCGAGGAAGCTCTTTTCCGTCGAACCTCGCGCACTGCTCACGCCACGGGCCACACCCTCTCGCACCACGCTTTTTGACGTGCCACTGTCGACGCTCCCAAATCGGTGTCCATGATGATCATGGCTTTCTCGCGGGTATTTGCAAAGCGTTGGTGTCCTCTTCGACATCGCATGGCGCACTGTCTTCATGTGTTCATGCTTCGAACTCCCGCGTACTACATATTATCACAAGCATGACAGTCGGATAACGCTACTGAAGCGATGACGATGATAAACGACAACGTAACGATGACGCCATGACGTCAACGGCACGACTATGTGAAAACGACGGCATCTCCATGAGGGCATCGCGAAGTAATTAACGCGACGGCATCACGACGACGGTATGAGAACGGATGCATGGCGACAATTATAAGGACACGATGAAATGATAACAATGACATGAGAAAACGGTATGAGAACAATATGATAACGACGAATGTAGAACGACAATGGCGCGACGACGGCGGATTGACAAGAGTCGTATAACGAAGTGGGAGCAACGACGATGACACGACCACGATGGCATCACGATGGCGGTATGACTACTGATGCAGGTAGTGGTTGTCAGACAACGACGCAGTCACAACAATCGCATGACAATGGCGAAATAATTGTCAATAAATGACACAGCATGCGTTACGATAGAATGACGAAGAAGGTATGACGTGGATAGAACGACGAAGCCAGAATCTCGGTGACGGCATAGCGACGATGGTTTGACGGCGACTATGCTATGACGATGGCGTGATGACAACCGTTTGACGAGCGTACGACAATGGTATAACTAGTGCGATGTTTTGTTCATATCATATTCAGCATTTGGGCTTAACAATGAACTGGACATATTTTGCTGTATTAATGTTGTTGCTTCATTGATCAACTTTTTGTACTATCATTTTTTTTATATTGCAGGCCACCGACCGACAATGACTGGCTTTTGCATGCACAGTTGAGATGTTAGTCGAACATTTCATCTCAGCAAGATTGGCAGACTTCAGTACAGTTCACAGCAATTTATGCGAGCTTCATGCGGGAAAAAATTGATTCCTGCAAGGAACTACGACAGCAAGCTATTTCAGGGCGTCGCATCAATAATGTAGACTTCCAGGGAGTAGTGCAATATCTGCTGATGCTCTATGATGGACTTTGCTAGCACGTCCCAAGCAATTACTCCATACACCAAGCAAGCAGACGACGTAAGACTTTGGAGCTCGTCTGACTACAAATACAAAACCTCAATTGTGTTGGACGCACAGAGCACCAGAGGGAAGTAAAATCTGTCAGCAAACATAAGTATTATCCGTGGTGCTGGTGTAAGGATACCTGGTCAACTTAGATATGTAAAAAGTAAAAAGTAGAAATTTCTCACTTATTATTCAAACAAGTCTACGAGCATGTATGGTGCCCAGACTTTTTTGTTGTTGTTATTGTCACAGACACATTTATATACAAACCTGTGCTTTACTAGCGACGTTCCCTTAATCAGATTGATATTTTATACAGAACGACATACATACGTCCACAACATAATCGTACACAAAATTTCGGTTTCAACTTTGTTTCGAACTGGTTTAGTATAATTGTATCCCTCTTATTAGATGAATAGAAATAGGTTGAGAGGACGACAGAGAAGGGGGTAGTTAGGGGACGCTTACGCTTCGCCTTTAAGAGTGGAAGGTGATAGCGTTATCGGGCCCCGTTCCCACCGCTACCGACACCGGGCAATCAGCAACAAGTGGCGCGACATAAAGTAATGGTGAACCAATCCCGCTGGGAGTGCAGGGAGGAGCAATTGCTCACACCCACGAAAGGCAAAAGGCTAGAAGCTGACAATTCCCAAACCATGCAAGAAGTCCGCGATCGGTGCTCTGCGTCCCATCTCCCTGACTTCTTGCCTCTGCAAGCTGTACGAGAAGGTGATCGAGACGCGCCTCCAACATTACATAGAGGACGGTAACCTCTTCCCGCACAACATGCTTGGCTTCAGGCCGGGACTTTCTGCGCAAGATGCATTCCTAATCCTAAGGGAAGAAGTTCTCAAGGGCATCCAGAAGGGAGGAGAACACCCCCTGCTCGCACTCGACCTGGAAGGGCGCTCCCATAACATCTCTGACCAGGCCATTCTCAAGGGACTGAGTGACACCAGCTGCGGGGAGCGCATCTTTAATTAAGTTAAATCGTTCCTGTCGGGCCGGACGGCAACGATCGGAATAGGCCAGACTCGATTGGATATGATCGACGCGCCGAACAAAGGAACACCACAAGGGGTGATAAGTCTCCCTGATTCTCTTCAACTTCGCGATGCTAGCGCTGACCAAAGAGTTGCGGAAGATCCCGGACCTAGGTTACGCCGTGTACGCAGACGACATCACGCTCTGGGCAACCATGGGCTCCTTAGCGCGAAAAGAGGCGACCCTTCAAGAAGCCGCGACGGCCGTGGAGAGACCTGCAGCAGCGAGCGGGATCCGTTGCGCGCCCGAGAAGTCCGAGGTGATCCGCGTGCACGGAGAAGGAATCCACCAGTCCCCCGGCGGTATGGACTTCTATCTACAGCGACAGAAGATCACGGAAAGTAATAAGACTAGGATTCTGGGTTTTTGGATCCAGAACAATCTGAAAGCCTCGCACACCATCCAAGCCCTAAGGTATGTCACCAACCAGATCTCGTGGATTATCGAACATATTACAAGAAGCCGCATGGGCATGCGACAAGAGGACACGCTTCACCTCGTCCAGGCTCTGGTGATCAGCAGAGTAACGTATACCATGCCGTATCACTATCATTCGCTAAACACGTGACAAAGAACAAGTCGGTGCCATCATCAGAGGTGCGTACAAAATTGCCCTGGGTCTCCCTGTCACCACCTCCAACAAGAAGTTAGCGGCCCTCGGGTTCCACAACACCTTCACTGAGCTGTCGGATGAGGTTACGGCTTCGCAAAAAGCCAGACTGCAGAACATGGCGGCGGGCCGAGTCGACTGGACCGGAACGGCAACGGAGCTCTGTGCCATTGATGGGCAACGATCACTCCCACTTGAGGTGAGAGGCAAGATCAAGGCGAACCAGATACGAAAGCACATGAGTCATGAACTCCATGAAGGACGACGCAAGGCTCGCGTCCACAGACAGCGCCGACAGTTCAAAGGTGAACCGTACGTAACGTACGTGGGCGTGGCGGCGTAACCTGCAGGGGGCGTCTTCGCGGTAGCCGCCGTGAACGAGAAAGACAACTCATTGACCCTCGCGGCCTCCGCCAGGGTAGAGACCCCAGCTGCAGCTCACACCATAGCTGTGACGCTGGTAATACAGACAGCAAAAAGACAGGGTAGGCAGAAGTTCATGTCATTACCGACTCACAACAGGCCTGCCGTAACTTTACCAACGGACGAACGCCGCTACTGTCGGCTCAGATTTTGGCCCGAGGCTTCAAGAATCCCATCTAATCACGTGGACGCTGTGCCACGCGGGTCTGGAGGGGAACGAAAGGGCGAACACCGTAGCTCGAGTGGTAATCAACAAAGCGGGGCAAGACCAATCGTCTCATCAATCCCCACCATTTGCCTTCGTGCCCCTGCCATCCAACTATTGCGGCCGGCTGGAGATCCTGCGACTGAAACGCAGGATTAATCCCCCCCTCACAGAAAGCTCAGCATTGAAGAGGCAGTAGCTCTCAGACTTATTCAGGCCAACACTTTCCAAGCCTACACAGATACGGTAAAATGTTCCCACATATATATCGCGGCATCTGCCCCTGGTGCGGCGACACACGCACACACCTCTTGGGGGTACGGGGGCAAACCTCAACACTTAAAAACGCCTAGCACGTTATTTCAGTGATGGCAGGTACAGCTGACCGGCGATACCCGGGCGAGACAAGAAGCTCCCGGCCAACAAGTAAGTCAAGCAGTCATTCCTTATGGAGTCCTGAAATGAGGACATCACCCACTCAATCTCAAAAGCAACCACCTTGATGGTCTCAATAAATGTTTTCTCTCTCTCTCACTCTGTGAGTCGCGAATGGCTGATACCCCCGTAAACAAGGAAAATGGGGTTTGTGTTTGAGTTTCCTCTTAACAAAATTACATTTTTTCGGGTATTCAAATCATTTTATCCCATATTCAAATTACAATCTCATCCTGTCATATCTGCAGGTTCTGTGTAAGCTGGATTTTACGAACAGTCTTACGCATTATTTTGGATTGAAAAATTAAATTACTTCAGTAACGCCTCTGCGCCACGAGGGGGCCTGCGTGGTTGTGGCACGGGACAATTTTTTTCTGACGGACAACGCCCCGACAGCAGACACCGACACCAGATTTCCTGCGACAAGTCGCCCTGAACGACGTTAATAACTGTCTTCCTTCATGCTGAACACCCATCAGTAAAGATGTATTCATTCTTTGGTCATGCTTGTACGGGGGGCATTTTGCGTGACCTCCGGTAAGTCAATAGAGTGTTTGAGAATAGGTACACCAATAGTTTGGGGCCCCAAAGAGCTTTGCAGGTGTTAGCGCTGGCGCACGCAAAAGTGAAGAGCTTTAGAATAGGTCTTTGCGTTTGCGGATAGCCTATTGCGCTGAGAGCAATACTACGGCTTGAAAGAAAAACTATTCGAAATATTTAAATATAATATACCATTTTATTATAAAAAGAGTAATTCTATGTTACGTGTTTTCGCATGTACAATGTAGAGGTTATTCTGTAAGCCGCAAACAATTAGTTGCGCTTAGTTTTGGGTAACCAACTTTACGTGTTTGATCACCCAAGCTAAGCCGTCTTAGGCCTTGAGCCATGAAATCTACAATAGAATTAGGAATCGGCGGCGTGTAATTAATGACTCTTCATAACTCACGACAGTTGAGAGAAAGCGATAAGCGCAGTCACTTCTGCTACCTTGCAAACTTTACGTGTTACTACGAATCGAGCCCAGCTTGGTTTTACGTTTGAGCCGCCGCTTCAATGGGTGCCACCATGTTTGTTTATGCAAATCGCTTGGGGCAGCTTTTGGGGCAGCTTTTGGGGCTACCGCTCAATCAGTAAAATATCGCGCCCGCCGCAATAACCCAAACTTAGTTTGCGTTTACCACACGCGCAGTGGCTTCGGCGCTATTTCTATGGGGCCCCAAGGGTTTGGGGCCCTTATACTAAAACTCTCTGTGTGTCAGTTTCAACGGCTCCTGCAGAGGTTGGGGATAATATATATATATATATATATATATATTGTCACGCGCTAAGGCAAGAATAAGCAGCAGTATCAGCAGCCAGACACGGAAATGTCAGACACAAGGAGGACGGTTCACCAGCTGGCGCAAGATCCTTGACTTCGTCGTGTTCAATCACCGTTTTTGCTGGGCACGCAACGCTGGCTCAAAACACCAGGCGGCATTATTTCCCCTCCCAATGGAGCGTCGACTCGATGCTCAAACACAAAACGTACATGGAAACTAGGCAACTTAGTTAAACAAAAAAAGTGGGGGGGGGGACGCGCTAGCACACATACGGAAATGCATACGGAAAAATGTGTTCTGTGGTCGGGAACAAATAAAACGCTTCAAAGTTATTTGGCGGAAGACGCGACGACAGCAAAAAAAAAGGTTGTTTCACTAGTACACTTTACCTTGTAAATTGCGGGTTGAGGCGGACCACATGTAGAGTCTCTGCGCGTGGTAAACAGCGCTTGGGCGATAGCAGGTCTCCATCTGGAATCACTTCATAGTTCACGTCGCTTACACGCCTTAGTACTGTGTATGGTCCGAAGTACTTGCTGAGGAGTTTCTCGCTGAGGCCTCGCCGTCTAATGGGTGTCCAAACCCAAACTTGGTCACCAGGCTCATAGGTCACTTGTCGATGGTGGAGATTGTACCTTATTGCATCGGTACACTGCTGCTGTCTTATGTGCACGCGGGCCAGTTGACGCGCTTCTTCGGCGCGCTGAATGTACTCCTCGACGTCAGAAGCTAACTGGTCGAGCTGGTCGGTATCTTCGTATGGCATCATGGCGTCTAGCATAGTTTGGACATCTCGGCCATAAACAAGGCGGAATGGCGGGAAGCGTGTAGTTTCCTGCGTGGCAGTGTTGTACGCAAACGTTACGTACGGTAGGATTTCGTCCCACGTTTTGTGCTGCACATCCACGTACATAGCGAGCACGCCTGCCAGTGTTTTGTTTAGTCTTTCTGTCAAGCCGTTAGTCGGAGGGTGGTATGCAGTGGCCTTTCGATGACTCGTGTAGCTCAGCTTGAAGATGTCATCCAGAAGCTTTGCCGTAAATGCCGTCCCTCGGTCAGTGATGATGAATGACGGTGCGCCATGCCGAAGCACAATGTGATGCATAAAAAACTGGGCAACTTCAGATGCTGTCCCGCGTGGTAGTGCTTTCGTCTCAGCGTAATGCGTCAAGTAGTCAGTTGCGAAAATGATCCACTTATTGCCGGAGGAAGAGAAGGGAAATGGTCCAAGAAGGTACATTCCAACTTGATCAAACGGCGTACGCGGAGGGTCGATGGGTTGTAGAAGGCCTGCAGGCCTGAAGGGTGGTGACTTGCTGCGCTCTCATGCACGGCATCCTTTCACGTAGCGTGTGACGCAAGCAGTCAGTCTAGGCCAGTAGTACAGTTGCCGTGCCCTGTGCAGAGTCCTTGAGTAGCCCAAGTGAGCAGATGTCGGCTCGTCGTGGCAGGCTAATAGGATGTCATCGCGAAGGGCGTGAGGTACTAGTAGCAGATGTGGTTTGTCGCCGGCACCTGTGTTTCTTTTGTATAAGATGCCCCCTCGTAGGCACAATGACAACCGTCGCGAAAGTGGGTGAGCAATGGACGCGATGCCGCCTTCTAAGTGATCGATGACGGGCCTTAACTCAGCGTCCGATCACTGTTTAGCGAGCAGATCCAGCCCGCTGAGGGCTCCCAGAAAGGCGCTGTCGTCTTCCTCGTCAGGATTCTGAGATTTAACAGGTGCCCGTGATAACGTGTCAGCATCTTCATGTTTCCTGCCCGACTTGTACACGATGGTGATGTTAAATTCCTGGAGTCGCAGACTCCAACGTGCCAATCGTCCAGAAGGGTCTCGGAGGTTGGTCAACCAGCACAAAGCGTGGTGTTCGGTCACAACTTTAAATGGCCGCCTGTAGAGATACGGCCTAAACTTTGTGGTAGCCCAAATAACCGCGAGGCACTCCTTCTCTGTGGTGGAATAATTGGACTCTGCGCGTGACAGAGTGCGGCTCGCGTAGGCGATAACTCGTTCAGTCCCGTCTTGCCTTTGCACCAGGATAGCTCAGAGACCGATATTGCTGGCATCAGTGCGTACTTCTGTGTCGGCATCCTCATCAAAATGACCGAGCACGGGAGGCGAAGACAAGCGACGTTGTAGCTCCGCAAAGGCCGTCAGTTGTGCATCAGTCCAGGGGAATGGCGTGTCGTCACGCGTAAGGCGAAATAGCGCATCTGCAATCTTCGAAAAATTTTCAATGAAGCGTCGATAATATGCACACAAGCCCAAAAATCGTCTCACACTTTTCTTATCGGTTGGAGCGGGAAAAGCTGCTACGGCCGCAGTCTCCTCGGGATCAGGCCGAACACCTGCCGCGCTTACGACGTGACCAAGGAACTTTAGTTCCTCGTAACTGAAATGGCATTTCTCTGGCTTGAGCGTAAGGTCAGCCGATCGAATGGCTTCGAGTACATTCCGAAGGCGTCGAAAGTGCTCGCAAAAGTTTCCGAAAGGACAACGACATCATCGAGATAGACGAGGCAGCTTTTCCATTTGAGGTCAGCGAGAACGGTATCCATCATTCGCTGGAATGTGGCTGGAGCGGAACAGAGGCCGAAAGGGAGTACTATAAATTCGTAAAGGCCGTCCGGAGTTACGAAAGCAGTTTTCTCGCGGTCACGCTCATCTACTTCAATTTGCCAGTAGCCACTTTTCAGATCGATAGAGGAAAAATACTTCGCGTGCCTCAGCCTGTCCTGAGAATCGTCGACACGAGGCAACGGGTACACGTCTTTCTTTGTGACGTTGTTTAGCTTCCGGTAGTCTACACAAAATCGAAGCGTGCCATCTTTCTTTTTAACAAGAACGACTGGCGATGACCAGGGACTGCATAAAGGCTGGATTACGCCGTCTTGAAGCATTTCCTTCACCTGCGTTTGAATAGCATGTCGTTCGGTCGGGGAAACACGATAAGGTTGTTGCCGTATGGGGGCACGTCGTCATAGGTGATGATACGGTGTTTCGTAATCGATGTTTGACATACCTTCGACGACCGTGCAAAGCAAGAGTGGAACTCAAGCAACAGCTCGCGCAGGGGTTGTCTGTTCTCTTCAGGAAGCGTTGGACTAATGTCGACGTTGCGTAGAGGTGCTTCAGCAGTGCCGATTGCCTCGGAAACAAAACACTCAGTGACATCGGCGATCGGGTCGGCGTAGGCGATGGGAGTACCGGGGAAAAGGTGCCGGTGTTCGTAGCTGAAGTTGGTGACAAGAACGTCACAGTGGCCATCGTGGAGATCGACAAGGCTTCTTGTTACGCAAACACCATGAGAAAGCAGGAGAGAGCGATTTCTTTCTACGACTGCTTCACCGTGTATGAGCTTGTCACATGCCACTTGAACCACGACACTTGCACGCGGTGGTAACGTGACAGCGTAATCGATGACACGAAGAGATGCTCGAGGGTGGATGGTGTTGGTCGTTGCTGTGGCGCTTTTTGTCGAGAAAGTGACGAGGCGTTGTCGAATGTTGATTATAGCGCCGTGCTCCCTGAGAAAGTCCATGCCGGTGATTAGGTCTCGAGAACACTGAGGGAGAATGCTCAAACTAACCAACAAACGTAGAGCCGCGAATCTGTATTCGTGGCGTGCACATGCCGAGTGGTGTGACGATGTGCCCGCCAGCTGTACGAACTGGCGTTTGATTCCAAGGCGTGGTCACTTTCTCCAGAAGGGTTTCCAGTTTTTCGCTGATTATAGAATAATCCGCGGCAGTGTCCACTAAAGCAGTCAATTCACGACCGTCAAGCAGTGCAGGAATATCCAAGGAAATTCTTTTTCTGTAATCAGCAGGTACTGTCGTCGTCGATATATCGTCGGTCCACGTACGCGTCAGTGGAGGTCCTTGAGCACGTCCAGACTGAGCGGCCTCGCACCCAAAGGTCGCTGTGGTTAGTTTTCCCGTCGTGGGCAGGGAGACCGACCCTGCACCACGCTTGAATACATACGACGGGTCGGAGAAAACCACCGCGGCGAAGGGGAGCGTGACTGGTGTCGAGCTGATGGAGATCCGTGCTGCTGGGCAACGTATTCTTCAATTTCCGGAGGACGCTGGCCGAACCTAGGTCGCGGCGAGTTCGCTGAGAAGTTCGGCGAGTTCGCCACAGTGAAAGCAAAGGGGACGGCGATCAGGTGCCCGCCACACGTCTGATTTCCTCGGGGCCTGTCGGTGGTCCTGGTAATACGAGGCAGCTTGGACGGGCTCTAGCATGGCCGGGCGCGCGGCGCGAAGCGGGGAGGGAGGTGGGGCAGGTTGCCTCAAGGCTTGCGAATATGACTTATGGCAGCTGTCATTTCTTAGCGGTCGAGCTTCTGTATTGAAGGGTGGTTCTTTTAGCGCATGCTGGACTTCGTCACGGAGAACGCTGGACAAGGAGCTGAGCGTCGGCTGTGAAGGTATCGACAGTTTCTGGAGTTCTTCGCGGATCACGGAACGAATGAGCTCTCGAAAGAAATCGACGTGACCCCCGAGAGCACCCAAGAAGTCCGTAGGTGAGGCAGTGTTCACTTGACGTTCGTATGATGGTGTCCGCTGGCGAAGAGTCTGCTCCACCGTGATGGCCTCGGAAAGAAATTCTGACACAGTCTTGGGAGGACTGCGCACGAGACCGCCGAACAGCTGCTCTTTCACTCCGCGCCTCAGGTACCGCACCTTCTTTTCTTCCGACATGCTGGGGTCGGCTCGTCGAAAGAGACGCGTCATGTCCTCGACGTACATTGCGACACCCTCGTTCGGCATTTGTATACGGGACTGGAGATCGCGCTCAGCTCGCTCTCGGCGATCAGGGCTCGCATACGTCTCAAGAATCCGCCGTTTGAATTCTGCATAAGATGTTAAGGCATCTGCACGGTTCTCGTACCAAACACGTGCGCCATCGTTAAGGCTGAAATAGACATTTTTCAGCTTGTCTGCGTCATCCCACTTGTTGAACGCGGCAACACGTTCATAGTGCACCAGCCAATCTTCAACGTTCTCATTTATGGCGCCGTGGAAGGGATTCGGAGTTCGCGGATTGAATAGCGTACAATGAATCGGCGTTGTGCCTTCCATACTGGTTGGGGTGGTCAGAGCTGCCATTTTCTCGGGGAGGAGTCCAAACTCAGGGGCTTGTCCACGGATCCTTCTGCTGGCGCGGTGTACAGGCGTAACCACCGGTACGGGGCTGGAGCTCCTGCTGCCCGGAGGGGTTTGGTGCATAGATTAGATTACCCCGCACCTCCACCAGTTTGTCACGCGCTAAGGCAAGAATAAGCAGCAGTATCAGCAGCCAGACACGGACATGTCAGACACAAGGAGGACGGTTCACCAGCTGGCGCAAGATCCTTGACTTCATCGTCTTCAATCACCGTTTTTGCTGGGCACGCAACGCTGGCTCAAAACACCAGGTGGCAATATATGTAGTGAGTGTGTGTGTTTGTGTATTTGTGTACTCGATTTGGAATCTCCGCTGAACGATGAAAGTAATCACGAAAGAAATGCTCACACATATAACAACAGTACTATAATGTTACTAATGCTTTCGGCCAGCGGTACGACCTTCAACGGAGTGAACGAGACAACAGAAGACGTTCGTTCTCAGAGTTGGAAAGGGAAAGCAGGCGCTGCTCCAAGCAAAGTGTTAGGAAAAAATATAATGAGCAACTAAAATACGTTTTTTTTGGAAAGGGGGGAATAACACGTGGACAAAACACAACTCGTGGATTGCTGCGGTGAGTCACGGACGAGGCAGCCTTATCCTCACCTTTGTAGAAGCCAATAAACAAAACGTCATTTCTACGGTGGCACAATCGAAAAACACGTGGGTAGCTGCGACGGGAAAGCGCCCAAGTCAGCGCTTTCCCCAGTCTCGAGGGGTCGTCATCGTTCAGGATAAGTAGACTCCACTATACCACAGACTTGCAATGCAAAGGGGTATACTGCGAAACAGCTGCTCTAAGAGAGTAAATAAATAGAGGATATGCGGACATGTCCGCACGAAGAAAGACTTTCACATGCCTCGTGCTTAAGTTACAAGAAATGTCTTTTCAACTATAGCAACAATGTTCCGATGAAAACGCAAGCACCTGATTTTTCCGGTGATTTCACAGATACTCGAGGCCGGGATATTTAACATATTGTAACAGGCGTGTTTGTCTCACCAAAGTGGGCACGGTAGCTTGACGAGGGCCACTAACACTAGGCAGCCACAACCCGAAAAGTGACAGAGGGAGACACACACGAAGGTCCAGTTCTTTGTCTGTGCTGGTAGAGAACTGGCGCCGAAGTGCTCCGGTACAACATTCCCCTGGTAGAAAGGAGCCTACCTGGCGGCCTAGGCAGAAGACAGCACAGGCGGGTCGTAGCTCGGTTTAAGCCGTGCTGCATGAACTGTTTCGCGCCCACGGAAACGATTGTCGGGAAATCGCTCCACCAGCTCGATGACATAGCTAATGGTCGACGTTTGCTCTAGGACTCTGTAAGGCCCGTGGTACTTGGACAAGAACTTGGTAGAAAGGCCGAGAGTGCTGGATAGAATTCCTGGCCACACCAGCGTTCCGGGGGAATAGTGGGCAATAGGTCCAGAGACGTCATGTGCGAGATTTTTTTACGACACTGGTCTTGCGTAGTAAACGAACGCGCCAGTTGACGGCATTCTTCTTTATGAGCCGCCGCTTCAGAAACGTCGGGTCGGTATGGCAGACTTGTGTCCATGCAGTATGATGGTTCAAGTCCATAGAGAAGAAAGAAATATGAGAAATGAGTGGCAGCTTGTTTGCCAGAGTTATAAGCAAAGGTTACGAATGGAAGTACCCGGTCCCAATTCGTGTTATTGCCGGACTCGTATATCGGCCGCATGGCGGGAAGGATACGCTTGAAACGTTCCGTCATGTCGTTAGTTAGAGGCTGGTAGACTGAAGCGGTGCGATGTAAAATGTGTCATTCCCTTAGTAGGGCTTCGATGACGTTTGAGAGAAACACGCGGCCATGTTCGCTTATCAATTCACGTGGTGGACCATGTCGCAGAATGTCGTTACGAAGAAACAAGAAACGACTTTCGCGGTGGCGGTTGGCAGCGCCGATGTTTCAAGCATACCGTGTGAGGTGGTTAACAGCGACAATGAACCACCGGTTGCCGTCGGAAGTGTTAAGAAGGGGACCGAAAAGGTAGACTCCAACGCGATGGAACGGTCAGGCAGGACAAGGCAGCGGCTATAGAGGACCGGCGGTGCTGTGGGGAGGTGTCTTGCGGCGCTGACACGTAGGGTATGATCGATAGTACTGGCGAACGTAGCGATCCATGCCGCGCCAGTAGTACCGTAGGCGAAGAGGGGAGTACGTCTTGCGCCAGCGTGGCTACATTAGAGGTCATCGTGGAAAACGGTGCAAATTTCCGACCACAGAGGACGAGGAATAACAAAAAGCCACCCGCGGCCGTCGCTTAAGTAATTGCGACAGTATAAAAAGCCTTCGCTAACGGCAAATTGTGGAGCTTCACGAATGAGGGTGGGTGAGGGCGAGTCAGGCGAAGGTCAAGATATATGGTAAAGCAGCGAAGCAATCCAGGGATATTTGCGCTGTTCCAGCGGCATGTACGTGATGGCAAGGCATGAAGAATCGCAGCTGGAAGTGGTTGAGAAGGCAGACTGAAAAAGTAGGGGTGAAAGAGGGATGGCGTTAGCGTCCGAGTGTTTTCTTCCCGAGCGGTAACTGACAGGAATATGGCATTCTTGAAGGCGTAAAGCCCAGCGAGAGAGGCGTCCAGTCGGATCTTTCAACAGCGAAAACCAACACATTGCATCGTGGTCGGTGACAACGTCAAACTGAGAACCGTAAAGGTAAGTACGAAATTTACTGATTGCCTAAACAATGGCCAAGGATTCCTCTTCCGTTACGGAGTAATTGAACTCTGCGTTTATTAGTGTTCGGCTGGCATACGCGTATGCCACAACATACTCGTCAAAGCCATGCTTGCGTTCGGTAAGTACTGCACCAAGTCCGATACTGCTAGCGTCCGTGTGGATTTCAGTAGGTGCGGAAGGATCAGTCACGCAGCAATGGACGGGATGTCAGGAGTCGGTGAAGCGTTGTAAATGACTCATCACACTCGGGATTAGAAGTCGAGAGGTCATTGCTGCCAGCGAGAAGCTGCGTCAAGGGGGCAACAATGGAGGTGAAATTTCGAATGAAACGCCGGATATACGAGCACAAGTGGATGAAGCTACAGAGCTCCTTATAGTGAAGGCTAGTGGTTATCAGCAACTGCACGCAGTTTCATAGGACCTTGTAAAATGCCTTCTTTTCAGGCTACGTGGCCCAAGGTCGTAAGTTTCAGGCGCCAAAATGACATTTCTTTTCCAAGTTTAGCTGTAATTCTGCGGCATTGAGACACTCGAGAACTTGTTCAAGACGAGTGATGTGAGAAGAAGAATCTGCACCAAAAACTGCTATATCTTCAAAGTAGCACAAACAGGTTTGACATTGGAATCCTTTGAGAATAAAGTCCATCATCCTCTCGAAAGTAGTATGCGCGTTGCAAGTTCGAAAGGCATCACATTAAATTAATATAAACCGTCAGGGATCACAAAAGCCGTTTTCGGGTGGTTGGATTAAGCCATCGGCACTTGCAGTAGCCGGAGCGCAGCTCCAGCGAGGAGAAATATTCGGCTCTTTGAAGGCGGTGCCGGGCGTCATCAGTATGCGGTAGCGGAAAGACATCTTAGCGTGTGATCCTGTTTAGTCAGCGGTAATCGACGCATAACTTGATCGAGCCATCCTTTTTACGCGCCAACACGACCAGAGAACCCCAGGGGCTCTGGGATTCTTGAATTACGCCACGTCCACGCCACGACATTCGGTCACACCACGACATTCGGTCGGTGATACCCGGTAGGGACGCTGACGCAGAGCAGCATGGTCACCAGTGTCAATACGGTGAACAACCGCAGACGTGCGCCCCCAAGGAAGGTTGGTCCAGGTCGAAAGACGCACATTAAGGCTGATCCACACGACGGACCAAGTCTGCGGGCCGATCAGTCACGTGATGCGACGTCACGGCCCGCCGCGGTCCGGTCCGGCTCAGAGCACATCCACACGGCGGACCGCCATAGCAAATGGCATAGCAAACCGACCAGCTACACTAACGCTTTTTTCGCGTCATCACTCTAATCATTCCGACTCGACTCCCCCAAAGCCGTGAACTGCTCAACGAGGGATACAAAATAAAAAAAAACCTCCTCGTCACTCCAAGAGGACATGGTGTATAAAAAATATATCTGCTGCATGCACGTGTAGGCGCAACGGCGGACATGAAACGACTGAATTTTGCTGAGCCGAAAACTAGTTTGGATTTAGCTGAAGACACTCTCTTGCCGGACAACATTCGTTGACTGCGCCAAAATAAAAGAAAAAGTTGCTGTGGTTTGCATGCGGTCCGCCGCCAAAACTGAAGTGGGAGAAGCCTCGGCGATTTGTAGGGCTGCGAGGGCCGTGGTCTTGCGCGGGCCAACGGCTGTCTACACCAACTGGTGACGTCCTATCACGTGATGCGTGGACCGCAGCCCAAAAGAGTAATTTGGTCCGTCGTGTGGCTCGGCCTTAAACGTTCAAGTAGCTGCACCCGGCCTCGGAAACTCGGCCGCTCTGGTAGCAGAGGTAATTGGTGCCATCCATCAGGAGGGTGGTAGACCAAATCGTTTCCCCTTGTACAACCTCCTAGATCGGCGGGCGCTCGCGCGCGCCGATCCAGGAAGCCGTGCCATTTTGCCCCTCCTTTGATTTCCTCTCCCCTTGCACCCTCACTCAGCTCCCTTACCTTCGACTGCCTCCGCGCGCGCCTGCCGGCCCGGCGCCAGCTTAGAAGGCTGTATGACGCTTCATGTTTCTTTATCTGGTGTTATCGGGAGGTGTGCGCTGCTCTGCGTTGACCGGACCGGCGTGGGCAGCTTCGTCAGTTTCGTGGTCCCCGATAGCTGTGTGCTTGAGCTCCGCGATTGTTCACCCGTTTCACGACTCGCACCGCTGGTGCATCATGTAGTGGTGCACGAATACCTCAAAAACACTCCCTACAAGGTTGTTCCGGGTGCCTAAGTGAACGCGCAGACCCATTAACATCAGAAGGCGCATGTACATGAACACGGCCCTGTCCACATATATGCTCCATGAGTCTCCGGACGTCGTTGCGCGTTCATTGCGCTACACTTCCCTCTTATCGGTAGAGAAAGCTGACAAATAGATGTTCCTCTTTATTGTCACCTGGTCTATGACTTGCGTTTTTTTTCTGTGCCAAGTCTCATTCTGCAACTTCAGTAATTTGCCCAACTTTTCATTCCCCCCTGAGTGCTTTTTCTGTGTGGCACGATCTACAAGCGTACTAACAGCTGCTAAATTACTGTTGGTGTTTGTGTATTATCTCAGTAATCGCCGCTGGGAATACCATGCGAACATCCTTCATGTGTAAGCATGATACGCTTCTTTTTTTCTTCCGGAAAGCATGAGCATTGCAAGTGTCCTAAATGCAGATTTTTGCAGTTCTTGTTTATAACGCAAAGGAGAGCCCTGTAGGTACGACTTAGTGCCTTAAAGGGAAGCTGAAAGGTTTTCCAGAAAAAAAGAGTGAAGAGCAGTACGCCGTGGTTTTCAACCCTCTGAATTCGAATATCGCATCGAAATTGAGCGAAAGAAAGCGCAAACATATTTTATTTCGACGAAAAGTGCAGCAGCAGACACGCCCAGCTCGCGCGCCTCGTTTCCGCCTGTGATTGGTCGGGCGCCTCGTGACGTCAACAATAGTGTTCGTGCAGACCGACTGCTGCCGCTACACACGAAGCACGGTGCAAAGTAGTTTGGTGGTGTTTTGCTGAGACGGTCATGGAAATTTTCGAGAGCTTGCGTTTCTCTGAGGAGTTCGGCGTTAAGTCCAAACTCTACGAGAGCAATTTTTCGCGCGACGGTGACGGGCGACGGCTTCGAGCGACAAAACGGGCCGTCACTTGAACAAATCGCTCGGTGTTGTCAATCCATCGCTCGTTTCTAGAAACCTAAAACTCGTCGCTCATCGCCCGGAAATGCTATGAGCGACTAGCCAATTGTGCGAAGCCGAAACTGGATGTACATAACTCAAATACTACTGTTTGTCACACGGAACGAGCAAACTATTGAATTTTACACGTGCAAGAATAAGAACCTATTGCAAGACCTTCAGAAATATTTTCTGCTCCTTCTTCAGTAAAATACATCAACTAAAATTGATAAAGCATGCGTCACGCTAGTTTCGGTGCGTATATTGCGGCCCTCATACCGGGAAGTCGTCGCTCGCGTGAAGTTCGGCTTGCAGACGACGAGTAAACGCGACAGCCATCGCCTCGCTTGTAGCGCTGTCGCTGTCGCGTGGAAGATCACTTGTAAGGGGTTTATTCTTGTACATACTACACGTACGTACATACTTGTACATACTACATGTACGAGCCGATTGCGAAGAGCCGGCCTCTCCAATAAGCAAAAAATGCTGATGCAAGCGCTGCTTTCCACGCGAACGAAGGCGAAGTGTTAGCACCTGCTTGTGTTGGAAATGTTCTTCGGCGGGTATGTTTTTTGCTAAGCTGCATTCAGCGTTCCAGTGAGTGCGTTTCCGGGCAAACAACTGTAGTGTTATGTTCCTGCATGCCTCCTCGTAGAACGTAAGCGGTGATGCGATCTTCAGCATTTGTGCGCTGCCCCAAAGCTGTCGGCAATCTACACAGACGGTTTAAACGCGGGAAAAGTTTACGGCTGTTGTAGCACGTGTAGTATAGAACCTTCATCAGCGCGCCATCCGCACGCTACTCGTAACCGGCGAATTTCGTCGGCTACGTGAGATGATCGGTTTCTTATGTGTGCGAGAGAAGGGGGAGCGCAGCGTCTTGGCGTGAGCAGGCTTTTAAACACATGCAAATTTTACGCTTGCACTGCGTTATGGTAGCTGCATGCAGGCTGTTTTATAACACACGTGCGAATAAAAGATTCGAGGCGCTTGGCGATGAAACCTGCGTCAAGGGTGGGCGATAAACATGCACCTTCCGTTCAGCGGGCTAACTGTTTCTTTAGGAGAACCCAAAGCACGCATTATTGATAAACTCCGGTAGTAATCGTCACGGAAGTGGTTAGAGCACAACACTGTTGTTCTTGAGCGCTTGAAATTGTTTCGCTTCACAGCAGCCTCCCACTTAGCTGAAAGCTTCTTGTCTTGCAGGAACTAATGGAACATCGGAACATCGTCGCGGCCGCTGGTGTTCGTGCAAGCGTAGGCTGCACAGAACGCCGGCATGATCGGCCTACAAGGTCAATTGATACTGCGCACGTCTACTACCACTCCTATATACACACAAATAAAGGAATGTAGGGTCGCAGCTTGTAAGCAGCTTAGGACGGCACGCACGCAGAAATAAGCCCGGTCAGGCACGGTCGCGGAGACTGCGAAGGAGCGGAACACCAGTGTTGACGTCACTAAGCCGCGGTTACCGGTCTCCGCTCGCATCGTCAGCGTCAGCAGCAGCGCGCAGCGCTCGACGGGGGGCGGAGCTATAGCGCAATTTCAACCGACGATTGCGTCGCTCCTAAGTGAAAAATCCCCCCCAAAATTTTACCTTCATGATTTATATGGTTTCCGCATCCGTATATGAGCGTCTTCTTGAATTCGACAGACTCTTCAGCTTCCCTTTAAGTGGCATAATCTTACTGCTAAGCATTGCATTCGGAATGAAAGAAAACTAGTGTTGTTGGCTTATTTTACCTTATCTTTGATTGAGGAATGGGCCTTTCTGCGAACTATTTGTATGTGCTGCTGCAGAAGCTGACAACCTTCCGTTCCACCTTTCCACCGTTAGTCAAGCTATGGCCAAGTGCAAAATAATGTGAAATGTGTATTTCAGTTTTTAGTATAATGTAATTTTTTGTTCTGCTGTGTCTTTTCCATTTTCTTCAGTACTAATGAACATGTCACACATTCCATATACTTTTGTGCAGGTTTAAAAGTAAGCTCTTGCTTTTTTTATGCTATGCCTGTCAATCAAACAATCTTGGCATTTTGTTCTACATTTTAAGTATTTTGCGTGTTATTTTTTTTGTCATTACCAGTGAATTTTCCCTTTCTTTGGTTGTTATGACTATGTCATGCACGTGAGTATACAGTGTATACAGTGTACAGTGTATGGAGTGTATAAGAGTATACAGTGAGTATACAAGAAGCTCTGAGTGCGCATATCAGAAGTACCTTTACACTTTGCTCTTTAGGACATTATATAAAATCCTTTTATATGTCTGTATGTTAAAAGGCATTCGTGTTTCCTCGAGTATAAGTTATTTATTTTTTTTTATTTCACTGCCTGTGAACATTTGTGTTGTTTTGTACATGTTATGCCTTTTTCACTTTAGTTTATTTTTGGACGTGTATTATAACAACTTATGCAAAAATATTTCTTTTCGGAAGCAGAAGTCAATAAAAGGAGGCCAAACATATGTTGTGTTGGAAGTGGAATTTACATATGTTCTGCCGTATGCTGGCACAATAAAAATATGGACAAAACTGCGTGCGAGCTAACGCATAAAGAACCCACGGGGCAGCACTCGCCAGTTCACAAACAATGACTGGGGTAGGCCAAACGTGCGATTAAAAAAAAAGTACGCGCCATTGACTGGCAAAAGGACAGCAAAAGCAAAGGCAAGCGGGGAATGGGGAAAGGGGGAGAGGAAGCGAGCGAGTCGGCGTAATAAGAAGAGAAAGAAAAAAAAAACAACGCTAGGGAGCGGAGGCGCCGCGCGGCTCCTGGGATGGGAAAATGGCATGAAAAGTGTCCAGATGGCCGAGGCATTCGTGGTGTAATGAAGTTGTAAGGGCACAAACGGGATTGCGTGGCGTAAACTACGCGGCAACCATCAGCAAATTCGATGACAAGAAACGGAAGTGCGAGTCTCCGGGGAAGGGAACAATCTTCAGACGACGTAAAACAAGCACTTGAATCGGTAACAGAGCCACAGCGGATGGACACTAAGGTGACCAAAAATGGAGAAATGACGACGTTGGCAGCGACAACTACTTGAGGAGACGGGCGGGTAGGGTCAGTGATTATCGTACTGAACGGATACAGGGCCTGTTGCGCACAGCGCAGTGGACTACAGCATGATGTTCTGAAAGGAAATCACAGCCTAGGATAACATGCAACGCAAGCGAGAGGAAGACAAATTCGACGACACACGGTACGTCTTCAATCAAAACACGAGCGGTGCACGCGGCCAAACGCTTAACGTGATGCCAGCTCGCCGTCCGTAATGACAGATCAGGAACCGGTATCGCCGCTTTTTTCAGTTTGCGGCACAGTACTGCACTTATCCCAGACGCGGCAGCTCCTGTGTCGACAAGAGCGTTGGACGCAACACCATCTATAAACGCTGCGATTTCATTAGGGGGCAAAGTATGAGGCCTTGAAAATTTCAACGACAGCGCCGTTGTTGCTTCAGGAACTGCGGCTGTTAGTTTTCCCTCGGCGGAGAGTTGGAACGCCGAAGCATGGGGGAAATGGAGCGGCGGCTAGGTGAAAGCGACCGACGTGAGCTGAAGTTGGCACGACGTGAAGCGTCAGCTGAAGCGTCAGTGTGAAGATGGCGTTATGGTCGTTGAGGTGTACTTAAAGCGAAAGGCGACGTGACAAGAAAAACCTACATGGCGGCGACAGTCGCACTCAACATGCCCAGCGATACGGCAGGCGTAGCAGGCGGGGCGGTTATCCGGAGTACGCCACGGTTTGTGAGAGGCTCTGGTAGGTGGGTACGCTAGTATGTGAACTGAGCGTTCGGCACATGACGGCGAGTAGCAACTGGTGACTGGGCTGCTTAGCGTTTGAGGTGGTCGCGCATATGGGAGAGTCACCGTTTCAGCGTAAGGGAGAGGCAGTGTAACGTGCGCTGGAGCCACAGGGGATGGCAATGCCTCAGCGACTTCCGCCTCAATGACACGACGGAACAGGTTGTGCAATGTGGTAGGGGTATCGCGAACAGATGCCAGAAGGGAGAGCTGGCGGGCCACTTCCTCGCAGAAGTAGTGCTGAATTTGCGGCAACAGGGCGGAATTTTCAGCTCCAGTACGTGTGGTTTCGAAGGCTAAAATTTCCATGCATACCACAGTGGTACGACGCGTGGAAAGGCGCTCCTTACGCAGCTCATAAAAAATTTGGCACAGTTAAATTACTTGAGTGATGGTCTGCGAGTTCTTGGCTACCAGCATATATAAGGCATCGTCGTCTATGCCTTTCAGGATGTGCCTTATTTTCTCGGTTTCCGCCATTGAAACATGCACCCTCCTGCAGAGGTCGATAACGTCTTGAATGTAGCTCGTGAAGGTTGAGCTCATTTTGTTGAGCTCAGGCACGCAGGTGGTGTACAGCGCGAGGATTGCGCCTGGCTGGCCGACCGAACAACGAAGGGAGGTTTTCCTTGAAAACCAACCAGGCCGTAAAATCGTCTTCGTTATTGTTAAACCATAAGCTGGCCACGTCCATCGGGTAAAAGATGACGTGAGTCAGCTTGGCCGCGTCATCCCACAGTAGCGCTCATACTCGGACAGCCAGTCTTTGACATCGCGATCGCCAGTGCCGCTAAAGGTCGGGGGGTCACGCTGACGAACCACAACAGCACACATGGCAGGCGTGGGGGTGGGTAGGCCTTGAGAGGTAGTGGCGTCCTCAGTCATTGCAGGGTGATATGGTAAAGTACGGCTGCGGAGCTCCAGGACGAGGAAAGGAACTACACCGCGCGTCCACGAAATTTAACAGGCTTGTTCGTCTCAGCAACGTGAGCACGGCGTCTGGAAAAGGGCCACTAACACAAGGCAGCCACAGTACGGAAATTCGACAGAGCGAGACACACACGAACGTCAACTTCTTTCTCTGTGCTGGCACAGAACTGGCGCCGAAGTGCTCCGGTACAATATAAACGAGAAAGTATTCCTAGATTTCCCGGTCGTGCTGTAACCTAAGCCTCATTCCAATACTGTTGCTTTTATGTAGTTGAAAACGCGAACAGAAAGATTGGCTTGTTTGAATACCGGTTGATTCGAAAGAGTTTTCGGTGTGACCTGGGGTAATTAAATCGCATCATGAAAGGTGTATATTGAGAACACGTAGTACTTTGAAGAAGGTAGACCACATTGGCGGTGTCACATGGAAAACTT
This sequence comes from Dermacentor variabilis, assembly GCF_050947875.1. Taxonomy (NCBI): domain Eukaryota; kingdom Metazoa; phylum Arthropoda; class Arachnida; order Ixodida; family Ixodidae; genus Dermacentor; species Dermacentor variabilis. The sequence goes on along the minus strand of NC_134575.1, from coordinate 127,700,505 downwards.
CGTTCAATTTAGACGGAGAAGTTGGAGCCAGCGCTGATTGCTTTCTGTGCCAGGCTCATGTGTGGAAAAACCTGGTAACGTGATTTGTTTCAAGGCATACAGCCTGTGCAAAGGCTCGGTTTCAGGGTCGATTTGGTCAGAGTATCACGTAACTTTTTGCTTTTCCTATACACTACTCGGGGTCGTTCTACAAATATGTGCTTAAGGCGATCACTTCGAGCAAGGCAGTTTGGTATTTTTAAAGAATAGTTGAAACCTTTGGCACCGACGAAGAATGGATAAAGATTATATCCAAATATTGGGGTGCACTAGCTCTTAGGTGATTTAGATTTTGGCAAGTACTCCCGATTGAGCTTGCCAGCTAAATTTGCGCTATCACCAATTATCTAGTCCGGGAGATTTTTAATTAGTGGCAATTAGTACTGAAATTTTCTTTCTTCCAGCATATATGCTTAGAGCGGTGTGCTTGGCCGTATGGAATGGCCGTTTTAGTGTCTCACATGACTACTATGGAAATGTAAATACTGGTGAGCTTCCTTTAAAGGTTCGGATTAAGTCTGCGTCCACCGCCACAGTGAGACGGTTACATGCACGTTACACTGTCCTAAGAGTACTGGTGATAAAATAGAGCAATAATTCTCTTTTTTTTTGCAATTGAGACTATAGGGACGCTATAGGAGCAGTTTTACCGTCGCCGTCGCTGTGATATCCTACGTAAAATCGAAGGGCGATAACACCGTTGCAGCGCGCAGTATGCTGCATGTGCAAGTGAAAGCGCGCGAGAGTAAGCCGACGATCGCGGCCTAATCTCGCGCGCGTAATGGTTTGGTGGAACCGGCGTCTGTGTGGTTTCCGGCGTCTGCAATTCACTCGCTCCCCCTGGCCAGGCTTGCTTTGGCTGGCCGACAATAGCGGCAGCGTGTAATGGTATGTGTAAAACGTCACAAAGACGGATACTCGGCCAACGTGAGTGAGCAGAGCGGTGTGCTATAGGCCACCTAAAGTGCTCGAAAACGTTATACTGCTACCCACTCATATTATATATATATATATATATATATATATATATATATATATATATATATAATGAGCAGACAACAAATAATGACACCAAACAAATCATAAATCACTTATACTTAGTAATCGAATTAAAGAAATCATAAATAAATGGAAATGAAAGAGAATGAAAAAAACTTGACGCAGGGGGCAGCTATCCCACGTCGTGGCATTACGCGTGCGATGCTCTACCAACTGAGCTACCGCGGTGAGATTTGCGACGTCGCGTGGCACACAAGCAAAGTGGGCGCAGCCCGAGAATATTTTCACCAATACTGGTGGGCTAATGGCGAAAACGCGGTATAATTACAAGTGACTAGTTTTCTTCTATTTGCTCTAACCATGCATAATAAGTGTGTGCATGACATATCAGATTGGTAGTCTTCTCGGTTTTCGCAATATCGCGGGACAGAGAGGAAAGCGGGTGTTGCCCGAAAAATGTTTGGCCCACTATGGAGGGCTTGAAGAAATCAAAAAGAGAAATTTCGAATAGCTTTAGGTATTAGTGGGCCTAGTTTCCATTGAGGCGAAATCATAAAGACATCACCAAAAGACCCTTGTAGCAGAGTGGCTTTAAGCTGCGAGAAGGGATACATTTTTCGAGTACAGACAAGTATATTGGTGCAATTATGACCAATTCTCGTTCGCATTGACGTTCCACTTACTTGGAAGTAGTGTCAAGTCTTAACGACCAGAGAGTCTTCATGTGCCCACAGAACCCTCTTTACGCCATCAGCATGAGGAACGCGTTTTAATAATATATATATATATATATATATATATATATATATATATATATATATATATATATATATATATATATATATATATATATATATATATATATATATATATATATTCTAGCGGCGGCAGCATCGGCGTAGCAGGAGAGTTGCGCAGACGCTCGCGTCTACACGAGGCACGAGAGGCTGGCACGCTGCGGCACGGGCTCGCATTTCACGAGGGTATTATTAAAAAGAATGCTACGCTAAGCGATCGAGTGACGGTTTTTCTTCTCCTGCGAGAGCCCGAGACTTTACCGGTCTACGTGGTCGTTCGTCGCCACAGTTTGGTAATGGCGGACGTGATACTGCCATATGCTCCTGTGGTAGAGACGACCATGGACCAGACCAACGCTACGAGAGCTCAAGGACAGAACCCTTCCGAGGCACGCGGTGAGCCTTCCTATTCGGCCATCGCTGTCCACCTCTCACAGTGCTGGGACCAGCATCCTTCGGCGTGGTTTCTTCAGGCCGATTCGCAATTTCAAGTCGCTGGTATCCGCTCTCACGCCTCAAAGTTTCATTACACCGTCGCAGCGCTCTCGCCCACCGCCATTGACGAGGTAACAGATTTGTTAAACTCCCCATTTTTACAGCTACAGCGCACAGCAGTTTCACAGCGTTCTCGCATCCACCACCTTCTGTCCGCTGAACAACTCGGCGTCTCATGCCGTCTCATGAACGATGCCGTCTCATGACTTCGTGACCCAGCTATCAGTTGTCGGCGTCCCATCATCAGGCACATCGCCGATCGCTCCTATTTCTACCATGTTGGACAAACCTTTCGCCGCGCTTCTAAGCGAGTTTCCCACTTTGGCGCGCCTGCCGGGCTGAACGCCACCGGTACAACATGACGTGTGCCACCACATCGTCACCTCTGGCCCGCCAGTCGATATCCCACCCCGGCGTTTGTCCCCGGAGAAACTCAAGATCGCTTGCGCGGAGTTCGAACACATGCTGGAGCTTGGCTTCATCCGCCCTTCCTCCAGTAACTGGGCATCACCATTTCACATGGTGCCTAAGAAGCCGGGAGACTGGCGCCCATGCGGCGATTACCGGGCACTAAAGAACGTTACAGTTCCTGATCACTACACTCTACCGAACATTCAAGACCTCACGGGAGCGTTGCATGGTGCGACGATCTTTTCTAAGATCGATATTGTCCGCACCTATCATCAACTACCGGTCTCTGGAGAAGACATTCTCAAGACCGCCATCACCACACCCTTCGGTCTTTTCGAATGTCTCCGCACGTCTTTCGGTTTACGGAACGCGGGCCAATCCTTCCAGCCTTTTATCGATTCCGCCACCCGATGCTTGCCTTTCGTTTCTGCACACATTCACGACCTCGTCGCAAGCTCTTCCGCAGAAGAACATCTTCACCACTTGTAGTTGTTTTCATGCCTTACGAATAAAGGAATTGTCATCAACGCCTCCAAGAGCGAATTCGGTCAAACCGAACTCGAGTTCCGCGGTCATATCGTAAACAATAACGGCATTCGACCGCTGCCCTCCAAGATTCGCGTCATCGAAAACCTTCCTCGACCGACCACGCTCACCAAGCTTCGCCAATTTTTCAGATTTGTCAATTTTTACAACCGCTTCATTCCCGATTGCACACGACTTATATCTCCTCTAGACGCTCTGCTGGTAAACAAACGTAAACAAGTGCTTCAGTGGGCTGAAGAGAGCACCGATGCTTTCACAAGACTCAAGTCGGCCGTCGCCGACGTCACGCTGCTTAGACACCGAAAGCCATACGCGCCCTATGCCATCTTGACCGACGCTTCGAACACCTCCGTTGGTGCCGTCTGCAGCAATTCATAAACAATGCGTGGCATTCAATCGTCTTTTTCTCCAAGAAACTGAAGCCTGTGCAGTCCCGCTACAGCGTTTTCGGTCGTGAAATACTCGCTGCTTACCTGGCTATCAAGCATTTTCGCTATTTCTTAGAAGGACGTGCATTCACTGTCTTGACTGAACACAAGCCCCTTGTGCACGCAACGAATTGTTCGGCGTCCTGTTACTCGCCCCGCGAGATTAGAGACCTTTCCTATATTTCCGAGTTTACAACAACGTTCCGCCACATCAAGGGTACCGACAACGTTCCAGCCGACGTTCTGAGTCGCGTCAATGCCATTTCCACGCTGACGTCTGAACCTTTCATCAGCGATGTCGTCTTAACTAACCAGTCAACCGCGTGACGACACCGAACTTCGTACACTCCGGAATTCGTCAACGTCCCTGATAGTGGAGGACGTCGTTGTGACTCCACATGGCATGTCCGTCGTGTGCGACACTTCTACCGACACACCTAGACCATACATTCCAGCACCCCTTCGCAGAAGTATATTCGAAACCGTCCACAACCTGTCGCATCCTGGCATACGCGCGACACAGAAGCTTCTGTCCAGTCATTTCATTTGGCCTCGGCTAAACGCGCAAATTAGCGATTGGGTTCACTGCTGTTTGTCGTGTCAACGCTCTAAGATCCAGTGCCACCCCACTTCGCCTACCAAGTCTGTTCTTCCACTGGATGCTCGTTTCGACATCGTACACTTGGACCTCGTCTGCCCTCTTCCACCTTAGAGAGGTTACAGCTACATACTGACATGTATCGACAGCTAACACGATGGCCTAAAGCAACACCTATAGCTGACATCTCAGCGCCCACTGCTGCAGCAGCTTTCGTGTCTGCATGGATCCCAAGGTTCGGCTGTCCATCCACAATAATCACCGATCGCGGTCGGTAGTTTGACTCAGCACTCTTCAAGGAGCTACTGAAACTACTCGGAACGACACGTTTTCACACGACCTATTACCACCCGCAGTCCAATGAACTAGTTGACCGTTTTCACCGGCATCTCAAGGCGTCCCTTATGGCGCATGAATCGCTGGAGAACTTGGGTTCTACATCTGCCCCTCGTCTTACTTGGCATCAGAGCCGCACTCAAGCGCGACCTAGGTGGCTGCTGTGCTGAGCTAGTCTGCGGCACTCACCTACGCCTTCTCGGCGATTTCTTTGTCGCCACTACCAAAACACCTATGCCATCACCTGCCGACTACGTTGCCGAACTTCAAGCTTTCTTCAGCCAAATACGTCCTGCGCCTACACGTTCGCAAGAAGGATGATGCCGCAGCGGTAATCGGCAGATGCGGAAACGTATGCGCGATGCGTGGGCTTTTGGTTTGTTCCATGCGTAGGCATTATTTAATGACGGCGTCAACAGTCGTAACGTTCGTAAACACACGCAAGTTGAAGGCACCATCGGGAATTCCATTAAGAAGCTTTGTCCGCCTCCGCCCTCTTTTCGTCGGCTTTGCGGCAGAGAGCTAGTGCTTCTAGTATGCAGGTTACATAGGGCTCCGTTGACGTCTGCGCACGAGTAGATAATTCTTTCGTGGTAGTGAGTGGTCGGCCCGAAGGGCTTCCACTCATGCTGCGAATCTTCTTCTTGAACCTGTGCCAGCTTGTAAGCTGCTCTTCGTGGGTTTGAACTATATTGAGGTGTTCCGCCGAGGCGAAAAAGAACGCTCGCGACCCTTACAGTATGATCTCACCTGCTAAGTTCAACCAGTGGTCCACGTCAGTACTGTCCAGGCATGAGAAGACGCTAGGATCTTTCGTGTGTGAAAGCGTGACGAATGTCGTTCTGGTTGGTAGGGCAGCCGGTGCGGTCGACGTCGATTGACCAGGGGCAATGGTAAAAACCTCGAGTGAGCGTCAGCTGTGGAGTTCTTTGGTGACGAAAGAGACCGCAAGCCTCTACGAAATATGTTACGTATAAATATTCTTGGGAATGACTATTTAGGGGATATTTGCAAGCCTATATTCATGTTGCCCTGCCCAGAATGAAGAGCCCGTGCCATGTTATAAGATTTATGCTATCAGTTTCAGTTCCACTTTTATATTCGTTCATAACAATTTGTTACAAAATATGGTATACAGACAAGGGTCCCAAAGTCAGAGACTGCACCGGGACCCTTGGATTAGAAGTTGTACAAAAGAAAATAAAGCGGAATACAGAGCACAGAAACAAATCATGAAATAAACAAAATATAACCAAGAAACTGAGTGACACCACACATAAAAGACAAAAGGAAGAGGAAAGATGCACAATCAATGGTAATTCCACAGCTTCTAAATAGCAAAATAACATTGTAGGAAATTAATCAGACAGCAAATAATTATTGAGTTCATTTTTGAAAGAGTACAAGGTAGTTGACAACTTGATGGAATATGGAAGACTGTTCCGAAATTTAAGCGTGCAAAAAGAGGAAGCCATCTTTCCGTAATTAGTATGACAAAGGCAACAAGAAATTTCCTTGTGCTGCACGTCTTGTTTTGTTGGGATTAAAAAGCAGATCAGAACTAACAAAGTTGTAAGAAACTTGTTGAGTTAGTAATTTGAAAAATAATATCGCTAAATGATAGCTAAACAAATCAGTAACTTGAAGAATGCGGTTTGTACGTAGTTGTGAAGAGGCGTTAGAGAGAAGATGGCTTGGCGTTATAATGTGGATAGCCTGATTTTGAATGTGCTGAATAGTGGAAAGATGACAATGATAATTATTACCCCAAGAAGCGACACCATAAATGATATGACTATGAATGAAAGCGAAGTATAACGATAGTAATGCTTCTTGGGGAGAAAATGCACATGATTTGTGTAGTGCTCTAATGCCAAATGCTGTTTTTTGTTTGATGTGTGCAATGTGGTTAGTAAACTTAAGATGGATATCTAATTTGATGCCGAGGAAAGAAACACAAGTGGAGGCAGGAATGTCATGCCTATTCAGAGTTATGGTCGGAGAGCAAGGTAAATGTCTTTCTGGTGACTTAAATAACAGGAATTGCATTTTCGTAGGGTTTATAACTAGAAAATTGGTGTTACACCATTCAGTAAATTTTGACAGATCATTGTTTAGCTTCAAAGTTAGCGAAAGTAATGATTTATAAGAGAGGGCAACAGTCGTGTCGTCGGCGTTTACTATAGGTAGGTTATAATTAAGGCAGTCAGGTAAATCATTTATATAATTGGAAAATAATAGTGGACCTAAAATCGAGCCTTGAGGCACTCCTTGGTTAATTTTGCTTTCAGCGAAAGCCTCGCATGCGTGCACTCTTAATTCACGATTAAACAGATAACTTTTTAATAAATTAGGAGCTGGACCAGAAATGCCAACTGACTCCAGTTTAGTAAACAAAACTTTGTGGTTTATTTCATCAAAGGCTTTAGTAAAGTCTAAAAAGACCAAGCCAACAAAGTATCCGATATCAAGTGAATGTCGAATATAATCAGTTAATGCTAGCAAAGCCAAGTTAGTCGAGTTTCCTGAACAAAAACCGAACGGACAGGGTTTCAGCACGCTAAATTTTTTAAGGTAAATGTTAATACGAGGAAGTATTAATTTTTTTACAATGGTACTAATTGAAGGTAAAATACATATAGGACGATAGTTCGCGACTTGAACTTTGTCACCCTTTTTATGAACAGGAATGACTTTAGCTTTCTTTAGACTTCTAGGGAATATACCGGTCTTGAACATAAGGTTAATTAGGTTACTTAGAGCATGAGAAATAGTAGGAGCAACAAGCATTATATCAAATGCGCAAATTCCATCTAAACCAGCACTTGTGTCCTTTCAGTTGAAAATCTCAGTAAGGCCTACTTGAGATGTTACAGGAAACAAAAAGAAAGATTTATCGCATCGGCTCGTATGATAAACAGAAGGAACATGAGTAGTATTATAAATTTCATAAAAGTGGCTACTGAAGGCACGAGCAATGCTAGGCGGGTCAGTTATATTCATATTATTGTAGATTACTTTTTCAATTGAACTGCAAGAACGCGGTACATTCAAAAACTCGTTGATAAGTTGCCATTGTTTTTTTTTGGATGAAACTTATTTTTCATGAATTCATTTTCGTAATATTGCCTTTTAGATTTCTTCAATAAATTACTCAACATGTTGCAATATTTCTTATAGCGTAATGCTAAATTAACATTGAAAGGCTGTTTTTTAGTCTTAGTATACATGTTTTCTTTTTCCCTCATGCTCACAAGTAGCCCATTAGTGATCCAAGCATTATGCGCAAATTTAAAGTTCTTTTTGCACATACCAATGACAGTGTTAGCATGAACTGCTTTTAAATGTAAAGAGGAAAATAACTGAAGCGCTTCTTCTGGATTTAGTTTGGTAGCTATAGCTATCCAGTCAATGTTGTCAATTGCATCAACAAAATTTATAATATGAAGACGAGACGTAAGATAACAGGGATCTGACCTAGGAGGGTTAGATTTGAATGTGACGAATACAGGGTAATGATCTGATATGTCTATGCCAATTACACCAGACTCTGGTGAAAGCGAAATATTAGTGAGGGCATGGTCTAAGAGGGAGCGGCTTCCTTGAGTGGAAATCCTGGTGGCCGAAGTTATTTATTGCTCAAGCCCAAAGCCGCAAAAACAGTCCGAATAAGCGCATAAAGTACTATTGTCGACATCGAGCAAGTTAATATTTATATCCCCTACAATTAGGACAGGCTTGTTTTCACTAGTAATTGTTTGAAGAACTGAGCTAAGATGACGAAGGAAATCAGCTATGGAAGAAGATGGAGAACGACAATTACAGCCAATAATAATTCTGCCACAATAATTTGGAAAAGACAAGGCATCGGTTTCGATCCGAACAGTTTCGCAGTGAAATAGATCTATAGAAAGGTGCAGTCTACGTTTATATTTATTCTGGGTTGCGGCAAAAATCGCGCTACCACCATGTTGATATGCAACACGGTTACAATGCTCAGCTTGATAGGCGCGGAACCCGTATAAATTGCTATCAGCCTGGCCAAGCTATGTCTCAGTTATGCAGATGAATGAAAAAGTGTGGGAAAGAGAGTCGATGAATGAAGATATGTTATCATAATTCGTAAGCAAACTTCGTGCATTGAAGTGAAGCAATGAACAACCAACAGATTTAAGCAGTGACGTAGCTTCAGATGGTGAAAACAAATACATGTTTGGGGGAATGATTGGATGACTAAAACACAGACTAATCGCAAATCAGGTTAAGTGATGACGCTGAGGTCAGACTCAGAGCTTATGAAGAACACTTTGCTATTTTCAGCCTTGCGTGCTTTAAACTGACAGTTGTCTGTCCAAAGGAACTGCCGCTTATGCTGCTTCTTTAGAGCAAGAGCTCGGCTGAACAGACGTTTGTTCTCAAATGTGAGGTGCTCACTGACATAAATAGGGCTATCTTTATTACCAGAGAGCCCGATCATGGAGGTTCTCAGGCGCGCCTTTCGAGCCTTACGGACGAAGTCATTCTTCTTGACACGGGAGCAAAATCGAACGATTAGATTTTTATGGGGTGATTTGCCAGCGACCCGTTGAACTGCGTCGATGTCCGCCACATCAATTTGACAGTGAATTGCGTCAGCGACAGTGCTCAAAATGGCAGAGCAATCCTCTCCTTGCGTGGACGGGATACCTTTAATTTCAATATTGTTCAGCCTGCTGTACTGTTCCATTGATGCAATTCTTTTTGTCACGGATTCATTTTGTGCTGTCAACGCCTCGTTTGTAGCGGACAGTCCATCAAACGTCGTCCTCATTTCTTCATACTGCAGACTGATAAATCTTACACTATCAGCAAGTTCAGAAATATTACCAGGGCCCTGCTCTTCAAGTTTTTGCACAATCCTTGCAGCAATCTCTTCAACAACAGAATCCAGTTTGCCCTCTAGCAAGGATTCGAGCCGCTCAATCTTTTTGCATAGCTCAGCATTAGTAGGCATCTCACAGCAGAAGAAGTAGACACAGTCAAAAACCAAAAACTAGTGAGCAGCAGTCGCAAAAAGAACCGTGACGTAGGAAAATTTCCAGGAAAAAATGAAAACCAACCTGCAGTCAGTAGAAGTAGGAGGAATTAGCGTTCGTTCTCGTTGTTGCGACTGCTGCTCAATGAAGCTGGAGCGACAGCGGATCCGTTTATATCCTCTCCGTGCCAAGATAGCACAAGCGCAGCGTGGTCCAGGGAGGTGAAGCACTTCCCAGATGATTGTACAGATGACTCGATGATGAATGAACTGCGCAGGGCGCAGATGGCAGGAACCAAACAGACACGAGGCAGCGGCGTAGAAGAATCTGCAGTCAGTAGAAGTAGCAGGAATTAGTGTTCGTTCTCGTTGTTGCGACTGCTGCTCAATCGTCTCTTCCATCATGAAAGGCTTGCTGTTGGTGAAACAAATACCTTTTCCGCAGTAATATATACGTATACGGGGTGTTTTTCTTTTTACTGCACGAAATTTTTCAAGATTCCATATGGCAGATATCACTATTCTACGCCTTGATGTATATACTCAATGAGGTGGCCATTGCTTCTATGATAAATTTAAATGTTATATTGAATAATTACCTGTTTATTTAAATAATTTACGCCGCATATTTCAATCTAAAGAATATAGTCACTGAGCACTCATTTCGCAGTGTATCCACTCTGGACCGCAGCAGTTCTGAGGTATTAAATTTCAAAGTGTCCGTCGAAGTACATTGGTGTTCCAGTTACATTGTTGTTTCAATATTAAAACCCTGTAAATATATATATATATATATATATATATATATATATATATATATATATATATATATATATATATATATATATATATATATATATATATATATATATATATATATATATATATATAAACATACACACCCGCCGTGGTTGCAGTGCCTATGGTGTTGGGCTGCTGAGCACGAGGTCGGGATCGAATCCGGTCCACGGCGGCCACATTTAGATGGGGGCGAAATGCGTAAACACTTGTGTAGTTAAATTTAGGTGCATGTTAAAGAACCCCAGGTGGTCGAAATTTCCGGAGTCCTCCACTACGGCGTGCCTCATAATCAGAAAGGGGTTTTGGCACGTAAAACCCCATAATTGAATTTGTTTTTATACACATACGTGCATATATATATATATATATATATATATATATATATATATATATATATATATATATATATATATATATATATATATATATATATATATATATATATTGTCACAAAAAGGCAATTGAAGCTGTACCCGGCGTCGGCGAGAGAGACAGTTGCGCAAGATGGCGTACAAAAAACTCAAGCCGGCGTCCTCAGGACCTCTACTTCTTCAGCGCGCGCCTCTTGCCGAGTGTGCTTTCTAGTCACTTCTTTCTGACCGCTGGCTCGTGACACTTACCGGCATTATTCCCCCTCCAAAAGAAAAGCATTGACCCGATGCTTACTAAACTACGATGCTTAATAAAGAAAGTGGAAGTGTGGAAGTCGTATAAGACCGGCTTGGCGCCTCCTTAAAGCGCGAAATACGGTTTGAGGCGAATAACATGCACTATCTCTGAGTGGTGCTGTCGACGCCGAGGCGACGCGGCACTGTCGGGAATGACCTCATAGTTCACTTCACTAACGCGGCGTATCACTTTGTAGGGTCCAAATTATCTACTAATCACCTTCTCAGACAACCCCTGGCGACGCATAGAAGCCCACAGCCCGACTTGGTCCCCTGGCTGGTACTCGACTTGCCGATGTCGAAGGTGGCAGCGTAGCACGTCTGTACTCTGCTGCTTCGTGATGTGTATGCGCGCGAGTTGACGAGCTTCGTCTACGTGTTAAGTTGCTCGGCGTCGGAAGTAATTGATGCGTCAGTGTCTTGCGGGAGCATAGCGTCTAGCGTTGTCTGGACCTCGCGCCCGTAGACAAGACGGAACGGTGTGAATCGCGTGGTTTCCTGAATGGCGGTGTTTTACGCGAATGTAACGTACGGGAGGACTTGATCCCATGTTTTATGCGGGACGCCTACATACACAGACAGCATGTCAGCAATGGTTTTGTTTAGCCGTTCCGTCAGTGCCTTGGTCTGTAGATGATAGGCAGTCGCCTTGCGATGCGGCGTACAGCTCTGCTCGAATATGTCCTCTATTAATTGGGCTGTAAATGCAGTTCCTCTGTCGGTGATAACATGAGATGGAGCGCCATGTCTGAGGACTATGTGATCTATATGGAACTGGGCAACTTTGTAGGCCGTGGGACGTTGTACAGCTTTCGTCTCGGCGTAGCGTGTTAGATAATCTGTGGCGGCTGTAACCCACTTGTTTACGCTGGTTGACAAGGTAAAGTATTCCAGAAGGTCCCTGCCGATTTGATGAAACGGCGTGCGAGGTGGTGCGATGGGTTGGAGTAACCGCCCGGGCTTCACAGGCGGCAATTTCCTGCGTTGACACTCACGGCAGCTTTGCACGTAACGATTCACCGTGGTAGAAAGCCTGGACCAGTAGTACGTCTGGCGTACTCTTGCAAGAGTACGTGAAAATCCCAAGTGTCCTGACGTGGGCTAATCATGGCAGGCTAGGAGGATGTCGCCACGGAAGGCGGCAGGTGTGAGAAATAGATACTCTTTGTCGTTGGCACTCGAGTTTTTCTTCTAGAGGACACTCTTTCAGAGGCAGAAGGTCGAGAGACTGCGAGAAATATGTCATGGGATTCTAACATTCTTCCCTTCTAGGTGATCGATGAGAGGGCGTATTACGGCGTCCTCGTGCTGCCGTATGATTACGTTAGATGCTGTGAGGGCGCCAAGGAATGCGCCGTCTTCGTCCATGTGCTTATTGCAAGTTTTGACAGGAGCGCGCGACAACGTGTGCGCATATTAGCGTTTCCAGCCCGATTTGTAGACGATGGTAACATCGAACTCCTGCAGACGGAGTATTCATCGGGCAAGTCGCCCGGATGGGTCTCCTAAGTTGGCTAACCAACACAAGGAATGGTGGTCTGTCACCACTTTGAAAGGGCGGCCTAGAGATAAGGCCGAAATTTATTGATGCCCCACACAATCGCTAGACACTCTTTCTCGGAAGTGGAGTAGTTGACTTCGGTGAGTGAAAGGGTGCGACTAGTGTAAGCGATCACTCGCAGAACACCTTTCTGGTGTTGAATTAGTACAGCGCCAAGACCGATGTTGCCTGCGTCGCTGTGCACCTCGGTGTCAGCGTCCTCGTCAAAGTGAGCGAGGACGGTGATTCCTGGAGGCGCTGCGTAACTCCGTGAAAGCTGCCTCCTTATCATCCGTCTAAACGAAGGGTGTGTCTTCTCGCGTGAGGCGTATAAGTGGTTCGGAGCTCCGGGAGAAATTAGCGATCAAGCGAAGATAGTACGCACACAGACCGAGGAAGCTGCGTACTGCTTTCTTGTCACGAGGAGTCGGAAAAGCAGAAACAGCAGGTGTTTTGTCTGGGTCAGGCTGGACGCCGTCGGCGTTTACAACAATGCTCGAGAAATTTGAGCTCTTTCTAACCGAATTGACACTTTTCTGGCTTTAGCGTGAGATTAGCGGAGCGGAGCGCCTCAAGTACCGCCTCTAAACGCTTGAGATGTTCTTCGAACGTCGCCGCAAACACGACGACATCATCTAAGTATACTGAACAACTGTGCCACTTCAGACCCGTGCGAAGAGTGTCCATCATTCTCTGGAATGTGGCCGGTGCAGAACACAGGCCGAATAGAAGTGCTATAAGTTCTTACAGTCCATCGGGGGTAACAAATATAGTTTTTTTTCGCGATATCGTTCGTCAACATCGATTTGCCAATATTCACTCTTCAGATCTATAGATGAAAAATTCCTGGTTCGCCCCAGTCGATCTAACGAATGAACCGTCCGCGGAAACGGATAAACGTCTTTTTGTGACATTGTTGAACTTTCTATAGTCAACACAGAACCGAAGCTTTCCGTCTTTCTTTTTGACGAGGACTACCGGCGACGACCGAGGGCTTTGGGATGGTTTGTATGGTTGTATGTGTTTCTTTTACTTGTGCATTAATCACCTTGCGCTCTTTCGTCAAAACGCAATAAGGCTGTTGACGTATGGGACGAGAATCGTCATACGTGATTATTCGGTGTCTCGTGATGGGCATCTGGCGAACCTTAGAAGAAGATGCGAAGTACTCCTTTAACCGAAGTAAGAAGTCGAGCAGCGCTTTCTGCCTTTCCTCCGAAAGGTCTGAATTGTTGTCGATATTGCTGAGTGTCTGAGCTGGGTTGTCCTTTGTCATAGACGCAAATCATTCAGCAACGTATGCTATGTGCTCAGTGGCCATGGTGTTGGGCTGCTGAGCACGAGTTCGCGGGATCGAATCCCGGTTATGGCGGCCGCATTTCGATGGGGGCGAAATGCGAAAGCACCCGTGTGCTTAGATTTAGGTGCACGTTAAGAACCCCAAGTGGCCAAAATTTCCGGAGTCCTCCACTACGGCGTGCCTCATAATCAGAAAGTGGTTTTGGCACGTAAAACCCCAAATATTATTATTATAATAACGTATGCTATGGGCTCAGCAAAAGCGATAGTAGTACGACGAAATAGGTGCCCATGTTTCTGGCTGAATTTCTTCATGAGGAGCGCAGAATGTCCACCTCGAAGCATGATGAGACTGCGGCTGCACATACACCATGAGTCAGCATAAAGGAGAAATTGCCCTCCGCAACAGCTTCGCCGTCACGCAGATCGTCGCATACGACCGCTACCAGGACGCTTGCGCGTGGTGGCAAAGTTACACTGTCACTGTAAATCCGAAGCGCGTTACGTCGGCAATTGTCGCGGCTGTTCGCTGTGCTCTCTGTCGAAAAAGTGACTGCGCGCTCCCGGAAGTCTATAATGGCACCATACTCTCGCAAAAAGTCGAAGCCCAAGATGATGTCCCGAGGACAATCGCTCAGTATAAAGCAGATGGAAGGAAACGTACACCCACAAACATGCACATGCGCACATGTGCACATGAACCGTGCACATGCCCAACGGTGCTACAAATCGAGCCTGCTAGCAGTACAAACTTGTTTTCCAGACGAAGGCGTGAAAACTTTTCTAAGTTCCGTCGCTAGTTTTCCGCGCAAGATTGAGTAGTCGGCACCGTGTCCAATAACGCACTAACGTGGGAGCCGTCCAGCACAACAGTCATGTCTAGCGAGAGTTTGTCACTGAGCTCCTCTGTTGTGTTCGCTGAATCGTGCTGAATAGACCCTGCTCGCGTCCATGGGAGGTCTTCGGAAGGGTGATTACGAGCGGCCTCGCCCCCGAAGGTCGCTGTTCTTAGTTTGCCTGGCGAGGGCTTGGTGATCGTCGCTGCGGTGCCATTGGAGGGCTTCTAGGAGCTTGCGAAGATCGCCTGGGGGATGGAAAGCACGACTGCCACCGCGGGAACAGTGGCATATTCTGCTGGTTCAGTTATATTTCAATCGCCCTAAGCCTTTCGCCATATCTGGGCCTTGGTGAATCCGCGGCAAAACCTTGCTGTCCGAGGCGGCGATATGGGCAGTCGCGGTGTATGTGAACGGCTGCTCCACAGTGATAGCACAGAGGCCTTCTGTCCGGGGTACGCCAGATGTCAGATTTCCTTTCAAGCGGGCGCGATCCTCCATACATTGGATCGGTTGCACTGATGGGAGGGGCGGGACGTATGACGCGGCGTAAGACGTGGCGGGGACGAAATGGGTCAAATGGGTCGGGGACGAAACAGGGACTCGCCCCAAAATTTCTGCATAGAACGCCAGCTGCAACTGTGCTGTCACAGGCAGCGCATTGCTGCTTGGAACGGGACCTTGAATCGCCTGCTGCACTTCACTTCTCACGAGGGCAGAAATTGAACCCAGCGTGGGCTGAAGCAAGCAGCTTAGCCGTTTAAGCTCATCACGTACCACAGAGCGGATAAGGTCTCGCAGAACGTCCAGGTTTCCTAAGGCAACCACATCCGGCAGTGAAGCCGCATTAGCGTGCCTGTCATCCGTAACGTAGCGCTGGTCCGAAGGTGAAGTAGCGTTCAATTGCCTTTTATAGAAAGCTGAGCGCTGGTGTAGCATCTTTTCTATCGTGGGGGCTTCGGTTAAGAATTCAGCCATGGTCTTCGGCGGGCTTCGAACAAGGCAAGCAAATAGCTGTTCTTTAACTCCCCGCATTAGATGGCGCAGCTTCTTTTCTTCTCACATGGTAGGGTCCACCCGACGGAAGAGGCGCGTCATATCCACTACGTACGACGTCACGCTCTCATTCGGCAGATGAATGCGGGATTGGAGCGCACGTTCGGCTCGTCCGTGGCGATCAGCATTGGTGTATGTCTCCAGCAAGGCATGGCGGAACTCGAGCCACGACTTGGGGAGCCCTTCTCGGTTCTTGTACCAAGTGCGAGCACCTTCCTCCAAGCTGAAGTAGAGGTTTCTCAACATCGCCACGTCGCTCCATTCATTTATCTTGGCAACGCGCTTAAACTGGACGCGAGGATCAATCCTCGAAGATATCCCCGTGGAACACTTTCGGCACTCAGAGATTCTGCAGCAGGTACTGAGTGGCCGTTGTCGCCGTACTTTGCTTAATGGACGATAGAGACGTCCATGTTCCTTCCATGCTGGTCCGTGGGGTTGTCGACGTTGTTGTGGAGAGATGAACAAGCTCCGGAGGCAATCCTCTGATTATTCTGCTGACCCGGTGAACAGGGGTATTCACTAGCATAGGGCTAATACTCCTGCTATCAGGAGGGCTTTGTGGCATCGGATGATCCGCACCCTCCCACCTCCACCAGTTCTGTCACGAAAAGACGATTGAAGCCGTACCCGGCATCGGCGAGTCAGGAAGTTGTACAAGATGGCGTACAAAAAACAGAAGCCGGAGTCCGCGGAACCTCTACTTCTTCGTCAGCGCCCGCCTCTTCCCGAAAGCGCGTTCCAGTCACTTGCTTCGCAGCGCTGGCTCGTCATACCTAGCAGCAATATATATATATATATATATATATATATATATATATATATATATATACAGGGTGCCCCATCTAAACTTTAACTTGAACTTAAACATATGCGAATGCCACGTAGCTGGACAGAACCAAGATAATATTTGCTGTTGCTTGAAGTTACTCAAATTACTTTCTTCATGCTACCTAATTACATTAGTAGTCCTAAGTATTAATCATATTCTCAAATATTATAATTACATGAAGAATGCGAATGGGAAATCTAGAAATTAGAAAGAAAGTTAGCGCTGCTAGGGAAGGGCTTATAAACGAGACACGTTGGACACTCAATAACACTTTTTGTTATCCTGTGAAAATTCTCACGGGACGTCGTCCTCGGCATGGACTTCCTAAGGCAACATGGCGCACTCATCGACCTCAAGTGCAAGTCCAATCTTTGTCATTATGTGCGTAACGTTTTACCAATTGAGCTACCACGGCAGTGTTGGTTATAAGTGTATTTGTACTGTACACTCTTAAGGAAAGTTACATCCTTTGGGTCTTAACACGCCACACAACAATAATTGTCACCTGTCTTGTCCTCATTTCCTTTCTTTACCACCACGAGTGGGGTACTTCTAAGTCATGAACAGCATGCGCGATTTCAGCATGAAAGAGCACTTTTAACAGGAAAGTAACGAGCGCAGGGTTTTCAAGAAAGGAAACGCAAGCAAGACAGATGACCGTTATTGTTGTGCAGGAAGATGTGACCCAAACGTGTGTACATTTCTTTAAGAGTGTATGCAGCTCTGAGAGTCCTAGCCAGCGCCACCACTCCGAGTCAAGGCGGCGGATTCGGAACAAGCTTTCAGCCACAGTACTTACGTAACTCGTGCACACTGGATTGCGACATTGGCACGAGCGCTACTCGCTGATTTCGTAGCGGGAGTCTAGACTTCGGCAGCTGTATTTATTTGAGGCAGCATAAGAGTTCACAGCGCTTAAAAAAATTAAGTGTGTGTCTTGGGAAAGATGACTCCACGTAAAGTAATAATGCCATTAGTCCCTTCTGCTTTGCCAGATGAGAGCGAGAGCACAAGTATTATCATCTTCGTTTATATGACCAAGCATACAGTGGGAACTTTAATATTGAAATGCATGTTCCACATCATTTGTCCACTGTTTATTCGAGGGAGTAAAATATAGCTGCTCGTGCATCTTCCCCAGCCCTTCAGCTCTTTCATACTGGTAGCACTCGGCGATTGTGCTCAATTCGGAAAGGTAACTATCAAAATATATGAACGATGCGCCATTCGAGACTGTTTTTCATGGAACAGCCAATATATTTGTCAGTCTATAACAAACTCTCGTTAATTTTAGCACTACCGAAAGCAGAATTCATGTGGTTCTTACGTCCCTTTATCACGGTTTTATGGAAAGATCGTCCTGAAACCTTCCGTATGGCGCTTGAAAGTATGTGCTTTGGCGATGTATTGTGTCGTCCCAACGACAAGAGTTCTCAAGTTTGTATGAATAAGCCCAGAGACGGCAATGTAATCCTAATCACGCGAGTTGCCGTCGCCCCATTAATGGGCATTCGTTCATCAACAACTAAAAGCGATAACCCATCTAGCAGCTGTGTCCCTTCGGCGCATCGAAGTGGTTCTGTACTAATTAAATTATTTATCCAGCAAGATCAATCCACCTCCTTGCACTGTGTATGCTTTACTGTCAGCTATAATACTGACTAGCTACACAATGCAAAGCAATGTAACTTTACCCAACCAAAATCAGCACGCGGTCAATTTCGCAATATAAATAGAGCTTGTAAATCAACGAAACTTTCTAGTTTTGGTTTTGTTGGTGATTAGGAAAGTGTCATTAAGACTATGATGAAACAGTAATTCCACGATTTCTTTTCATATTCAAAGACGCAGCAAAAGTAGCGGTGAAAACAGTAAAGTGCCAATCGAAATTGCGAAATAATCTATTTTCACGTGAAAACAACTCCAACGAATAATATTTATTCAACCCAGCAATGGTGGAATAATGAAGTTCTCCTGCTCAGCACGAGGTCGCAGCTACTAAAACTTGGAGTGGAAGCCGTACGCTGATGACGTCCTAATAAATAAATGTTTATGTATAGAAATAAATTGAATTGAGTTACGAGCTTTTACGGGCGAAAACGAAGGTTTGACTATGAGACGCACGTAGTGAGGGACTTCGGATTCATATCGAAAACGAATGGATCTTTAGCCTGCCCCCAATGCACAGGACACGGGCGCTTTTTACGATTGGCACCCACCGAAATGCGGCCGCTGCTGCCGGAGTTTGATCCCGCGACCTCGTCCTTACAGCGCAGCACCATACCCGCTAAGCCACCGCCGTGGATGCTTATGTATGCAACTACATAGGCTTCACAACAAAAAAAGAAACACAAAATGTAGGGTTGCTTTAACTTAGTTTGATGTCAGGTACTATGGCGCCCACCATAGTCCACATGTTTCTTTGGTACAGGACACTAAAACACCTAATGTTATCTGGTAAATATGGGTTGGAGAAATCTTCAGCGAGAGAAAAGACTTGCATAAGATGTGATCGTATTAGCCTATGACAAATTTTCATGTGTAACTGAAGAGCATTGTAAAGAAAGATAAAACAATAATAAATTGATGTCAGGAAGGTAATGCATCAGAAAGGGTAAATAATACAACAACAAGTCAAAGAGTAAAAACCAAATAGACACTCAATCTTTAATACTACAACAGCCTTGCCGATATAAATGCGTATATGCGTATATACAAGTTAACATCCTTGTGGCACCTCTAAAGCCATGTGTCCAGCCCAGTGGCTCGGACAAATGCTATTGTGGCACTTGTTATAAGGGCTGCGCTCATTGCATTACGCCAAGGTCCTAAATAGCGGCCTCGTATCGATGTTTTCAATACTAGAGACCAGATTATGTTGTTCGTGCGCTAAGCCGGATGCGCGCAAAATATATGATTATGTGCTTGGTACCTTACAATATTCGCAGTTTGTGTTATTATGACTGCTACCTATGAAATTTCTATAACTGTTGGTAAATGCGGCACCAAGGCAAATTCTGTGCACCATGCTTGTTTGACTTTTTTCAGCTTGTGAGGCATACGAAATATCATTTGTTGGTCCCATTTGTGTAGTCGCTTGTGTCGTCGAACTCGTTGGGTGCAGTGTCCCAACGTACGATTGCCTATTAGGCGACGAAGTAGGGCGTTTATGTCTGTTCGTGAGAACGGAATGCGTACTTCAGAAGCATTATTTAAGGCAGTTTTCGCCTCAGCATCTGCCTCTTCGTTGCCTATCACCCCGCAGTGTGAAGGTAGCCACTAAAATGTGACATTGTGGCTCATTCTATTTGCGTGGCCGAGATGCGCTGTAATTTTACAGCCACTGAGTAATACGGGCCCCGATTGAGGACACTGTCAATTGCTTAAAGAGCTGGATTGGAATCGCAGAATATAGTCCATGCGTGAGGAGGCTCCTCGGAGAGAAAGCGAAGTGCCTCCCGAATAGCAACAAGTTCTGTGGCAGTTGATGTTGACTTATGGTCTAGTTTAAACCACCGAACGACGATCATATGTGGGATGACGAAGGATGCAGTGGAGGCATATTGTTTGACACAGGCATCGGCATACACATGTGCAGTATCTCCGTGCTCTGCAGAAATGTGAAACTGGGTACATTACTTGAGGCCAATAGATACAAAGCATGATTTTTTTGTAGTTCAAGGGATCTGCAACGTAGCGAAAGGCTTAGGCAGAACCCACAGTGGTAAACTCGGAATACAGGCGTCAAACAATTTTGACGGCAGAAGATCCTGCGACGCGATAGAGTCCTTGAAAAGCTGTGACATGGAACGTTCATGGCAGGGAGCGATGACTGAGGATAGCATCTGTGTCGGGTCAATGCGCGAAGGTACATGCGAAGAGGTTCGCAGAGGAAGTGTACACCAATAGGGCAAGCATGAGCTTCCGCTACTTTTCCATTGCCTGACGGGCATCGTGGGATGTCCAACCTTGTGCGCAATGTTTGAGCTTGAATGCTCTCCAGCGTGCGCACAGAGCTAAGTCCACTGCTTGAGAGCGCCGGTATACTGTACCGCATAAACCCCATGAATAGCGCTTGGTACAATTGGAATAATGACGACTCTGAGGTCCCCCATCTTGTTCTTGCAACGAAGCGAAGGATATGAACAAAACTCTTCACCTTTGACTTCAGTTCGGCGACGTGTCTTGACCGAGATAATCCCCGGTCTATGACTAAGCCAAGGAATATGTGGTGTTTTACCGCAGGTATCGCTACTCCGTTAAAGATTATCGGATAACTGGCCATTCGTTTACGCGTGAATGCAATCACGGAACTTTTTTCTGTTGAGAGCTGGAGGCATTGAGGTCGCAGATACTTAGCTGTGATTGTCACTGCACGTTGAAGCCTAGCACGCATTTGAGTGCTGGTGGCTCCAGATGCCCATATGCACATGTCATCCGCATATGTGCTCATCTTCACTGTTTAATGAAGTTCAGATGCAAGGCCAATCAGTATAACATTGAAAAGAGTTGCACTGAGAACTCCACCATGCTGAAGACCTCTATGGATATTGTACAGTACAGTGTCGCCATCATTTGTCGACATATACACCGTGCGGCTAGTGAAGTAGCTAACAATGCATGCATGTCGCGGGCCACCGGCGTATAGATCTTCCAGTGCATCAAAGATTGCATAATTGAGTACAATGTCGTATCCACCCTTCATGTCCAGAAAAACAGCTCCATCTAACCGATGGCGAAGTCTTTCTTTTTAAACATTGGAGACATTGGAGATCAAGTCGACAACAGCACCAATGGAAGAACGGCCTCTTCTGAAACCATGCATAATATTAGGAAAGCAATTATTGTTCTCCAGGGACCATTCTATCTTTGACAAGCCTATTCTTTCCATTTGCTGACACAGCTGGCTAAAGAGATCTGTCTGGAGTAGGAAACCTCGTTAGTGCTCTTCCTCGGTTTAAGCAGCACTAGAATGCGACTGAATTTACAACTATCTGGAACATTGCCTGGCTCCAACGCTGTACTATAGAAAGACAGAACAATATGTCGTCATTCTTTGCCAAGATGGCATAGTGCAGCGTACTTGATTCCGTCAGGTCCTGGCGCCGATGAGCATCCGGAAACCAAAAGTGCAGCGTCAAGCTCTTGACTCGTAAAATATACTTGGAGACACTCATCAGATGACGGGGGCGTGGTGGGGACAAGGGATGAAGTCACTGCGTTAGACGTGTCCTCATTAAGTTTGCAGTAGTCCTCTGCTATCTCCAATTTGGTCCGGAGTTAAGGTAGATCCATTGCACGGAATGGGTATCTTTGTCGTGGAGTTGTCTGGAGACTTCGGATGACCCGCCACATCATAGATAGAGGCTGTCTTGTATTTAGAATGTCCTCCAATGCTCTCTGTCAAGCTTGTCAAAATGTCGAAGAACATGTCCTTGAGCTCGGCGAATGTTCGAGGGAGATCTGACGATTGCTTTTTTTCTGTATCGCCGTTCCGCGCGGCGACGACTGGCAGGTAGGGCCTCATTCTGTATGCCGACTGGTGGTCTGTGCCTTGGTACGCTAACTTTCCTGGTTTCGTCCCGCAGGGTGGATGCAATGATGTCCTCTATTTCGGATGGAGATGTTATACTCTGAAAGGTTGTGCCCACCGAGGTCTTAAATGAAATTTACTTTGTTGACGAATACAACGTGAGGCTGAACGGCGAAACCAGCTAAACTGAACGTAAGTTGGGAGGAGTTAACTACCATGCGTCTATATCGGTCATCCAGCATGCTGAAAACAGAAGGCTCCTTGATACAAACGTTGGCTCAAGACCACTGCTGTAGCATGTGCCATGAATAAATATAGCAGATCCGTCATTGAGCACATTTAGTCCGTGGCTGCACATGAAGTCGGTCAAATGCACAGGAATTCATCGCAATGCTACCCCACAGGGGATGGTGTTAAATTAGCGAATAACAATGTGAGGACTTTACGATGCTTACAGCAGACACACCAGGTGCGAGCAATCGATGCTCGCTCTTGGGTTGACGTATCCTCCAATCACTTTGGACGTGCGCAATATGCGTTTTGGGGTAAGGCATACGTAATCATTAGTAGTATGTGTCGGGACGTCGTATTTGAAGTATACGAGATGGCTGAGTGTACAAACTAATAATTTGCTTGAAGTTTGTCGTTAAGAGACCATAGCTGGACATATCCAGAAATTCTGAAAGAAGAATCCATATTATGTTCACAGATACAATAACTGAAAATCGTTACTTAAATACCCGCTGTCGGAAATCCGACAAACGACCACGTAGACCTCGAGCATTTTATTGCATTACAAGTGATTGGCGCATCCGTTCTTCAAACATCATCGACATACTTGCTTAGTCTAGAACCACTCGAGGTGGTTCCAGCACTTTGAGCAGTTGCAGGGCAGCCTTGCCAGCCAGTTTATTTTGGAGAATCCCGCGCAAAAAACCACCAAATCTTTCAACATACTCTTGACGTCGATATCACCCGTATTTTCATTCTGTCCAGCACGTGTCAGAGCGGAACATTAGGGCGTTCCCACAGGACTTGATGGTAAAGAGGGCCACTCAGTCTCCGATGTGTTTGGGGCCGATGACTAGTCGCCTTGCACTTTCGTAGAATACACAGGCTTTCAGGCACTTGTTCATTGATTCCTCAGATCAGGAAGGGTGGAAGCTACACTTGAGCCGGCGATCCTTCTACGCGAGGGCTGGGGTATCCTAGACGTCGGTATCTTGAACGGTGTCTGCGGTGGCGGATAGCCCTTGCCGCTTCCCTGTGTGTAAAATGAACCTTAAGCATCTTCTTTTGAATACCAGTTTCATTCATGATCTTTGGGTCTTTTTGACGTTGGGTCGTGGGCACCAGAACAATTTGGACTCTTTGCAGCAACGTTGCATTGGTGTCTCCATGAGGTCCACCACATCGTTTGGATGTTACTGCAGCCTTGCCAGCTGTGCTGACGGGACCAAATTTCACACGCTTATTATATTGTAAAGGCCTCGGCACATATGGACGTACCGAATGCCTCACATATCAAAGCTTGACGTGCATAGACAATGTTTCCGACTGGAACATTAGTTTCACACATCGGAATTGTCCGAAATGGCGAAAGCAGGGCACAGGAGCCGACGATGAAAGTAGTTTCGCGATGGCAGTGTCTGTAATATTAATGTCCACGTCGTATGTGATGCCTGTGGTCACTTCCTTGAAGTATGTGGGGAATGCACGAACAGGAATGCTTCCCAAGTGAGTGATGTTTTGCAGTGTTTCCAGTATTTGCGGTGTATTGACTTCCACCGAGAGGATCTTCTTTGGAGCGTTTATACGTATTTCGTCAGCTTGACCATGGGCAGTTCGTTTGAAATATTCCGAAAGGCTCTGCCTCGTCAATGAGTTGTAGTTGTCTGTTGTAGTTGTTGGTACGTATGGAATAGTGCATGACTGCTTGCCACTTGCCTTTTTATTTCCCTGACGAGAGGAGGGTGATGTCGTTCTTATCAATATCTTCGGATGTCGACTTGACGCCAAGGTAAAATCGATGTACGAGCCAATATCTTCAGTGGAGGAGCCATCAGATGATTTAATCGCGAGCAGGCTGGAGTCGGAGCGGTCACTCACGTCGGCGGCATAACGAAGTGTCCGTTCAGGACCCAATTGCTAGGCGGGCTTTGGGTCCCCGATTGCAGAGGACAACGTCCCCAGTTTTCTTGTCACTGATTGCAGAGATCACAGAAAATAAAATAGAAAATGCATAGAACTCAAACCTGAAGCTACTCGCCACGGTGACTTCTTCCTCCGATACATGTGCGGCGTATAACAATAAAAGCCTTAGTTTCGCCCGAAAGGCGAAGCACCGATTGTGATAGCAAATTACTAGACAGCTTTAGAAAGTAAGAATAGCAGTCTTTTAGGCCGTATAAACACGCAAACAATCGCTTACTCAATCATAGCCATGATAGAACGTGTAAGCGCGACTGAACGAGCACGTAAAAAGAAAAAGACGCACAGAGACAGCGCTGGCTCTGTGTGTCTCTTTCAACGTTCTAGTTCAGTCGCGCTTAGATATTTTCACGTGGCAGTGACGTATAAAGAACACAGTAGAAGTACTGTGAAAGACGAAACTTACTTTTATTGGGCGAAGCTGTGCCGAGAAAAACAGGCTACACTTGAAGAACGGCGACAGCAGCGGACACAGTCGGCGAACGTCAAAATCTGATCGTCGTGTGAAGCGCGTCGGCTTTAATACATCAGTCGTCGAAGGTTCCAGACTAATCGCTGGGACCCGCGTGTCTTCCACAATGTTCTACACCATTCACACCACGAAATGACATCAGATAACACAACGTTAGGTAAAACGAGACAGTGGATAGCACCATCAATAACTTTCGAGAATCTTCCGATACATGGAGGCGCGTCCTGCGCTGCGCGGTAACATTTGTTAGGCGGTGAAACGCGGTCGCCTGATAGAGATATACAAGTACACGTGGCAATACCGCCTCTTGAAGAGCATCGACCCGATGATCTAAACAAACGAAAGTAATCAACAAAAACACCCCCAACAGGGAAGCAACAAAATAAGGATGTTCGTAAGCGCGCGTAAAACGGAGATGAAGGCCGTCTTTTCGCGATCTTTCTCGTCGTCTTCTATTTGCCAGTAGCCAGACTTGAGATCCGTCGACGAGAAATATTTGGCATTGCAGAGCCGAATAAGTCGTCTGTCTGTGCGAGGGGGTATACGTCCTTCTTCGTGGTTTTGTTATGTTGACGGTAATCTAGGCAGAAACGTAGGGTTTCGTCTTTTTTCTTCACCAAGACTACACGAGATGCCCATGGCCTTTTCAACGGCTGGATGTTGTCGTCGCGCAGGATTTCGTCGACTTCTTGGACAATAGCTTCACGTTCTCGCTTCGAACCTCTGTAAGGACTCTGGCGGAGTGGTTGAGAGCACTCTTCGGTCATTATGCCATCCTTTGCGACTGGTGTTTCCCGAATCCTCGATGACGTCGAAAAGCAGTCTTTGTATCGGCGAAGCAGACTTCTGAGCTGTTGCTGCTTAATCATTGGGAGACATGGATTTATATCGAAGTCTGGTTCGGGAACTGTGGTCGTCGGGATAGATGAGGCAGAATCCGAGAGGAAAAGCACACTGCTGGTTTCCAGAATTTCCTCGATGTATGCGATCATCGTGCCCTTGTTCATGTGCAAGTTGGTCAGCCACACTTTTGTTTTTTCTCCGTGCAGTCGAGCGATTGCTCTTGCGATGCAAATTTCACGGTCGAGTTGTACACGTTGGTTACCCTCGATGACGCTTCTGCACCAGCGGGTGTTTCGGTGCTGACGGAAATAATAATGCTGGAGTGCGGTGGGATGCTCACTTGACCTTCGAGCACACTCAAGGTGACATCGAGAGCTCCGACAGCGTTATCGCTTTCGACTTCAGATCGATGATTGCGCCGTGTTGGTTCAGGAATTCCATGCCGAGATTGACGTCTCGTGAACACTGTTGCAGGCTAAGGAAGTTGGCAGAGCAGGGTCCCGTCATGAATTCTTCCGTTCCAGTCGGCGTAATGAGGTGCCCTCCAGCGATAAGAATTTGAGGGCCTTACCTCGCAGTCTTAACTTTCTTCAACTGGGTGGCGATGTGTCCACTCATGATAGAGAAATCGGCCCCTGTGTCGACTAAGGCGCTGACTGCGTGGCCATCGAGAAACACGTCGAGGTCGGTGGTTCTTTGTCTTGCATTACAATTAGGTATTGGCGTCGGATCACAGATGCGTCGCGTTGACCTGTGGCTGGTACGTGGCGTCGGCAGCTCGTCTTTCGTGGGCGTGTTGTTTGCTTCCGGACTTCGTCGGGACTGTGGCGTGTCGTTATTATGTCGTCGAGAAAGCCTCTTCGGCGTCTTCGTCAGCGGCCGAGGATCTTGGTCAGTTCGACGAACAGCAACCGCACTTCTATCGGTTGCTGCTTTTTGTTTTCCGGACATGAGCTCGCAGAGCGGCCCCGGCCTGGGCCAGTGTATGGACGGCGCTGCGGTGACGGGTAGCGGCCTGGTGAAGGCGAAGGGGACGGTCGTCGAGAGCTCCAGTGAGTAGCGGCGAGGTAGTCGGCGATATCACGAGGTCGTTCGACAAGCTGTGGTTGCGGCGCGTTAACGCGTACCCGCGCAGACCCATCTCCAAGTATGGACATTGTCGGTAGACGTGACTCGCTTCTCCGCAGTGGTAGTAGAGGGGGTTGTGGTCAGGAGCGCGCCAGACGTCTGTCTTCCTCGGGTAGCAGCGCTGGGGGACGGATTTGCGTGCTGGCGGCGATGGCGGTGGACGACAGAATTGTGGCGTTACAGGGCTCTGGCACTGAAGCGGACGCGGACCTTGACGTTGACGACGTGCGACGGCGGCGTAGGTCATCGCTTCAGGCTGGGGCTGCGATCATTTTGATTGCACCTCAGTAGCTCCAAGCAATCGGTGAACCTCTTAGTTCACGATGTTGGCGATCGAGGCCACTTGAGGTTGCGATGATGGCAAGACCTTGTGCAGTTCTTCGCGAGCAACGGCCCTTATGGTCTCTTGAAGGTCGTGGGAACCCAGTCCTTGGATGGCACACAGCGGCGTGAGCACTTCTCGGTTACACTGCCGAGTTGGCATTTACAGAATTTTTTCGATTGTCTATGTCTCTATAGAAAACTCAGCTACAGTCTTCGGCCGGTTGCGAGTCAGTCCGGCGAAAAGTTCTTGTTTGACGCCCCACACCAGGAAGCGGATGATTTCTTATCCTCCGACATTTCCGCGCTGGCGCGCCTGAAAAGAAGGGACATCCCCTACATTAAGATCGCTATGGTCTCATTGGGAAGCTGTACTCGGGTTTCTATTAATGCTTGGTCGCGCTCTTTACGCACGACGCTTGTAAATGTTTGCAGGAAGTCGGTTCAGAACAGGTCTCACGTCGTTAAGGTGGCTTCTCGATTCTGGATCCACGTCCTGGCCCCGTCTTCCATTGCGAAATAGCCAAGTCCTAGCTTGTCGTCGCTGTTCCAGCTGTTAAACTAGCGACCCTATCATACGTCTCCTAGCCAGCTTTCTGGGTCCTGGAATGTGGAACCGCGGATCGTCAGTGGCTCCCTGGGCTGCTGTAAAACTATTGGGGGCGTTGTGGCTGCCATTGGGGCTGTCTTCTTGGTCGTCTCTGGACTATCTTCTTTCACGATTTTCTTGATCGCCTCTGGTAGAAGTCCGTGTTTCGGGGGCAGCTGCTGTAGCCCGCGGCTTGCTCGACGTTCCGGCACGACGTTGGTGTTGTCTTTGCGGTCTGGGCATGGATTACGGCTTGTCGGGCGCGTCTGGTACATGAACCTAAAGCACATCCACCAGATGTCACGTGGTAGTGACGCATAAAGAACACAGTAGCAGTACTGCGAAAGACGAAACTAACTTGTACTGCGCGAACCTGTGCCCAGAAAAACACTCTACACTTAAAGAACGGCGGGAGCGGCGAACACAGTCGGCGATGGTCAAAATCTGATCAGTGGGGCTAGCGCGTCGGCTTTTACATATCAGTCGTCGAATGTTCAAGACTATTCGCTGGGACCCATGCGTCTTCGACAAAGTTCTACACCATTCTCGTCACGCGATGAAATTAGATAGCACAAGGTTTCGTAAAAACAGAGAGCGGATAGAACCATCGATACCTTTCGAGAGACTTCCGATACATGGACGCACCTCCTGTGCTGTGCGATAATATTTGTTAGGCGGTGAAGCGTGGTCGCGCGATAAAGTTAAACAAGTACACGTGGCAATATTTGCTCACCGATTCGAACAAATACCCGCCCGTGTGGTTTAATAAGTTAACAAGCACGGTGTCACGCGCGCAGAGGAGAACATGAACAGATTTCCATCAATAAGCCCGGAAATTCACTACCAAAATGTTGCAATGAGGTATTGCGGTAGCATCAGCGAGCACCATCGTGCATCTCGCTTCAACGCGAGCAAAACGTCGAAAGCCCAGGGCATATGAAGCTACCGGCACTATACGGACCCTGCAAGCACCGCAGTTCGCTTGCAAGACATGGCGCCCGCATGGCCGCACCCTAAGGAGCAGCCGCCGGAGAAGGATGCCCCCTTCCCTTGCCTCGACCACGTGCCTCATGTGTGACAAGAGAGGGCGCGCTTCCGGCCCGCCTTCCTTGATCGCACACCCGAGATTGTACCTATTCAGCCGTTTTCGCTGACTCAGCCTCTCTCATTTTCACTCGCACATGCAACATACGGCGTGCAGTGACGATTTTATCACTTTTGGACTTTATACGGAGCCTCACGGTAACGGTGACAGCAGAACTACGCCTGAAGCGTCCGTATAATTGATATTGCAACAAAATAAACATACAAATTAAGAAATAAAATTTGCATAAAAATTCTAAACAACGACACACACGCAGTAATGGTTCCTGAAAACGTAGAGTGTATATATGTTCAGCAATAGAGGTCCTGTATAAACTTGAAACCTTCTTGTATTTTTAAAATGTTCCGTGGATTATAATATTACGAAACACAGTTTTCCCAATGCACGGAAACATTGCGATCACTTTGTAAAAGTAAAGGCGATGTCACACCTTGCATTAAACATGGGATACAATAGAATGGAAGGTTTTTTTTAGACGAATAGATTTTAAGCATGAAAGCATCTCGCCATAAAGCCACGTGCTCCTCGCAAAAAAGATGTTCCTATGCCACCAGACTTCATAGTACAGGTGTTCTTTTCCTTTGTTTCCTTTTGCGTTTTCACAAAGCATGTAGTTTTGTAAAGGTGTTTGCATCGGAATGCATTGTGATGTTGTCGCCTCTGGTACGCCTGTGTGCTCCCGTAAGTACTGATTCTTGGAGCCGTGGCTCTTCCCTATCTATATTCGATGTGCATTCAACATGACTGATGTTCAGGTATTTAAAGCGATTGAAAGCTTGCAATAACTGAACTCAATATAGAATCGCCGTATTCAATTTCTGGCCTCCAGAGGTCGTAGCGATGGGCGTTAGCACAACACATAAGGTCATCTGGCGATTACAGCGTCACTGGACATAATAATTGAAGCTGGTATTGCATTGCTAAAGATTGAAAAGTTTGTTCAGCAACACACGGTAACCCTCTCTACCAGGCCAGTGTACGGATCCCTGCAACACTTTCCAGTCATGGATGTTTATGCTTGTCATAAGGATACTGACGATCGAGAAAGCAGGAATAAGTTCGGTTTATTTTAAGTATTTGCAGGCATTAGGCCAATAAGGGGGAAATAATGTAAACAAACACAAATTTTAGTCGAGAGCACCATGACAGCAAAATGAGATAAAAGTTCTAAGTCGTATTGCACACACACGCAGCCTGCTGGTGTGATTGAATTTTTTCCTGCCAGTGGCAAATTGGCTTACTTTTTCTTCGGGTCCATTTATTTTGTGTCGTCAACTCCCCAGCACGAAACGTCAGTCCCTCTGTCCCGGTCGCAGCCAGCTGCACATTTGCTTCTCAGAGAAAGGACTGCTTATGCAGATGAATCATGATCTCGATAATGGTACCGACGAACTTATTCAGAATGACCGAGGAGTCCTGCTTTCTCACTGCCGAAATTTTCGCAACTCACCAAAAGGCACAATGCCCTATAGGGACGTGGATACTATAACGCCGACACGATACCTCTCCTTGAAGTACAGGTTCATTGAAGAATAATGGCGTGCCGTACGGCGTAGGCGGACGGTTAGTCCCTTACGTCTAGCACAATAACTCAGAAATTTGTGTGCGATTGCGGGGAGTTTCTTGCATAAAGCAACGGCACTAGGCGCTTCGGTGACCTTATCAAACACGGTGATACACTCCAGCAATTGATTTTCTTGTTGTGTTACTAAATGACATTGCTGGAAACGCAGAGCAAGATCATATATCGCAAAACGGCGCGGTTTATGTTCTTTCCTCTCTACTTTCCAACAAACGATTTGTATGTATACTAAGTGCCTAAAAAGGCACAAAAGAAAAAAATACTCACCAATCTGTCACTTTAAATTTTATCACAGAATGTTGAAAAGTTATCTTCAAAAGTAAAGATGGATTACATCGAAATACAAGATGTAGCATAAGCTTCCCTTCTAATGCCAGAGAATTTTATTTCTGCTTGTCCATGTGTATAGTGCTGGCACTATAAGCAAACGGACGAACCCAACCGGCTGGATTAACTGTGCCAGTCCA
The DNA here is from genome assembly GCF_050947875.1 of Dermacentor variabilis. Classification (NCBI taxonomy): domain Eukaryota; kingdom Metazoa; phylum Arthropoda; class Arachnida; order Ixodida; family Ixodidae; genus Dermacentor; species Dermacentor variabilis. The sequence continues at coordinate 127,669,559 of NC_134575.1, read as the reverse complement.
AAGGCAATATTTGAAGATGATGTGTCACTGAAATGTGCAAACACACAAAGAATGTTTCAGCTAAGGCGCTGCAAGCATTAGGAAAGGTTCTTTCTCGTTGACTGAAAAATATCCGTGTGTTTTGCTGCATGAGTTTCTGTGCCTTTACCTGCTGCATGCTGCAGTCACATGATTGACGAAGGGAGAAATGGTTTATCTAGAATGAAGTTAGAAATATTCAACCACATACTCTTTTCTTATTATCCGTTGCTGCCACCCGAGCAGGAATAATGAAAACTAAGGATGTTAACAAGTAAAATGTTTATATCGAACACAAAAGTATTCGTCAGTTTTCCATATGTCTGCGTACGACATATTCATTAGTATTTTTGATATGTTTGAAATAGTACACATATCTTAAGCAAGGCCTTGCGTCATGGCCTAATACGATTGCATCAACGAAAAGCAAGCGTTATCTAATAAGGCAAAAAAATGACATCCCATCAAAAAATTATTCGCACAATAGCACGCAACATAAAACTAACATAAGAAAAAGTACACAAGGCAATATAATACTAAAGGTTCACGAATATCAATGCACGACATAGTGGGATTACAAATGTGAAAACTGCCATGCCCGTTGCTGGATCGCCGCTAGTCGATGTAGGATAAAAAATAGGTATATAGGCTGGCCTCAGTTCAAGTCTAATATCTATAATAAGCTACCAGTTCACAGACAATGAATGATGTGTTAACCCACATATTATTTGTTTAGAGAAATAAATTAATGATCGTGCCGCAACAACACCCTATCGACAGTACAAAATAAATAGGTGAGCACATAGAAAAGTACGCTAAGGCAATAGGACGAAAATACTGAACGGGTCAAGCGCTAAAACGTTCCAAGGAGAGCACGAGGCCAGACTGCGAAAACGTCTAGAATATATCTGGTCGCATTTCCTGCAACACGTGAAAAGAGAGCAAATGCAAACTTTGAGATCTCGTGCGCTCTGCGTTCGACGGCTGCGTTCACGAGCACCAGAGCCAACAGCTCCAACTCGCTGCAGCCCGCCGCGCATGTCCGATTGCACTTTCCACGTGGGGAAGGAGTCGAAGGCCGAAGCTACACCTGCCTGCGGCCACCATGCCTGCGGTGATACATTTAATTAATTAATCATGGGGTTTTACGCGCCAAAACTACTTTCTGATTATGAGGCACGCCGTAGTGGATGACTCCGGAAATTTCGACCACCTGGGGTTCTGTAACGCGCACCTAAATCTAAGTACACGGGTGTTTTCACATTTCGCCCCCATCGAAATGCGGCCGCCGTGGGCGGGATTCGATCCCGCGACCTCGTGCTCATAAGGACAACACCATAGCCACTGAGCAACCACGGCGGGTCACGGGTGATCCAGAAAGTTCGTCAAAGTCCTATTCTGCGTATGGCTATGTATGAAAGTGACGTAATAATAACGTCGTCGCTGACATCGGCGTTTTCCAACCAGGCTTTACTTTGGCGCCGACAGCAAGCTTTCGCGGGAGAGAGTTGCTTTGTGCTTCCTCCCGCTTCGCTGTGAACTAGTTATCCATGAATAGAGTACACAGGACGCCATTAGCTACGTCTGGTAGCCAAGCCCTCCAGTCCACCACAGATTGCGTCCAAGATAGGGTGCGCGCTAGCACACTCAGTCGCCTCCACCGGAGTAGAAGAGGAGATACCTGTCCCGCCCCCTTTCTTCTACCAAGCAGCAATCTGCCCCTGCGCATCCCCTTTCGTCGTCACGTGACGACATGCTGCACACACTCTCCACCTTTCTCCGCTGCGTGCGTGAGAACGCGCCGATGCATCGAGACAGCTTCCTTCTCGGCTAGCCGTCGCGTGCTTTCTTTCGCACTCACACCACACGGCGCGCTTCTGCGGCATTGTCACACTTGCGCTTTATAGGAAATATCACCGCGATGGCGTCACGGGAAAGTCGTCACGATTCTCCATATATTTCTTATCGCCATAATAAGCATTTCCGACTTACCTCACGCCGCAGAAACCAGGGACGCTATAACGTAAAACTATTCCAAGGTTTTATAGACTAGTTCTGCAATCAGTCCTCCGCGATTAGTCAAAATCTTTTTTGGACCACCCCCACTTCACCTGTCTCTCACGCGACGTCATGAAAGCCACGCCAGCTCCCCATCTGATATGACGTGTATACACTGATTATGCATGTTTCGACCGAATAAAAAAAAATGGTTATTTCTCATTTTACGCCTGTTCGCCATTAACCCTCGGCTATTGGTCAAAAGCTTGCGGGCTGCACCAACTTCACTTGCCTGTCACGTGACGTAACAAAACCGCAACTCACTCCTTCAAAATGACGTGTACGCGTTAAAGATGCATTATAATATTCCGAAAAAAACTCAATTTTCTTCTGAATAGCCGCAGGCTGCACCGTTCCGAATCGAATAAAAGACGGCTGCCGCCGATCGCTCAGGGACTGCATACTCGCACCTGCCGGAGAACATGTGCTTATTTGCGTACAATAAAACTTTTTGCGTGGACATGTAACGTGTTCGAGCACTTTCGCCACGCTAACGACCTAGTTCTGCCAACTCTTCTTCGCTGAGAATACGTTTTAGCGTCATTCATAAGCTTCCGCTGCATGCCGCCGCGATTTTCGACGCAGCTACATCAAGCTTTAAGTAAGGGTAAGCGGACGAAACACAGACGCCGGCACCACCCTCTTCATCCGGTTATCTATTTTCAGAGCCGTGGCTCGGCCCCATCGAATCCATCTCCCCTTGAGCATACTCCTGCCTTCTTGTCAGCCAATCAGATAAGGCAAGCCGCTCACTGTAACCAATCTTATTCGTTTTTAAAGGAAACAAAAGTGACCTCCTATAAACGAGGAAAGTGTGTGATTGGTCTGTTCAGATAACCCTGCGGGTCACCGCCCGATGATTACGTCGGCTGTTACACAATTTTGACGTCAAGAAATTGGAATCAAAACATATTTTTGCGCACAGTTTTGCGCATAGTTTTTGCGCACAGTTTTAGTAAGCACGACAATTGTGTCTGCACTGGCTGCTTCAATTTTTGTAATCAAAATTCATGCCTTCCTAAAAGAGACGTTATGGCCTTTCCACAAGTGCAAGTGCAACAGCCAGTGGATCTGTGTTTCAATAAAGTTCAGTGTTGAGCCTGATTAAACCATAATCAACCTAGTGTATAAAAAATATATTAGCGCAGTTGCCAAAAGGCGAAATGGTGAACTACAGCTTTGTGGAACAGGATAATTTAGTGAATACTCTCCAACGCTTGGTTATTTCTGTAGACCACGGTTCTTATGTAACAGGTTATATCTCTCCAGAACAGTGTCTATTTAATTTGCAGCTAATAATAAAATAATAACATTTTGCTGCGCGTTTATTGCAACATTACCGCATTGCATGGCCTGTGCATCCTTTAGTATGCCCAATGTTTTCTGCCACAAAAATAACTGCCATGCTTATCTCCTTTTTTCTCAGAAAGGCTGCTTACACGTCCAATGAACTAGTTATAAAAATGGACTATGTTATGATCCTTGCGTTGTTTGTTTCACCACTGCTTTCCTACGGCCAAGGTGAGTGTTTTTCCTATAAAAATGAATAGCTTATTAGTAATTAACTTCTACCAAAACATGAGGCCACCAACAATCCATTTTTGAAGTGTCCAGATTATTGAAACCGCACGAACTAGCAAGCAATAAATTATGGAGAATAGCGTTTATTTATTAAGAAAAAATATGACCCTTTTATGGTAAATATGCGATTGGTAGTTCATGGCTAATAATGCCAGCCAACTGCTGGTATTGCCTTAATGTTACCAAAAAAAGTCCCAGTTTCCCCGAAATCTGAAGCATCGATTGCGTTAGCAGATTAGCAGACAGCTATACGAAGTAAGGATATTAGTTTTATTGGCCTTATAAACTGGGAAACATTCACTTACTGAGTAAAACAACTCCAGCAAAAAGGGGGAAATCAAGTCTAAAAATAACGAAACACGCTAAAAACATTAAGTCTACAAAGAAAGCATCCAATTCAGACACGACATAATGTTTCAAGGTCTGCAGTGGAGTTGCGAGATAAACTACAGGTAGGGATGGGGTTCAGCGCTCGGAGCGAAGAGGTGGTGCCGAAGACGGGCACCGTTCAAGAAAAATCCTGGTGCCCCCAAGGGGAACAATTGCGATCACATAATGCAGGAGTAAGTCCGGCTGTGACGTTGGGAGCATGGGCAGGTGCCCTTGGCACGGTAGAGATCTCGACGCTGGACACAAAGTCCAGCGGTTTCACCTGTGCTCCTGGTGCATGGGCTTTATTTCTCTCATGTCGATGAGCACTGTGCTGCGTGCGATCAGGAGAACCCGGTGACCACGTGCCTCTTGAACGTCGCCCTGGTGCATTAGAAAGAACGAAGCACGGGCCTCACGCCCGACGATTTCCCTCTTGTGCCTGGAGCACTGGCGCCCTGTTTACTCCACGCTGGCTTGTTGTTGCTCTTACAATTCTTTCTTTGGCGCGCTCGCGCAACTGCTGCAGCGTCTCGTCATCGTCTTTACATGGCCGACCCACTCCGATCACGCACACATAATAAGCACGTGTAATCATACGCACATGAAGATGAATGTGGTTTGTCAATTAATTGTATATTGTAAATGTTGTGTTGGTGATTGTTGAATGTATTTGTTTGCCATGAATTGGTTTTCTGCCTTTGTATTTCGAAGTCGCAGCTTGCGCATATTATGTCTGTGCCATGTGAATTATGCGTTCTGAAATATGCTTATGGCATCTGCACAGTGCTATACCAGTTGCTGCGTAATGCCTTTTGTTTTTGTGAAACTGCCTAAACGCAGCTTTTATCGAACTATCCTTTACCACTTCTTCCTATATTGGTATTTATCATAGCGTAGAAAATTAAATAAACCAAACGACAGTTGGTTTCTGCTATTTCTATTAAGAATGTAAGTATCAATTCAGACAGAGAAAAATAATGAAGAGAAAGGGAAGGCAGGTAAAGAAGACAAGCGTCTGGGTCGCTGCAGTTTAATGGAGTTAAGGAAGGAAGGAAGGAAATAAGAAGATGAAAGTCGGCACTGCGCAAACAAAATAGGATACGCAGCATAATTACAAATGGTCACTGACGCCAATCTTCTTATAAAATCGCTTTTCATAGTAACAGCGGCAGCAAAATTTTGGCCCATTCTCTAATTCAAATTGACAAATTTGCACTCTCGTGGTAAAAACAATGTCACTCGAAGGGAGAAGGAGTGCAAGCGATAGCAAGCACGCGGAAACCTGTGCTCCTAGGCAGCCTAAACAGCACTGCTGACGTTACAAGGAGTTATATATATACCCTATGGAACGTTGAGTGCGTATGTGGTGAATCTGCGTTCTTGGAGCTTCGGTAGCATTGTTACCGCTACGATACACAAGTTCAAATGTAAACAGACAAGCGGAAAAGGCGTCACCAGCCACGGCGCCGCCGATCTCTGACAGCTGTAAGGTTCAGCTTTGAAAAACTGCCAGGAATGCGCCAAGAACACTGTCGCCCAACGAAGTTGACTGAGTTATACCAAAAGACACTTCTAAATGCAACCATATTTGGTGTCAGGCATGTGCGATTCGTATTCTATGGTATCACTGAGTCGTAAAACAAATGATGCCTGAATATTCTCGTTCCCGCAAATATATACAATAAAGAGTAAGAATAAATGAGTAATACAATCCTTTGTAACCTTTATAACCTTTCTTGGCCTACTTTCCTAGCCACTCATCATCATCATCGCCTGGCTGCTCCCACTGCAGGGCAATGGCCTCTCCCATATTTCTCCAACCACCACAGCCTTTTGCTTATTGTGGCCATGTTGTCCCTGCAAACTTCTTAATCTCATCCGCCCACCTAACTTTCTGCCGACCCCTGCTACGCTTCCCTTCTCTTGGAATCAACTCCGTAACCCTTGAAGACCATCGGTTATCTTTCCTCCTCATTACATGTCCTGTCCATGCCCCCCCCCCCCATTTCTTTTTCTTGATTTCAACCGAGGTGTCAATACCTCGCGTTTGTTCCCTCACCCAATCTGCTTTTTCTTACACCTTAACGTTACACCGATCATTCTTCTTTCCATAGCTCGTTACGTTGTCTTCAATTTAAACAGAATCCATTTCGTAAGCCTGCAGGTTTCTGCTCCTTAGGTGAGTACCCGTAAGACACAGCTGTTTTACACTTTTCGCTCGAGCGATAATGGCAACCTGCTGCTCATGATCTGAGAAAGTCTTCCAAACGCATCCCAGCCAATTCTTATTCTTCTGATTGTTTAAGCATCATGATCTGGATCCGCTGTAACTACCTGCCCATAGTATGCGTATTCCCTTACTTCTTCCAGTGCCTCGCTACCTATCGCTAACTGCTGTGCTGTTCCGAGACTGTTACACGTTACTTGAGTTTCCTGCAGATTAATTTTTAGACCAACCCTTCTGCTTTGCTGTTCCAGGTCAGCGAGCATGCATTGCAGTTGGTCCCCTGAGTTACTAAGCAAGGCAATATCATCAGCGAATCGAAAGTTACTAAGGTATTCTCCATTAACTCTTATCCCCAATTCTTCCCAATCCAGGTCTTTGAATAGCTCCTGTAAACACGCTGTGAACAGCAATGGAGAGATCGTATGCCTCACGCTTTTCTTTAACGGAACTTTGTTGCATTCTTTATGAAAGTCTACGGTGGCTGTGTAGCCGCTATAGATGTCTTTCAGTATTTTTACATACGGCTTCTCTACACCCTGATTTCGCCATGCCTCCATGGCCTCTGAGGTTTCGGCTGAATCAAACACTTTCTCCTAACCAATAGGTAGGAATAAAAAGGGCAATGTATCAGATCTTGTGGATTTGGGTCATGGTGAATATGTGACGTACGTATATGGTGCACATTTCTTCTGTTGAGCCCACCAAAGAACAGTATAATATAGCGGCTCAAACCATCTAGCGCTGAATGTCAAATTTATATTGATAAGCAATGTAGCGTAGTTGTGACACAACCTATTGCCACCACAGACCCGCGTCATGTGTAAGGTGCGTATGCCGCCGGCAGCTTTCTCGCGCTTCCTCTCTCTCTCCAACGTTATGTCCTGGGGCATGCTGGATCATTCAGCAGCTCCGCCCCCAAGTGCATGCGTGACGCGTGTGTTAATATACATTCAGATAGGCTTTGTCTGACTATTGATGACATGTGTGCAATGGCGCCCTAGCACCAGATAAACCTTAAGGGATTTTTTTCCATTGATGAGTGGCCCATACCGAGTGATACATACATAGATGTCCAAGTTGGCGTCAAGAAGTTCACTAAGAATAGGCACATAAGCAGTGGTATATGTCGAATAACACAAGCTGCCGGAAAACGGGTTAGGTTAGGAGCTGCACACACCCAGTGTGATGCACCCACTCACCCAAGATGTTGCCGAGTTTACTTTTAAACAAGGTTCGCTCAACACAAGAGGCTGAAGCTCAAATGGAAATCAGCGTGAAATTGCCTCGCGACTGGCCACTCCAGGCACTTTGCCTGTATTCGTCGGCTTCTTTCACGCTCGGAAAAACACTTTTATGTAGCGCGCATTGAGCAACAGAAATCTGTATCGGGAGTTTTTTATGTCGCTCCACAATTCTGTCATTGACATTTTTTCATATAGTTAGAATATTTCAGAAGTCGAATAATTCATTGACAATTTACTTAAATACACGGAATGAAGAAAACAGTTTAAGTATCTCCAAGCAAAGGAAAACAACATTACTTTTGTTCTTTCCAGACACGTGGAATTGACATATTATTAAATTCTGACTAAAGTTAGCTGGAACACCCTGTTAAAGTTTTACGAACCACCACGTACGGTTTTACTCGCTAGACTGACGCCGGCTGTGCTTGGTCTTATCGCCACAGCCTAGTTAATACAGTGCTTTGGTGTGCTTGGTATTAAATTAAGCGCAAGTGAATTCACGAGATGAGCGGAAGCGCAAACGTGGTCGGCCTGCACGGTTAAGCCACCTAGTGGGGCAGAGCTTATCCACGCAAACACAAATGTAATATGGCCGTAACCAAGTGTGTTTTACGTTGCGACTGGCGTTGAATTTCAGCAGCAACACGACTGCAGCGCAGCCGACGTGTGCAGCGCGTGATAGAAGATTGAGCGAAATTGCATCTAGTGCAGCCGTGGAAGCGTTTGAGTAAGACAGTGGTGGCCAAATATCAGAGTTGGGATGGATCGATGCTAAGAAAGTCGCAATTTCAAAGCGAATTCGATGGCGGTTGGCGTTGGCGAGTATATGGCTAGAACCGGTGCGTAGAAAGTCACACATGTAGACCACGAAAGTATAATATTAATGCCGTAAATGTTGCCACACGAGTTGGCGAAGAAATGAGAGCAGAGTAAGCCCCTCTGAGGGTCGCCTTGAAACCTATTATGAAAACCTATTTCGTTCATGACGTAACAGTTTTGGTACAGGTGCCCGGTAAATTAAGTAACGACAGACCCGGAACCATTTATTCTTTGACGGAGTCGTCACCTAGCACCTTCGCCTACTGACATGTCGAACGACGCAGGCGCTCAGGGCCTGATGAGTACCGCTCCGTCATCAATGCCTGGTGGTACGTGGTGCTACTGTCGAGGAGTTCGGGTTTTCGCCTGGAAAGCATGTGATAATGTGGACGAGTAGCTTAGGCATTACCAATAGCTAAGCAAGTCTACAGGCTGGGACACTACCGACCAACTAATTAAACAACGTTGTCTTCGCGCTCACTGACACTGTCCTGATGTGTTTAAAAATAAAATATTATTAACGATGCGGCCGTGTTTCGTCGTTAGCTTAAGAAATGCTTCAGTAATTCGGAAACATGTAAACACACAAGACACACCCTGGCACAGAGAGCAGATCTACCGGCTCATATGTGCACTACCTACATCGAGGAGATCTTGAAATTCCGCAAGCAAGCCAACGCAGTAATGACCGAGGACGAAAAAGTGGACGCTTGCTTAAGTACACAGCAGACAATGCCTACAATTTTCTGAACGGCAAGGACAGGATCGCTTCACTTTCTGATGTCATGAAGCACTGCCGTATGTTGGAGGCACTGACAATGCATCAAATAAAGCCAATTGGCTTTATTGGCCGATGTTAACCATGTGACGAGTGTCGCACATGAGCTCGTCATTGGACCTGGCGTCGACTATAAGGCAGATCTCCCACGAAAAGTTTTACAGGCTCAACTAGGCAATTGCGGCCTGCATGATGTCTCTGGCACGTCCTTTTTCTCATCGCCGCTCCTTGACCTTCAAATGTATGGCATCCGTTTGTCTACGTCGCAAATTTATAAGTGTACCCAGACGCACCAGTATCTCGAAGTAACTACGCTTGGGATACTAGATCTGAGCCTTACTCTCGTTATGCTCGTTCCTATGGACGCTAACAAGTGACAGTGCTCTGCGTTACGACCCAGTGGTTTGTCGTAAGCGTGCATAAATACTTGACTTTACTGCAGACTACCGCAAAAGCCATCCACTTGCTACACGCGGCGGCTTTCGTGTTCACATATCACATTTTTTTTTCTCATCTTTAATGGCCTTGGAACGATCAACTTGTAGCCCTAGCACCCTACACCCACTAGCCTTCAATGGCGCAATCGTGTTCTAGGAGCTACGTTTAGCAAAAAAGCTTCCGGAGCCCAATCCTGCATCCTACCGTAGCGTGACGCCACCTCCTCTTCCTCGGCAGCACCGGTCTCCTTCAACACAGCGTCATTAAAAGTCACAACCGCTGGAACACTAGAAGTCCCAGCCTATGGAGGTGAGGTCGCTGGAAATTCTCTGCTGAAATATGTGCTCCCCGCCTGTGTTTATGTCGAATAACAAAGTGAAAGTCCTTGCTGACGACTTGTGTACATTGACATTAGTGGACACGGGTGCTGTCGTTTCTGTGATGAACCTTGTTTTTAAAGGACTATTATGACTGAAAGTGGTATTTCAATGGAACTAATTGGAAACATTGTGGCATGAGCGGGAATTCGATCCGGCCTGTTGGTGTCACTGGATGGTCAAGTTTTTGAGAGTGAATTTACATTTCTCCGCCGATCCTCACATGATGTTATATTAGGTACTGATTTCCTGCAGATCTGCGTTGATTGCAGAACAGGAGAAATGTTTGTAAGTGGCAACATTTCATACGAGTTCATGCGGTATTCTCCAGGCGAGGACGCTGTATTTCATGCCTGTGCGGACAGTCTTGTGCCTGCTTTGTTAGATGTGTGGGTTCCGGATGGCCGTGGAAGTATCAACCATCAGGACTTCTACCCCGCAGTAGAGCCTCTACATTTAACGTGCATGAAGAACACTTTCTACCACATTGCCTCGTGTCCGTGGGTGAGCGGCGCCCTCAATATGGATTGTCCCCCCTTGAGGCGAACACGCCGTGCTACCTCCTGGCATGAAGCGGGTACCACTCAAAGACTAAATGACTCAAACATTATTCCTATGATGAGCAAGACAATCAGCATGGACGAGCGCCATATATTAGTGAACGTTCGTGCTATGCACCTAAGTATCTTCGACTTGGCCCAGGAGGACAGCGCACCGTCCATTCCTTCGTCTCGCACCAAGCACATAATTACCACGGGGTTGGCGCAGCCCGTTCGACAAAGCCCTATCGAGTATGACCGTCAGAGCTCAAGGCCACAGAGGAGCAAGTTCGCGAAATGTTAAAGAAATGAGTAATACAGGAATCGCCTAGCCCGTGGACTGCTCCAGATATACTTGAGGAAAAGAAGACCCTACTCGAAGATATTGTGCCGACAACCGCCGTCTCAATTCTATTACCAAGAAAAAGGTTTACCCTCGTACAAGGATAGAGGACGCAATGGACTGCTTTCCTTCGGCGTCTTATTTTTTTCCTGTTCATTTGCGATCGAGGTAGTGACAAATCCCAATGCACCCGCCGTGGTTGCTCAGTGGCTATGGTGTTGGGCTGCTGAGCACGAGGTCGCGGGATCGAATCCCGGCCACGGCGGCCGCATTTCGATGGGGGCGAAATGCGAAAACACCCGTGTGCTTAGATTTAGGTGCACGTTAAAGAACCCCAGGTGGTCAAAATTTCCGGAGTCCTCCACTACGGCGTGCCTCATAATCAGAAAGTGGTTTTGGCACGTAAAACCCCAAATATTATTATTATTATTACAAATCCCAATGCACCCGGCGGACAAAGAAAAAACGCTTTTTATAACCACATACAGCATTTTTGATTTCAACGCCATGCGGTTTGGGCTCTACAACACACCCGTGAATTTAGAAAGATTTATAGAGACCAGTCACCATGACCTTAAATGAATATTTGAATGTGTTCTCTAGACGAAGCAGTCATCTTTGAATCACCTCTTGTAAAGCACAACTGGCGCCTGCAATTTATCTTAGACTGCATGAAACACGCTGGCGTAGCACTAAATTCTAAGAAGTGACACTTCTGTGAGGCCATTTGAAATAAAAAAGAACGCTCCCCACTGTGTTCCGAGGAATTACAAACTGTAATAGTTCCTGAATGTAAACCGGATACAAAACCTGTGCAGCAAAAGCTCGTGACCGCGAAGCCATGAATATTGACATGTGGAATACGTTTTCAACAATTGGCATGCATGCTTGCCCGCATGTACACAGCACCGTGCCTCAATTTTAACGTATGTTGAAAAGAAGAGCTGTAATTTGCACAGACGTAACGGTAGCTTTGGCACCTCACAGGAGCCCTGAATACCTGCGGCAGAGCAGCGGCATAGCTTGCCGCTTCTATGACTAAACTTTTCGATCGTTTCCCAGCGCGGAAGCACGCACATCATCATCGATGTCATCTATGCTCATGTGGTGGTAAGAGGACAAGAGCAAGAGCTTTTAGCGCACACACATCTACGTTAGCATGGGTGCAATTTAGATGTTCATACTAGAACAAGTACGTTCTATATGCGATGACAGCGCCATTCAAGAGGGGACTAGGCCCGGTTGCATTGCCTTTAATATCGTGGATTAGCTGCATCTACTCCTGAATGAAAGTTGCATGCATGACATCATTAACATTGTTTCATCTCGTCATCCAAAATTACCTTTATTTTGGCTTATTTTTGCCAACTTTAGACCTTTTTTCATCATTAGCCAATGATTTCTTAGACATGTGCCCTCTCTTTTCACTTTCACAACTTGTTACTCAACCCACACGAACTACCTAATCCGTTGAGAACACACCTGATTTTGTATTAACATGCCGGCGTGACGTAGTTTCCGACATCACGTATTGAGCTTGAGCGACCATTTGGTAGTTTTGTTTAACATAAATGTTTTGCGACCAAAAACAGGTAAGAAAATTCAGATCTTTTCGAGACTGCGCAAAATAAAATTTTGAAGCCATCAACGCCGAATTATCTGCTTTTCTGGACGTGTTTTTAAACAACTTCAACAGCTGTAGCATTCAGACCAACTGGAATGCGTTTGCCGAAAATGTTGCTCAACTAACAAATAAATACATCCCACATCCCAAATGCATCCTTTGTATGCTACAGTAAAGCTGCCGTCACACGGGCAGCTTGCGCTACAGCAATCTTGCCGGGAAACGTATGCATGCAAAGCTACGCGCTTCGCCTTCCATATAGGCGCAGGAGCGGCTTATGACTTATGTGGGTAGGATTCTTGTTTCGAGCTTGTAATTATTTATTGGAAAGTATGCTGTTCTGTATGTTCCATGCGTGATTCAAAAGAATGCAGTAACTGTTTCTTTTGCTTTGCTTAGAGTATGAGCCATTGCATTTGGGGGTATGGGCCATAGATGATGATAGTTTTCTGTCGGTGTTACGCCCCGATGAAATTCGAGGACCCTAGACATAGACGTCTTCACTGCAAAACGTTTGCCGTATACAGGGCGTTTCGCGTAACTTCTGCCAAAGACTAAAGAAAGTGGTAACGCGCAGCTGACTGAAATTAACGTCGCGTGGTACCCTTTAGAGCATACTTTTATTCCGCTTAGTTAGTTAATTAACTAAGACGAACTACACAAAATCGATAGGATTCACTTTAAGGACAAGTGTGTTTTATTGTTTTGTACAGGGAGTTCAAAAACGACCGATACAATTTTTTGTGTTAACTTACATGCTGCATGGCGACTTTTTTGGGGCGTTCAAAGAAAGATATATGAAATAAAAACACGTGGCTGCGTTCTTGCGTTATCGTATTGCAGCGCTCTCATTGGCGGTTCTTGCGAAAGAACTGCGCGCGGACCATGATGAAGTGAGTGGGCGCCGCTTAGGCATCGGCTTCACAGTGCGTCAGCATTTTTTTGCGTGGCACACAGAAAGGAAGCGCCGTCATCCCTGATAAGCGGTAGGCTCGAGGCATGGTTGAGAACGCTGCATTACGATAGCACACGAGTGCAGTCACGTGGTTTTATTTCATATATCGCGGGCTTTCTTTAAACGCCGAAATAAATCGCCACGCAGCATCTACGCTGCAACAAAACCTTGGATCAGTCGTTTAAGAAACCCCTCGTCAACACAAGGAAACGTAGTTGGTCCTAAAGTGAATATTAAAAATTTTGCATATTTCATCTTAGCTAATTTACTGATTAGATGGAGTATGAAATTTACCTAAGGAGCGCCACATGACGGCAAAGCATGTACTGTTGGTTACATTCCGTTGCGGCTAACCACTTTCTTTAAATCTTTGGTACAAGTTACCTGGAACACCCTGTATAAATGACGACGTTCTGAGTGATAGGCATGAACGCTCCATTATCGGGTGTACGCAACAACAGAAATTCGCACTTCTCATATTCAGCCAATTGCAGAATAAAGACCAACTCCTCACTCACTGCAGTGACAGACGATTGATAAATAATAGGAAAGGAGACAGTTATGTGTGGAATGCTTCAGAAGCATCATGGTGAAGCGTCTAACCATGACAAGATAAAATGCTTCTTTAAAATAGATGAGATCAACCCCGACATGCCGCAATACTTAGTGAGATGTGCAGGCTTCGAGAGTAAGTGCGAACGCCTGTGCGCTTTCAATGAGATCTTAGTTCGATCTGAGCAAGTTGAAGGCAGCTGAGTAGAAACCCCTACTCGCCATCTTTTGCGTTTTGAGCTTCCATTCCATTACTCTTTAACGATCGACGTCATGCCATTTTCAACACAGTCAAAAAGTTAGTCTGGCATATTAGCAACCATTGCCATTTGAGATTTCGCTTGCATCGAAAGATGGTTAGCGACCATAATGCAGAACCTAGCTACAAAACAATCTCATACGTGATGCGCCCTCGCGCTGCCATCAACTAGCTTTTTGGTTAGCTGAGCTGGTGGAGCGACTACCAGTGAAAGGCTTTCGCTCCGCGTTCAAATCCCGAACCAGGGCAAATTTTCGTCAACTACATAGTTTTCTGTTCGATAAAACCATCCTAGTTTTTTCGCCAGTTTCGTTCTTCAGTGGGGCGGATAAAGGCGTATTTTGTGGCATTTCCTCACAATTCATGGTCCGGCAACAGATATTTGCCCTATTTCAGGTTTGTTTCCATATATAAGATTGGAATTACCTGCATTGCTATCATCCCCATTATTCCGAACACCGCAGAACAAATTGCGCAGAAACCTTGCGCAACGCATTTGATTAAATATTATTGGTGCACACATTCTGTTATTACATACCCACTTCTTTCTTTAGTGCCTTGGGGCTTGGAAGTATTCAAACGAATAAAATAAACATCTGTTGATAAGTATACAAAAACCCCACTATCCACTAAGACTATAACGACTATTTTTGCGTAGCATATTGTTCCAAGCGCAACTTTTTTTGCACTAAGAGGACGAATGTTGGGAACATTTACCATAGCAATTCATATATAGAACAATACATAAAAGCATACCGAAAGTATTGCACGATGTATCCAATAACGCAAAATAATTGTGTGTGCAACATTCAATCTGAATCATAGAATTAGTGTAACCGTGCTCGGTAAGTGCAGGTACGTGCAGGCTATAATAATTTGGGTCAATACTGTGTCTAAGTTCAACCGTATATTTTTTTTATCAAACGCCTTTGTTTTAATTGTTGATTTGCCAGTAACAGACGAAAATTTTCATCAGCTATGAGTGTCGGATTGTGCACCCACGCAACATGGTTACATGTTTCGACATTCCCATTTATACCGCGCCAAGATGGACCTTCTGACGTTTGTCATACGCATCTTTTTTTGGATCACGTTGAACAAATACCATGTTCATTGGTTTGAAATGCCAAAACTAGGATCCTATTATGAGGCACGCTGTAGTAGAGCCTTCGCGAAGTAATTTTGACCACCTAGGGTTCTCTCCATATGCACGGTGCACAAGCGCTTCTGAAATCCGCCGAATTGGTATGCCAATGATTTGGCCGGGATCAAACATGCCACGTGCAGCGAACTGCTCTATGGCTGTTTTGGTGTGGTGGTGTCCACGATGGGAGCGTTTTGTCAAAACATCTAACTAGAAACTTTACTTTATTTCCTTTAAAATTTTATAATTTCTTCATTTGTATGCGTGAAGTAGCGTGCTGTAATACATAGGCAGACAGCTATTTCAGAGTTGTAAATTGTATTGCATTCCAACGATAATAAAGAAAGCGATGAGGTGAAGCATCGGCTGTGAGCCTCCACCCCGAGGAACCGTACTGTCGCAACTGCAGTGCAGTAAAGGTTGCAGTAGGGGAGAAAAGAATACCAAGAAGAAACGACAAAGCTCGAAACTTTACCAAACAAGGTTAGGAATTATGAACACAATCGAGTCATTCCTGCAGGACAAAATGACACAAGTGGGCCCTTGCGTTTGAACAGAGCGAACCTAGGTACCTATTAGGCGGCACGGCACCGCACATCAGGCGATAATTTACATGGGCTCCTTTAGATGCATTACAAAATAAAACGTTCTATATGAGCTTAAAGAACACAAGTATCTCAATGCAATTTCTAACTTGTTAAGTGTTCTCGTTATAGCCACAACCGCCAGACCAATGAAGGTACGTTATGAATATTTACGGCATTTTGTGAAATTTTTGTTTTTCATGCTCTTCACAAATAGACTAATTCATTCTGCCTTATTTGCAGGGGTCCGGATTACTAGGAAAGCGCCATACCTTGTGAGTGCCGCAGAGTTTCCGATAAAATTCAGTTACCCTTCCTTTTTCTCCACATATAGTGTTGTAAGTCGCAAAGGACGTAATAAATAACAGCGGCGTGGTATGATCTTCTTCATATTATCATATACCGTGCAAAATATTACTCTCAATATAATCAAGTTATACGTAATTTTCTCAAACTTGATCAACCGTACAACTTATTGAGCTTTAAAACTGATAATTTATTAAGATAATTAAACCAGGTGAGGAGGAAGTGAACTTAGAAAGAGAACTGCTGAGCACCTAGAGCAGTCTTTGGAGCGTATCAGCCGATCTGCAGTACTGAAGTTCAATAAGACATTGCCAATCAAAATGAAATTATGCTTATGACGTTGTTTATGTAAACAAAGCTAAAGTACGTTTGCGAGTATCATTCCCAGGCCACTTCGTGCTATTTTCGAGTGCTGACTATCTATCTATTGATGTCTCTAAACGTTATCCTGTCAATTTGGGGCACGGCCGGGTAGTCAGTCCATGGTGTAATTGATAGGTAGGATTTACTGGGTTGGATTTACTTGAGCTCAGAGCCACGAAGAAACGGACGTAGCTAGATTGACTCGAACTCATGCTCAACTAAAGCAGGTCCAACCCGTCTCATACCGAGGACAGGCCACTAGAGTGAGGCTCATGCAGACTCATTAGCTCTCAGGAACTCATAATGTTGTACTTACTGAGGCTTACTCAGACTGAATAACGTATTCAGACTCGCGTAATCGCGAGCTGAAAATCGATGCTTTATCGCTCAATCAGACTGACTTGTTTTATCACTGAAAGCTTATTCAGAGTTAGACGGAAGTAATGTTGAAGGTCCGATCAACATGCATTGGCGTTAGAATCGGAAGTCTTCTGTCAGCAGTCTCCCACTCAAACTACGATTAAGAATAAATTATACCTGCAGCTAAGTTTATTTTGACGTCAACAATTTTCTACATATGACATGTGCACGTTACCTGATGTGTCATCTATATAAAGGACTTGAATTCTAAGCCCAATTTCTGCACTGGCAGTGTTTATCAAACGGACAATAAAATATTAGGTGAAAATCATCCATTACCTTTTTTTTCTTCCAAATTGTGACATTTATACCAGTAAACCGTACTTCTAAGTCAATTTGTAAGTTTACTGGCGGTTTGCACCCTTACTTGGGGTGCTCGAACATCAAAGGTTCCTAGACGAATACTAATGTTTCTGAAAGAATACAATCGAACGAGGAAACTAATATTGATATTTACAATTTTTAAACAAGCTGGTTGAGCATTCACGCTGAGGGAAATGCAGAAAGAAGTCGCAGATTGCTTGCGCAGCAAGGCAATAGAGACATGAAGTAAGGCTCGTAGTTTTATCGACCATGTAATTTCCAGCACATATTCGTTGACAAAAAAATTTACCGACGATTACGATACTTAAAAATGCGAAATTTGAGCCCATCTGCATGTGTGTTTTCTTTTTGCGTTATATTGGCTGGCGCGGACAATCTGTCTCGACCGGGAAGTCGCAAACGGAGCCAAGTGTGTCGCCACTGCCATGCAAATCGGGAGATCGCGAGAGTGAGCGCGTGAGGTGACGACCATAGCGTGACGACGATGGATTGAAGAGAGCCAGATGAGATTGTTAGAATGCCGACGATGAGACAATCACGACTGCATCATGTGGAGGTTGAGACAAGGAATGCATGACGACTACCATATGATGCCGATGGGATGACAAAGCTGTGAGTAAAATATGATCAGGAGGAGTCTGTTGCGATGATGGCGTCATAATGACTGCCCTGCCTGACTAATGACTGCCCTAATGACTGCTCCCATGACTGCCCTAATGACTGACTAATGACTGCATAAGTTTGTATGACGACGTCGTGACAAAAGCCAAAAGACGAAGCTTGACTGAGACAATAAAATGACCACCACAGCTTCACGACGATATAAGAAAGGAATACATGAAGACTGTGTGACGCATGGCAGAGTGGGGAGAGTCGAATGGCCAAGTTTGAATGGCGATACTGCAAGGATGACGATGATGTAATCACCATGAGCACATCTTCAGTGACATAAACTAAAGGTAAACTCGACGAGTGAGTGGCCGCAGAAGCCGTGACGACGATGTGGAGACGAGAGTCAGATGAGGAAGCTGGAATGACGACAATAGATTGACCATGGTGGCATCACATGACAGCTTGGCCTCGCGGTCGAAGTTGTCACAGTACTTGGTCCAATGATTTGGCGTAGAAGGCATGACTACGATGGCATGACGAGAATTAGATGACGAAGCGGAATAATTACGATGGGATAATCACGAGGCCATCGCAACCGCGAGGAGATATCTAGTTGCTCAAACTGGCAGTTAACTTGGGCCTCGGCGTTGGCGTAGGTGGATAGATAGATAGTTTCAAAACATCTCAAGCGCGCATAGAATGATACTCGCATTAAAATTAACTGGCATTAGAAATTTTCGAGCACGCACAAGAAAACTCACAGATATTACTCGATCACCACGAATTATCGCTACTACAACGCTGGCTCGAAAAGCGCCACGCTTTGAGAGCGGATGCTTATGGTGCTCCTTAGGGCCTCAACGTGTGTCCGAAACTTCAGATTCCGTGACCTCGAAGGCAAGGTTCGCGGGAAGACAGCGCACATGAAGTGCCGAAAAATTTCGAGTCGCCTCACCAATTAAACCACCACAGGCTGAAACCGAGCTAATGAGTGTGAGCTTCGTGGGCGGCTAGATGTGGAGAATTAATGGGGCTGCAGGAGGAGAAACGTCCTCGCCTGGCTCCTGGGCGTGCTCTGTCACGGAACTGCGAGCTCAACATTCCCCGTCTCTATGCACTCTTATCGCGCACATAGGAAAAAAAGAAATGTGTGGTTTCACGCTACAAAACCACGATTTGCTTTCAAGGAGCGCCGTAGTGGGCGACCCTGGAATAGTTTGGACCACCAGGAGTTCTTTAAGGTATACCTACACCTAAGTCATGGGTGCTTCATTCGTACTTTATACAGCACCTTGTGTCAAAGCCGAAGTCGATGACGACGGCAAGAATCTGGCTCGAATGTTCGTCAGATTTCATATCAGTCTATCAGTCTTCACGGGATCAGTTGCATGTAACGCTGTCAAAATCAAAATTTCAGGTAACTGAGCAAGTGAAAAAGAAAACTGCAACAAACCATTTCATGATGATAGTCGATAGTAGCGATGTAAGTACACAATTTAAGTACACGAAGTAAGTACACGCTATCAACAATGTCAGCAATTTTTGTTGCAATACGTTTCTTAATTCGTCTAAATTCGATGTGCACTATCACCACCATGGGCCCATTTTGCGATGGAATTCGCTTGTCGAAGTACGCAGCTCGCTTGGCAATAAATTTGATGGCGTAACCTGTGTATGACGATGGTGCAGTATCGACGATGGAACGACGAAGAGGGAATGACGCCCATCGAAAGGCCAATGTGGCGTGACGACGATGGCCTGATGCCGAGATGACACTTCTGGTATAGGATTGGCTAGGGATAACTTTAGTAAAGTGCCAGCAAACGACGATTTAACGCGCCATGATGCTGGCCAAGAGTCGACACGGGATTACACGTTACTCTGCACAAGCCCAGTTGGGCTCGTTTGTAGTGGGTCATGTGGCTTGTGCTTTTCGAGCGCACCCCGGGCCTGCCCATAGTTGTGAGTCCTCGTTTGCAGAATGCAGTGCACCTTGAAGTTTGGGTGGCTAAGGCCTGGAGGCAGCTGCCGTCGGGAACCTGGCACAGTCCCACATGATGTGGCATTGGTCCGCCGGACCCGCTGCACAAACACCGCACAGCCCACTCGGATGGAGCTCTGGGTGAAGCACGTGCAGCACTGCGGGGGCAAGGAGTGACGCGGTCTGCTTTTGCCTTAGGATTACGGCCTCCTCCCAACTGAGTATCGGATGGGGAGGCAGCATTGTCCGTCGATCTAAGCGGTAACACTTGGTTACTTCGGCATAACTGAGCAATCTGTCCTTGGTTTCGAACCACCACATGGTACGTGGTGGTGGAGATACCACATGAGAATGAAGTTGTGTACCTGGTAATGGTATCTGTAATATGGATGAAGATATGCAGAGATTATGAAGTGGAGAGCCAGGCATGCGTTGCGCTCACACTAATTCTCGTTACATGCCTTTGCAGTTTCGTCGATATCATTCGTTCTTAGTCATTCTATCGTCACTGAGTCGGCGTCATGCAGTCATGACGCCGCATTGCCCATGGTCGACATTAGCGAGACAGTGCAATAGCAAAGGTAAACGATGTCGGAAAATGTGGCACATAGCCGAAACAAGGAAAGTCTCAGAATTACCGCTAAACATGTTCCATGTGAAATCACGTATGTGGTCTGTCGCTACACTACTCCATTACTATTCACATTACCGTCGATAATCCTTGTGAGATGAGTGCTGCCGTAACTGTAAGGACTTGAGTGTTATGCTGTAGCAGACCACTTAGTTAAAAAAAGCATGGTGCAATTGGCGAAATAATAAATTGCTATGTTTATATCCCCACTAGAAATTCGCAGGATGCCTAGGGCAGGGTATGTTTATTTAGCAATTGAAACTGCTAGACAGGTGATTATTCAGAAAGTAGGGCGTTCGGCTGACAGCCGTGCTTCTTCTAAAGCAAGAATTTAAGCAAAATCTACAGTTTTAGTGGTCTTTGTATCCCCTACAATATATGATGATATGTCGATGCCCAATCGTCCCCAATAATACACTCGCAAATGAAGTACAAGATGATATTTGATCCGTTTATGTGTCGTTATGTGTTGATCGGTTATATGTCGCCTTGAGAAAGACAATTCCACTTGTCAAAACGTTCGCTCGCGTTTTTACCGTGTTCTCGGTTTGCTCATCGTCTTGAATTTTCAACTCCCGCTTTCCCCGTGGTTCCCATTTGTTCGGTTTTGTATTAATAAATGTATGCACATTTTCAGCCTATATAAAAAATTAGGAGCAGTAATTAACTGGAGCTACTGACGGTTACCATTATAAGCAGTCACAATGTCACCAATTCACCTAAATAATGCCCACAAACGCGTACATGGATGAAGGTCTCGCTATATTTAATTTAAAGTTCGGTATAGAAGGGCGAAATAATGCCAAAGTACATGTAAAAGACAATTTGGCGAAGTTGAGAACCGTTAATTTGACTGTGGGAACAGCTCTGCAATACGCGTGCAGTGCTACACCAAATTGATCACCGGGATGTCATCCTTCCGGCCATTTTTGGGCGTTTGTGTACAAGATTGCTCTCGGAATGTGATTCAGTTCCCTTCATGGGCAACAGGATGGAGGTGGGAGGCCCTTTCTTCAGCAGATGTCACGTCGTTAGTGAGCACTGTAGGAAGCCCTGCTTACCCCCCGCTTACTTTGCACAGCCCGTCTATGACACAATGTTGAACCTTCCAGTTTAACTTTCCACCCCGAATACTGTCGTCACACAGGTCGTGAGAGCCAAGGCCAGTAGCCTGAATTCGTGTTAAACCGGGTTTTGTTCCAATCCTAACAGGCTTCAACTCCTAGCCGTCATCGTGTATTTTTTCGTCAGTAAATACCTACGTACAGCAAAGCACGTGTTCGTATGCCTCACTCATCTGCCACTGCCTTACGCCCTATATGATGACGCATACAATGGCTTGCTGCAGCACACACAACTGTTTTACTGATTCCGTCAATGGACGTGACCACGTGGCGGTGACCGACAGGGCCAAGCCCACCTACCCAACGATCTCACTACGACAATCCACCATCACTCGCTTCCCTCCCGCTCTTGTCATAAAACTGTACTTCTGCCAGCCCACTTGACAGCCTAGACATTGTTTTGGTTTCACTGTGCGGATCTGCCATCCTGCTCAGGGTGTGGGCGCTGCGCTTTAGTGACGTCGGCTGCCTGCCTTTCGTATTAGGCGCGCTCCTGTATTCCGCCCTGGCTTTCAGCCTGGTCGCATCTCTGTCGTTCGCTTAACCACGCACGCGCTGTAATATTGGGACCTTTCCTCGGTTTTTGTAGGGTCCATTCTATTCAGCAGAGCAGCACACAAATACAGACGACCTTCCGGAGGTATAGTAGTGGCTCCAATGTTTGTACTCGCATTTTAGTACATATTCAGAACATCCACTATATCGACTTTCAGATTTCAAGTTCGGTCTAGGGCTTCAAATTTTACTTGGTATGCGCAGTGGCGTTGGTAGTCTTTGCTTGTCAGGCTTTGCTCTTTGTTCTTTCACGTGTACATGCGATTTCTTAAATTCAGATCACAAACCACCATTCAGTGTGTTCTTTCTTTTGTTATACAGCTTGTATCTGCTAACTCGTGCAAAACCTTTAAATATCTACGTGTTTCTTATGCATATTTAATGAACTTATTATTGTTCACTGTTCTATTCAAAAGTATTTTTCTAGCTTAAGATGAGAAATATCTAAAGACAATGTATCATCAACTTCCAAATGCATTTTACTCACAACATTGTCCATAGAGAAAGTGTAAACCCTTTTCAAAAATGGCGACATCATTTATTTGCGTAGTAATAAGTGCCGTGATCTTATTTTTGTTGAGTGTAAGGACGGCGAGTTAGAGTTTAATTAGTAGGATGTTACTAGGTGCTACAATATGCTGTAGAACATATACATTACATGGGTTTGTATTTAGATAAGTATCTCGAGCTACCTAAATATTTTTATAAAATATTACCCACATTTCTCAACAGGAAAGTGAGCAATAGAGGTCCAATATAGTACGTCGCGTATAATGGATGTATTCTGGTGATGCACACGTGCATTCTTTTTAAGACTTTGCTTGATTTACCTGAAATACCCCGCATGTATTATATGCTTGTGCTGTTGTTATAGATGCCCAAGTAAATGGTACTTTATGCTTTTATTATTGCGTAAGTAACGTTCTGTTTCTCAAATTTCATTTCAGAAGAGCTTTCTTCGAAGTCAAAGCAAAAGGCCCACCGAGCCTTCTCATCCATGCTTACATGAGTAAATATTGGTTCAAGACTTGCCACATTGCAGTGAAATGAAAATTGACACCTTCCGCGTCATTTCACACCCATGATATTTGTTGTATGAATATGTTTTTTATTGAACATCATAGAGAAATGTTTAGTTAGGTGATAAATTTCAATTAAATTTCTACAACATCATCAGACCTAGTTTGACGGTATGACATTGAGAAATTGTCTGCTTTCATCTCAGCATGTTTAATGTAAAAGTTATATTGACTATTAGAGAAATATAAAAAATATAACTTACTGAGTATCGAGAATTCTTTCTTTTATTGCAATGGACAATGAAAAATACCCAGATAAAAAAGCAACTAAGGCGCTGTACTCATATACCGATGCTGCAGCTAAAGCCAATAATTCGATCGATAAAATTTTTCCTCTAGCGTGTCTATCAAGAAAAACGCTTTAGCATAATGAGCTAAAATCAAATTACCACGAAATGATTGAAAAGAAGAGTTGCTCTACAGTGTAAGTTCGTTTAAACACCGCGTGTAGATGCGAAACACCAAATTTCTAACACAGCCTACGTTCGAATTAATCAGTTTGTTCGCGCTATTCACATGCATAAGCATCAGGTAAGCGTTCAATTTTGTGACATAAGAAGCACAAGTACCCGTTTGTTTGTCTTTATTGCATACGCGAACATTCATAAACATTTCCAGGTGGCGGTTATGTGGACCATAGTATATCTGGAAACTTCTATATCCTCTATGCTGACAATACTTGTTTTATTGTCGCTGCACCTAGAAAAGGTACGTATCTACATTAACATAAACAAGAAATTTATATCTCGAACAATGCAGGAGTGCCTTACAATCTATTGCGCGATTTTGATTATTGTTTTGAGTTTGTTCTTTTAATAAAATGTATGCCGTTCTGTATGCTTTATGCGTGATTCCAAGAAATGTATGCACTCTTCGCTTCACTTTGCTTAGTGCTTGTAGGCTGTGCTTGCTTATGGGCGTGTCAGCCATTGCCGATTATCACAATTTCTGTCAGCGGCCACTTTCGCGAAATATGTCGACGACCGAGAGGCTTGCAGCTTCGCTTGAAAAAAATTTATTTTCGGTTTTCGGAGATGTCGGTTACATTGCTTGCAAATATATGTATGCAGAAATTTTGAACCGCAGTCTACATCAGCATCTACAAAAGACTTCAGCGCTCAAGAGAGTGCTAATATTCTCTGAAACCGGAATTTGCCCTCCAGGATTTTCTTGCCGGATAATAAAAAAATTGGACCATTTCGCATGGAGGGTGATCCAATAAAATAGATAAGAAAGTTTAGCGTTGTCCTTCGGATCCCCTTAAGGGGTTCCTAACTGAAGGATCTAGACGTTTTTTATGGCCTAATTGGTTCTAACAATACTTGATGACGATACGTTGGCGCTATGCAGCACGTGGGGCCGGATCTGCAGACGAAGAACAGTGCGCTGGCCGCTATCTCGCGTCTCACAATACTGGCACCGCACCGCACCTTGTTAGTACTAAATATGAGATAGAAGGGACAGCGTCGGCGTTAATAGCGGGAATTTCAATGTCGGTTCCGCTCAGGCCAGTGTATGCGCTAAACAAATCAGCAGTAATGCGGATGTGTGGCGAACACTGTATGCAAACACGGAAGGCAAACGCTGCCCTGGCTCAGCTGCCAAAGCACGGTGTGAGACTGGGCTGTTTGATGGTGTTCCATGATGTGCACAGCATGACGTGTGTTCATATTGACACATGTACTTAACTTTATCGGGCGACCACGTTTCGCCGCCTAACAAATGTAATCGCACAGCGCGGGACGCGCCTGCATGTAATCGAAGTTTCTGGAAAGTTATCGATGCTCCTACCCGACTGTCTGTTGTCGCCGAACCTTGTGTTATCTGATTTCATCGCGTGACGAGAATGGTGTAGAACTTTGTGGAAGGCACACGGGTCCGAACGATTAGTCTGGAACATTCGACGACTGCTGTAAAAAAGCGGACGCGCTTGACCCGCTACCCGCCGTGGTTGCTCAGTGGCTATGGTGTTAGGCTGCTAAGCACGAGGTCGCGGGATCGAATCCCGGCCACGGCGGCCGCATTTCGATGGGGGCGAAATGCGAAAACACCCGTGTACTTAAATTTAGATGCACGTTAAAGAACCCCAGGTGGTCGAAATTTCCGGACTCCTCCACTACGGCGTGCCTCATAATCAGAAAGTGGTTTTGGCACGTAAAACCCCATAATTTAATTTTTGACCCGCTGATCAGACTTACGACGATCGCCGACCGTGTTCGCCGCTATCGTTGGGCTATAAGTGTAGCCTGTTTTGTGGGCACAGGTTCGCCTAATAAGATTTATACCCCTGTCACACGGCTAATCTAATGTCATTTCCAACAAATGACATTTGTTGCGATTAATGTCATTATCACAGCGCGCTGTCACACGGCAAAACTAATGTCATTTGAAAATGATGACAATGACGATAGTGAAAACAAAGACACGCCTCAAACCCACTTTTGTCCAATAATTATTTTCCGATATGCTATCTAATATGCGATCACTAAAATATGTGATCGTTGCTTTCAAACAGTAGCGTTCGATCGCGAACTTGTCGATATTGCCAACGAAGTCGAGTCGAGCCAAGCCAAGCCAAAGCTAAGGCAAGCAACAGGGTGAACAGAACGATAGGCGCGTCCGCTACATCTGCTAAAGTGGTACGAGAAGGGCAGTTGCATGTCATCGCCGTTCTGATGTGCATGCGGGCTTCAAATATCCTCATTCTTGGCGCGTGCCACAGGAAAACACGCGCATGCTTTTACGCCAAGTCAATTGAAGCGGCCGCGGCCGATGCTCCGGTGCGAACCAACACGACTGCTGCAGCGAAAGCTAAAGACGGCTGTCTGGTCACTGGACTGAGAGTAGTTTTCTGTATTTACGCACTTGGTGGACTTCAATGTCGTTAAAGCAATAATTAGGTAATAAAATTGATAGACTACTAGTGATTTTTGTTAAAACAAACAAAAGAAGCATGTACTGTTTGCGAAACACTGGTACACTCGTGGTGTCGAGGATACACATTCGGTTCCAAACGAATGCGAATGAGTTTGGCGAACTCATTCGTTTGTAAATGTCATTTTCGACGAATGTCATTCGTTGTAAATGACATTAGATTTGCCGTGTGACAGGGGTATTAGTTTAGTCGTTCACAGTGTTGCTATTGTGTTCTTCGACGTCACCACCACGTGACTATATATATATATATATATATATATATATATATATATATATATATATATGTAAGGCATACGGGTCCCAGCGATTACTCGGGAACCTTGGACGACCGATCTATAAAAGCCGACGCGCATGACGCGCTGATCAGATTTTCGACGATCACCAACTGTGTTCTCCGCTGTCGCCGTTCTTTGAGTGTAGCCTGTTTTTGAGGGCACAAGTTCGCCCAATAAAAGGCTAGTTTCGAGTTTCCCAGTGTGGCTGCTTTTTCACCGTCACTACCACGTGACAATATCCTGCGCGTATGTGTGTGCTTCACGCAAATAGAGTTTAGTTGTAACGCAGCCCTTGCCTCCATCGTGTCTCTCTCTCGCTTGCCTGCTGTCGTGCTGTGCACATAATGGATTCTGCTGTCCATCCGATTGAGCATAGTTTCATGGTGAGTTTGCTTCTTTCTTTATAGGAGAAAAATGCTAGGTGCCGCGGTTGCGTTTGTTGAACCCTTCTAACCGCACATACGCAAATGTGGTCTCGATACCGTGACAGCATGCGGCGGTAGAAGTGACGGCTAAATGGATCTTGAGCATCCATATCATTGCTATCACAATAACCTATAGTGATAATTCAACGCACAAGGCACGCTTGTGTCTAAGCATGTGATCTTGCTTTGCTGCTTTCTTGCTTCTCAACAGCAGAGCACAAATTTCTTGAAGATACCATACAAGTTGTTTTTTTTCTGCAGATACCACATTGAAATGGAGCATCAACACTGCCTTAAAGCAAACAGGTGATATGTACAACAAAATTTACTGAGGCTATGTCTACTATAGTATGAGTTCTGCTTGAGAAGGTTAATGACATAATTTACATTGTTGCATTTTACATAATAAAATCACGCTATCATTTCGAGGTGTAACGTAGTAGAGAATCCGTATTAATCATTTCGACCACCTCCTGTTCGTTAAGCTGCACCAAAGTCAAGGTACAGGAGCCTGTTTGGACATGAGCCCATTCATATGATGCCGCTGCGGCAAGGATCACATCCGCGACCGAGAGCTCAGAAGTGCAGTGCTGTGCAGTCTAAACTACAAGGACACGTTAGTTTTTAATCTTATCCTACTTATTCGTATTTAGATGTTTTATGTAGAATCTCTGAAGTCAGGTGCTGCGAATTTATGCGGATACAGGGAACCGACCATTAAAACAGGTTCAGCTGTTGCAATTGATGTGAGAGCAACGTATTGAGCCTAGGCGTTCTTGCTAGATACGTAATGAAGCGAGATAGATAGATAGATGGATAGATAGATAGATAGATAGATAGATAGATAGATAGATAGATAGATAGATAGATAGATAGATAGATAGATAGATAGATAGATAGATAGATAGATAGATAGATAGACAGACAGACAGACAGACAGACAGACAGACAGACAGACAGACAGACAGACAGACAGACAGACAGACAGACAGACAGACAGACAGACAGACAGACAGACAGACAGACAGATAGATAGATAGATAGATAGATAGATAGATAGATAGATAGATAGATAGATAGATAGATAGATAGATAGATAGATAGATAGATAGATAGATAGATACTCAACGAGCGCTAGCAAATTGCGCGAAATATTGTAAGAATGATAATGGCATTGAGTGATGCTGACATGGCTCGGGTAATTCGTACACGGAAGACCGACAACTTACTCCAACATTTGTTCAACCGATGATAAAGAGACTTGCACCGGACATGCTAGCCACGGGAAGCGATGTTTTCTGAGACCAACGTTGCTAAAGCTTCCAGGTTTGCCAAGATCACCGACGAGTTCAGGGCATATCAGCACAACCTAAATTTTGAGATGGCTCTAATCAGGAAGACACATTTGCTCGTCGGTGTCACATCAGCTGCAGCGTTTTTAGAAAGCTCCTGTTTCGTCACTTCTGACACTTCTCTTTCATGTTATTAGGTGCAGCAAAGTACAATCCAGCAAGGATGCCCAATAGCGATTGGTTCTTCCGAGCCAGTACTCTCATGAGACGATAACACTGGATTCGACCACGGTGCTGTCGACGTATATTAAATCGTGAAAATGTGTGCCACTTCACCTATGGTCATATATAAAACGCTGAAGTTGTTGTTCTGTGCGGGGAAGAGGAGAGGATTTTTGCAAAGAGATGATTTTTGAGAGAATTTTTGAAGAAGGCTCCGGGCCACTCTCATGGTGAATATTTTTACGTGGCATTCATATGCACGTATTCGGCATGGCTGCTTTGATTTGGGCACATATGCCCCTTTCCCAGCATAGAGGTACTGTACAGAGTGCCACCAGCTGGGAGCACGCTTGTACATACGCTGCTGGTATGTACCCGGTGACCGCGTGCCACAGCCGCAGAGGATATTGAACAATTACACTGTCTTTGGTTTTTACACCGGGAGGACAGAGACCATTCCTTGAAATATCTGCAACACGGACTTTTGGAGGCGATAACAAACATAAATTGCCAATTCGCCGGCCACGAAATATTGCTCTCGAGGCAGTTAGTTTCTGACGAACCAGACCAGTTCGCTTTAAACTATAATCAAGCGTCGGACCGGCGATGTCTGTTGCGATTTGGGTAAGCGGTGCGTAACTGGTGGCAAAATGGTTTTTGAATCCACGTCCTCCCGCAGTAAAGACGGAGACGGAACCACAGCGCCGCGACATTGGCTGGGTTCTTGCTTTCTAGTTTCTGCAATTTGTTAATGGGTGCGACATATTCCATGCAACCCTTCTGCCATTAGGACGGTCAACGAAAACGAGTATCTTGCGGTTCTTGTCGCCTGGCCAGCATGTCCATTCACAGACGAGCTGTTTATTGCAGGACTGCGCGCGTATAGAAATCAGGCACTGTTCTACCGTTGGAATGTCGGTTACGTCGAAATAAGTTTTTGTTACGAGAGCAGCATTTCGCGCAAGTTGTTAATCCCTTACTGAAATATTATTGCGCAAAAGAAAAGACACGGACGTGAGAGAAGACCACACACCAAGCGCAAACTTGCAACTAAATTTATTGTGCCACTGAAGTTTTTGTAGAGTTGGCATTTAGGTGACAACTTAGAAACAGGGATTTTTCTGACCCACCGGAGTCGCTCAGTCACTCTGGCCTTCTGCTATCGAGCGGGAAGTTGACGATTTGATACACGGACGTGGTGGCCTTAGTTTCATAGTGGCGAAATGCAAAGAAAAGTTGTCTAATTAGATGTGGGCGTGCATGAAAGAATTCGAGGGGAGAAATATTTGGTGCAATTTGCTACGGTGCCTCATATCAAAGCTCTAGTTCTGATTCGGGGATTTCATTGCATGGATGAACTGTAATTTTGCTTCTTTTTTCCAAGATTTCGATATATTGATTTTACAAATTTACGATATGGTAAGACTGCTGAATTTCCGCATGTTGTTTCACTTTCAAACAACTTACTGGTATGCTCACCCTCTTTTAATAAGCAGTGCAGAATTCTGACCTAAACTCCTAATTTTGACAAAACGTAAATGTTATTTGTAGACGTGGCAGGTTCACCTCAAATAAGAGCAGCTGGGTGCAGCATTGGAGTAAAAATTATGAAAAGAAAACGGCAATGGAATGAATATGTGCTCGAAGTATTGCGTCGACGTTGAATTGTAAGGCAAATGTATTTCTTTTTATTTCAGGAATTTCGCAATGCTTACTCTGGAGGCAAGCAGCCGCTACAGAAGCGCAGCGAACTCCATGTAGGAACGCATTTAGAAAGCTGTGCAGTCAATATGAAGGACATAAATTTGTGTACAGGAAAGAAAGATGCACGCCGAGCTACGATACATAACGGTCATTCGTTCATACATAGGTACTTTTTGCAGGAAATTGTTGGATTACTTTACTGAAATGAAAATGTAAGACATGAATTTGTGAGTACGTTTCTGGTCTTTTTTCACATTCAATTTCACTTGACCGAGAGCGTTTTCTAGCGAAGCTCTTTATGACTAGCCTGCCCTCATACCTTCATGTGCGTGAGCAAAAACTCAGGGACCTCTCTTTGTCGTCATGCTATGTTCGTGCGTGCCTAGTTTATATCCCCTTTAGAAGGGTGGCGGGCAGGCCGCGCATGTCTACTTTGCGGTGGGTAGTTCTGTCGACCTTACGCGTGTCTGCTTTTCCCCGGCTCCTCGGGGCAACAGCGCTTGTATCAAATGTGTGGCTAGTTTCCTCCGGCTCCGCGAGGGAGCGGTAGTTGTCCACGCTGGACCACAATGATAAAACCATCAGCTGCCATACTGCAAATTTGATGGACCATGAGCGATTGGCTGTGCATAGATAAGGACCAAGGCAAAAATACAGCCGCTGCCGAAAAACACGGATAGCCAAAACAAAGGACGTCGACAAGCGCGGGCGGAGGCGCTAAAAAAAGGGCCGACCGACAAACCAGCAGCGTACGTAGACGCTACCTAAGCAGGCGGGATAAGTTATATCACCGCAGCAGTTCATAGATATGGACGTACGTTGATGAAAGAAACTATTCAGGCCGGCTGCATTACGGAGAGAGAAGAAAGAGCGATTCCTACTCAAACAAAAACTTAGGGCAGGAAATTCATGCTTCGAATTCGATGTCGGCCATTAAGCCACGTGCTGCCGGGTACATGAAAGGCCCGGCTCTGCAAAAATTAACACAACCTGAAGAATAAATTATACTCATTTGCGTACCAGGCTACGCAGTAACTCGGGAAATCAGGCTGCCCACCAGACAACCCGATGAAACATAAACCAGGAGTTATTGCGGCCCCAGGAACCAAATCCGTGTGGCCTGGCGCTCATCTACGCAGATCGGCGCAGCAGCAACAGGAAACAAAGGCGACTCTACCCACCACCACACAAGACATTAACCCGGGCCCAAGCGACGACGGTGAGAAGGGCTCAAACACATTGGATACTCAACCTGGGCTGAGTATGCAATGTGTTTGCGCCCTTCTAGGCCTAGGCGGCCTAGGCCTAGGTTTCTAGGCCTTCTAGGCCTTCTAGGCCTAGAAGGCTGGCCGCAATAATGGAATACCAGAAGTAGCATGAATGTGTTAACTGTGGCCTACTTAGCACAGACAGGAGAAGATGACGTATTATGGGGTTGCCCAAGAAAACCTCTCCTGATAAATTCTTGTTGCCAAGGCCCTCGCCAGAAGTGTGGGAGAGGTCATTAAGGACCACAAACTTGAATATACAGACCATGCCTGGCGGACTGGCCTGCTATAGTTGCGTCTCCCTGGGTCCGGACTTAGCCCCCTGACTAGCCTTGCTGCCCCATTCCTACTCCCATTTCAAATTTATAAAGTTTTGTTACTCCTCTGTAATAAAACCAGCAGCTGCCGAGTAGCGCGTTTCATTGAAGATGAGCTATTGGTCAGGCATAATTTTTTGTCTGGCTAAGAACATGTCGAACCTTAATTGTAACCGAGCCGATCAGTGTTTAGCATAGCGACCACAGCGCCATCGTCGCCACAATCACGGCCAAAAATAATTACTCACTGATAAAGACATTAAATGTGTGTCCGTATCTTTCGTCACGACCACCACCCATCAAAACAATAAATGAGTTCGTACTTTTGTTAAAATATCTGTGTCACCTCTGTGTTGTGTGCTAAATAGCTTCACTGGCCATCTACCTTCACAATGTGGAACGGCTCATGATTTTTTTTAATGCCACCTTATCGTTGCACTTTTACTAACAATTAAACAATTTACCACCTGCGCAGCTCTTAAGCATTAACCATTCTCTATAAGAGAAAAAAAACTATATATCATTGCTTTTATTGATTTCTAAAATAGCCCATTTTGTACGTTTAATCACATCAAAATCTCGCTCAATTCGCAAACTCAGACCCCGTAGAAGTTTTGATTCTGATTCTTAGCTGCTTAGGAGTGATAGAATGCACACCGCAGAAACAGCAGTTAAATGAGGCACATGTAACAGTGCTCAGTATAGGCTACTTCTTTAAATTCGGATAGACATGGGCGATTTAGTGAACATTTGCCGGCTCACTGAGGATAACAAAGCACATGAAAGTTAGGAGCGCACTCACTTTCTCGAGCTGTTCTAGTAAACGCATCACAGCATAATCACAGCAAGCAGTTCGTTTCCATGCATTATGAGAAGATCTACCGCTTTCGGGGAGTAATAATAGATCGCGACCTCTCCTGGAGCTCTCATATTGCCTACATGAAAAGTAAAGTCGGAAGTATCACTGACGTGCAGAAATATTTTGCGGGAAAATTGTGAGCTGCATCTGTACGAGCGATGCTTCAACTTTGTACACTATTTCTCCTAGGCTTACGAAAAGGGGTGCACGTAAATTGAGGACGACGCAACGAGCTATGGAAAGAAGAACGATTGATGTAACGGTGAGTGGGGGGGATAAGAAGAGAGCAGATTGGGTGAGGGAACAAACGTCAGTTATTGACATCTCAAGGAAAAGAAATCAAGGAAAAGAAATGGACATGGGCAGGACATGTAATGAGGAGGGAAGATAACCGATGGTCATTAAGGGTTACGAACTGGATTCCTGAGAAGGGAAGCTTAGCAGCAGGTGGCAGTGTTAGGTGGGTGTATCAGATAAAGAAGTTCGCCGGGGTAACATGACCACAAACAGCACATAACCGGGGTAGTTGGAGAAGCATGGGAGAGGCCTCTGCCCTACAGTGGGCGTAGTCAGGCTGCTGCTGCTGCTGCTGCTGCTGCTGCTGCTGCTGCTGCTGCTGCTGCTGCTGCTGCTGCTGCTGCTGCTGCTGCTGCTGCTGCTGCTGCTGCTGCTGCTGCTGCTGCTGCTGCTGCTGCTGCGGCTGCTGCTGCTGCTGATGATGATGATGACTTCCTCGGGTTCATGAGCTACAGTTTACCTGTGCTGGGCAGGGCCCGAAGAACAAACGTACCCGTCCTACAGTCGGTTCAAGCTGAAGCACTGAGAATATGCCCTGGCCTTCCAAGATATGCATCGCTAGCAGCCACTATGGTCATCGCGCGCGATCACGAAATCACAACATATGTTCGCGTCGATTCCTTAAGAATGCACATGAGGCATTTCGCCCGGATTCTGCCACACTACCTCGCCTCACCCTGCTTCTAGGGAACACTCCGCTATAAGTAATATTATTGCTTCGCATAGTGCATTGCTTCCCTCAAACTTCACGCGTTCGGCAAGACCACTATTACCGTTGTGGTGCCTACATACCCTCGAAGCCCTCCTAACCACTCTGGAATCCAAAAGAAAACACAGTCGTCATTTTGAGCCCGACAATAGGCCACACTATTGCTTCTGCATGCGAAACACAGCGAACGCCTTCCTATTTACACGGACGGTTCAGTTGCTTTTGCAAGCTCAGCAGGAGCAGTGGTTATTACCGCGAAGTCTGTCAGTATAAAATTGGAGTATATTAGTATGAAAGTCTGTCAGTATAAAATTATAAAATAAATATAAAATAATATTTTAAATTATTGACAGCACCACAACTCGCCGCCCTCCGCGCTACTTTGGAGTTCGTAATTGAAGAATCGCCAGAGGCATCCCTATGGCAAAACCAGCGTCTTCCAGTGCCTTCCAGTGTGAAACCAGCGTGTTTTATTGGCATTGAATAGCACTGGGTACGCTGGTGCTCGCTGGGACTCACTGGGACATCAGTGAGAACGCTGGATAAGAGCTGGGTCACATAGGAAGAGACGATGGTTCCCGTGCCATGACCCTGGGCCGCACTGGTTTGTGCTGTACAGGCGCTGGTTCTCGCTGCAGTTCGCTGGTTCGCAATGGAAGCTGCGCTGGTTGTGTCTGTGCCGCGCTGGTTCCAGTCGCAAGGACGAGCGCAGCTGATTATTAAGTGCTTTATACAATTTCATCGCTTGATACCAGTCTCTTATCCTGAATAACGCTATATTAGTGGGGTCATAAAACTGTATTTCCTATCGCAGCTTGGAATAAATGTGCGTGAGCTGCCCTCTTTATTCATTCACATTTTACACTGAGGATCGCTTTCGGTTTTTGCATTTTCCCTTTTGACTGGGCGGATAGCTAAATTCCTGAACGAAATCACGCAAACGCAGAGAACGCTGCGTCTTTTAGTAGTTCACACGTAACATATGACTGGGAGTTGTCCCCGTTGTCGCAGTGTTGTGGAGTGGACATGAAATCAAGAAGTCGTTCAGATGCGCTCAAACGGCCCCGAGTTCGAAGCCTGCCGCTGACTAATATTGTTACGTGTGGAAAAACACAGATGAAAGAGGCTATATACAGGGTATTTACACTGAAGCCAGACCACCAGGCCGACACTCGCCCGCGCCAAGGGCACAGACCCACTTTGTCGTCGTTTTCGTGGCGGCTCGTCCCTTCAATATAGGCTATTGATTTTGGCGGCAGGCGAATAAAGCGGGTGGGGCGTAGGCGGCACTGGGGTGGGTTAGAAGGTTCTGCGAGAATCGGCCACTCAAGGCGAAGGGTACTGGCAGAGCAGTCAATAAGAGCAGAATGCGCGGAGTGAAAATCGAGGCCGAGAATGAGGTCGTGGGGGCAATGAGCAATCGCGGTGAAGAGGACAGGAGTGTGGTGGCCGGCGATGCTAACACGTGCCGTACACATGCCGATGATAGGCACAGTACCGCCATCCGCAACGCGGACGACGCGTGCTAACGCTGGGGTGAGGAGCTTGTTCATTCGTCGTCGGAAGGCAACACTCATAATAGAAAGCTGTGCCCCTGTATCGGTGAGGGCCGTGACGGATAGCCACCAACGTCAACGTCAAGAAGGTTTTGGTTCGTGTGTAACGTGAGCACAGGATTTGAGGGCAGGGGGGACAACGCAGCTTCACCTCCAGAAGCTGCAGTGCCTAGTTTTCTGGCTGGATCCGGGAGCCGATAAGCGACGGAGAGAAGCGACGGGGTTGGGGCGAACGAGACTGATGGCGTCGAGGTGAGAGAGAGCGGCTGTAGCGAAGGTTCGGGGCAGGAGCATCAGCGGCAATGGGTTCATGGCGGGTGGCATAGGGAACAGAAGGTCCAAAGGGGCGGGAATGGGCAGCGGTGTATATCTGAGGAGGAGGTGGCCATCGGTTGCGGCAGTGACGAGCGACGCGGCCGATGCGACAGCAGTGGAAGCAGATCGGCCTGTCATCAGGGGTACGCCATTCGGACGGGTTGCGGCGAGGTGCGGTAGAAAAGGACTGCCGGGGACGAGGAGGGGTGCTAGAGAACTGGGGAACCGTGGGCGGAGACGATGAACACATGGAGTTGAGACCCATGTTCTAAAATTCCTGTCTGACGACGGCCTGAGTCACTGCAATCGTGGTTGCTGGCGGATCGGGAGGCGTCGCAGAGAAAGCTGAAAAACAGGCGGCATCGAGCTCGCGGCGAGCAATATGGTTTACCTCATCACAGGGGGTGGTCTGACGCGGTCGAGCCTCACATGTCGACGTAGCAGCAGTGTTGGTTAGCCGCGTGATGTGATGTGGGATACGGCGGCTCTTAGCTTGTTCAAGGCGGCGGAAATCTTTGATTATGGCGTCGATAGTCGAGACGTGGCCGAAAACAAGCAAATTGAAAGCATCGTCAGCGATGCCTTTTAGCACATGCGACACTTTATCTGGTTCACACATCGTATCGTCAGCTTTGCGGCAGAGAGACAAGATGCCGTGGAAAGATGAAACGTACGGCTCTGTAGATGTCTGAACACGAGATGCAAGAGCTTTTCTCGCGGCCGCCTTGCGCCCAATGGGTTTGCCGAACAGTTCCCTGAGCTTTTCTTTTAAACTGTCCCAACTGTTTATCTCGTCGTCGTGCGTTTGGTGCCACACGCGTGGGGTGCCGCCGAGATAAAAGATGACATTGGCGAGCATGATCGTTGGATCCCACCTGTTATTAGCAGTGGCGTGTTCATAGAGCTTGATCCATTCGTCAACATCCTCTCCCTCCAGGCCAGAGGACGCACCAGGGTCGCGATGTTGGGCAACCGTGATGATTGGAGCAGTCGGACAAGCCGAAGCCGTTGCACAGGCGGTCTCGTCACCGGGAGGTGTGGTGAAAAGCTCGATGTACCGACCACTCCGGAGTTCCGTGGAGAGGTACTGGGATCGATACCCCGCACGTCCACCAGGGTGTTACGTGTGGAAAAACACAGATGAAAGAAGCTATATACAGGGTATTTACACTGGAGCCAGACCACCAGGCCGACAGTCGCCCGCGCCAAGGTTGTTGTTGTTGTTGTTGTTGTTGTCCTGAGTGGCCGTGGCACATACCCACAGTGGGGGATTGGCCAAGAATCGGGCGGTTTAATTAGGTGCCTAAATATAATAATGATAACAAGGGAGTTAACAATTTGGGCGTGTGAGTTTAAAAGTAAACATTTTGTGTTTGGAGAAAAAAGGAAATGATCAGATGAAAACCGGGTATAAGATAATAATAATAATAACAATAATAATTAATAATAGATAAGAAATAATAGAAAGCTATATTTGGGAGGGAGAACGATCAATCTAACATGGAAATCGATTGGTTTCAATTAGGTAATTTTGGATCGCCAAGCAAACATTTCTGTGGCTGAACCCAACAATGGAGGCTCCAAAAGATTGGATCACAGGCACTGATAGAGTGAGACCAATAGAGCGAAGCGGGATTTCGAGTAGTCGTTTTCTTATAATAGAAAAACGTCTGCAAGACAACAAGAAATGGTCGATTGTCTCCGCTTCGCCACATAATGAGCATAATGGTGAGGGTACCAGACCAGACCTGTGGAGGTGGAAGTTCAATGCAGGTATACGGCAGCGCAGCTTCGTGATGGACACTTCAATTTTCCGTGTTCGGCAAAAATCTCTGTTCCAAGGGTGCAGGACATGTCCATAATCCACAGAGTTAGTAATTGCGGAGCCTGATACTGACTGTATACTGATACTCCTGCGAAATCTAGCTGCAGTAACATAAGCAGTCAAAGGGCAGGAAGGAAGAATCGGGCCACTTATCGGTGCCTTGGCTAGAGAGTCTGCAATTTCATTAATCATTAGTCTTTTATGGCCAGGCACCCAGATCAAACGCACGCTTCTCAAGTAACCAGGTAGCAATGATTGAAATGTCCTCCTCACGCGAGAATCACTAGAAGCAGTAAGGGATGAGCACAATGATAAAGAATCAGTGACTATCACGGCTGCCGTAATTGATGGTCCTAATTTGCGTAATGCCAGCACCACGGTCATGAATTCGGCTAAAAAAATCGGTATGAAATCTGGCAGCCGAAGAGAAAATGTCCAATCGAGAATCGGGGAAAATATTGCAACACCTGACTTTTCTTCACATTGTGAAGCATCTGTAGCAATAACAACGTTTGTTTGAAGGTTTTTCAGGTCACAGACCCACTTCGTCGTCGTTTTCGCGGCGGCTCGTTTCTTGAGCATCACTCGATGATATCGTAATAATATTATCGCCGCGATAACAAAGCTGGGGCGATTCATGCGCATCCACTTTCCGTATTGTACTAAAAAGGATTCTGAGGCTTAAATACACACATTTTGGCTTTCGCCAGCTACCCGCGCCGAGATCGGTTCCCAGCCATGCTTAGGCCTAGCGTATCCGCCGAGACCGTCTGCACGCTCTCGGCGCGTCTAGGCTCAGGAATCAAGGAGTCTAACAAGGATAAATCACTCCATATTTCATATTTTGCCTCGGTGTTTTTCAATAAACCATTTTTTCATGTCTACAGTGCCAGCACAAGAAGCGATGAGCGCCGATGTGACCCGTCATAAACGCAGGTATATGTGCTCTCGCCGAAGGCTGCCAGCACTAGCCTGCGCTTCTCTGAGGAAGATATATGACTAGACAGACGTGTCGGCTGAAAGGCATCACTGAACTAAGAAAAGGTTGCATATTCCTTGCGTGAAGAACAAGAAACGGCTGTCAAATGGGCAGCAACAGCCTATACAGCGTCCGGGCTCGGCGGTTCATTTAGAACGTTTTCGAAGTTAAATACCAGTCGCAAGTGAAAATCAGTGTTGTGGCACTTCCGAGCATGCTACTGAATACGGACAGCAAATTTTTCTTTGTATTACAGGCGTGTTTTAGTTGCAGGGCGATAGCGCATCCAACGTGTCTGTGCGAGACGTATCTCTCTGAGACTAAAACTGTTTCTGGATTTTGACATGGCAAATTATCCATTCTTGCTCATGTGCTGGACTACCACGACGCAGTGTTTTTGTGGGATATTCTAAAACGCAGCTTTAAAAAGGATTTGCAGTTAAGTGCATTCGCGATGCGCTTTCTGCCTTGCGCGGAACCACAGGGAGTACCTCTCGATCTGTTAATGCTTCTGTCCATGCATAGCGTGTGGAGAACGCGTGTGTGTATTAGACATGAGCGCATTGGTCAGGCCCGATCACATGAATACTTCATTGAAAGTGTGCTATATATACGCGAATTTTTCTTTGCACAGAGTGATCCTCCTGATTGGCCAAAAAGACAGCCAGTAATACACCATACGATTTGTTTATGGTATTAGGAATTTATTCATTATAGAGAAGTCGAATGATCGAGAGAAATGCCGAGCCACCTCGCTCGACAAGGTCTATCTTCCGAGAAGAGGCTCCTCAAGTCCGTAGTGTGGTGGCTACATTTGATCCCGTACCTCAATGGATTTCGCGTCTGGACGCTTGTGTTCGTTTTCCAGAATTCTGAACTGTCATTGAACTGCATATTATGTGTTTTGTTTCTCATGTATGTTAATATGTAATGTAACTGTATTGGTTTGACACAATTTATAATTACATGCAATAAAGAAAAGAAAATCCTCCTGATTGGCTAAGTGCTTTGAACAAAGTGACTAGTCTACATCGTTTTTATCACAGCAAACTTGTCCGGCATTGACTAGTTCTTTTTTTATGGCCATGTAATATTCACAGTGTACTTTCTTTTGGCTAGCAGGTAACCGGAAAAAAGAAAGCTGGCGTTGACTAGTGCTAAAGTCGCGTGCTTGGGATTTGTAGGTTGGACGTTCGAATCCTAGTGAGAGAAGTTTCATTTTTACATTTTTTTCTTAACTAAAACGCTA
Organism: Dermacentor variabilis; assembly: GCF_050947875.1. Classification (NCBI taxonomy): domain Eukaryota; kingdom Metazoa; phylum Arthropoda; class Arachnida; order Ixodida; family Ixodidae; genus Dermacentor; species Dermacentor variabilis. The sequence continues at coordinate 127,630,023 of NC_134575.1, read as the reverse complement.
TTTGTTGCTTTCTTTATTCAGAAAAATATATATGTTATACAGTCACCGCATATTTAACGTGCTATAGCTGTTTTTCGCACCAGTAGCTAGCGCCTTTCAGTACGCCGCGCCTGCCCAGCGCCACAGCATCCAGCGCGTGGCACTGGGTCCATAATCCGGCGCAATGGGACCCAGTGGCACTGGGTTTTGCAATAGGGGTGGTCAATCTTTTCGGACTCCAAGACCGCTCTCCAGTTCATTATGTCCCCATTTCGTCATGGACCGAATGAGCAATTAGTCACTGATATAGGACTTGTTCATCACCACACAATAGAAAATAAAAACTGGCCGACGATTACGCTTCATGGTAATGCGATCTCTGAGCGCAGCTGCTGCCTTCTTTCAACAACAGGCAACCGCATACAGAACACGCAGTACCGAAAAGACGTGGTTCTGCATTTCGGATTGGGCAGCAGACACCGCGATCCGCCGCTATCGAGCAGGCGCTGCGGCGACTCACCATCGCGCCATCTTACAGTGGGTCACAACCGCGGAGAGGGGGAGCGGAGATTAGGAATAATTATTTAATGTTTCTTCTGAGGTGGGATGAGGAAACGGGTAGAAAACATGGGTATTGAGTAGAGGTAACGCACTCATTCACTCACATAGGACCTCAATGTGCTCGCACAAGGTTGGGGTGGGAAGTGGAAGGAAGGTGACGAAAAGCTATAACTGTCTTTCGAGTCACCGCAACGGCACTGAGCCAGGTAAGGGGAGGTATAGGGGAAGAGTGGAGGCGGGAGAAGGACAGCCACGCGCAAGCACTGCCAGAAGCGACAAATGCCACTGACGAACGCGCGCCGCAAACGGGGAAGCGAGACACAGGGCTGAGAGCCATACAGCCAGTGCGTACAGCAGGCGCGAGGCGGCAAGGTGCGCCCGCCGCCGGCACCGCGGCACTGCCGCGACAACGGGATAAGGGACGGCCAGGGCGGAGTGGACGGTAGTGGCGAGAGTCACCGCAACCACGCTGCTCGGAGCAAGGGGACGAGAGTATAGCGTTACTATACTTACCCTAGAGGACAAGCTACTCATAGGGCCCATGCATTGATATCGGGAACCGCAAGAGCGCCGCCATATAGCTACGCGCTGAGGTTGCCAGCTCCTGAGACATTTGCTAGACTTGGTGACAGTAGTCAGTTTTAATCTAGCAACCGAGAGCTTCTAGCAATTCGCATCGTAGCCCATGTAGCAGCGCCTCGCTTGTAGTGTGGTGCTGTGGTGCGCGTGCAGCTATGTGTTTGGGCTTTATAAGTTGGTTGTTTATTCTACGTTGCGGGAGGATGTGGGTGTGGTCGATGTTGGCCGTGCAGCTGGCAGTTATGCAACCGAAGGATGATCCTGTTGGAGTTTCCGGTGGTATGCGGTTTTCAGCGGTCACAGCTCTTGCACGAGTGTCACTCGACGAGGTTACGAGTAAGGAGCTCGAAACTGTGGTCAGATTCCTCGTTGGCATTCCGTAATTCTCTTCACACGGGCGCGGTATGTTGCAGAAATCGCTCGCGCTTTCTTCGTTTCGGTGTACTTCTCGCGTCGCGGCAATAGGTCGTTTTTTTACAAGTACTAATCCAACTGTAGGGCGCATGCAACCGACCAACGGAAGTCTCAGGAGAGCACCCGAGATTATAATAAAACATGTGGCGCACGATGTCTAGGGCACCGAAGGGGCAGTGAGGGGATCAAAGCTGGAAGCAGAACGGTACGTCAGTTGGGGCCGCCGAGGCAAGCATGCCAGCGAGTGTTCGCACGGACAGCTCCCCTGGCACGCGCAGCGCTGCCTTGCAAGGCCGAGATACTTTTTTATGGTTTATTTATTTCATACTGCAGACCTAGAACAGGTCCCAGCAGGGTGGTTAAACACAACAATATTACAATACATTATTCAATCAAGTAGGGTGGTAAGACACAACAGTAGTACAATGAGTCAATCAATTGAAACAGGCAACAAAGAGTTATGCCGGGGAAAAAAAGAATACTTGAATACATCCGTCCATGCAAAATAAGGTGTTAGTGAATTCGGATGATAGTGTCGAGTAAGTCTAGACGTTGTACTGGACAGATACGATGCAGGATTAACTGGTAAGTCTCGATTAATAAGCATGGTAAGAAATTCATGCCTTTAGAGTACCTTTAAATCCTTTAAAATCCTTCAGTGTACCTTTAAATCCTTTAAATGTACCTATGCCCATGATTTTTTTTGCCTCGGTGCAGTGAGCCTGATTAACCAGAATAATATTGAGGGCATCCGGTGGAGTGGCGAATGCGAGTCATGACATATGTAGCTCACGTCGCCGGGAGTATGTAGTAAAATCAGTGTTAGTTGTATGAACTACATGCATAATACACTTCGCTAGGCTACCTTAACGGAATGGGTCTAGATGACCGTGTTGGTGCGTTTTTTTTCTTACCGCTCAAACGCTACACCCCCTGCAAACACACGCATACCTCTTTTTTCTATATGTACCCATACAATTCCTTCCCATGACGGACTGACCAGCTCAAGTTGGCAACTTGTCAATAACTGTCATAGCAATTACTATAGTAAACATAATTCCATGATATTTATTTATTTATTTATTCATATACCCTAAGGGCCCATTCGGGCATTACATAGGGGGGGGGGAGTCAGTTACAATTGGAAACGTGTAGAAAAAGAACATTGGTAAGATACAGTGACAGTGGCATAATTATATACAGAAAGAATAACATACGCAAGTAGGCACTCAACACAGAAATAATCACACATTTAGGAAAACCTTCAACTTCTTAACAAAAATATCATGGTTAATGGCAGATACAATGTCCCTCGGTATTCTATTCCAATGATATATTGCCAAAAGTAATGGTGAATGACGGTACAGATTAGTGCGAGCAAAAAGAGGTTGCACTTTAAATGGGTGATCAAAACGCTGAAAAATAGTATGAGCTGCATTGATGTAAGATTCGCGGAACGGGGATCTACTATGATAAAGCGCGTGAAAATCTGATAACAATGTTATTAGTCGGCCGTTTTGAAGAGAGGGCAATGAAAGTGATTCCTTGATGTCCGTAACACTGTAGTTTCGCGAGTATTTTTTGTGATATATCTTGCTGCTTTATTTTGTAATGCTTCGAGCTGATCGATCAGATAGGTCTGATGCGGATTCCAAATAATGGATGCGTACTCTACCTTGGAACGAACAAGCGTAGTGTATGCCAATAACTTAGTAGCAGAGTTCGCCAAGTATAAGTTGCGTTTAATGAAGCCGAGTGTTTTGGATGCCTTACTGGTTATGGTATTAATGTGCTCGTTCCAAGATAAATCAGAGGATAAATGAACTCCGAGATATTTAAATGTGGATACTTTCTCAACAGGGATTCCCTGAATCGTGTAATAGCTTAATTCTGGATTATGTGTTCTCGTGAACGTCATGGCCTTAGTTTTAGAAACGTTAATTTCCATTTGCCACTGGCAACACCAAAATGCGAGTTTGTCGAGGTCTACCTGTAATGAGTTCTTGTCTTCCGCGTTACTCATTTGTCTGTAGATGATACAGTCGTCTGCGAATAACCTTATGGTAGAAGATAAAGTGTTTCCTATGTCGTTAATATAGATCAGAAATAATATTGGACCCAGGACCGAACCCTGCGGTACACCGGATTTTACATGCGAAAGTGAAGATGAGTGCCCATTCACGTAGACTGATTGACTTCGGTTGGTTAAAAAATTAGCTATCCAATTTGTAATCCTACTGTTTATGTTAAGATTCGTTAGCTTCATTAATAAGCGGATGTGCGGAACTTTGTCAAATGCTTTTGCAAAATCAATAAATATAGCATCTATTTTTAGTCCACTATGAACGGCTTCGTGGAGGTCAGTTACCAATTCGAATAGTTGGGTTTCACAGGAATGACCACGAAGGAAACCATGCTGATTACTAGCGAAGAAATTGTGATCTGATGGAAATTTCATGACGTTGGATGATATGATGTGCTCTAGTAATTTACAACAGATGCTTGTTAATGATATGGGCCTGTAGTTTGAGACTAAGGAGGGATCACCAGACTTAAAAATGGGGATCACACGGGCACACCTCCAGGCGTCAGGCACGCATCCTGTATTAATTGACTGTTGAAATATAGCAACCAAGATACGTGATATAGCTGGTTTTGTAAGTTTTAGCAATTTTGCGCAAATGTCATCTGGTCCGGGTGCCGAATTGACTGGTAGACGATCTATAGCAGCTTCTACACCTTCGCGAGTGATTATGAGGTCATTCATTGAAGTATTTAGGCTGATAAAGTTCAGATCTGGTGGCACTGGTTCTTCCGATGTGAAAACCGAACAGAAAAAAGTGTTTAATTCTTCCGCAACATCGGACTGCAGAAGAGGCTCACCATCTTTCGTTATCGACACAAGGGAGGATGATGATGGTTTCGGATTTACTACTTCCCAAAATTTCTTACAGTTGTTTTTTAACATTTGTGATAAGTCGTAGTTGTAAAATTTTTCCTTCGCTGCTTCAATTTCTGCTTTGCAAAGTCTCGCCTGTTCGAGATAGCGTTCCCAGTCGTCGGCAGAGGTCGAAAGCTTTGCCCTTGAATAGGTTCTTTTCTTCTTATTAATTCACCGCTTGACATGTGTTGTAAACCACGTGTTTTTGTTTGAAGATTTGATAGTAATTCTTGGAATATATCTTTCCTTCAATTCAGTGAGCGTCCTTTGAAAGATCTGCCAATTTTCGTTTGCATCACGCTCGGAAAAGGTCAATAAAAACTGCGTAGAAAATGTTAGTAGGTCGTTATTTAGTCCGCGTACATCCCCTCTGTTGTAATCGTATATGGTTTTCTTTGCCTTACGAGGTTTTTCATATTTTATGGTGTACTCGCAGTGGATAACATTGTGGTCACTCATGTAGTCAAGGACGCGTACATACATACTTTGTGGATCTGTAGTCATTACAAGATCTAGAACTGAATCACCACGTGTGGGACTTGATACCATTTGGCTCAAATTAAACAAAGAAAGAACATCAAGAAACTGCCTACATTCATGCCTACTTGCGCCCTCGACAGGTTTGCATGTCGGCCAGTCAATTCCGGGATAGTTAAAGTCACCTGCAAGTATTATTTCTGATGATGGATAGTTGCTTTGAATAATGCTTAAAGAATCATGAAGGCATTCAACAAAGTCAGCTGAAGAACTGGGTGGCCGATAGCAAACCCCGATAACGCAAGTTACAGACGGCGCGAAACGGAGTGCGATCCACAATATTTCCAGGACGAAAAAAGTGTCGACAAGATGCGCACTGAACTTCTTATTTACAGCAATTATGACGCCACCACCTCGAGATGTGCTTCTGTCTTTTCTAAACAAGGAAAAACTATTCGAAAGCAATAGTTCGCTGTCAGCTACATCAGAGCAAAGCCAAGTTTCGGTATCAAGGACTATGTCCGCGGAACAGCATTCAATAAAGGCTTGCAGATGATCTTGCTTGTTTAACAGACTTCGGAAATTTGATACTATGATTGACAAGGTGTTATTCGGATGGGTTCTATCAGGTTCATTCGTTTGTTCTACGTGTCTGGTGGTCTGGGAGAACTACCACCTTATTGGTCGAGGAATCAAACGTACAGTGCTTATTGGCAAGAATTAGTTTATCAAAAACTAGCTTGAATTTTTCGTTGGGTTGGCGGTTAGTCCGAGCAAAATCGCGGAGTTTATTTCTGATCTGCCGTAAGCGCGGTGAAAAGTCTTCTTCTACCCATACTCGAGCAGATGCAACGTCCTTAAGCTTGAATGCATTCCTTAGGATATTGTTTTTATGCTTATAATTTTATTTTTATGTTTTTTTATTTATATAATTTTTATTTTCATGTTTTTTTATCGTAACACTGAGAACTACATGGAACCTTATTCTATATATGTGAGAGAAGTAAGGCATTTCGCACGTGTGGATATCAGAAGCTTAATCCATTGTCCAATACATAAACATAGCACATGCTACAACATGAACTGCACCATTGAGGGCTACACAACACATACGTACTCAAAGGTGAAAATATAGAGCGAAGCTTCAAAACACGCCATGTAGCACTGCAAAGTATGAAAGATATTGTATGTGTACAATAAATGTTCAAAAAAGGAATGCATCAATGTCCCATTTGCCTTCAATTTTATTATCAATTTCAAGTTTACTGAACTTTATTATGAGCATATGTACAACAGGAATCTGCTGACACACCAGCCGTCAAGGTGGCTGTTCGAGGTGTGCTGGCTGCCTCAGCGTAAGAAAAATAAATAAATTGGGTGAATGTCAACACCACTGCCACTGCTTCTTGCCTCTGACCTGCATGTGCCTCCGCGGCATCTTTGTTAGGGGGGGGTCTCCATGAGGGAGCTGCTGTGGCTAGGCGTAGGCATTGTCTAAGCAAAAGGAGAAGGTCATTCCCAAATAGGGAATTATGGAAATAAATGCAGTTCGGATGTTTGCTTGTGGCACTGTTCTTGCCTAAAAGTCTTCAAACATAGTGTCCAGAATGCACCAGAACTCTGACTGCGTTTGCTGTTTACCTGCACGTGTTGCAGAATTTATCAAGGAGAAGTCTCATGATGCTAAAGAGACTCGTGTAATGACATTCATCAGCTTTTGTTTTGCAGAGAGACAACACATTTTTTGACCCATTGTTTGCTAACCCATTACTTGCATAATTTTGCAGAGTATTCTGCCTATATTGACTACCTTGACCTCCACTTAACTATCTTGCATTTTCAAATTGACCTCCGACCTGCCAGCAAAAATTCGGGAGAAAACTACAATGTTTAGCAAATTTATTAAGAACAGAGATCCAGACGCACTGAAGAAGTTTAAAACTTTCCGTAACAGTTTAGACAAAGAGCTAAAAAGAGCAAGAAAACATCATTTTAATAATTTATTTACTTCCCTTTCTGGCTGCTCAAATGCTCTCTGGAAGAAGTTGAACTAAGTGTTACAGTATAATGTGAAAAACCAACCAGTTCGTGAAATAAAATGCAATGGCAACGAGTTGTCAGGGAAGGCTTTAGCCAATGCTTTAAATGAGCATATTGTGAACACCGCGGGTAAAATGGCACCAACGAGTGATTTAAGCAATGTTTACTAAAATAACAGTTTGGTGTTCCTTGACCCTTTCACTGAAGCTGAAGTGACAGAGGTAATAATAAGCCTAAATAACAGCAGTGCGTTGGATGTTGACGGGATGCAAGCGAAGCCTTTGAAACATGCTGCCTCTTTGCTTGCTCCATGCATACGGTACATATTTAACTTATGCCTCGATCAAGCGATATTTCCACCCCAAATGCAAGTTGCTCGTATTAACGTACTCTATAAGAAGGCTGACAAAAACGATATGGGCAATTACCGGTCTGTGTTGCCCATATTGCCCGTGTTATCAAAGGCCTTTGAAAAGGTAATCCTCAAGAGACTGAAAAAATTCGAACAGAAACACAACATCTTGATTGACTGCCAGTATGGTTTCCGTGAAGGCTTCAGCACTGAATCGGCACTTCTTGCACAAAAAGAGTATATACTAGATCAAATCGAACAAGAAAATGTAATACTGGGCATTTTTATAGATTTTTCAAGGGCCTTTGACCTTATTAATCATGAACTGCTCATTAGGAAGCTAGACCAATACGGTATGCGATGTGTTGCTGCTTCTCTAATCTATTCATATTTAAGAAATAGGCAACAAATTGTAGACATAGAAGGCTTTCACTCGGATCCATTAGCAGTTTCTTGTGGTGTGCCTCAAGGCAGCATCTTGGGACCATTTCTTTTCAATCTCTATCTAAATGACATTGTCAACATATGCCCAGAAGTAAAATTCGTCATTTACGCAGATGATGCTAGTATATTTTTGTCAGCAAAAGAAACCAACCAAATAGTTCGCAATGCCAACGAATTCCTGGGTAAACTTGAAAAATGGACAGAAGAAAATGCCTTAAAAATATATGTTAAATCATTATATATGATAACATTAAATAAAAGGGTTCTGCTTAACTCAACTCCAATTGAAATAATGCCTTCTATTAAAACACTGGGTGTTGTCTTCCAAAATACCTTGTCTTGGGACGAGCACATAGATCAGTTAACAACAAAACTCTCCCAAGTAATCGGCCTCATATATCGGAACGCAAGCATACTACCACGCAGTGAAATGATGCTAATTTACAATACTTTATTTTGTTCCAGGCTTAATTATTGTTCCCTAGTTTGGGCCTCTACGACGCAAACCAATGTGCGAAAAATCCATGTTTTGCAAAGAAAGCTTCTGCGAGTTATTGCGGATGTACCCAGGTACTATCCATCTGAGCCCTTATTTCGCAGCTACAACATAATGCCAGTAACAAATACTTATGATTATTGCCTGTACAAACGATATAAACAAGAGATAAAAATAATACTTGTTTCTTGCGTCAGTTAGCGAAGTTGAAATATCACTCTACTACATATAATACGCGAAATTTTGAAACATGGGCAATAGATACTTGTAAGAAAACATATGGCCTACAAATGTTAAGAAACCGGCTGCCAAGGTTATTGAATACACTACAGAAACAAAATATAGAGCCCGACAAAGTTACTTTTGCGGACCTTCGAAAATACTTTAGTGCGTAGAAGAAAACAAAAAGGGAAAAAAGAATGGTATAGTTAGTGTATAATTTTGCTGCACTTTTACTGCGGAGCTACCTGCGCTTTCTGCGGTTCATTTTGTGTGCGCTGGTCTCTGGTGGCGTTCTTGTATAGATAAACAGTGTCTTGAAAGCTGAATTTTTGCACTTCATAATTGTATAACTTCAAATTGTATTGCATTATTCGTAATTATTGTATTGCAATTGTAATTGTACTAATTGTATAACTTCAAATTGTATAACATAACTTGTATAACGATGTCTGAATATGGAATTAGTTTTATCTTTTTCTATGTATGGATTTCAGTGAGTACTGATCATAACTCACATCTATTTTACAATTTGCTGACTGCTACGTGAAGTTGCCAGGGCGGGGACCTGCGACCTTGTCAAGCTGCAATGCGGCAGCTTTTTCTGTACGCCTCCGGCATCGTGTATTTCGGATGCAAATGAAATTATTATTATTATTATTATTATTATTATTATTATTATTATTATTATTATTATTATTATTATTATTATTATTATTATTATTATTATTATTAAATACCATTCTTTCTATAAAAAAGTAATTCGACACTTCTGGTAATTTTTGTACCTTGGGCTTCTGATACTGTGCATTCATCATTTTTCTTTGTTGTTTCTCACTAGAAATGTATATTGCAATTTATAGCTTAAATTTTACTTTTCCAACACACAGAAGTACTTGCAATTGCATCTTCATAGCAGGGAAGCTTGCTTCATTAAACATTTGCAAAATACAACAGGATTGATGACTGCAGCTTCCAGTGTGATTTGACCGAATGAGCCACAAAAATAATTCACCTCGCTTGCTAAATGAAAGCACATATTAGTATGATGTACAACATATGTTACTCTAATGTGTAGGGTTCTTTTGCTTTTACAGCAAGATAATCGTTGCGGGAGAAAAAAAAAACATCAGGCTTGAATGTCTTTCTGTCGTGGCCTTTGTAGAAGCATGATTGTTCAAAGTACAATAATTATACAGATTCTATGACTTGTAGATTTGTCAGTACAATACTGGTCGCACTGATCTACCTTTCCAGCTATCCCCTATTACTGAAGGGAAACCTCGAAATAAAAACACCGCTCCACTTATTCACTGCCTTTTTTCTTTATTGCTTTGCAGACAAAGCGATAGGTAAAAATGCGCTAGTGTGAAGCTTCTCAAACGATTGTAATACATCACGAGATCTGACTACTCCAGCGATGTTCCGAACAAGAAGATACATTCGCTTACGTATATGTGAACGTAAATTCAGGAGCCCTTCGGGGCTTGGGTGTGGCACGAAAGGTATGGAGGTGGCATAGCGTCCGATGTTGTTGTCGTTCGAGTGTAAAACCTAAACTGTATGAAACTACTACGCATCCAAAAAGCAGAGCTTCAAAACCGAGATTCGCGCCATGCTTTATTGCATGAATGCGTACATCGTGGTATACTTAAGTCACGCACTGAGCGACCGCTTTCTGCAAGCTTAATATTAACGCATCACCTTCATAAAGCCATCAGGTATGCGTTCTTAAGTGACAAAACATAAGGTGACCTCAGCTCTTTCAATAGTAACTTTGCTGGCCACATTGACCAGTAGCAACAGGGCGGCGGCCTAGCGGTTCCCACTTCTTTCGTGCCAGCTTTTCCTCTACAGTTGGTTATATTAAGTCTATGGGCGAGAGGATAGGAGAGAGCGAGACTCGTGCCGCGCGCGAGAGATAGCAGCAGGAGCGCGCACAGCTAGAGCAGCGCGGGCATGATGACCTTGATTACGGCGAATCCGACGGCGAGGCACGACGGCTACGCGAAACGCAGGAATGGGCGGCAAAGAGTTGCGCTCTAAAAACGCTACATAGCACAAAAGTGGATGCCGGGTCATTGAGGTATCTACAAAAAATTATCGTGCAGATGAGGTCTCCGGTGTGTTCATGGTGTTCCCACTGTGTAGCTATACCGTTACCAAAAACAGACGCAGCTACATGGCTTCGGCCACTCGCACGTGAAATTGCACTTGCACAGTGGAACTCCATGGAAATTTATAAAGCTCGTCTGCCCAGCTTGGATACGAATCCACGGCTTCGCCTTCCTTCAGGACTACCTAGTGCTGAGGAAACGCTTCTGGCTTGGCGTGGCCTTCACGAATGCGTGCTCAATTCGGATCGAAATGGCCAACAGCCCTGCTTGTGATAACTGTAGCAACGAGGAAACAAAAGTCCACCTTCCCTCTGAGTGCCCAAGTATCAGTAGGCACAGGAAAGAACTTCAAAGAGTGCTAAATATTCTTGTCAAAATACCCTTTGTCGGAGGCAAAGGTCCAATGACACTAGCCGAGAACGTCCTCAGCACAGAAAGCTTTGAAAGCGTTGTTGGGCTACTTGCAGAGGACTGGCCTTAGAGACAGATTTTAAGCAGTACCGTAGTCTCCTCTCCTTTTTCTCCTTTATTTTCGCTCTTCCTTCCTTATTTTCATTTTGTTATATCTATTTTCTATTATGTTTTATTTCTCTTACACTTTTTCCCCTTCACAGGGTAGCCAGCCGGTCTGCTGACTGGCTAGCCTCCCTGTCTTTCCGTCTATTTTTTCTCCTCCTGCTTGTTACAGCGCACTTGCGTTGTCCATCTCTGAGTTGTCGACATTTGCGGAGCGGCGTTTCTCATTCAGTAGCGCTACGTGGGAAGCCAGCACTGCCTACATCACCGGGCATTGCGTTGTTTCTTGCGCTGTGTGTGTCTCCTACGCTCACAGATATGCGTACTCTTGACACATAATTACGCTTTCATAATGTTTCCTGCTGTATATAACATTTCTGCAGACCTGGTAACGTTGCTTCAAGGAGCGCTCAAGTATAAAATAGGTTGAACATACACATTCGCTCGTCAAAATTTTTCGAAGCGTGGCTCTGTGGGCGTAAGGTAAACAAGTACCCCAACGAACTGTATCAGATTTGAAGCAGCATGAGCATATACAAATCAGATATATCACCAATATCAGCACAGTAATTCTAAAGGCGCATTCGCACTAGCCGAAAAACGCGAGCGGCGCGCTGCCGGCAAAACTCGCCCCGGGAGGTGTGACTGGAGCCGGTGGCGATATTGGTGCTGGGAAAAATTTTCGCGGGTTTCCATGGCGGCAAGCGTGCCGCGAACGCCGGACACCAATGAGAGCGGCCTCAGTGACGCGTGCAGGGGAAACTGGTATCACGCGGACGAGCCGGACCGCATGATTGGTATTCTTATGTGGTGTCAGCCAGAGCACTCGTTTCGTACTATCTTCTGCTCTCGTCAGCTCTCACAGGTGCTTGTTTGTTTTGCTTGATTTAGTCTGGTTCGCGCTTGTTTTGGATGCGATCGATTGCAATTATTCTTTACACTGATGAGTCTAAACCGAGACATTCCAATGGAAAGGTTTTTGGAGACGGTGCGCCATATTCCATTCTGTAGGACAAGTCGAACCCTGAATACAATGACGCGAAGGCGACATCTAGTACTTGATTCTCCTTGTCTTTTAAAAGCGGTAACAGCAAAACAACAGGGAGCATGCCTACATGACAATTATTAGTGGCAACGACATCGTCATCTTCATAAGACATATCTCGCGTTACGAACGAAAGACAAAAAACGTTAACACAGTGCTGATCCCTGTCAGACGACGAAGGAAAATGCATGCGACATATCGCACCTACACGCAGAGTAAGAGGAGGAGGAGGAATAAACTTATATTGTACAACCAGCACTTTATGATGGTCGGGCCTAAGGCTCCCATGAGGGGACGTCGAGGGCTTGTCTCGCCGCTGCCTCACGGGCGTGCTGGGTCGCCCAGGTTTCGTCGTCGAGGACGAAGCTCCGCAAAGCCTCATGCAACTTCGACGAGAGAGTCGTGGTGTTACTCTGTGTGTACTGTTCTGGGCACTCCCACAGCATATGCGGAAGCGTGGCCGGCTGAATTCCAGAGCACCGGTGGTTGGGGGTAGTGTAGACGTCTGGAAGTATAAGGTGGAGGCGGGCGGGTGAAGGGTACGTGTTTGTAGTCGACGCAGGATGATAGTCCGTGCCCGGCTGAACTTGGGGTGAGGCGGGGGGTAGGTTCGGCGACTGAAATAAAAGTCCCTAACGAGATCGTTATAAGCTGTCAGATTGTCCCTGGTGTCCAACTCCTCTCCAGTGACTCCGGCGTGGTCGACTAGGTCTCGCACAAAGGAGCTGGTGACCTCGTTGAGATTGGGGAGGTGCGGGATGACAGGGCCCGCATGGGCCGGGATCCATGTCAGAGAGATTATGCTCTCTTTAGAGTGTTGTGCCTGGCAGAGGATGCCAAGACCTTGGGGTGAAATGCGGCCTTGCTTAAGTTATTGACGGCTGAGCGAGAGTCACACACAATGGTGTGACAAGTGGGATCTAGAGTGGCCAGGGTGATGGCCACTTCTTCAGCCGTCTCGGCAGTGGGGATAGTGACGCTGCAGGCGTGGTGTAGGACACCATTGCGTGTGATGACGGCCACAAATCGTGTGCCATGGGAATATTTGGCTGCACCAACAAATGTGACGCCAGGGACTTGAGCAAGGGCTTTTATGATAGCTTCGGCCCGAGCTTGGCGCCGGGCCCTGTTATATTCAGGGTGCGCGTTTCTAGGGATAAGGTCTCTGTAGATCGAGCTACGGATGTCGGTAGGGATCGGTTGTTTGGGGCCCTGTTGCTGATGGTAGGTGAAGCCAAGCGTGGATAGAATAAAGCGTCCCGCTTCAGTAAGGGTCAGCCGTTCAAGCTGAGAACGTTGTTGGGCTTCAATGAGTTCGGAAAGGACGTTCTGAACTCCCAGTTGGCTGAAGAGTTCAGTGCTGGTGCAATGCGGGAGGTTAAGCGCTTGCTTGTAGACCCCTCGTATGAGGGTGTCGAGCTTGTTTTGCTCAGCCCGGTACCAGTTCAGGTACGCAGCAACGTAGGTAATGTGACATATGACAAAGGATTTCACGAGGCGGAGAAGGCTTTCTTTTTGAGTCCCCCTCGTCGGTTAGAGATACCTTTAAGAAGTCTTAGGGTGTTTTGGGATTGGGCACAGATCTTGTTGAGAGCCAAGGCGTTGGAGCCGTTGGTAGAGATGGTGAGACCGAGGACCCGGATACTACGGACGTGTGGGATAGGACTGCCATCTTGAAGGCGTGGGGTGATGGCGTCACCGGGTAGGTGATCAGATTGGTGTTTGGGAGGGCGACCCCGCTGAATGAGCTTGTAGAGCAGAAGCTCCGATTTAGCCGGCGAACAATGCAGTCCGGTCCCTTGGAGATAGGCTTCAACCGTGTCAATCGCCGTTTAAAGGGCTGACTCCACTTGACCATTAATGCCTCCGTACGACCAGATGGTGATGTCGTCGGCGTAGATGGTATGGTTGATATTTTCGACTCGTTGTAGTTGCTGGGAAAGGCCAATCATGACTAAGCTAAACAGCATGCGAGAGATAACTGAACCTTGCAGGGTGCCTTTGCTGCCAAGGGGAAGCTGATCTGATCGTAAACCCCCGGCCGAGAGGGTGGCCGTGTGATTGGAGAGAAAGTCACGAATGTAATTGTAGCCTCGCTCTCCCAGGTGGAGGTGGAGGTCAAGGATAGCTGCATGGGAAATATTGCCAAAGGCTTGAGTGAGGTCGAGTCCGAGGATGGCTTTTATGTTACGGGAGCGATCGTTTAGCACTTGATGTTTGAGCTGCAGCATAGCGTCTTGAGTAGAAAGGTGAGGGCGAAATCCAATGATGGTGTGGGGATAGATAAAGTTGTCTTCGAGGTGACTGTTGAAGCGTGCTAAGAAAGCGTGTTCCATCACCTTGCCTACGCATGAAGTGAGGTAGATGGGCCTTAGGTTATTGTGGCTAGATGGTTTTCGAGGCTTTGGAATTAGGATAACGTTGGCAGTCTTCCAGGTAGCTGGGAGGGCGCCACTGCGCCAGCAATCGTTGATGTAATCAGTCAGATGGGACGCGGACTCGTCATCGAGATTGCGAAGGGTATTGTTAGTGACCCCGTCTGGCCCTGGAGCAGAAGGACCGTTATGCTTGCGAAGAGCAGCATGTATTTGAGATACGCTGAAATCGACGTCTAGTGTAGGCTTGGGATTACCGGTGTTTTGCTGTGTGGACTGACTTGTCCCCTGGAGATATATCTGGTGCAGAGGTAGTCAAGCACTTGTAGTGGACCTTGTTTAAGGGTCTCTGTATAAAGTAGCTTCTACAGCCGATCCTGTTGGGTGGTGCGGTTGGTGGTATTATCAAGTAGATGTTTGACGAGTTTCCACGAGTAGGGGGGACTAAGTTGTCCATCCACCATGTAACTCAGCTCTGTCTATTGCTGGCGGCTGAGGATTTGACAGTGCTCCTCGATGGCTCTGTTGAGTTTGGAGATCGTCATTCTGAGGCGACGGTTTAGGCGCTGCCCCTTCCGTCTAGCTAGGATGGAGGCCTTAGCTTCAAGAAGATGGGCGAGGCGGCTATCCATGCGTTCAACTGAGGCATCTGTAGTTACCACCGGAGTGGCCGTTTGAACATCAGTGCGTCGCGCTTGCATCTAGGTGGTAATGTAGGCAACGCCGTCTGCTGAGGTAGCACCTATGCGTATCTTACTAAAACATCCCAGTCGGTAATGGTGGATTTTTTAGTGGCAGCGAGTTGGGGTAAAGAGAGAGCTAGGATATAATGGCCGCTGCCCAGGTCTTGCTGGGTATTGGTCCAGTGTGCATTGTTGATATGTTTGATGAAGGTGAGGTCGGAGGTAGAGTCTCGGGTAGTGGAGGTACCAAGGCGTATCGGAAAGAAGGGATCCGTGATGAGCGTAAGGACTAAGTCGTGGTAATCTTGCCAGAGGTTGCGAGCTGCACCTTCCGTGCGAACGTAGCCCCAGCCTTCATGGGCGAGGATGAAATCGCCGCCGATGAGTAGGGGGTGCGTTCCAGCTACGTGAAGAGCCTTCTTAAAGAGGGTGAGGAAGCGACACCTTCTTTTGTCCTTAGGGCTATTGTAAATGTTCAGAAGGAAGACGTATTCTTTGCGTTAACGATCGGGAAATAATTCCAGGAATAGATGTTCGATGGGAGGACTATTCAGATCATGTTCAATAACGGGGATACGACGCCGTACTAGGGTTGAGACCCGGCGAAGAGGGTGGGTGGTATGGAAGGTTTGATAACCGGGGAGCGTGGTGGGGCCGTTATTGGTTTCTTGAAGTAGGATGGCAGCCGGGCGGCGGGTATGATGGCGTAGGTATTGATTGAGTACCGGTTGTTTCTGGTGAAAGCCTCGGCAGTTCCACTGCCAAATGGGGGCGTCTTGATTAGTGTGAGCCATGATGGGAGATGGTGGATGTCGCCATCGGCGTCCCGGAAGGGTCGCAGAAGGGGGCGGCATAGTTGGGAGGCGTGAGAATATGAGTTTCCAGGTTTGTCACTCGTTGTACAATACCAATGAAGGCATGGTGGATGGAGTCCAGTGCATGTTGGAAAGTGCTAATAGTTGTTTGAAGTGAGATGAGCAAGTCTTTAACTTCAGAGCGGACCTGGCCCATGGCTCCATCTTGAAGGGCTCTGTTCTTGGGGGAGGGAGTCGAGGAGGCCTCCTGACTAGGGGCAGGGACGTTCTGTGCGATAAGTGTAGGGGCTGGTGTTTGGGATTGTTTGAGGTCTCTAACCTCCTGCGTAAATTTAGTTCAGAGATCGCGTAAGATGGCGTTCTCTCGCTTAAGCTGAGCTATTTTTGGGTTATATAGTGAAAGAGGAGGGGAGGGGACTTGTGTTTTGGCGATCTTACGACTCTCTCGCGAGGTGCCCCTGAGAGCCTCTGCGAAGCTCACCTTGTTGTTGTTTGTAGATGTGATGCGTGAAGCCCATGCAGACCGGGATCTTGAGCGTTGTTGCCTGGCTCGAGGTGGAGTTCTGGAGCGGGAACGGTTCCCCTTGAAGGTGTGCTGGAGGGTGGCCAGGTTCTGGTGTTGACGGTGGAGGGGCCGGCTTGTTTATAGGTGGCTTGGCTGGTTGTTCGTCGTTCCCCGATACGCTTGCGGATGACGTACGGGGTTTTATAATGAGCGGCACAGCTTTTGTCCGCGGTGAGATGGGGACCACCACAGAGCCAGCACTTAGTGTTACAGTTATGGTCGGGGGAGGGGGGTTGCGGACACCGCAGCCCCGGCGTATCTTATTTGGGTAGGGACAAACGTCCATACGTTGTCCGAGGCGGCCACACTGGTAACAAATGTCAATTTGCTTCCGATATAGCGAACATGGGAGTAACGTGGAGCCATAGCGAACCTGACAAGGCACATCCAGTCCGTCAAAAGCGATGATCGCTGTTCTTGTAGAAGCGATGCACTTGGTTGCCAAGGCTGTCGGGTTTCGGGCAGTGACAATTTTGTTGTAAATCTGCTGAGAGGTCTCCGTGAGTGAGATCCCACGGATGACCCCCTTGGTCGTGTGCTCAGCTTTCGTTTCGTAGGCATTCACCTCGCGGTTGACGCCGTTTACTTGGATAGAGCGGATGCGAGCGTACCGGTCTGCATGGTAAGGGTGAGGTGTGCTAACGACAATGATGTTTTGTTCGTGTTCGGGCAGACAGTGTCTTCTAAGATTTCTTCGTCCGTGAGGTTGGCTGCTTGGAGAATGGCGGCGGTTAACACGGGACTACCGATCTTGGCTATATGAAGGACGCCCTTGGGGAGGATGACAACCTTGATATCCTCCATCGGAAGCGGCGGCATGCGGCCCGCCTTCAAAACTTGAGCTTTAACGGGTTGCCTCGCCCGAGAGCGGGCCGGCTAATTTGGGCTTGAGATGATTCATCGGTCGGGGTCAAGTTGTTCCTGTCGCGTTTTGGGCGGCGGGATCGTGCAGTGAGCCAGCCAGACTGGGCGGTGACTTCTTCCAGCGAAATATTCCGGCACGTTGGAGCCGAAGACTCCAGCGTGCAAGCCGACCATCTGGATATTTTAAATTAGTGATACAGCAAAGGGCATGATGATCACTGACAACGGTGAAACACCAACGATGCAAATATGGCCGAAATTTCAGCACACCCGACACCAGTGCGAGACATTCTTTTTCTGTAGTAGAGTAGTTAGCCTCCGTTCTTGATAGCGTCCTGCTGGCGTAAGCAATCACTCTTTCGGCGCCCTCCTGCTGCTGTACAAGCACTACGCCAAGGCCGACATTACTAGCGTCGGTGTGAAGAATCGTAGGGGCGTCTTCATCAAAGTGTGCGAGCACGGGAGGCGTCTGCAGCCGTTGCCATAGGTCATCAAAAGCCCGTTGCTAGTCTTCACCCCACTCAAAGGGGACATCTTCTCTGGTAAGATGTGTTAATGGCCATGCGATACGCGAAAATTCCGCGATGAACCGTCGGTAGTAGGCGCAAAGGCCCAGAAAACGTCGCACGGCCTTTTTATCTGATGGCGTTGGGAAATTAGCGACGGCTGAGATTTTATCAGGGTCAGGTCGGAAACTTTCACAACTAATAACGTGACCGAAAAATTGAGGTTCTTCAACACCAAAATGGCACTTTTCAGGTTTCAAAGTTAGACCAGCTGAGCATATTGCTTCAAAGACCGTCTTTAGTCTCTGTGAGTGTTTCCTCGAACGTGACGGAGAAAACATTCACGTCGTCGAGGTACACCAGACAGGTTTGCCATTTGAGGCCTGAGAGTACCGTGTCCATTAGCCGTTGAAACGTTGCCGGCGCAGAACATAAACGGAAGGGGAGCACCTGAAATTCATAAATACCGTCGGGCGTTTAAAAAGCGCTCTTCTCACGGTCTCTCTCATCAACTTCTATTTGGCAGTAGCCGCTTTTCAAGCCCATCGACGAAAAGTAACGTGCGTTTCGTAGCCTGTCCAGTGAATCGTCGATACGCGGTAGCGGATAAACGTCTTTCTTTGTGATGTGGTTGAGTTTTCGATAGTCGACGCAGAAGCGCAGGCTGCCGTCCTTCTTTTTCACCAATACGACCGGCGATGCCCAAGGACTTTTAGAGGGCCGAATAACTCCGTCCTCAAACATGGTCTTCACTTGTGTTTGTATTGCCTCGCGCTCTTTAGGTGCTACACGATAAGGATTCTGCCGAATTGTTCTGGCGTCGGCTTCGGTAAGTATACGGTGCTTAGTGAGCGGCGTCTGGTTAACTCGTGATGTAGATTAGAAGCAGCTCTTAAACTCATCGGTGAGCTCAAGAAGTCTGTTGCGTTCCACGGGCGATAAGGTGGGACTGATGTCAACCACAGGCGCAGGCATAACCACGGTGGACGTCGCGTGCTCCACTGAGAGGCAGCTCTGTATTGAAGTAAATTCGTCGGACTAAGCAACAGCCGTGCCTTTAACAATGTTTCGACGTTTCCTGGTAAAATTCGTCAACAGTAGTGCAGCATGTCCGTCGTGTACGTTAATTACGGCCCTGGCGATGGAAACCCCTCGATTCAGTACCAGCGCGTCGATGTGTTCAGCGACACCCGTCCCGGTGTTGAAGTTGTCGCAGACTACAAGTACGAGGGGACAACTTCGCGGCGTGAGCGTGACGTTCAACTGCTGCTTGTTTATATGTCGTAAAGGCACTCTTTCTCTACTACCAACGTCCCCGTAACAAATTGGGGGAGGTGCGGGGCACCACGGCTGGAAACGATCCTGCTGCGCATGATCCGGTAACTTACGTGATGGCTTTTACTGACATGACCAACATGCGCGATGAACAACAACGCGACAAATCATTACAGTCTGTGATCTCCGGGGTGTAATCTGGCAGCACCGACGGCACGTGCCATTCTTGCAGCAACGTCTACCACCGCAATACCCACCCTGATGGCCCTGACCTCCTCCTTGTCCTTCCTCGTCATCTGCGATCCATCGCTCTCGAACAACTTCACGATGCACCAACGCCGGGACACCTTGAAGTTTGGCGCACATACGACCACGTACGAGGCTGGTTCTTTGGGCGGGTCTTTAGCGATTTGTGCGTCGTTATGTCGCAGCAATTGAATTGTGTCAGCGCCGGAAGAGACCTCCCCTGCCATCTGTCGGACGACTCTATCCAATTGAAGTTCTATCTGAGCCTTTCTTTCGCGTAGGCTTTGACCTGCTTGGTCCTTTTGCGCGACGATAAAAGGAAATAAGTGGATCGCCGTCGCTACTGCTTACGCGGCACGCTTCGTGGTCATAAAGGAGTTGCCGACTAGTTGCACAGCAGACGTTGCCGATTTTCTCCTCCATGACGCCAATCTCTCCAACGGTGCACCTCGATAGTTACTTACAGACCGCGGCCATTGAATTTTGCGTCGAGTTGTCGACGACCTCCTCCGCTCTTGTGCCACTGAAAACAAGCTGTCTGCCACCTACCACCCACAAACGAACGGTCTTACCGAACGTCTCAACCGAACACTCAGAGAGATGCTGCCGATCGATCTACGTCTCCAACGATCACCGCGACTGGGACGCCACACTGGCCTACGTGACATTCGCGTATAATTCATCCCGACACGCACGCACGCACACACACACACACACACACACACACACACACACACACACACACACACACACACACACACACACACACACACGCACGCACGCATATATATATATATATATATATACATATATATATATATATATATATATATATATATATATATATATATATATATATATATATATATATTTACTTCAAATAAAAACCTCTATTAGACAGGTTCTATTGCGCTCTATCGTCTAATGTGACGTCACGGCATTGGCGTGGCCATCGCCGTGACGTTTCCTGTGAAGTTCGAGGGAAATCAAATCATTGCTTGCTCTATGCTGTATGTGCGCTTGATAGCATGCAGGAGTCAGCCGGCGTTTGGCGTTTGTAGCTTCAAAGCCTGCGCTGTGTTTTCGTGGCTTGGTTCACGTTTATGCGACAGGCAGCATGAAAGTCAATTCGCTCGCTGCTGCTGCCACGCTTCGTTACTACAGGTTTTGGCGGCGGGGTTCAGCAGTCATTGTCATATGTGTTTGTTTGCTTGTGTGCGAGTGATTGCACGCTTACTACTTTTTTATTATGCCTATGTTTGCATGCCTATATAACTACTATCCTTCGTTCGTATAGCTGTCAGCTAATGTGCTATCTCAATCGATGTTACGTGTTTCGGTCGGAAATGAGACTTTTTTATAACCTGATTTATCAGCTTCCAGAAACGTACGTACTTGTGGGTGATTTTAAAGCTTACAAGATGTTGTGGGGAGACTCGCGATGAGTCGCGACAGGTCGATTCATAGAAAACTTTCTTGTAATTTGTGGTGCCTGCATCTTCAATACGAAAGAACGAAGATATTACAAACTTCTTCATAATGCATATATATCAATAGACCCTTCGTTTAGCTCTGCTTCTCTTCTCCCTGACTCAGAACAGCATGTAACCTAATATAGATTTGTAAGGGACCACTTCCTCGCAACTCTAAGCTAATTAGCACAACATGGCGCCGCTCCACATGTCCATCGCTGGAAACTAGCCTCGCCTAATTGGAAATGTTCAAGGAATCCATCTACTTATCACAACACTTCGTAAGCAATTTTAGTAGATATCACTGCTTTTATAACTGACGCAGCTGAGAAGCTCATACCTTAAAGAAAGGACACTTCAAGCAAAATACAGGCCCTCTGGCAAAATTATCATTGCAGACAGGCACGAAGGAGATGAAGTAAAACTTGGGGCAACCTTTGTCAATATTCTACTTCTGATGAAGTGCTCGAATTTAAACCCGTTAAATCTAAGGAAGGACTTGAGGACGGACAAGGAGTGCAATGTGGGAGAGATTTATAGCGCGTATATATTTATACACTGAGGAGACGAAATCATGAAACAGACTACGGAAGCTGAGCGTAGAAGAATTTATTCTCTCCCCCTTTTTAATAACTAAGAGAATATCTAGCAAGACCAAGCTAACACTATTCGCGAACACTTGGAACCCGCATTCGCTTCCAATAATAATTCCGAGGCACTCCCCAGACGCCCGCAGCAGAACGCAAATCGATCAACTGCAAAAGCAGACAAAATGAACCTTATAACCTTCGTTACAACGTCCCCGAGGTGGAGGCTTCCTTGACTTTCACGTCAGAGCTCCGCGCCGGGTCTTGATAGGTTTATGTACGACATGACTAAACACCTCCACAGTGACACTCAAACAGAACTACTCGCTGTTTTGAATGTCATATCGGCTGCCAGATGCCTCACGCCTGCATTTGAAGAAGCATTTGACATTTCAATTCAATTCAATGATCCCTCATTAGAAACATGTTACCGTCTAATACCCCTGAAGCTACCTTTGCAAGAGCGCGGAAAAAAAAATCCTCGATGAAGCGTCGCTTTTTCCACTTCGCTCAGCCACAAAAAATTCCTGATCCATTTTAGTGCGTCACTAGAGTTTGGCGCTATAAATCTAACCATCTCATGCGGATGCAAGAAACCATTAGCGATGCGTTTCTCCGCAAACACTTTTACTCATGCGTATATCTCGACATGGAAAAAGTGTGCGACACTAGGTGGCGTTATGGAATCCGGCGACAGCTGTGAGAAGCGGCCATCCGCGAGAATATGTAATTTGCATAATTGTAACTTTGAGGGTCAAAATAGTTAAATTGCTATCGCGTCCATTCGCACAAGAAACTACTGTATCATGGGGAAGCGCGCTCAGCAGCTCGCTTTTTATTCTGAAGATGAACTTACTAAGAACACCATTGCCTCCAGCCGTATTCATTTCTGTGTACCTACAGGGTGCACAGAGTGGTTAGAAATGTAGTAACCACGCAGTGTGTCAGCGACAGTTGTAGCTTAGCCTCTACAAAGCGCCAAATAGGTGAAACCACATGCCTTTAAACTTAACGACAACAAAATTATCTGTGTTCTATTTCAAGAAAGAGAAGGCTAGTCCCAGAGTCAATTCTTATAATTCTTCTTAACCACTTTACATTTCCCAACAAAAACTGATTGAGCACGTCTTTTCTCACACCTATAATCCAGTGAGTCTAATCTGTTTATCAATATTTATTCCGACTTTGTCCTAGTACAAACGGCCGCTCTTCCAACACGTGTAACAGGCATTACGTCATCATTACTTGCCCTTGTGTTGTCATCTTGAGCTGATATTGCATCCCCGTAACGCACTTACCTGGCCTTAGCGATTACGATACATTACATTTTACAATCGCGATACAACTACCGCTGAAACGTAAACGATTTAAACAAACAGATTATAAAATGTCTAACTTCTCTGCGATAAACAACAAACTTGCCACATTTATTTACTCGACCAACTCGATCGTTTTGTCGAGACAAATTGGTGTGTCTTTGAAGAAAAAAGTTTATGATCTAACAAATTGTTATATTCCAGTCCGACGTATATGTTTAAATATCATGGCACCATGGTATAAAAAGCACCTTAACAGACCAGGAAACAATGAAACGCCTGTTTGAGATCGCTATAAGGTCACTAAATCGTGAACACTGATTCTCGTGCAGAACCGCTGCTGTAATGTACTTTTTTAACATAGTGTCTGCGCAGTTTTCCTACCATACCGTCGCTCTTCCGAAGCTATTGAAGAATAATAAAAGTAAGTAACTCTAGACTCGTATTAAAGGGGATGGCGCTACGGTGCTCACTCTAATTTCACCAACTGGGAACGCAATCGCCGAGCACGTATGCGCCGATGTGCTAAATGGCACGTTTGCTCACGCGTTTGCGCCGTCTTCGCATGTTACTTCGCCTCGCTTAATTCGATCCAAATACCTCCAGCTGAACCGCTTAGCATTCATGACTAACGGTAATAAATCAACTATACCTAAATTATAATTAAAATTTTGATGCGGTGTTGTTCGAATTAACACTAATTTTTTTACACAGTGGTATTGAGTATTGCTCTATAATATGAGAATTATTATTTTTTCATTCGCTTCACAAAGGTACGTTGCCTCTAGATTGCAAAACGGCTTATCATTCCAATACGTAAAGCTGGCGATACGCATAAACTTTCTAAATATAGGCTTATTAGTTGGACTTCATTACCCTGTAAGATAATGGAGCATGCTATTTATACTCAGGTTATCAAACATCTTGAATCTGCAAAACATTCTGCTGTGATACCCAGCTCCCTGCTTTACTAACGACTTGCAATTTAACTTGGATGTAGGTTTCCCGCGGACTGTATCTTTCATGATCTGTCTAAAGCATTTGGCAAAGTACACCACACATTACTGCTATCTAAACTCACTGCAATAAACATTGATACTAATGTACTTAATAGAAGAAAAGCATTCCTGACACAGCATATGCAATTCATAAATGCTAATAAAGTTAATTTAACTCTAACACCCGTCAAATCTGGTGTTCCACAGGGGTCAGAAATGGGGCAGCTCTTAATTTTGATCTACGTTAAAGATCTATCTGATAATATCATCTCATCTAAAATTAGCCTTTTTCCAGATGACTGCGTAATATATTGACACGTGTACTTGTCTTTATCGGGCGACACGTTTCACCGCCTAACAACTGTTATCGCACAGCGCAGGACGTGCCTGCATGTATCGGAAGTTTCTGGGATGTTGTCGATGGTTCCGTCCGTTGTCTGCGACAGAACCTTGTGTAATCTCATTGCGTGTGTGCGCGACCGACGAGAATAGTGTAGAATTTTTTTGGAAGGCACGCGGGTCCCAGCGATTACTCTGGAACACACGATGACTGATGTATAAAAGGCGACGCGCTTGACCCACTAATCACATTTTCGACGATCGCCGAGTGCATTCGCCGCTATCGTTCTTTGAGTGTAGCCTGCTTTTGAGGGCACAAGTTAGCCCAATCAAACGCTAGTTTCGTTAATAAAAGTTTTGCTGCCTTCTTCACCGTCACTACCACGTGACATCTGGTGGAGGTGCTTTACGTTCATGTACCGGACGCCCCCAATAAGCCGTAATCCAAGCCCGGATCGCAAAGACAATACCAACGTCGTCCCGGAACATCGAGCAAGCCGCCGGTTACAGCAGCTGCCCCCGGAACACGGTCTTCTACCAGATACGATCAAGAAGACAGTCCAAGAAGATCGTCCAGATACGACCAGGAAGACATCTCCAATGGCAGCCGCAGCGGCCCCAGTAATTCTGCAGCAGCCCAGGGAACCACCCACGTTCCACGGTTCCAAATTTGAGGACCTGGAAAGCTGGCTGTAGACATATGAGAGGGTTGCTATATCTAACAGCTGGGACAGTGACGACAAGCTGCGACGTGCCTATTTCGCATTGGAGGACGCCGCCAGGACGTGGTTGGAGAATCGAGAAGCCACCTTGATGACGTGGGACCTGTTCACATGAACTGTGATGGCGAGCACGCTGCATGTGAAACGTTCTGTCCGTCCTGGAAAAAGGAAACAATAAATTGCAACATTCAAAGTGAATGACGCCATGCCATTTAAGGAGGTGCGCAGGCGGCTAGCGCACTCGCCAAAGAGGTTTGCCGAACTGGCGTGTCTGGGGTAACAACGGCCTCCTGCGGCTGTCCCGCCCATAATATGAGCCCGCAGTGAGGCCATACGCCTCGTCAATGGCGGCAGATAGCAGTGCTGCGCTATCTGTGAGGAAGGGGTCATTGATCGCCGGACTGGGGCCCTCGACCGATTCGCTCCTGAGATGAGGCCTTCACGACAAACGCGTGAACGCAAACAACATAGGACAAACGCAAGAAGGCGTGTTCAGCGCCCAAGTAGAGGCAATGGAAATAACACGGTCTCAAGGCTGTTTCACATGGCGCGATTTTCAGTCAGCGACACGGTGAATTTCGTCGCACAGCGACCGCCGTGAAGTCGTGGGCCCTCCACGACTGGATTCCAACAAGTTGGTCGCGCTTTCGCTGAGTCGCAGCGATCCGCGCGATGTGGGAGGGGCAATGTGTGACGAACCAAAGCGCCGTAAAAACAGGCGCTTTCTCTTGTACCACGCGTTGGTAGCTCTGTGGCGCAATGTTGCGTGCCAGTTTTAGTTATTGTTTCATAGGGCTTACCCACCAGCGCCTGTGGTTTAGGAGCTTCATAAGTATTTTTATTTTCTTCCGCTTACACAATTCGTTTGAAAGGAGCAGCTGCACGCTCTCCAGGTCGGAAGAAGGACGCTGCTTCAACATAAGGCACGTACCGAACCTCTTCACCGCTAGAAATTGTGTCAGCTCCTTATACATGCGCACTGAATAGTAGCTTGTTCTTCTGCAAAAGTAAATACCCATCCAGGAGAAAAGTTGTGGCTTTTGTAGTAACAACTAAACTTGAGTGTACTAAACGGAACCAACCCACAGACGCCGCACAAGCCGCACGTTCATACTTGCGGTTTGTGCGGCGTCGCACTCACCGCATCTGCAAGCTATCGTAAGGTGTCAGCGCATTTAAACCTTAAAAATGGTGTACTTATTTTATTATCGAATAATAATAGGAACACTCCAATATTTGACTATTTTCCATGTTGTTTTTATTTACTGATTCAGGCATTGCTACTTCGTCAGTAGGGGTCCACTTCACGCATCGCTGCCACCGAAATCGCGCTGCGCCGTGCGCGGCAGTACGATTTTTTACGCCAGAATAGCGCCATGTGAAACAACCTTCAGATGGTTCCGTCAACATATAAGGAGCGGGGCGAATCTCTCGGAGGCTCGAAAAGAGAGAATTGTCGCATAGCGGCGTCCGGAAAGGGTCCTGTGAGCTTATTAGTCACTCCTGAATATACAGCGCAAATATCGTTTCATCACGGATGCAACAATACATGTTTGGAATGTATTAGGTCTCCTCCACAATCTGAGCGACGTTAAAGAACTCCTACATAAATAGAATCCAGAAGAGCTGTGTCTGCGAGTGATAGAAATAAAGCACACGGAAAGAAATTTTCTCCGGTAATACCCAATTATTCGAAACATCGAGGCGAGGCTGTCCCGTCGTCCGGTGGTGTAGCAATTGTTGAAGACAAGTCTGTGGCCTGTCAACACGTGGCCTTTCACACGTCCTTTGAGGTAATGTACGTTCCGATCATTAGTTTCTATAAGTAGTTCACTGTAGGCTTATTATATATATATACCCTCGAAAATGTCGCTATAAGAGTTTATAACCGCATAGATTATTTCCAGAACCCTACATACTTGTGGGTGATCACGCTCACAAACGTTGTGGACAGACTGGTGATGTGACGCGAGGTGTCACATCATAAAAAAAAACTGTTGCAAACTGTGATGCCTGGATATTCAATACGTAGGAATGGACATATTACAATCTGCTTCATTACGCGTAGTCAAAATTAAACCGATCGATTAGCTCTGCTTCTCTTTTGCATGACTTGGCAGAGCATATAATAAAAAATCTATTTTCAAGTGACCACTTCCTAGTAATTCTAAACTGAGCAACACAACCTGACCCCCTACTCATGCCCTTCGCTAAAAACTTGCCTCGGATGACTCGAGACGTTTAACGAATCCACTTACTTATCACTAGAAGTCGTGCTAAACTATCATTTCCTGCTTTCATTATTGACGCAGCATTGAGGTACATTCCTCAAACAAACGGTACTTCAAGCAAAAGGAAGGCCCCATGGTAAAATTATGATTGCAGGCAGGCACGAAAGAGACAAACTAAAGCTTAGAGCAATCTACGTCGATGTCCTACTTCTGAGAATATTGTGCAAGTTGAACGTGTTAAATCCCAGGGAACGAAGACACGAGGATAGTCAAGGAGTGCAAGCTGGGAGAGCTTTTTCCAGACATAAATTCATGCACTGAGGAGAGTAAATTGTGCCACTGACTAAGAAGGCTAAATGAAAAAAATAAATCTATCCATTGCCCCTTGTCACTGACCAAGAGAATATCCCGCAAGACCAAGCTCACGCTCTTCGCGAACGCTTGGAGCCCGTGTACAGGTACAATAATAATTGCGAGGCATTCCTACGACGCAAATAACAGAACGCAAAGTGATCAACCGCACATGCAGAGAGAACGAACCTTATCACTTTTACAACATCAGCGAGGTCAAAGAGTCCTTGACTTTCATGTCAGGTCTCTGCGCCAGGCCCTGACAGAGTAATGCACGACATGATTAAACACTTCCACAGTGACGCTCAACGGAACTACTCGCACCTTTCAATGCTATATCGCCTGCCGGGTACCTCTCACCTGCGTGGAAATCAGCCATTGACATTTCGTTTTGAAACAAGGTAATTACCACTTATAATTACCATGCTTCCGACTATTAGCGCTCCCAAGTTTTGTTTGCAAGCTATTGGAAAAAACGATAAAGTGTCGCCTTTCGCACTTCCAAGAGTAAAAAAAATGATACATTTTAATGCGTCTTTACCGATCGGCGCTCTAAGACTGATCATCTAGTGCCGATGTACGAAAAGATTGGCGATGCGTTTGTGCACAAACAGTTATACTTATCCTTATTTCTCGACATGGAAAAGGCGTTCGACAGAAATTGACGTTAAAGAATCCATCTAGGTCTGCCAGCAATTACCATCCGCGGCAATATGTCAAACCTTATAGAAAGCTGTTTCCATAATCGTACTTTCCTGGTCATAATAGAGAATTTCCTATGGTGTTCATTTGCCCAAGAGAATAGAGCACTACAGGGTGGCGCGCTCAACTTCACGCTTTCTATTATGAAGATGAACTTACTCCGAACATCAGGCAATCCTTCACAATTTTTTATTCGGTGCACGTGGATGATGTACAGGTTGTTTACAAATCCTGTAAACACGCACCGTTCGGGCGACTAGTGTAGCTTATTCTCAACAAAGCGTCAAAATATGCGCGGCAAAATGCCTTCACGCTTAACCCGAGCAAAGCTAGTTATGTGGTTTTTCAAGGAACAGAACGCTCCTCCCAGACAGAACTATTAAACTACACAAACAACAGATACCTGTTAACAAAGAACATAAACAGCATTATACTTGATTCAAAAGAAACCTTCAATGCCCGTATGAAGAACCTTAAGTACAAATGCCTAAGAATGATGAAAGTTCTTAAGATCTTATTGCACACAACATCGGTAGTGAAAAAAACTACTTCTGCGCACTACTTTTGACTACGATGGCGTACTGTATTAGTCTGCCGCACCACTTTCCCTGAATATGCTGGACCCCCCGTTCACCATTTAGGCATTCATGTCGCAATCAGTGCCTTGCAAGCAAGCCCAATACTGAGCCTCTTTGTTGAGTCTAATGAGTGTTCTGCACCTGTGCAGATGACATATTGGAGCATTACATTTAGTTGGTATCAACTTTATTTATGGTTCTGCAGAGCTTTCTCTGACGGGGCCTTAGGTCTCCCACTTGGGGATGTCGAAGTGTTGGCTCGCCGTCGCCTCGCTGGACTGCTCTACAGCCCACAGTTGGTCGCCGATTCTGGGGCGGCGCAAGGCAGCGGTCAACCACGGAGAAGGGTTGCGGTGGTAGCACCGTGCGGAGTTTAACGCGACAGCGTTAAGGAGTTCATGTCTCAGGAGCTCATGTCGGCGGCGTTGGCCGTGAGCAATAAATCCCGGGAGGCACTTCATGAATAAAAAACAACTTGCAAGATGGGCTTGGTGGGAATCGAACCAGGGTCTCCGGAGTGTGAGACGGAGATGCTACCACCCAGCCACGAGTTCGATGCTTCACAGCCGTACAAAAGCGCCTCTAGTGAATGCGGTGTCGCCTTAGAAACGGGCCGTAGTTAATAATGGCCATGTAACTTACAGAAGTCGCAGTTACACGAGTAGCGAAGGGCGTTTCCGCTACATTTCTTCTGCGCTTTTTGCACACGCAGAGCCGTCTTGCCGCAAACACAGAAGACCCCCTCCTCTCAAGGTACGGTGCTGCCCCGACAGGTGGCGCGCCACGCGCGCATTTGGGCTGTGCGGGGACCGGTGCGAGGCGCGTCGCGGCCCGGACACCCTCACCCCTGACAACGCTTCGCCATGCTCCCTCACGGGTTGCATAATCAAGCGTCCTTCCTTTCTTTTGATCACTATCTGTCTATCTCTCTGCCCGTGCCCGGCGTCTCCTAGAAGCTTTTCTCCCGATAAACTGGGCCTTATGAAGTTCTACGTCAAGTTAGCGACGTCAATTACGAGATTTCGCCGTTACAGTTTGATCCATTTTTTAAGTTAGACGCCTGTGTACATTCTGCACATTTCGCCGCTGAAGCCATACTTCGCTCGCATTTCTTCGCCTACCACGCGCCGACATGGCGCTTCAGCACCCGGGGGTACCGTTACGGAAGGCGAAAAGAAGAAGAATATCGCGAGACACTAGTTACTGCTACTTGTTGCTGGTCAGCAATTTTTAACTACACTGACACTGCTTGCGCAGATATTGTAACAATGTGCCTTGTACAGATATTACGTAAACGTAATAATATTGTACCACCGCCATTTAATGAGCCATCTGGATTAAGCCAATAATGCACACTGGGGCCGTACGTTCCACTTTCGCTTGTTAGACATCTCTACGGAGTGCTTCGTGTCTGATTTGTTCATAAATTGCTCACTTTAGGCAGTATATATATATATATATATATATATATATATATATATATATATATATATATATATATATATATATATATATATATATATATATATATATATATATATATATATATATATATATATATTGTTACAAGCTGTCATGAACCACGCCTGCCGCGCAGAAAACCAGAAGAAAGAAGAAAACGACGTTGGCCAAGCTGCCGCGAGACCGCTCTTCAAGAACCGCGCCTATCAACCAGATTCATCTGGTTCTGTGTTAAACACCTCGTGTGTAACATTTGGTGGAGGTGCGGGGTAACTCTCACGACCTACAACGGAACCACCAGCACAAGAGCTATGCCGAATTCGTCGCCTCGCCGGACTTTCGCCGTCGCGCTCCATCATGGCTACAGAGCAAAATACCCTCACCAGCAGTGCCTCGGCAAGCCCAGTCCCTATCCAGCACTACCGAGAGCCACGGACGTTCTCGGCGAAGGCAGACGAAGATGTGGATGAGTGGCTAACCCATTACGAAAGGGTAAGCCAATAAAATAACTCGAATGCTGCCAGTCAGCTTAGGAACGTTGTTTTCTTCCTGGCCGGCACGGCGCTGGTATGGTACGACAACAAAAAGTGTTTCGGTGACTCGGACGCCAAGAAACGTGCGGAACTCACATTAGCCCAGAGAGCTGAGGTACCCGGCGAGACTTGCACTACCTATATCGAAGAAATTTTGAAGTTGTGCCGAACCGTCAACCCTCACATGACAGAGGAAGATAAAGTGGGGCACGTGGTAAAAGGAATAGCGGAAGACGTGTACAACTTCCTCATTGGTAAAGAGAACTTGCACACTGTATCAGAACTGATACGGCACTGCCGTACGTTCTAGGCGCTGAAGACTCGCCGACCACGCCTGCCGCCTACCACGCCTGCCACGCAGACAACCAGAAGAAAGAAGAAAACGACGTTGGCCAAGCTGCCGCGAGACCGCTCTTCAAGAACCGCGCCTATCAACCAGATTCATCTGGTTTTGCGTTAAACACCTCGTGTGTAACAATATATATATATATATATATATATATATATATATATATTGTAACGACGTGGGATCAACGAGTATGCGTAGCAGCACCGCCAAGAAACGCACTTTATCAGTCGTCCAAGGGAACAACAACAACGTCTTCTTCGTTTTCCCCCGCTTCACCTAAAAACCCGCGCTACTTCAGCGTCGTCCCCACTGGCGCATACCCGCTGAATTATCGTTCTGCCAAATATAGTTGCGTCATTTGCTCCCCCTTTAGAAAAGATCATCGTCCCGATGATAGAGGCTTGGAAAGCAGCGGTAAAGAACTGCGCAGTCTTGGCAGTCCTCATAGTACGGCTTCATACGCAGCACGTGAACGACCTCGGGTAAATGCCGTCGGCGTTTTGAACAGTGCGAGCTGTCTGGAACGACTTCGTAGTTGACGTCACTGATGCGTCGGAGAACTATGTAGGGCCCGAAGTATTTACGTAGGAGCTTTTCAGAGAGCCCACGCTGTCGAATAGGTGTCCAGACCCACACTTTGTCGCCGATGTTGTATGTTACGGCTTGGTGCCGAAGATTGTAGCGTCTGGCGTCAATGTCCTGCTGTTCGTGGATTCGCAGACGCGCAAGCTGCCTAGCTGCCTCTGCTCGGTGTGTTATCTCTTCAGCACCCGTCTCGTTGTCGTCAAATTCATGAGGGAGCATTGCGTCTAATGTAGTTGTAACCTCACGGCCGTATACGAGACTGAAGGGCGTCTTGCGAGTGGTCTCTTGACGAGCGGTATTGTACGCGAAGGTGACATAAGGTAAAACCTCGTCCCAGTTCCTATGCTCTACATCTACGTACATGCTTATCATATCAGCCAATGTCCTATTGAGTCGTTCTGTCAGTCCGTTCGTTTGAGGGTGATACGCTGTTGTCTTCCGGTGGGCGGTACCACTTAGACGTAGAACAATATCTAAAAACTGGGCCATGAACGCAGTACCTCTGTCCGTGACGACTACTGCGGGAGCGCCATGCCTTAAAACGATGGATTCCAGAAAAAATCGTGCCGCTTCATCTGCTGTTGCCCGTTGCAGGGCACGTGACTCGGCATATCTAGTGAGATAATCCGTGGCAACGATTATCCACCTATTACCAGTAGTAGACGTGGGGAAGGGGCCCAGAAAGTCCATGCCAACTTGTGCAAATGGTGTGGCCGGTACGTCAACAGGGTGCAGTAAGCCGGCTGGTTTGACGGATGGCGGTTTACGACGTTGGCAATCCAGACATGTCAGAACGTAACGTTTAACGACCGCAGTAAGTCTCGGCCAGTAGTAATTCTGCCGAATCCGTGCCAATGTGCGAGTGTAGCCCAAGTGCCCAGCAGTCGGCTCGTTGTGGCAGGCGTGTAAGATTTCACGTCGAAGCGGTGATGGAACAACAAGTAAGTAGTTCTTGGCGGTGCTGCTACGCATACTCGTTGATCCCACGTCGTTACACTGGTGGAGGTGCGGGGTATTCTTCATGCTTGGCACCCCTTCGCGGAGCCGACGAGCGAGCCCGGAATCACCATCGCGCATCGAAACACCGGTCCACCGCTTCAGTCGTCGCCTGCTAGGCTTAGCGCCCGAGTCCAGTCCCCTGCAAGAAACTTCGAGAAATCGTTTGCCTCCTACAAATAACATGGCCACCGCAGCTCCATCGCAAGTAACACTACAGAATCCTATCGTCCCGGAGAGCTTTCATGGTGATGCCTTTGAAGACGTCCAAGATTGGCTCGACCAGTTCGAGCGCGTCGCCCAGTATAACCATAAGACCAGCTCGGCGGACAAACTCTCGAGTGTCTATTTCTATTTGAAGGACAATGCTCGTACGTGGTACGTAAACCGGGAGAGGAGCTTTGCCACGTGGGACGACTTCCGCGCACAGCTGCTGGATACCTTTTCAAGCATCGACAGGAGGGAAAACGCGCAGCGTCTCCTTGAAATCCGCGTTCAAAAGCCCAATGAGAGTGTTGCTATGTTCTCGGAAGACATGGCCCGTCTTTTCCGTAGGGCAGACCCAGACATGCCAGAGGAAAGAAAGCTGCGATATCTCCTGCGAGGAGTGAAGGAACAACTGTTTGCCGGCCTTGTGAGAAATCCACCGACAACAGTGGCACAGTTCACAAAAGAGGCTACAGCCATTGAACGGGCCCTGCATCAACGATACCGCCAGCATGACATGGGCAACTCGACGGCGAACACTTCCGTACTGGCTGCGAGTAACGACATGTCTCTGCGTGAAGTTGTCCGCGAAGTGGTGCGAGAAGAGCTTCGGCAGCTCGGCTTTGTGGTTGCGCCTACGGAACCGACGCCAGCGTTATCTTTTGTTGCTGATGTCGTCCGGGAGGAAGTCCGGCAAGCTTTTTCAGCGCCAGACTGTGGCAACGTTCCGCGGCGCCTCACTTATGCGGAAGCTGTTCGCCGGCCACTCAACGCAACTTCAACGCCGTTGACACCCATAACTACAACACCACCTACGCCACAACTAGAGCCGACATCGTCACCCTCGTCGACTCTACCGACCCCGCCGATCATGCCAGCACAAACAACGCCGTATTTTCGACATGCGCACGCCACCCCTTGGCTCCATGGAGAGTTACAGCCGAACTACCAGCGTCGGAAAACCGATTTGTGGCGCACCGTCGACCGTCGACCAGTGTGCTACCATTGTGGTGAAGCTGGACACGTCTATAGAGTTTGCCGCAAATGGAACAACTATCGCGCCGCTCAACAACCAAGCTTCCCTGCCAACTATGCTTATTCTCCGTACGACGGTCGACGCGCTTACAACGTCGCTCCTGTGAACAGTCAGCCACCAAATACGACGACGCCCCGACCACGTTCTCCTTCTCCATCTCCGGCGCGCTACAATTCGCCGACTCGTCGCAGCTTTGCCGACGTCACTAGGGGCAGATCGCCTAGCCCTCGACGGGGAAACTAGCCGCAGCGACCTCCGGGGGTGAGGTTGCCAATACTCTAACTGCTCCACATCCCCCGTTATCGACGAACGACGACGTGAAGACTACATTGACGAAAAAGACGCCCAGCACAACGACGAATACGACGAATAGAAGTACGAAAGACGTAACTGACATCGTCAGCGCCGAGCTCATCGTTTGCATTGACGGCCACGAAATAGCCGCTCTGGTTGACACTGGCTCGCATTTTTCAATCCTTAGCTTACAGGTCGCTGACAAACTGAGGAAGGTGAAGACACCATGGCACGGGCCCAACATAAGAACCGCCGGAGGTCAGTTGATGACACCTGTCGGGAAATGCACGGCCCGACTCTTAATCGCCGGTTCAACCTTCGTCGTCACCCTCGTCATCCTTACTGAGTGTTGTAAAGAAATTATACTGGGCATAGATTTCCTACGGGAGTACGGCGCCGTGATTAACATCCGTGACAGAAGCGTCACATTTGCCACGAGTTCGGATAACGTCACCCATGAGAAGCCACAACAACCTCGCTTACGTATTGCCGCGGACGACGTCATACTTTTGCCGCGGAGTTGCTCCCTCGTACAGGTGCGCTGTGACAGCCTGCAAAGTGGGACTGGAGTAGCGGAACACATCAGTGCGCTAGCACTGAATTGCGGTGTGTCCATTGCCAGAGCACTTATCAATGTAATCGACGGAAGCGCCGAACTCTTGCTGACAAATTTTAGTAGGGAGCGCCGACACATCGTTAGAGGCACTGCTGTCGCCTATTTCGATGAAGTGACAGAAATACAAGACTGCCACTTAGCGCAGGAGTCGGCCTCTACAATCCACACAGCTGCACCTATTGTAGACGTTAATCCGACGTTAACGGCCGTTGAGCGGAACCGTCTGCTTGAGCTCATCAAGCAGTACCAGGGCTGTTTCTCCTCTGCGTCAAGAGTTGGTCAAACGCCACTTACGAAACACCGCATCATTACTGATGTCGACGCCAGACCCATCCGACAAAACCCTTATCGTGTGGCCCCAAAGGAACGCGAAGAAATACAAAAACAAGTGAAGACGATGCTAGAAGATGGCGTTATTCGACCATCTAATAGTCCGTGGGCATCACCTGTAGTTTTAGTGAAGAAGAAGGACGGTAGCCTGCGCTTCTGCGTCGACTATCGGAAGCTCAATCAGGTCACAAAGAAGGACGTTTATCCACTGCCGCGTATTGATGATTCCTTGGATAGGTTGCGAAACTCGTGCTACTTTTCCTCAATGGACTTGAAAAGCGGTTATTGGCAGATCGAAGTGGATGAGAGAGACCGTGAGAAAACAGCCTTTGTGACGCCTGACGGACTTTATGAATTTCAGGTACTTCCTTTCGGTTTGTGTTCGGCGCCAGCAACATTTCAGCGTCTAATGGACACTGTGCTCTCCGGACTCAAATGGCAAACATGCCTGGTGTACTTGGATGACGTGATTGTCTTTTCCGCAACGTTCGACGAACACTTACGAAGGCTGAAAACTGTTTTTGAAGCGATACGCTCTGCCGGTCTTACTTTGAAGCCTGAGAAGTGCCATTTTGGTTTTCATGAGCTCCAATTCCTCGGTCACGTCGTCAGTAGCCATGGAGTCCGACCTGATCCGGATAAAATTGCCGCCGTCGCTAATTTCCCGATTCCATCAGACAAAAAAGCCGTGCGACGTTTTCTTGGACTCTGTGCATATTACCGGCGATTTATTGCGAATTTCTCGCGTATCGCGTGGCCGTTAACTCAGCTCACCCGAGAAGATATGCCTTTTACTTGGGGCGAAGACCAGCAGCGGGCATTCCACGAGCTCCGGCAACGCATGCAATCGCCTCCGGTATTAGCACACTTCGATGAGGAAGCCCCGACGATATTGCATACAGACGCTAGTAATGTCGGTCTAGGGGCGGTGCTAGTACAATGGCAGGGCGACAGCGAAAAGGTGATTGCTTACGCCAGTAGGACACTACCCCGCACCTCCACCAGTGTAACGACGTGGGATCAACGAGTATGCGTAGCAGCACCGCCAAGAAACGCACTTTATCAGTCGTCCAAGGGAACAACAACAACGTCTTCTTCGTTTTCCCCCGCTTCACCTAAAAACCCGCGCTACTTCAGCGTCGTCCCCACTGGCGCATACCCGCTGAATTATCGTTCTGCCAAATATAGTTGCGTCAATATGTATATATATACTGCCAAATAAAAAGGTCTTTAGCAGAAGGTTTTATCGGGTTCGCAATTATTGGGACACTCCAGACGCCTTTCTGCATCTGCGTTGCCATCACCGTGACGTTTCATATGAAGTCCAAGTGCCATAAAATCCTTGCTGGGTGTAAGTGGCATGTTCGTGTGAAAGCATACGGGAGTGAGCCCACGATTGCGGCTGCATCTTGAAAGGCATCAGCGGAGACGGCAATCTTCCATGCACACTTTTATTGACTTGGTTCGCGTTGATGCAAGAGGCAAAATGAGGGTCAATGCGCTCGCTGCTGCTGCCGCGCTTCCTTACTTCAGTGTTTTGGCGGCGAGTTTCAGCAGTCATTGAGTGATATGTGTTTGTTTGCTGCAGGGCGTGTGATTACATGCTTGCAAATTTTTTTTTATTATGCCAATGTTTACAACTTTATACGGCCGATAAAACTAGTATGCTCAGTTCGTATAGCTATCCACTAGTGTTATTTCGCAATAAATGCTTGGTGTTTCGGTCGAAACTGCGGCTTTTTTATACCTTCATTCATCAGCTTCAAGAAACCTGCATACTTGTCGGTGATTTTAATGTTTACAACACATTGTGTAGACTCGCGATGCGACAGGACAGGTCGAACCATAGAAAATTTCATTGTAGTGTGTGGCGCCTCCATCTTCAATACGAAAAAAAAAACGGATATATCACGTTCTCCTTCATAATGCATATTCATCAATAGGCCCGTCGTTTAGTTCTGCTTCTTTTCTCGCTCACTTAGAAGAGCATGTAACCCAAAATACATTTGCAAGTGACCACTCTAATCTTATTAACGATACATGGCATCCTCTCCACGCGTTCTTTGCTGCAAACGAGCCTCGCCTAATTAGAAATGTTAAGGAATCCACGTACTTATCACGACACTTCGTAAGTAATTTAAGTAGAGATCATGGTGTATTATAGATCACTGCTTTTATAAGTAAGGCAGCTAAGAAGCTCATTCCTTAAACAAAAGGCACTTCAAGCAAAAGACAGGCCCTCTGGTAAACTTATTATTGCAGATATGAACGAAGGAGACGAGATGAAGCCTGGCGAAAGCTTGGTGAATTGTCTACTTCTGAAGATATACTCTAATTTAAACTCTTTAAATCCAAGGAAGAAGGACTTAAGGACAGACCAGGAGTGGAAGTAGGCAGAGGTCTCTTACGGGTATAACTTAATGCATTGAGGAGATGAAATCATGGAACGGAAAAGAAATATAAAGGGAGAAGAAATCCATCCATTGCTCCTAGTGAATGACTAATATCCTTCAAGACCAAGCAGACGCTCTTGGCTAACACTGGGAGCCCGT
Source organism: Dermacentor variabilis (assembly GCF_050947875.1). Lineage (NCBI taxonomy): Eukaryota > Metazoa > Arthropoda > Arachnida > Ixodida > Ixodidae > Dermacentor > Dermacentor variabilis. Next base: position 127,592,259 of record NC_134575.1, on the reverse strand, counting down.
ATACAATTCCAATAATACTTCCTGGGCATTCTTCAGACGCATATAGTAGTTCGCAAAGCGATCAACCGCGAAAGCAGACAAAATGAACAACATAATCTTGTTCAAAATATCGGCGAAGTGAAAAATTCCTTCACTTTCACGCCAGAGCTCTGCACCGGGCCCTGACAGGTTCATGTGCGACATGATCAAACACCTCCACAGTGACACTCAACAGAACTACTCGTAGATTTCAATGCTATATCGTCTGCCAGGTGCCCCCCGTCTGCATGCAAAGACGCATTTGACATTTCGTTTTTAAATAAGTGAACGACCTCTCATTAGTAACATGTTTACCACCTAATACCGATGACAATTTGTCATTGCAAGCAGATGAAAAAAAAGAACAATGAAGCGTCGCCTTTTGCACTTGATCCAGAAAAAAACTCCTTATTTATTTTAGTGCATCATTATAAGTGGGCGCTGTACAATTGACCCTCGCTTGCGGTTGCAAGAAACCATTGGCGATGCGTTTCTACGCAAACACTCCTAGTCATTCGTACATCTACAACTGGAAATGGCGTGCGACACAAGGTGACGTTATTGAATCCGCCGACACCTGTCAGCAGTGGCCATCAGCAAGAATATGCCGTTTGCATAGTTGTGACGTTACGGGTAAAAGTAGCTAAATCGCTATCACGTCCATTCGCACAAGAAACTACTGTACCATCGGGAGCGCTCAGCAGCTCGCTTTTTATTCTGAAGATTAACTCACTAAGAATATCATTGCCTCCAGCCATCTTTAGTTCTGTGTATCTATACGATGCACAAATTGGTTACAAATCTAGTAAGCCGACAGTGTGTGAGCGACAGTTGTGGCGACATGTCTTGAAACTTAACGTCAACGAAAAGAATTGTGTACTATTGCAAGAAAGGGAATGCTCGTCCCAAAGTCAATTCTTATAATTCTTCTCAGCCACTTTATCTTTCCTACCATAAACTGGTCGAGCACAAGTGCTTTCCTAGCCCATAATCCAGCTAGGCTAATCTGTTTATCGCTATTTATTCTGAGTTTACCCTAGTACAAACGGTCGCTCTTCCAGCACGTATAACAGGCAATACGTCATCACTACTTTTCCTTGTGTTGTCTTGTTAAGCTGATATTACAACCCCGTAGCGCACTTACCTTGCATTAGCGACTATTTTACATTACATATTACAATCGCGATACCACCACTGCTGAAGCATGAACAGCTTGAACAAATAAAAGATTATAAACCGGCTAATTTCTCTGCGACAAACAACGAACATGCCTCCTTCATTTACTCGACCAACTCGATCGTTCTGTCGAGACAAATTGGCGCCTCTTTGTAGAAAAAAGTTTCGGATCGAATAAATTCTTATATTCCAGTCCGACATATATATTCAAATAGTCAAACACCAAGGTATAACAGACACCTTAACAGACTAAGAAACAATGAAACGCCAGTTTTAAATCGCTAAACGGTCCCTAAATCGTGAGCTCTGGTTCTCGTTCAAAACCGCCGCCGTAAGGTACTTATATAACAAAGGGTCTGAGAATTTTCTCTTCTATAACGTCGCCCTTCTCGAGCTATTGAAGACTAATAACAGCAAGAGATTCTGGAGTTGTATTAAAGGGGATGGCACTCAGATGCTTACTCTAATTTCACCAACTGGGCACGCAGTCGCCAACCACGCATGCGCCAATATCAAATGGTAGGTTTGTTCACGCGTGTTCGCCGGCCTCGCATGTTACTCCGCCTCGCTTAATACGATCCAAAGGATACTCACAGATGAGCCACATAGCAGTCATAACTAAATGTAATAAATCAATTATAACTAAATTAGGCTTAAAATTTTGATGTTGTGTTGTTGGAATTAACATTACATTTTTAAACAGTCGTATTGGGTATTGCTCTATAATTTTAGAATTATTTTTTTTCAGTCCCTTCACAACGCTACGTGGCGTCTAGATTGGAAAACGGCTGACCATACAAATCCGTAAAGCTGGTGATACGCATAACCCTTCTAATTATAGGCCCATTAGGTGGACTTCAGTATACTGTAAGGTAAGGGAGCATGCTATTTATTCTAAGGTGTCAGTCATCGTAAATCTAACACTTATTTTAAACCTAGCCAACACTGTTTTGCAAAACATTCTGCTGTGATACGCAGCTTCGCTGCTTTACTAACGACTTGTAATTAAACTTGGATGCAGAATTTCTCGCAGACTGTATTTTTCTTGATGTCGCTAAAGCATTTGTCAAAGTACACCACACATTACTGCTATCTAAACTCACTGCACTAAACATTGATACTAATGTACTTAATCGAACAAAAGCATTCCAGGCCCAGCATATGGAATGCATAAACGCTAATGATCTTCATTCAACTATAACATCCGTCAAATCTTGTGTTCAACAGGCGTCAGAACTTAGGCTGCTCTTATTTTTGATGTACGTTAATCATGTACCTGATAACATCATGCCATCTAAAATTTGTTTTTTTTTTGCAGATGACAGGGTAATATATAGGAAATTTTCTAATGACACTAATATAGCATCTCTTTAGGACGTGTAAACACACTGCTTAACTGCTCTAAAATGTGCGCATGGAACTTAACGTCAAGAAATATAAATTGATGCCAATATTCCCCACTAGTGAAGCTTGTTCTCCCTGTTTACTTGATAACATTCCTTTAGATAATATAAGAAACTACAAATATATCATGTCCACCTTCGCCGAAACATCTTCGCTCGCACAATTATCTTCGCACCAATACTTCGCTCGCACCATTACCATTCGAACAATTCTCACACGCGACATATGTTTGTCCACACTTGGACGATGCATAATCCGTCACATCGTGCCATCTCAATTAACAGCCTTGAAAGCGTCCGGAATCACTCCGCGCAAAGCGTAACACAAATGAAGGCGACACTGAATCTACCTTCCCTTTTTACTCGCAGGAAACAATCACGCCTATGCTTATTTCATAAGATTTATTACCAGAGCGCAGCGCCTCGGTCTGCATGGAATTAATCCAGCACAATTCGTCTCGTCGCGTATACATTATATGCAAAGGCATGTGCGCCTCGCTAAAGCGCACCAGCACACTCGCTTTCATTTTTGCCAGAAACATGCAGCCAATGTAAAAGTCTGCCACCATCTATTGTTAGCATAAGTAATCCCGCTCAATGTAACTGTGCTTTAGGCAACTATGTCTAAATCATGAAACTTGTTGTTATTAATATATCATGTGACTTTTTCATTGCATAAACACGATATTTGCAACTTAAGTATGTATGTATTGATCTATCATTCCTAACTTGTGCATTGTATCGTCTATCAAGAGATTTCGCTGGTAAACTACCATTGTTACTTCTGGTGTATTATACAAGTTGTATTATGACGCGCAATTAGTGAACTCATACAATTTTTCATTCTTGACTTTTCAGTATAATCCTATATTGAACCTATTTTATGTAGCCTCTCCCCTCTATATAGTAGACTTAGTCTTAGGGTGCTGTAAATAAATAAATTATGGAACTACAAAGACAACAGATGCTCGTTAACAAAGAACATACATTTTAAGCATTATACTTGATTCAAAAGTAACATTCATTGGTAATTTTAAATACCTGAAGGAAAAATGACATTGAAAGATCAAAGTTCTCAATGTCATGTTGAACACAAGGTGTAGTGAAACAAACTGCCTCTGCGTACTCGTTTAGACTACGACACCATATTGCTACACCCACTCTGCTACACCCAACTCACTCAAGATGCTGGACCATGCTCACGGTTTTCGTATCCACGTCACGACCGGCGCCTTCCAAGCAAGCCCAATACCGAGCTTCTTTGTTGAGTCTAATGAGTGCTCAGTGCTTCTGCAGAGGACATACGCGAGCTTTACACAATTTCTCTAAATATATTTGAACCCTAACATCCTAGGTACACAATTGGTAATGACATAACTTGTGCCACACGGCTTCGGAATCGACCCACAGTGAGAGAACCCTTCTACCTTCGTGTGAGAAAACTCAGTGAAGAAATGGGTGTGGGTCTTCTGAAGGATCGTCTAATGCCTCCAGTGGAGGGCTTACCGCTGTAACAGTGGTGGTTTTCGAAGCATTCGTGAGGTGGTAAATACTCTACTAACAAGCTCAGTAACTAGTATAACCGATGTAACTTCCTCCACTACTTTACCAGGTCTTGATTAGCTGCCCCGAAATTTCCATAAGTGCGCTGGAAATATTCAAGCCCCGCCCTTTTGGTATTCTTTGTTAAAGTAAGGCCATAACCCACTGCTTTTCTGATGAAATCTTCAAGCGTATCTCATAACCACTCTCTTTTATTTGGCATTGACTCATCAATCCGGCTCTGCGAAAGATGATGTGCAGCGAAGCTGTTGAAAAGTAGCACTACAATGGTTGAGGAGGTTATACAACGTTTATTGCTTTTGAGTAAGGGTAGCAAGGGTAATGTAGATTAGCGGCAGTAGTGGGAGCAATAGTGATTTTGATATTACGCGGACCCTGGTCGTATTACCGTTTCCGCTCCTAGTTTTCACGCTGCTTCTCGGGAGTCCTAACTATTTATCGCCTACACATATCGGGGCTGCAAGAACAATGCAATTCTTTGCTAGGGTGGTGTTTTTATATTTGAACGGCTAGTGACGCCACCGCGCATTTAGTGAACTGTCATCTCCACGGCAGCTTCTGCTACAGTAACCTTTACCAGAAACTCCTAATAACTAACATAAACTTATTGATATCACGAACGCCTTGTCATCAATGATGTTGTTTGGATAATTGTTGTGTACTCGATCGTCAACGATGCAAATGCTGCGTTCAATGTGGTATGCGCAATATCGAAGAATGTATGCACTTTTCGGTTCAATCGTGCAAGTACGTTTTCTTCTTTTTTCGTTTACTTTGAGGAGTCACCACGCAAAAGTCTGCGCAACTAGAGGCTGCCAGCTTCGGTATAGAAGAGGCCACAAACTTCCCATGGGGGAATTGACATATAGTGCGTAGAATTTTTGTAATCATCATTTATAAAGCCTAAACTATAGCTTTGAAGCGAAGACTGTCGTATCTAAAGAGGAAAGCGACTGTAAAGAGTACAAGCCACACTGCTACGATCTCTCTATCAAACTCAATTTAATACCAGTCTCGTGTTTGGTAAATGAAAGGATTGTGGCCTTATTGTTTTTTTTTTCTCGCAGAATTTGCCCGCCGACATGCTCGCCTTTGTTCCAACGTGTCTTCAATTGAAGCTTCTCCCAGTTGTTGCAGACGCATCTGTATGTTGGCTTGTGCTATCCGCGACTTCCTTGTCTGCGCAACCTCTCGCCTGTGTTGTTAACTGCGCCTCTGTTAGACCAAATCAAAACGCGCCAAGCCTATCAACCTACTCGCTTGGCTGTGCGAAATTCGCAAGGGTGTTCTATTGCGCTTGTCGATGCATACGCATATGGTGTGACAGTGTAATACCAGCATTCTTTTCCAGATGTCGCGTCTTTGAATCCAGACGGCGGACACTCTTTTTGCTGTTTTATTTATTTAATTATAAAACAGTTCATGGTTTAAAATGATGAGATCACGAAGCCAGAAAGACGAAGTCAAGGTCAGTTTATGTTTTAACCATCACTCTCACGCTGGCTGATCATTCTTTCCTTCTTACCTACTGCCACCCGATTCATGGCCGATCCTCCGTAGTGGGTTGAGCCATATCCGTACGCACAAAACTAGACCAAAGCTGGCGGACAAAATATCACGTCGAAGTTTCGTACGCCCACAACTAGGTGACGGTAAACATTCACAAGCTTCTGTCTTCACATAAATTCACCTATTCAAGCCTAGATGGCGCTCCGCATCTTTAGGGACATGAATTGGATGGCTTAACGGAAGGGAAGAGAAAACGAGCCCGGGCACCAAGCTCTTCTTCGTGCGCCGTGCTTTTATGCTGGCTTTCTTCGACCTTTAATAACACCTCGTTACGCCAGCAGCATTTTGCGCCTGTGGGACCTTTCAGACTTTCAAGGCCAAATGCGACTTATGAGGTGCTTGCAAATATTTTCTGTTTTGATCAATAATAATGATGGAAATGGTACGCGCTTTGTGGAGTCCACAAATGGAAAAGAGTAACGTCCTAAACAATCGTCGATGATTATTTATACACGGCGAGAACTTTTGAAACAGCGCAGGGAGAACTACGGAGCCGAAAACTCATTTTTTCGATTGCGCATGTGCATATATGCTGCGAATGTAAGCAACTGGGAGCTACGTAAGGTAACACAAACCGTATTATTATTATTTTCGTTCCATATTTATTTCATGCCACTTAACAAGCTTGCATAATAAAGGTAGGTTTCTTTCATGCTCGTCCCAGTTTTCTGGATTTCTGCTATCCATGTCTGGTTTTCCTGGTCCCGTAAACCTCCAGCGGAAATACTTTGTTTAGTAAACACACGGCATTGTACTAGTATTACTGTCGGCACTACCTGACGTAGTAATAAAAGAACAGATGCTCCGCACTTGCGATCCCATGCGCGCAGCTTTGACTTTGCTGCTACAGTATATTGCCGTAGGGTATAAGTCAATAAAAATAATTCCTTCCTTTCATTTGGCACGAAGCCTGAACGACCTCTCCCCTTCCCAAGGAACGATTGCTCAAGGACCACCACAGGCGCGGGCCGTGATACCCTGACAACGTACTATCACAACCAGAGGCGGTCACAGACGCCACACGGCGCACCAAATTACTCTTCGACGAAGTGCCTTTGAAAGTATGCACTTGCGCCACGCAAGTGATGATCCTATGGTCGGCGCCGCTTCGTTACAGAGGCCGGTTCGCTTGGCGTGCCGCTGCCCTACAGCCGCAAGTATTGCCGCAGTCTGCCGCTTTGCCTTCTGCGTTGCTGCTTCCGTTCGCATCGCATACCTCTACGTACAGCATTTTGACTCTTCCACTCCTCTACTGACTAGCACATTCGAAGGCGCAGTGTTGTAGCTTCAAGTAAAGGCCTGCGTGAGCTTGCCAAGACGGCAACGGTGCCCGCATAAACTGTGACAGGCAAACAAAGGAGCGCACTTCGACGCGACAACTACCACAACCCTCCGTTCAAGCGCTAACGATGGCGAAGGCTAGTCTTATTAACCTGACAAGCGGACCGTCACGGAGAACCCGCTAGCTCATGCAAGGGGCCAATGTTGAAGACCTTCACGGGAAGAGCGTCTTCTTCAGGTTCCCAAATTGCCACGTAGTTGTTTTGTGTATGGGGGCAGGTGCGATAGGAGGTGGAGTCGAGCGTAATGGTAATGCGTCATAGATAGAATTTTTGGAATGATTGGACGATTATGAGTGGTCGAGGGAGTCATAAGATTCCCTCGTGTATTCACCTAGAGAATACGACAGTTTTAAAAGTGGACCCCTTTGTTACAGCGATAGTGTCCTGATGCATGCTCTAACATTTACTCAGCTTGGACATTTTGGGTGCTCCTACATACAGAGGGCTTCCATACCTGGAGGCAGTGTAAATATTGCAAAATACATCCTTCCTTTTGCCACTACTCCCAGACGTACCCATCCCTCTGCCTGAAGTATTCCTGGCCTAAACGTTACTCTCAGCCGCAACGCCACCATGTCTGGGACTTTGGACTCTATTGTGTTTGACCTTGGCTCCGATTAGGATATGCTTCCATATAAATAATTGCACATATTCCATGCACTGTGGGAATCAATGGCATTCGCAGCGTTTTACAGGTACCTGTCTAGGCAGTATAGTGTCGGGCTCTACAAAACGATATGTGCCTAATTGAGTAGCTGTCTGTGTGGGACGCGAGCATGCGTGCGTGGGAAACCAGGAGAACGACAACCACGTTGTATACTATCGTATCAAACCAATCACAAGATTTTTACGATGGCCGTTCGATGGAAGCCTACTACATGGTGATTGCTCATCCACTACATAGATAGTGGATAAGCGTAAGCAAGAGAAACATAGATTATCAGGTCAGCAGTGAGCGCGTGGTATACAATTGTTTATATATCACTATTTTCTGTGGTGTATATTAAAACTACGATGGCATTTATAGGTCGGCGAGGAAACGCTAAAACCTTGTTACCTTAGGGGATCAGTAAGTCTGTAAAAATTCTGACACTTTCTGTGAACCGTAATCTGTGGCGGAGGACATACTGGGCGAAGTAGGCCGATCGTGCACCATATATATATATATATATATATGTATACACACACACACACATATATATATATATATATATATATACAACTTTATTATATTCTTGATGGGCTTCCGAGGTGGCGGGGGTCAGCAGACTATCCCCAGTCTGCCCTTCCTCAGACGGCGGCCAGTCCTTGCTTTCTGGCGGCGTCTTAGGCACCTCCAATGAGAACACTGTCTTCGTTTCTGTGATAATAAACGAAGACCACAAATGGCCACGGTGAGCACGTACCTAGCATATTCCCAAGCGCATAACAGTTGCCTGTGTTGCAGCTTCTGCAGAAGCTGAGACCGGCGAAGATGATAAACTATGCAGATTCACTCTCAGTAAAGGTGTCGGAACAGACCTGTCTAATTCGATTAGATTAAATTTCATAGTTTTCGCCATATATAGTGTAACATGACTGGTGGAGCTGATGGGTAACCGTTCCGTGCACTGTGACCAACAGGAAGCTCCAAACTTAAACCGCGACACCTTCGAAGCTGACCTTCGGCACAGCCGGCAACAATTAGGACTACCACAAGAACAAAACCCTTTCTCACTAAATTGTACAACCATGACAACCAGTCCAACGAGTAGCCAGGCCGGAGAGACCCCCACTCCGCTTGTTCCGTGCATTTTCAACACGCCACAAACCCCAAGGTCGTTTCACTGGTGGCGCGTTCGAGGATGTTCAGGACTGGCTAGACCACTCCAATCGAGTTGCCAGCGTTAATGAATGGGACGACCACCGGAAGCTCGGGCATGTCTACGTCGCCCTCGAGGATTCGGCGCGCATTTGGTTCGAAACCAATGAAGCTAGTTTGGCGACCTGGCAAAAATTTTGTAGTGAGCTGTGCAATGCCTACAGAAGTTCAGACCGGAAGTAGCAAGCAGAACGTGCTCTCAATTCCAGGAGTCAAAGACAAAATGGGAGCGTCACCATGTTCGTTGAGGACATTCGCTGCTGTTGCGGCGCGCTCATCCCGGAATGACAGAAGAAAGCACGGTTATTGATGCGGGGCGTGAAAAAGCAGCTGTTTGCAGGCCTAGCGCGCAACCCACCAAGTACCACCGCTGAATTCCTCAACGATGCAATAACGATGCCGCGTATGGTACGGCAGCGGTCGGCGCAGTACGACCGCCCAGGGAACTTTATATCTCCCTCGTCTTCCATGGACACGCCTGATTTGACGACCCTAAAGAAGTTCGCAGTATTGTAAGCGAGGAGCTGCAACAAGTCCATGCAATGTCTCCTCATTCCCACGTGACAGCTCGAAGTGATGTGGTTCGCGAATAGGTCAGGCAGCTGGTAAAACCTCTGGTAGCACCGCCAGTTGTAGCCCCTCTCCTGACGTACGCCGAAGTTTTAAGATCTCCTATGCCGGCAGTCGTCTATCCGTGCCACCCCCCCATACAACAGACGGCACTTCACTCCTCGAGGTCTCAGTACTTTTCGAGCCCTCTGCTTTGCGGAAGCCGAAGTATAAACGTGCGGAAATCCACTGCTAGGCGCACTCCAGACAATCGGACAATCTGCTGCCAAGCAAGTCACCTATACCGCGAGAGCACATACCACCAGACGGGCTTTCCTGGGTTTCGCCCAGACCCACGTTGACTCCGTGATGGGGAGCGTTCGCTAGCTATTGTCTTTACTTGGCGAGCCAGCCATCCCCGACTCTTCCGAGGCCCCCGTCTGATTCTCCATCTCCTCGATGTTATCGTCACCTGGACAACGCTTGCAGTTCCCATGGCGCTAGGGGCCGATCCATTAGGCCCCCAAGCCCATACTGGGGAATCCAGGAGCACCGACCTCCGGCGGTGGGACCGCTGTTGACGGATCTATAAAACACCCTCCTCGCACGATACGTCAGCCGAACGCCAACCATTTCCTTTCACCGTAGCATGCCATCAACTACAAAAATGTTCCCCAGATATCGCCATTCACTAGGACAATTACCCAGTGACTGCCCTCGTTGACAGTGGCACCAATTATTCTGGTATGAATGCCGAACTGTCTACTGAAATGAGAAAAGTCACGACGCCATGGCAGGGACCATGCATTCGGACAGCAGGTGGTCATCTCTTGACGCTGATTGTGAGATGCACCACCTGGCTCCAAATTCGTCAGTCAACATCTGTTGCTTCGTTTATCGTGTTGCGCGAGTGCTCGTGGAAAATCTTACTGGGCATGTATTTTCGTCGAGAGAACGCTGAAGTTATCGACCTTGGGGGTTGATTACAACATTTTTAGACAACTCTGTCCCGGTACTGCAAAATAGTAACACGCGTAAGACAGCATTGTGTGTTGTTGATGACACTGTGACACCCCCGCCGCGAACTAGTATGTTCGTAAACGATGAAAGCGACTGCGACAAAAATAGCAGCGGCATCTCTGAAGGAAACAAGTCGATGCTCTAGGCTCGGCAAGTCTGTGTCGCCCGCGGAATTATTCATCTGAACCGTTGAATGAGTGAGCTTTTAGTGATTAAGTTCAGCGGCGAGTATCAACATCTGGCAAAGCGAACGGCCACTGCTCACTTTGAAGACATTAGGGATGCAATAGAGGGGGGGGGGGGCGGCTACGCTTGCTGAGCTTTCTGCAACCGCCAAGAGTGACCACCGTGGTTTTCAGTACACTCAATGTAAATCCTGAGCCGTAAACCACACATAAAGAGAGACTACGAAGTATTTTATGCATGTTCAGTGATTGTTTCACATCCATGTCTAAAGTAATCCAGATCCCCCTCGCGAGGCACCCTAGTTTAACGGATCCGTCCGAACGTTCCGTGCATCAGCACGCCTACCGCGTGTCACCAAAGGAGTAAGTGATCTGTTGTCAAGGGAAGCGAATGCTAGACGACGAGGTAATTCAACCCTCAACCAGCCCATCGGTGTGGTCCATTGTACTTTTCAAGAGCAAGGACGGCACTCTTCGGTAGTGTATGGATTACCGCAAACTGCTCAGGGTGACGAAAAAAGATGTCTACCCTCTTTCACGCATAAATGACTCTCTAGACCGTCATCGATACGCCCGATACTTCTCCTCACTAGATTTCGGTGGCGGCTACTGACAGATAAGAGTTGATGAATGAGATCGGGAAAAGACTGCTTTCGTAACTCCTGCCGGCCTGTACGAATTTAAGGTGCTGCCCTTCGTATTATACTCAGCTCCCGCGAGCTTTCATAGGATGATTGTGCTATCAAGTCTTAAGTGGGAATCGTGCCTCGTCTATTTAGACGACGTCGTTGTGTTTTCTCTGACACTTCAACAACACTTACGGCAACTTCAGTCCGTGTTTCTTGCAATTCGATGTGCAGAACTGTCGTTGGAACGTGTGAAATGAAATTTTGGTTATCAGGAAGTGAAATTCCTTGGCCACGTTGTTAGTAATGAAGATATTCGGCCAGACCCAGGAAAGAGTACCTCTGCTGCCGCATTTCCGCCACCAGCCAACAAACGTGACTTGCGCCGCTTCTTGGGTCTCTGCTCATGCTACAGAGGCTTTGTGTGGAATTTTTCCAATATCGCAGAACCTCTTACTCGTTTAACGAAGGAGGATATCCCGTTTCTTTGGGGTGCAGAGCAGACAGCCGCCTTATCCAAGCTTCAGCGGCGCCTCCAGACACCACCCTTACATGGACACTCTGATAAAGGTGCCGACACTGAACGGCACACTGATGCTAACATCGGATTTGGTGTTGTCTTCATGAAGTGGCAAGATGGCATTGAACGTGCTATTTCTTACGCTAGCCGCACCCTAACCTGTGCAGAAACGAACTACTCTACCACTGAATAGTACTGCTTAGCTGTCATCCAGGCCATAGCTAAGTTTCGGCCATATTTATATGGTCGTCCGTTCGGAGTAGTTACCGACCATCATGCCCTTTGTTGGCTAGCCGATTACGAAGACCTTTCTGGGCGTCTTGTCAGGTAGAGCCTTCGTCTTGAAGAATGCTATGTAACCATCGTCTACAAGTCTGGACGGAGGCACACTGACGCTGTCGTTCTCGTGCTCCACTTGCAACAGAGTCAAGCGACGCTTATAATAACGGTCGTTTATTTTGTGGTGTCAGTATATCTGACTTACCTCGGCAAGAACTGGAGGATTTAGAACTCGGGCAACTTATCAACTATCTTGAAGGTCGAAGTTTGCCTCCTCCACAGACATTCACGCGTTCACCATCTTCGTTCTGTCTCCGCAACAATGTCTTGTATAAAAAGAATTTATACCCGTCAGTGACTGGACATCTCCTTGTTGTACAATCTGTGCTGCGTGCCGATATTCTGTCCGCCGGCACGAGGAGCCCTCCTCAGGCCTTTTGTGATTCACGCACACCTTGGCTCGAATACGACAACGCTACTACTGGCCTAAGTTTGCTGAGGAAGTCAATCATTACGTGAAAACTTGCTGCGACTGCCAGCGCCGAAAGACTCCACCTCAGAGCCCAGACGATTTTTTGAAGCCTGTTACACCAGCAACAGAACCATTTCAACGAATCCACATAGATTTGCTTGGGTCATTCCATAAGTCTTTTGCTGGCAACCACTGGATTGTTGTTGCGACTGATTACCTGACGTGGTGCTGCGAAACTGGAGCCCTCCATCGAGCCACTGTCAGTGACGTTGCACACTTTTTATCCACAATATAGTCCTACGGCATGGTGCACCAGCAGCAGTATTTACAGATTGTGGTACAGCTTTCACTGCTTACATGATGCAAGACGTCATGATGCTTAGTGGTACAACGCATCGCCGAGCCACTGCATACCATCCTCAGATGAAGATTCTTACGGAGAGGTTAAATATGACAATCGGTGCTATGCTTTCCATGTACGTCGACCGCGAACACAATAGCTGGGACGATGTTTTGCCTTACGTTACATTCGCATACAACACTGCTATTCAAGAAACTACTCGGCGCACTGCTTTCTGTTTGTTCCACGTCCGTCAGGCGACCACCAAGCTGGACGCCAAGCTCCTCCTCGAACAATATGACATTACCTTTGACCCGGTGGAATTTACCCGTCTCGCCGGCGCAGCTTGCGGTATCGCACATGATCGAATCCAGAATGAGAAATTGATAGATTCCCAGAGGTATAACGTTCGCCATCGCGAGGTTGTCTACCAACCCGGTGACCAAGTTTGGGCATGGACCCTGACTCGCCAACGCGGCTGGCTGGAAAATTACTGCGCCGCTACTTCTGCCCATGCAATGCCGTGCGGCCCCACAGCAAGGTGAACTACAAAGTTCCGCCTGAAAACCTGAGCTGGCGATCCCATAGAGTGCCGCCTACCGATGTTGTTCATGTTCCCAGGGTGAAACTGCACCACTCACGTTGACGAGGCCATTCTCACTTCCAATCGCCTTCATCCCGATTCTGTTACACTTTCCTTTTCACAAACTTTATCAGTGTTGCCGTGTATGGGCTTTGTCTTTTTTTCACTGGTACGCAATCGCAGCACCGAGATGATGCTATCTGAAAGGTAGGTAATGCCACTAGCTTAATAGTGGCCTGTGCAGTGGGTTCGCCGCTTCTGCAGAAGCTGAGACCGGCGACGACTGGACGAAAACGCTCTCTCAGTGCAGATGTCCGACCGGACCTGTCTACTTCGATTAAACACAAGCGTTTTCGTCATATATATAGTAATGACATCGTAGTTGAAATCAAGAAAAAGAAATGGGGGGTATCGGCAGGGCATTTAATGAAGAGGAAAGATAATCGACGGTTATTAAGTGTTACGGACTGGATTCCAAGAGAATTGAAGTGTAGCAGGGGGCGGCAGAAAGTTAGGTGGGCGGATGAGATTCAGAAGTTGGCAGGGACAATATACATATATATATATATATATATATATATATATATATATATATATATATATATATATATATATATATATATATATATGCTCTTATGCGAGCCAGTTGCTCAAGTTCCCTAACCGCATGTGCCACGAGGCTATGCTCCAGGTAATTCTGCGTCATGGGCATTTCATTCGCGTGATCTTGGCCTCTTCATCTCATCGTTGTCAGGCCTACCGCCCTAACACAGGAGCCCAAGCTGTCTAATGCAACGGCACTTGTTGAGCGAGTTGGTTCATACTGGGAGAAAATAAATGAACAGCGCGAAATTCAAGACAAACACATTGTAAAGGACACAAGAAAACGCTAAACCGTGTCCCTTACTACATCCTTGTTTCGGATTCCACGCTGTCCATTCATTTCTTCGTTGCCTAATACCTTGCGCCATTATGTCCAACCTACTGCAACTTTTAAAATCAGAGTTAACGTGAGGAAATAGGGGACCTCGTGGTCGCGCTGCCAACGGGGTTATTGCATCGCCATCATTTGATTTTTGTCATTGGACTCTCGTCATGGCGTCGTCCTCACCCCATTTTCATACAGTTGTCATGCATTTATTCTGACACCATAATACACATGTCGTCCTGGTCGTTCAGTTGTCCTAGTTTAAGCTTCGCCATGTCACTCTCGTCATTGTTTCATTGTCACGCCTTCCATTCTGTCCTATTGGTCATTGTTGTCCACTTTCTTGGGCCACTAAGTAAGTGGTCCGGGTCGTGATTAGGTCGTGCTCATTTCATGGTCGTTATTCCGGCTTTTTCATCCCACTGCCGCTATACCGTCATCACGCCATGTTCACCACACAATCGTCGGCATACTCTCGTCCACACGCTGCCGCTTTATCATCGTAACCACTTCAGTAACGACATCGCATTGTCATTTCGCCGTCGTGCGTGTTGCGTATCGTATTGTTATCAAGACCTCATAATTCTATCGTGAATATGCGGCCCCTGTCATGGCGTCAAAGTTCGCTATCATACCTCGGCTGTTAGACCAAGCCGTTCTAGTCGTGCCATCATCATCATCACTCCATCTTGGTCATACTACTCGCGCAATGTCGTCGTGTTCACGCCAACGTCGTGATAAGGTTCTGTGATACAGTGTTCGTCGCGTCAATGTTGTCATACCCGCGTCGTAATCCTGTTGTCTTCATGCTGTTGCCCTGCCATAGTTATCTCACCTTCGTGACCACGAAGAGGCAGAGAAATACGGAGAAAGACATTTATTTCTAATGAGATGGGGTGACTTCATCGTAAGGTGGAGCCCTTAGTTCAGGGCTCCATAGGCTTGCGCCACTCCACGTGCCCGATGGACCAACCATAGCTGCTCTTTATAGTCTAAGCAGGTCAGCACAGGCTCCAATGAGGAGGGTTAAGGTGAAGGAATAGGGGAGCAGCTTGGATGGTGTGGTAATTCCAAGGGGACGCATTCGACGATGAGTACTTTCGGCGAATGTATCGCATCGGCAACACTGTCGCCGTCAGGGACGCACTGATTGGCTAGCTGAGCAATATTGCTTGAGCTGATTGATCGGTTATGCCCAAATTAATGCGATGGCGAGAGCATTGCCGACGCGATCGTGGCAGATTAAATCTCCTACTGGGGTGACATACTGTGGGATGTGCTGCTCCTTAATACGGAAGCTATCAGGGATATTGTGTGGTGTGCAAGATGTCAAGAGAAAAGAAACAAAGGAAGGAATTATTTTCTAGCTTTAGCTACGCAACGGCATCTTATCGTTTAGGGGATTATCTTGTGGAGGGAAATGTCTCCTGTTATCTCTATAATGTTGGAGATATTCAGTGTGGTTCAAGGGCTGTGTTGGTGCGTTGTCTGGGTTGGAGAGCTCTTCGAAAAGCGCCGTCTGGTAAGCGAACTCATGGGCTACCGCTTTAGCGGATGCATTGGCACGGAGAAAGGCCTTTCGAGGTGTCCAGACGATGCGCAGGTAGGGTGTTACCATCCATTGTGCTAAAATACTGCAGGCAGTTTGCGAATCAGTGACCACTGTGATGGGTTGATCAGGCGCCGGTCCGGTTGAAGCATGTACAATTGCTAGGGAGATAGCAGCTCTTCCGCCGTGCCACTGTCTGCAGCGTTGAGCATGGCCGAAGCCCTCATAGTGTCTGTGCTAATAATTATGAGGAGAGAAAGGCCGTGTTTCTGTGGGTACCGGACCAACTTGGTGTAAAGGACTGGTGCGTCCGATGCATCATTGCCAGACTCGAGCTAAGGGTAATGCTCCTGCCTATCTGCAGCTTTTATGGCGATGAGGGTGCATGTTCTGGGGAATGAGAGCCCCATGAATTTTGTTTCGAATGCTAAGCACAAAACGTTCGCCGTCTTCCTGTTATGGTTTTCTTGATGTTTTATATCCAAGCCTGTATAGATTAAGGCACCCCTGCTTTGTAAACTGGGTGCTAAGGTGGCCTCCCATTAGATCCCGCATTTTGTCCACCTCGATTCGTAAGTCGAGCTGTATGGATGCACACTGTGCTAGTCCCAGGGCTGCCTTTAGTTCCGTACAAAGAAGGGTATCTGTCTGGTTCGTCTCGGTATGGATGACGCTTGGTTGGGGCGGTGGCTGGGTGCTCTGCTCTTTATGAGGGCTTGCACGACTCGGATTACGTCTTTTTTTGGCCTTCTTGGCGATTCGTAATGCGCTTTATTATGCGCTTTACATAGGTGATTGGTTGGCATACTTTGCGTAGGGTAAGTGTCGCCTTCCTGTTGTTCTGTATGTGAAGGTCCAGTACACAGAGTCTGTCTATCAATGGAATAAGGCGACCATTCAGATGCAATGGGACGGTTGGTGGTAGATTTGGCATTATGTGTTTTTGAATACCAGCAGGAAATCCGGACTGAGCTGCGTAGGTTAGTCCTCCGGCTGTTCCATACCCTGGTGATTTGCTTACTCCTTCCTGTAGTGCGCCTTCAATGGCGCGGTCAGTCCGTGCGGTCACCCAAATATTTACATCATTCGCGTTCGGCCACGTTGAACAGAGTGGTTCAGAGAACCGAACCCTTTGGAGCCCCTGTGCCGGAAATCTTTATGACAGCTGAACGAATTTCACCTAGGCCGATGGTGGCCGGGCGGTCTTATAGAAAGGCTGGGATATAATTATAGATGAGTTTTCGGCATCCGGAGGATGCAAGATTGTTTAGAATAAGGTCATGTGCTACGTCTAAAGCCTCCTTGAGTTCGAACGCCAGCACTGCTATTGTTTGAGCTGTATTCGGACTCTTGACAACATCATCCTTAAGTTGTAAGAATATGTCTTACCCAGATAGACGTGGTCGATGTCCGATTGATTTATTGAGGAAGAATTGTTTAGTTTCAAGGAAGACTGGAGGCTTGAATGCTCTGTGCGCGAATGGGTCTGATAGTTCGGATGGCGAAGGATTTCGCTGGTTTCTGAATTAAAGCAATATCGGTGTGTCACCATTCTTGTGGAAGCGTTTCACTTTTTTTTTCAATTCGCGTTGTACAATTCAATGAGTTGTCGAGTTGCCTGGTTGTCAAGGTTTCATAGTAGTGCATAATGAATGCCGTATGCTCCGGGTGCCGTTTTTTATCTTATGCCGCATAGGGTTGCCCTCACTTCTTTCTCTATTATCTCGGCGTGCAATTTGGTTTCTTTCTCGTGTGGATAGACTTTTTACTCTGGTCGGTGTCCTCTAGCTATGTATCGGTCCCGCAGTGTGTAGTGAATAGCTTCGTCATCGATTTGTTCTCTGGGGGTGATACTGCGGACGGTGTTGGTCGTGTGCGTTTTTGGGTGCTTTGGGTTGAGTAGTGCTCTTAGGGTGGACGATATTTTGGTTGTACTTAGTGTGTCATTAAGATGGTCACAGAGTTTGTCCCATTCGTCATTTGTGAGGTTGCTGGGATCGGCGCAATTCTGTGATCCGCGCGAGCCTACGGTTGTGCCGTCCCTCGTCCGTAATTCGGCCAGGTCTCTTTGCATACATCCGGTCTCCGTCGTTCCAGTGAGTTGCTTGGTGGCAGCTTTAAAATACTGCTCGTACATGTTTTTTCCACTTGTGTAGGGCTGGTGGGCCGCATTATTAATACATGGTTTTGCGGCGATAAGAAGAGCCCCAGTTTGCTATGCAGATGCCACGTCCTGCGGTGGGCGTGGCTACCAGTTGGACTTCTGTGGCGAGAATGATGCGGTCCTGCCTCGATCAGTTATAGTCTTGCCGCTAATTCTTCATCCAGTGAGCTGGTGACGGTGACGTTCTGCTCTCGGATTATGCAAATGTTTAGCATAAGAAGGTGTTTTCGTTTAATTCAGCCAGCGTTCATATGGCTGGGGCAATAGAGTTTTGCAGCCACTCACCCAGACTCAGTCCATCTTACGATCGGAAAACCAAATTCTAGTTCTTGACCGGTAGCGGGGGCAGCTGCGAGCTCTTATTGCGCAATATCAGATGTGCCTGTCCTTGCTCTGTAGATTTGGTTTATTTTTTTTTTGGGGGGGGGGTGGCAACCTCGGTGTAGCATGGACATATTTCTTGCGCTTTCGGGCACCAGAAACCAAGTCCCGTCTTCGTTGACTTGACTCCGTTCTTGATACATTGCAGCGGCTGGTCTAATTTTGTTCACTGCCGCGGCAGGTATGCGGTCACAGAAAGCCATCTTAATGTATTATTGCAGTGGTCATGAGCGGCAAGCGATACTGCCGCGCTGTATTCGCAGCGCCTAAGAAAGGCCTAGCGCAAGGGCCTGCTCGCCTCCAAATGTCCTAGGGCACAAAAATCCCGAGGTCTCAGTGGCTTAGGGAGATCTTGTTCTCAAAATATTCCGCCGGTTAAGATGCGTCGATTCCTGGTTGTTAGCACGTCACACACGCAATAGTTCAGATGTGTGGTGTTCTAGGAGCCGGAACCTCTTCGGAGCGCGTCTTTCGCTTGCAGTGTTCTTCCAGTAAGAGCGGAGTCCTCATCCATTCGTTGTCATATCGTCGTCGGGGTGCCGCAACAAAAGTTTGATCACACTCATCCTAAATTTGATTCCTGCTTTGTGATGCGCTTCCGCTAGAATAGCAGCTTGGTCTTGTTGGTTTTCCATCCTGCTGTTAACAGCGCAAAACGTAGACGAGAGACGAGACAAGAAGACGACTCTGCGGCGCTTGTGGTGTCATCTTGTCTCGCCTCTCGTCTACATTTTGCGCTGTTAACAGCAGGGCCATGCGGACGTGGTTGCGGTCCTCGTCATCTCGTTGCCCTCATGTCGTCGTTATCATGTTGCCGTCGTTATTCCTCCTCATAACTTAAGGAGGTACATCTAATTGTCGCCATGGCGTCGTAGTTATACGTGTTTGTTGGTCCTCAGATAGAATTATTTGTTCGTCATTACATCGTCACTGCGTATGCGTCATATAATCGTAGTCATGCGCATGTTTTCAAAAGCCGCATTGGCAAGCGAGTTTCATAGCAACGTGGGCCAATAAAGAAGTTCGTGCTGTAGAGCTCAAGGAGCAAAAATCGCAGCATTAGCACTTCATGTGTTAAGCAAACGTGACTTCAGTAATATGGTCTCTCGCTACATTCCTTCATTGCTACTAGGACTACAGTTGACAGTCATCGTGAGATGAGTTTTGCCGCAAATTATTTATTCAGAGAGCTCGCTTACTTTCAAAAGGGACAAACATGCGTGCGATCGGGTTCTCATGATTATAGTAATCATTAACAGGACAAAAATGAATAGAGCACGCGACTGCTCTGCTCGAGAGCACAGATTGGATTCACACATCGGTAATGAGTCATTTTCTTTAAAGCAAGGCAAGACAGGAACCTACGTACCTACCCCAAAGTGCGAAGAGTAAGCTCATCATTCTTCGATGCCCTTCTACCTTTTCTCGATCTTTTATAACCCGTCGTGACGCCAGTGACGTTTTGTGCTTGACGGCATCAGAATGGGGCAAATGGCCCAAACTCACCTCTGACGTTTCGGAAAAATTTTCCAAGCCAATGAACTTTCATAAACATAATAATGGTCATGCGCTGCGTTGAAGACAAGAAAGGACACGTCACGCTCTTCTGCGGACTTTCCTTGATGTTTTACAAGAAGTTGTGACGCCAGCAGCGTATTGTGCATGACGTCAGCAGAATTAATTGTGTGGAAATTTTGATCCAAGAAGGATGATTGTTCCGCTACATAAAGCAGCTTGCCTTACCAAAATAATCGCGTGCCCTGTTTTGCTGTGTGTCATCTGGCTCTCATCCACGGTGAGACGGATATCACTTTGTTTCAGGTGTTTACTATGCGATTTGCATTTCCCTTCATGAGTCGCTGCTTTAAAAGCGGCCAATAGAGACAAGCGGACTTGTGGTAACCGTACGGAGATAGTTTTTTTAAACAGGGAAAAGGCTCCATCAAGTGTCAATGCCAAATTAGAGAAGGTCTATGAGCATGGTAGTTCAAGTGGTTCTTTGAATAGAGTTTGAATATATCTCCGTATTCTGCTTCTTTATTTTTCTATTTTTTCGTAATCATTATTCGCGCAATTGGTATGTCATTCGTATCGTATTTCACGAGCAATTATTTCGACCTTGTCTTGTTTAGCGAGGATGTTTAGTTGTTCATTTATTGTTTCAGCGTTTGATACTGCAATACACCACTTGCCTCGGTTTTCTAAGTGCGATTTCACGGCGAGAAACAGTATAGTGGCACCGAGTGTACATGGCTTCCTGAGAGCACACGCCCGCGGCTCTCCCCTCCCCAGCTTCTCAGACCAAGCTCTCCTCTCTTGCCTTAAATTTAATGATGCTGATTTATCGGCATTCTCTTCAAAACGGGCCAGTGAGAAATTGTCATATAGCATGTCTGTTGTAATCATGTGATATATATGTATTCGTAGCTCTATTATTTTGTGGAAATCTGGGTATTTTATGTATATTAGGATATCTGCATCTTACTTGTATAGTTACCAGTGCCTGTAACGGATCCGTGGCTATGACTCCAATCCACCCCTTTCTGTGCGCGAATACTCTAAACGTATCTCGCTTTTCTCTACTGCTGACCCGTTAGTGGTTCTCGAACGAGTACAATATACGGTGGTCTCGTCGGGTGAATACATTCGCATACAGTTAGGATGTGCGTCTACGTATTTCAGCTGGAGCAATCGTCTGCCTGGTCCTTAGCGAATATTTGCTCTTGTACGTTTTTTTTCCTTAGGACGCTAGTTCGAGCTTCAGAAAGCATGGTACTGGCCGTTCCGTTATCGTGCGCATTATTCCTTCTAATTTGTTTCTCGTCATTCTTGCAAATATACATAATCTTTTTTGTTCCCATCTTTGGCATCCTATTTAAAGTCTATGTGTCTGATTTTCTTCGTTATGGATCCTGGCCGTGAATATCACTTTCAATTACCCTCTGCTTATTTACCGATTATGTTGAGCTATTGCTTCATTCGATGTCCACGCACTTCAGGTACAGATTTCTGTACTTTATGTGCCACTGTATTTCCATGCACGTTCCCGTGTCTTTCTTCAAAACTGCTGACGTGTGTTTCACGGACTTCAAAAGAGGTACAGCCAATTCGTCCAGCGCTTTCTCATTTGTGGTTTTACCTCTAGCGCCTTTATACAACCAGCTTACTGATCTTTTGTAACCTTTTATTGCCTACAAGTTATGCAATTTTTAGCACATTTTCTTTTGCAAACGTTAGTGCTGCCCGAATTAGTCACTGTGCAGCATCCTCGCACCACCTCATACCGTTCGCAGCCCCAGAGAGATCTGTTTTTACATTGCTACATTGCGCTTGCCCTTAGTTTCTAGATCCTCCTGATGGGTGCTTGTGTATATCTTTACTTCGTTTATGCCCCCCGCCCTCCCCGTAGCTGAGATATACTTAGGGTATGCTGGGTGAGAGATGATGTTGGGCAAGAGACGCTCCTCAATTTAAATGCCGACATTACTGGTCTCTTCATTAAACATTCTAAATTCCGTTTTCTCTAGGCTAAGGTTAAGGCGTTTCTGCCCAAACGGAGGCGCTAATTCGCCTTCTGATAGCGGGCGTGAACTGCGTATGGGCTACTGTGCACACGGCTTCATTCGAAGTTACAAAGTACGACCTGCCAACGCCGTCCACATTGCCCCGTTACAAGTAAGATGCCACAATATATGTTCAGGCGGATTCCAGCGAACTCCCTTTTGGTGACGTGCGGCTTCAGCGTGATGACTGCCGCTTGGGTTGTCATGTGGCATACGAGAGCCGAAAGCCGATAGGCTCCGAAACATGGTACCCTTCATAATTATTAAATATATTTAGGAAGACTGGAGGCCTTAGAAAGCCCCGGCAGGAGGGGAAAGGTACATACAAAAAAGAAAACACTACAGATTGACGAAGGAGTAGAAAAAGCTCCGGAAAAATGTAATAGAAAGTAGGAACACACAATGAGTAAAGCACTTAAATAATGCATAGGGAGCGGCAAATACAAATTGAAACATTGTTTCATAAGCACAATTTCGAAGCACTGGATATGTAATAGATAAAAAGAGAAGTGCGCAATTGAAAATTATTACAACGCGTAAATCAATCAATATTGCGCAGCGATCCAAACTGAAACAATATTTCGTAACCACAAGCATTAATATTAGATAGTAATAGGCGCAATCCAGTCACGGCTGACAAGTTTGTTATAATGTAGGCTGTTCCATTCCGTTACTGTATATAACTCGAATTGTTGTCCGTCGTATGGGCTGTCGACTTATTCAGGTCACTTTTTTACTCGAAAGAGTTCACTGTTGTCAAGGAAAAATGCAGCACGAAACAAACACTAACCTGACAGCTAAGATTTCGCTCTGTAACCTGAAGCTACAAAGCTTCACCTTCACCGCAGGCCACAGGTGTGTCTGACGTTATGCTGACGTCGACTTTCCTTCAAACGCACCATTGTCCTTTATTTTGGCAGCGCTGCTCTTTTTCAGTTCGGCAGGTGTTCAACTGTGGCGTTCCTGCTATGCGAGGAGTTGATAAGACAACCGCCCCGATTTTAGCACGACTGAACTTTCAATCTCAACGCACCTGCAGAGTTCCATTCTTCAGCCAGGATTCTCGTGAACCGCTCCCACTTTTTAGGAGACTGGTTCACAGTCAGTCCATCGGCTATCAGAACTGATGTGGTAGCTATGTATCATGACCTTCCTTTTTCCGGTCCTCTAGGTGAACAGAAGACTCTTATGGCACTTTTTAAATAATTCTGGTGGTCTCATATGCTTAAGACAGCCGCACGCGGCGATTCAGCTTGCAGAAAGTGTGAGAAGCGAAAGCTTGTGCCTCACCGCCCAAAACGCCCTATTCTGCTTAACACTCAAGCGAATCGCTGTTTTGAAGTCATCGGCACGGACCACCTCGGTCCATTTCCAAGAACACTGAGTGGGAATCGCTGCATGATTGTCTTTACAGATCGCCTAAAAATGTGTAGAAACTAAGGCTGTCAGGCTACCTATGCTTCACATCTGATCGCCTTCTTGTGAAAAATATTTATTTTCAGACACAGGGTACCTTTCAGGGCGATTACATATCGCGACACGCCTTTGTTGTCACGGGCATTCGAAAGTGTGCCTAAAGAGCGTGACAAAAAATATGCTCCCCATGCCATCCATAGACAGTCAAGTCGAACGAGCCAATCGAAATTTAACATATATGTTGGACTGTTTACAATAGATATTTAACCTCCCGGGGGCGCCAAAAAAGTGGGCATGACAGCAGCCTCAGCGGCAACATGCTAAGGAATCCCGTCTGTTTCGTACTGTAGGTTGTGGCCGTTCTGCTTCAAACCGAGTCATCATCATCATCATCATCATTTATTGACCCTTAAAGGCCCTTGGCTTAGGGCATTACATAAGGGGGGGGGGAGCAGTCGTTACATATACAATGGTCGGTAACAACAAAAAAGCAACACAAAGTTCAGGATTCATGTTCAACATTAACATCATTAGAAGCATCAACACTAAGATAGACACAGCGGCTCAAGAACAACTTGGAAACAAAACAAAACACGCATACACATTCAAAAACACGGCAAAATAGCTCAGCTCTTGAAATGTGCTGTTAATAAGTGCCTGAATTTATTAGGTTCTATTTCAGTAACTATGGAATCGGGTAAGTCATTCCACAATGTAATGGAGCTAGGTAAAAAAGATTTATTAAATGAGTTTGTGGAGCCATGTATGCGCTGCAAACTTAAGGAGTTGAAAAGACGGCGTGAGGTGCGAAGCGGCGGGTGTAATACAGAATTTCTTAGCTGCGGGAAGGTATAGTATAATTTGTGAAATAGGCAAAGCTGTGAAATTTTACGCCGAAGTACCAGGGGTTCAAGATAAAGGGATGCCTTGATAAGAGTTATACTGTGTCGTCTGTCATACTGCGATGTGATAAAACGGGCCGCGCGATTTTGGATTTTGGATCATGCGGTTGTTTTCCCGCTGCACCACACAGCAATGAAATCTTGGGGGCGTATCCGATGTCATCGACACGTGCCGGTGACATTTGCCTCGTGAAAGATTCGTCGCCACCAACTATCATCACCGCATCTATGCGAACTGTGTTTACGTCGGACCACATGACCCGCTTCCACGCTATAAAAGGCCAGACCACACCGAGCTTCACCAGTGGGCATGGCAGCAGCCTCAGCGGCAACATGCTAAGGAATCCCTTTTGTTTCGTACTGCAGGTTAGTCAGTACTTACCTACTAAATGCTATCGAAGCGATGATCGCTTCTTAGTGCTGCTGCCCTGCCCACTATCTTTTTTAAACGTGTTCAATTATGTCTTTTCTATGCCAAGTGACTTGCTGGTATTTTGCGATATAGAGGCATATCCGGGTCCAACAGAAAAAGAAATAGTTTCCAAATTTCTGATTGGCCGGGGAAAGTTGACCACATTTTGGAAGCCTTGCAGAGTTCTCAAAACGATATTGAGAAGAACAGTTCAGCACTGACCAAACGCATAGAAGGTTTTGAAAAACAGCTGGCTGGTTTGAACGCACTGAACAAACATGTGAAAAATGGAGGACACTGTTGCGAAGGTTTATGCTTCGACGCGTTATTACAAGGTCAACACAAGCAGCGTCAACAGTAGTTGAAGTAACCCGAACGTGCGTCAGGCAGCATGATGGTCCAATTATTCCATCGGGAAAAGTGTGTCTCCCTGTCTTCACCACGCAAAGTTAGTTCGGAAAGTGCTGGTGTGCAAAACGCGTTCAGCAATATTTCGCCACAGCCACAATCCACGGAAGCGCCGCGTTGTTCAAGAAAATCGATAGAAAAATTACATCGTGCGAACGACGAGAAACAACAAGGAATTCCGACTCAAACACTCCGGGCCAAGTTCCGGGCCAACGAAACACTGATAGTGCAAGCACCAAGGCGATGAAGCCACTCGCCACCTACTGCACTAACGGTAACAGCGTTGTCCCGGGAAAGCATAACTTTGAGGCCCAGACGGTTTTTGAAAGATAGAGTTATCACAGACAGAGCCACCCCAGTATCAACTAACGCATTGATCGGTATTCCGTCACTCAGCAGATTCAATTTCTTCTTGAGCATCACAACAGGCCGAGGTATTTCTTGCAAAGGCCGTCCGGTGACCCCACCTCCATTGGCCACGGATGCTAATTGCCCGGTGGCGGTGAGGAAGAATGGCGCCGAGGGGACGGAGAATAACAGGGGAATTCAGTGGTGTCGAACTGCGCTCAGATGCCGGGCAGCAATGCGTGTGGCAGCTTGCGAGAAACGGTCTCTTGGAAAGAAATCGGCCGTCCGCAAGTCATATGAAGTACGGGTTCCGGATGGCGAGAACATCGGTGGTGTCCTTCGTTATTGACGGATTTGGGAAAATACCGAGCCACAGGTACCATGGAACTACAGTTGTAGCATACGGGAGGGTCGCGGTTCACAGCATATTCTTCGAAACGAATAGCAGGGCGCTGTGCGGGGAGCGAGAAAGTTAGTTCTCATGTGGATAACTTGTCTCCGCTTCTCGCTGAGATATAGTGTATCGCTCGTAAGTCGAATCGTAGCAGTAGAGTCGGTGCTTTCCTTGTCCCGGCCTCACATCATTAGCCACAGAGTCTTGTACGTGAAAATTCGGCTGCTTTCTTTGTTTCCGAGCGTCGTGAGTAGGGCCTCTCTTGTAGACACTTGGCTGTGGCGGAGGCGCGAGTTCATATTCCTCAATGCCCCTCGCCACAGGATAGGAGAAAGATACAACGCTTGGCGCGAAGTCTAGTGGCAGGCGGGATTTATGAGTGCCAGGGTGTGTCACCTATGCGTGCAGGCTGAGCTTTACCTGGATTATTTGTAGGCCCACTGATGCAAGATCGAGCGACTGGTTGCTATCTATGTTTGCAACTGTCGTCACAGTGGCTAGCCTGCCAAACATCGGCATGATTCGCCCCGTCTAAGTTGCTTGAAAGTGCGACAGTGCCGAAGAGTGTCGGCGACGCAAGGTAGGGTGCTTTTTTGCAATGCAGAAACAGTAAACATCGTCGGTGCCTCCTTTCAGGATATGCCCGGCTTTTTGCTCCCCAGACATTCCAAAGTCCCTCATAGTTTACTGTTTTATTACTGCCTCTATGTAGGTCGTGCACATTTCACCTGCAACTTGCACGCATTCCACAAGAGTCATTTCCGCCTTTTTTTTTTCGTCGCGGAGTCGCCGGATCCCTCTTTGATTTTGGAACAAAATCTGTCCCATGCAGTTTACGTTTCCTCGTGAGTGTCGAACTACACTAGTGCAGTATCGGTTAGATAGAACACGACATTCGAAAGATCAGAAGCGCCTTCCACTTATTGGCAGCGCTCACCCGTTCATAATGGATCAGCCATTCCTCGACGTCTTCGTTGAGTCTTCTGGCGAATGGACGTGCATTTCTCAGTTGAACGGAACTGGTTGGCGGAGCAGGTGGAATGGTTTTTCTTTTTTTGTCTGCGTCGGGGGACATGTTGAAGTCCGGTGGATTCGGTGGAAATCCAGCAAGACGACTGCTCCCTCAATGATTTTGTGGTTCAATCTCCGTCTTTGGATGTCCATTACCCTGCTCCTCGGCCACAACTCTCACGAATAGTTTTGACGACATATGCTTACTGACAGGAGATGGGTGATGGCGGTACAGTAGTGCGGCCTTCAACTTTCTTCGTTCTCATTGTCTTGTCTTCCTCAAGGCCTTTTGTATCTCCGTTACAAGTGACATAGATAAACAGACGTAAAGAAAGGTGATTACTAGATTTGTAGCAACGAACAACTCGAGCGCTTATGCAACTGCAGCAGGGATTATTGTTGCCATTTTCCAACTGAAACGGAAAACACGAGGTACGTGTGCTTCATTGGATTGCCCGGGTGTGAAACCGAGCCAACCTGGCAACTCATGGTGCTGACAAGATCAGGAGGTCATAATATGCTTTCAGTTGGCTCCCAAGCAGTGTTTCGCGACCCCGACAACGAAGGTCCTGCGATGATGTGGCGGGTTAAACGGGATAGTTCAAAGGCTAGGTGGCGTCAATATTCCGGTACGGACCGTTGTGCCACACAAGTCGTTTAGAAGAAAGGCCAAAGGTGTGGGGCGGTATTCATAGCCAAACGCGGCAACCGGCAGGTAGGTGGGCGTGGTTTGATGACGGTCACGTCTTTGTTTTCTGACACCCCTGATCATCGCTGGTGAGCGAACGAGCCAGCGGGCGGGTATCGTAAGCGTATCGGGTGACTTCTTAAATAGCAGAGAACTCAGAGTCGCCAGGTCGATGGGGCAGGGTAGTATCCAGTGGACACTAAGGCTCACGTCCGTAGAAAAGAAAAAGGCTAAAAACCGACGGCCGCTTGTGCAGCGATGTTATTTATAGGCTAAGGTAACGAACGGCAGTGTGTTGACCCAACCGGTGCGGCCAGACGAGACCAAGATCCTCAACATGTGGCCCAGTGCTCGGTTGAACCACTCCATGCGACCGTTCGTTTGCGCGTGATACGCCGTAGATTTCCGGTGAATGATCTTGCACTCTTGGAGGAGAAATTGTTTTGCTTCTGGCAAGAAGACACGATCCCTATCGATGAGTAGTCCTCGGGAAATTGCGTGGCGAATCGCGAAGTTAAGAATGAATATGGAAATGTCGCGCGCGGTCGCGGCCGCAAGGGCCGCGGTCTCGGCGCAGGGCGTCAGGTGATCGAGGCCAACAATAATCTAGCGGATACCACATCCGCTATATGGGGGCGAGCCATAGAAGTCGAAGCCTACGCCATTGAACGGTGGGGCAGGGTAGGCGTCGCGGCTGTAGTGGGCCAGGAGAGCGCTATGAAGTTATCTTGCTTTGTTGGCAGGCGGTGCATGATTAACGTACTGCTGGACAAACGAGTGCATTCCACACCAGTAATATCGGTGAAGCAGCCTTGCGAAGATTTTTAGGACGCCGGCGTTTGCGCTTTGAGGGTCAGCATTGAAGTACGGCAACATATTGGAGCGCATGTGACGAGGGCTAGCCTGAAGCCATTTCCCACTGCAAGGCATAGTCTTGCGGTAGAGGGCGTTGTCTCGCACGGTAAAATGGGAGCGTCGCGTCTGCGTTGAAGGAACGATCGGTCGGGTGGCAAGGTAGACGAGCAGTAGAGCAAGCGATGGGTCCTTCCGTTGCTCGGAAGGCATATTAATGGCAGTCAGTAGTGATGGGTCTCACCTCGTAGAGAGAACGGAAATGGAAGCCACATCAGGGTGTTATCGGCGAACCGAAGAGCGCGTCAGGGTCGGAAAGCTTACGACTGGAGTGGTCTACGACACGAATATCATATTTCTGCTGGCGAAGCGCCCAACGGTCCATGTGGCCCGACGGGTCTTTTGAGGAGGAGAGCTAACAAACGGTGTGATGGTCAGTAATAATGCTGAAAGGTCGACCGTAGAGGTAAAGAGTAAACTTGCCCAATGACTAAATGATGACTAAGCATTCTTTCTTTGTATCAGTGTATCCCGAGGTGCGGACGCCGGGACAAATTCCAAAGTTGACTTATCAGTCCTCAAAAATAACTACACTATATCGGCGACAATTAATAAAGGACCTTCCAGTGCGCCACTGAACGGCGGTTGTGGTCCAAAGAACGAGTCCGAGCCCAGAGTTGCCGCAACTCAACGAAATATATTATTCAAATAAGGTAGTTAAGTTCACACATGCACATTTTGGGTACGTGCATTGCAATGCAGTTCAGATGGGTATTAACAAAACTCTTCGAAATAAATAACGAAAAGCGTTAAGGGTTCAACACGTACACTACAGAATAAACGGAAGCGCCAAGTGTCCACTCGCATTCGCCCGTGTTGGTCTTGAGGGAGACGTCTTCGGCGTAGCTCGTGGCAAATCTCGAAGAAGCAACTTCTTCCGGAAATGCACATGATCGAGAAATCCGTCAGCCAGCTTGTCGGGGAGTCTCCTTTTTCTGCAGACGGTCATTCTAAGCGTCAAATCTCGTTACCGACGTGGTCTGATTTCCGCGCGGCGCTTTTATTGCCTTCGGCGGCGTTTCTCGAACTATCTGACTCCCATGGCACGAGCAAATATAGGGAACCTTCTGGACATTTCTCACGTTTTTAACCGCGTCTTCGAAGTGGGTGGTGACTCATCCGTTGCTCTGCTCCCCGTGCGTCGGGATCTGAGATAGAGTTTTCGAATGCATCTCGCTCTCCTCTCTCTTTAGATACTTCTAGTCACCGTTGATAGGGTCGGTTGTCTGTGGCGTATTCGCTCTCTCCCTTAGTGGAAGCTGTTGTGGGGCCGAGATGCTGCCTTGGCTTGGGTGATACAAGGCGCGCGCTTTGATTACGCGCTCTTTTGTGACACGGTACAATGCAATTCAGCTTTCTTAAGAGTACGGCTCGCTTAAGGGGCGATGTATTCTTCATTAGCGGCTTTCTTTTGGAACAAGACCGCACCAAGGACGGCATTACTGGAGCCGGTGTGAACCCCTCTCGGCGCAAATGGGTCGTAATTGCGAAGGATAGGCGGTGAAGTCAGCAACCATGTAATTTTTTAAAGGCTTCATTCTATGGAGCTGACCCCCTCTTAATGTCTTTGTGTGCGCTAAGGACCTTTGCAAGGATGCGATGATCGAAATGAAGTTCCGCACGAAGTTACGAAAATAAGATCACATGCCTATGAAACTTCGCAGGGCCTTGATAGATGTGGTGTTTGGAAACTCGGGTACTGCGTGAAGCGTACGGATGCTGTTTTTCGATAAAACCAGGCACAAAACTGTTAATTTTTGGGCATCGAAATAGCACTTATTCAGTTGAGCTGTAGGCCACCTCAAGTGAGGAAGGTTAGGATGTTATGCTGACGGACGAGCTGTGTTGAAAATTTTCTTCAGAAAACAACTGTGTCATAGCGGTAACTCACACAATTCTTCCATTTGTTTCGATAGCAGTAGCGGGCGCCCTGCAGACGCCCAATGGCATAACGTTGCACTAGTACCCTTGCGCCGAAAGTGAATATAGCTGTTTCTGGGTGGTTAGCCTCAGCCAGGGAAACCTGCCAAAAGACAGAGCAAAGATCTAATGAGCCATTCGGCACCTTGTGCTAGGGCCATTCGGCACCTTACAGACAATCAAGAGCGCCGTCGATCCGAGGCAGTGCTTAAACGCCTTTTCTCATAATCTTGTTTGCAGCATTATTATCGACAAAAATCTAATGGAGCCAGCTCCTTTGTGCACTAGAACGACAGGTGACGACCAAGGGCTTCGAGAAGGCTAAATGACGCTGCACTGCAACGTGTGCACTTGTACCATGATAACTTGGCGCTCTTCTGCGGAAACGTGACACACACGCTGTCGCAGGGGGGCATAATAAGCGGTGTCGATGGTATGATAGAAACTGACGAGCGATCCAAGCATGGTTGGTTTCACTCGAACGAAGAACCGAACTCATTAAGGAGAGTAAAATGTTGGGTGCGATGAAATGGCGAGAGGCCAGTGGTGATGGCGCAGTCAAAAGCGCCTGAACGCGGTGTTGATGATTCATACATTGTGGCGTCGAGATATAAATAGGTGGCGCCATCGTGAGCGTCAATGTCCTCAATACACGTGGCAGCTTGGAAAAATCTTGAATGTTTCACCGCGCAGTACTGCCACTGGGTACCCGTGCCGTTTACATATATGTATCAAGGCAGACTTATACCTAACAGTGAGGGTTGCGAATGGGAGAAATAAGTCCTTGCGGTGAACAAGCATCTCAGATGGTGTAAACGCCACACTTGAGTCTAACACGGCAGTACGCGACAAGGTCACAATCACCGAAGTCTTAGGACGTAGATGAGTATCAGCACCAATGAAGACTTTGGGAATACGGAGGTTAGTCACGTAGCCGACGTTGAATCACATAACGGCTAAAAGGCCGCTTGCGCGCGAGAGCAATCGATGCTAGCACTATGAGGTGACAGGAAGTCCCAGCAGTGGATCAGACCGTTAGAACAGGAGCGCAACAGAAAAAAAAGAGGCACTAAACGTCTTTGATGACGAAATGGACGGTGCATACAACCGTAGGATGAATGCATTGCGCGCTAGTAGAGCAGAGAGCCTTGCCAGACAGAGAAGTCATCACAATTCAGCCTGCGACAAAGATTTTTTATTGACGACAGAAACGGCGCCCCAGGTGTCGACAAGTGCTTGCGGGGATGGTCCTTCAACATGCAGGTCAATGACATGCGGCGGTGTAAAGTGAGGTCTTGGAAAGTTTGATCAGTTCGCATTTATTGCCTCCGGAGCGGCGCTAATCAATTTGCCTCGGTACTAGTTGGCCTACGACGATGGGTGACAGCGACCGTCGACGTTGAGAGGAGAACTGCGACTGTGAACGGCGGTCGCGATTGAAGGTTGTCAACGGCGAGACAGTGGAATCTTGGCAGTATATCCCGGTGGCATATTCCGGTGCCATATTGCGGTGCGTAGCGAAAATGTTCAAAGGCGCCATACTTCCAGGACCTGTTATGACGACAAATGCATGCAACGTGACTAGCAGTACCACAGAGAAAGCAAATAGGCCTTTTGTCTGGCGTTCGACACATGTCAGCTTGATGGAGAAGCCAGTTGTGTGATTGCCCTTTGGTGTATTGGAGCAGCCATTGGAGCAGGAAAAATCTAATTTTTGAGCACCCACTCCAGCGCTTGGAGAAGGTGTAAGGCTTCCACGAAACCGTACACAGGAAAACTAATTTATTTTAGTATTCTCTTTAGTTCACATAATCATTTACTCATAATAACTGGGAGCAAAATAAGTGATTCGCCGCAGCAAGTTATGACGGCAGCGGCGATCATGCAATAACAACGACATGAAACCGGCGGCGCTGTATCAAAACCACGCAAGGAAACCGTAAAAAGAAACGCTTCCCAATTTTGTGGTATTAAGTAGATTATTAGAACAGCAAATGAAGGTCACATTCCTCAATAACATAACAATCAACATATTAGCGCTGGCTTGACTTCACGGATTTCAAAGTGCTTTATCGTATTTCGCCCGCTGCTGACCTGTAAAAGCTCTTGAATTGTCCTAAGTAGTCTATGTAGGATAAAATGTAGTACAACCACAAAAAAGTAAAGTTATCTCTACTTAGCGGCCGCCATCAGTTTCTATGACCACACGGTGAGCTGGGACCCAAAATTCAAGACGGGGTTGCCAGTTTTCTTTCGTGCTAGCCCCTCTTGTGGCTTACGAAGCCTGTTCTAACGGTAAGAACACTCTATATACAGTTGCACCCTTTGTCGTGTATATTTGCCACAGAACAATAATCTTCTACTTTCTTCCTTGCGTTTCGTTTCTTGAAAACGCTGCGCTCGTTACTTTGATGTCGAGAATAATCTGTCATGCTGATAACAGGCGTGCCATTCGTGTCGTGGAAGTAGCGGGCTCGCAGCGTTACGAAAAGGAAATGAGGGCAAGTGAGATTATTACTATTGTGACGCAAATATACCTTTCAAAGCGTTCAACTGCTTTTAAAGTGAGGAACTATTTATATAGGTAATTTACTAGCACAGCTGAAATTAGTTTTCCTTTCGCATTAAGGAAAGACCATTTCGTAGGTTGGATATTCCGCTCATTTTAATTGGGTTTTATAAGCCAAATCAGGGCGGTCAGAGCACGTAACGTTCTTTATTCCGCCAGTGATGCGCATTCGCAGGAAAGGCGTATAGGGCTGGAGTACTTGCTGGTTCGCGTTCAACTTTAATACCACGAGCTTTATCAAAGGCACATGTGTTACCAAGAACATAGTTGCCAAGGAGCATAGACCACGGTGAGAAAGAACGTACCTAATCACCATGTGTTTGGTAGAATACCGAAACATACAGATTTTCATAAGTAAAGAAATCGTAGTTTGCATCCAATTATGTCTTATGCATTTGCACCTATATTCGTTTTCACATGTCTCCGTTTGTACTGTAGATCACGACCATGTATTCGCAACTGTGAAAGGTCGTCGGTACGCCTGTAAGGTTTGCCTAACCTTGTTCGCGGCCGTCGGCGCAGGTGCGATTCCGGAACTACGAGGCCGAAACCGTTTAGAAATTCTTCTATATTTAGTTACCCATCACGATCAGGAAAACACCCTATGTATTGCTGATAAATCAAATAAAATTTTAGGCACGTAGGGCCCTCTGGGCTCTACTTGTCGGCGGTAAGGTAGCCTCGCCGCCTACGGGGTAATCTGACTGAGGTATGTCGAACGCCCGGTTTCCTACACTCTTAAGCAAAATTACACCATTTTGCCACACAACTATAATTGTCATGTGTCTTGTCCACTTTTCCATTCTTTAACGCGGTGAGCCCGGTACTTCAATGTCACGAATGACATACCCGTTATGAGCATGACAGAGCATTTTGAACAGGAAAGTAGCGAGCGCAGCGTTTTCAAGGAAGGATGCGCAAGCAAGACAGATGACGATTATTGTTCTGGGGCAGATAAACATCCCAAAGGGTGTATATTTGCTTAAGCGTGTAGTCGGAAGTTGAAATCCTTCTATAAGTTTTGTTTTTATTTGACGATGGTGAAGCTTGGAATTCGCCTGCTCCAGTGCGCTACACTGCAGGCGTGGAGTGACGCGTGACACCGGCCAAAGAGGCCGAGAGCCAGTGGGGCTATACTAATCCAGGTACAAAAAAACAGGAATTGGCCTCCCTAGTGGTGTATTCGGTCACTACCTCCCAAATGATTTTTATAAAAAACCTATGACGCTCAGTCCCCAGGAGCTGCGGAGCATCTGACCGAGGCGACGTTCAGACCTGCAACGCAGCGGAGGTTGCTAACACTATCAGGGTCCGGACAGGCCACCAATGGAAACTGACCATGTCAACCTTTAATTGCCGAACTCTGTCAAGTGAGGCTAGCATAGCAGGACTCTTTGACGAATTATGAGACCTTGTTTAGGATATCATCAGCCCTATAGAGATTAGAAGAACTCGTGAGGCTGATACATTCCTGAATAACGGCCATTTCCTCTGCTATAGAGGTCGACCAGATACGAACCAATGCAGAGTAGGATTCCTAATTCGTAAGGACAAAGCGGGCAACATTGTCGAATTCTAAAGCATTAAAGAGAGTGTAGCTGTAGTCGTAATCAAACTTAACAGGGTAGGTGTAGATTAAAGGTAGTACAAGCCTACACTCCAACATCCAGTCATGATGATCATGACGTGAATCAGTTGTATGAATATGTTGAATTAGCGATGAGAAAAGCACAAACTCAGTATACTGTTGTAATGGGCTACTTCAATGAAAAATTGGGAAAAAGCAGGCGGGTGAACAAGCAATTGGCAACTACGGCGTCGATTCTAGGAACACTAGAGGAGAGATGCTGGTAGAATTCGCAGAAAGGAATAAGCTTCGAATAATGAACAGATTTTTCATGAAGCGTAGCAACATAGAGTGGAGCTGGAAAAGCCCTAATGGTGAAACAAGGAATGAAATTGACTTCATACTTTCTGCTGATCCCAGCATTGTGCAGGATGTAGAAGTGCTAGGTAGGGTAAAGTGCAGTGATCATAGGTTAGTGAGGGCTAGGATTCACCCTAGTTTGAACTGAGGAGTAAAATTCATCAAGAAAAATCAGATCAACTTAAAGGGAGTAAGGGTAAAAGCAGACAAATTGAGGCTAGTACTTGCAAACAAATATGCAGCCTTAGAACAGAGACATGATGGTGATGATGACATAGAGGTAATGAATGAAACCGTAACTAGGCTGGCTTCAGAGGCACCGATTGAAGTGGGAGGCAAGGCACCAAGGAAACCAGTAGGGAAGCTCTCCCGAGTAACGAAGGACCTAATGAAGAAACGACAAAAAATGAAAGTGACAAAAAATGAAAGTGAAAATGAAAGATATAAGATATAGTTCGTCGAACTGTCAAAACTTGGAAGCATGAAGAAAACAAGTGATATTCGAAACTATACCGTGTGAAAGAATGAAGAAGCCGTAAAAAATGAACGCAGCCTGAAATCAGTGAGAAAGAAACATGGCACAGTACAAACCATGACGTATGTACTGAAAGATAAGCAGGGTAATAGCATAAGCAATCTGGAAGACATAGTAAAAGAAGCATAAGAATTCTATATTGACGTGTACAGTACCCATAGTAGTCAGGATACCTACATTAAAAACAGTAGTGAACACAATACAGGAGCTCCTCCTATAACTGGCGATGAGATTATAAGGGCCTGGGAAGACATTAAAGGAGGAAGAGCGGCAGGAGAAGATGGAATAACCGTCAATTTAATCAAAGATGGGGGAGACCTAATGCTTGGAAAGCTGGCGGCTCCTTATAAGAAGTGTCTATTGACTTCAAGGGTCCCAGAAAACTGGAAGAATGCAAACACTATACTAATCCACAAAAAAGAAGACGTTAAATTATTGAAAAATTATGGGCCCATTAGCTTACTGCTAGTATTATATAACATATTTGCCAAGTAATATCCAATCGAATAAGGGCAACACTGGACTTTAGTCAACCAAGGGAACAGGCTGGCTTCAGGAAGCATCATATCTCTGTCATTTATAAGGTTATCGATAAATCCTCAGAATAGAATAAGCCTCTCTATATGGCTTTAATATATTACGAAAAAAAACGTTTGATTGAGTAGAGATACCAGCAGTCATAGAGGCTTTGCGTAATCAAAGAGTACAGAACGCTTGCGTAAATACATTGGAAAATATCTACAGATGTTTCACAGCTACCTTAATTCTACACAAGAAAAGCAGGAAGATACCTACAAAGAAAGTGGTCAGACAGATAGACACAATCTCTTCAATGCTATTCATTGTGTGCTTCGATGAAGCATTGAAGCTATTAAACTGGGAAGGCTTAGGAGTAAGGATCGACGGCGAATATCTCGGCAACCTTCGTTTTGCCGATGACATTGTTCTATACAGGAACAATGCAGTTGAGTTACAAGAAATGATTGATGACCTTAACAGAGAGAGCGTAAAAGTAGAAGAATAATGTGTAGAAGACAAAAATTTTGGTGACTAGCCGCGCAAGGGAACAAGAGTTCAAGGTCACCAGTCAGCTTTTATAGTCTCTGAAGGAGTATTTTTACCTAGGGCAATAATTTACAGGGAACTCTGATCATGAAAAGGATATTCATAGAAGAATATAAATGGGTTGCAGCGCATATGGCATTGTCAGCTCTTGCCTGGAAACCTACCATTATTTTGGAAAAACAAAAAGTACTATCAGTACATTTTACCACTGCTGGCATTTGGGGCAGAGACTTGGAGACTGACAAAGATTGAAAAGAAGTCAAGCACCGCGCAAAGAGCGATGTAACGAAGATTTCCAGGCATAACGTTAAGAGACAGAAAGACAGCTATTTGGATCGGAGAGCAAACGGGTATAGACGATATTCTAGCTGACATCTAGAGAAAAAAAAGGAGCTGGGCAGGTCATGTAACGCGCCGTTTCGATAACTGTGGGACCATTAGGGTTACAAAATGTGTACCAAGAGAAGAGAAATGCCGTCGATGACGGCATAGACTATGTGGAGCGATGAAATTAGGAAATTCGCGGGCGCTAGTTGGAATCGGTTGGCGCACGACAGGGCTAATATGAGATCGCAGGGAGAGCCTTTTCTGCTGCAGTGGACATAAAGGAAGATGGTGATGACGCTGATGATGATGATAAAATTCACCGACCTAAAATTATTTTAAAAGAGAAGTAAACAGTGAAACTAGTAAAGTTACAAGCAAGCAACACGAATAAGTGCGGTGTTCACTTATCAATTTTTTCTCCATAAAAGACCCATTGCGCGTCAGTCCTTGTTGGACAAAGCTACTGCGATGATCATACCATGGCAAAGTAGCATGGCCACTCAACTCATTGCATCCTCATGCACGCCTCACTGTTGGCGCATTAAATACGAATAAATTGAATTCTCTCACGGTTCACAGCGCCAGTGTCGCTGTCTGTGATGCCCTGTACGAATGTGACCAGTGAATGCAATGGCGATAGAGATGTTTATATTGCCTGGTAGCTTCCTAATTTTCACACCGCCGAAACTACACTGTGGCGCAGGAGTCGCGTTAATTTAGGTAAAAAAGACACTTTTGGAGCGTACGCAGCTGCAAATTCCAGTCGTCGCAGATTGGCGCAGTATTCCCACCACTGAGAAATTAGGGTGACTGCAGCTGGAAGGTAGCAAAGGGAAAGCGCTGCGTTCGTGGTGGTGCCGAATATGACGGTGGGTGTGGCCTTGCGATCGCGATAGCGTAGTAGAGCGGCGTAAGTATGACCCGCGACACGAAATCGGCACAAGATATTGGTGCAGTCGGAGATGTGAGTAGCGGCGGGTAGTCGGCATAGGGCAGCGGGGCCGTCACAAGAATTGGCGGGCGCAAGGGCGGAGGGCCGTCAGATACTGGGGCACGCTCCTGGCTATGAGAGAGCAGCGACAGCTCGTGAGCCACTTCATCTCGAATAATATCCTTCAGCTTTGAAGGAGGAGATTGGAAGGATCGGTATGGCCAGCGGCAACTCGAATGGCCGAGACTGAGTCAGCCTGTGCGACGCTTCGCTCGCGATGGTACGTTGGCAGCGCAATTTGTCGAAACTGACACATGTTGAAGAGAACGGCGACACTGGTTGGACTCTTGGCAAGAGGTATTTGTTAGGCGTCGTCCTCAAGAGCCTTCAGAACATGTCTGACCTTCTCATCCTTCGTCATCGCTGGAGTCCCACGGCTGCAGAGATCCCATACATCCTCAATAAAGCTGCGAAAAGTCTCACCCGGCTGCTGTTGTCACTGTTGTCGACACTGTTCGGCGCGGAGCTTGCGCACACCGTACTTATTTTGAGCACTTACACTTTCATGGGACAGCCAGTCTTCGACGTCATGTTCTGCAGTCCCGCTGAAGATGGCTGAGTCGCGCTTACGGAGAAAGCTGGCGCAAGTCCGTAAAGGGCTGCCGTGGATTCATTCGGTGCGTTGGAAACATCATTCATGGTTTTGTTGAGCAACGTGTGAGCGAGGAGCTCCTGGGTTACTTGTGCTATTCCACCGACCTCCAGGAAATATAATAAAATTTAAATAAAGGTGATAATAAGTCCAGCAGCAGCAAACAGCCCACACACCCTTGCAATCGCAGCGCCAGTTGTTGTTGTCTTAGAGCTGCCAACGGAAACACAAAGCGCGTCTGCTTCAATACAATACATATAATCAAGGCATTGCTAAGCATTTTGGCAACCCATAAAGAAATCCTGCGTGCGATAATGAAACACACCCACTCTCCATCGCGCTGTATATCGTGATAAGGAACGTTCACGAGGGACACCATGTTCTGAATGAATTAAGAAATCTCCGCACACACCTTTATTCTGCGAACCTATTTTCGCAACAAAAAAAACACATAACACGGTACAAAATAAACCTATGAGCGCTTCATAATATATAAGCACTCATGAAAGCCTCATACAAGGCTAGTAATTAGGTTTTACGTAATTTACTTCCAACAACATCAAAACATTTTTGTATCAGGTTTCCTTGTTAGACTGTATTAACGCAATCAATTTATTCGCCTTCAGTTTCACTGCAGTCGTGTGCTGCGCGTGCGTTGTAGGTCCTTGCCCTCGCGTTCACTCGGAGTTTAACGCGATAACGTAACGGCCTCATCTCGCAGAAAATGCGGCATAGGCGTCCGCGGGCAAGAAAATTGTCCTGAACCATGCATTTCGAACTACGCAGGCCCTCGGCGTGGCGCAGAGTCGTTACTGAACTAATGGCATTTCTTAATATAAAATGCACCAGAAAATTCGTCAAGTACGACATGCACAAAGCCGACAGACAGCATAGCGTCCAATTGTGGTTTGAACATACGAGAAAACATTATTCTATTACACGCAACCTGAAACGCAAACGCCTTTTCCAGCTGTCCTTTGATGAATGCCTTAGTAGGAGCGGTACATCCCACTGGGTTCTTTGCAACACCATAAAAAGAAAAGAACGAAGAAGCTCATTTTGGTGCATAGCCTTGGCGGCCAGCGGTTCCGGAAAAAGATTACCATTAGATAAGCTGTGGTTGCCTGGAAGCCTGACAAGCTGTTAGGGATCTTTGGATGCTGTCGCATTCCACTCTTAAAGGCCGAGTTTCAGCGTCCTCCCATATTCTTTGAGTGTCGTGATTCAATGAAATCACATACGCAACTAACGAAATTGCTGTATTGTACGTCATTGCATTGCACCAAGATTCAGGGAAGCTTCTGTGGAGTGACTGATGCCATGACCAAGGATCAGGCCTGGAGCCACGATATGGCTAGCTGCGACATCGGAACCAGTACGGTGACTTCCTTGCAGGACTCGCTTGCAACTTGCTACTTTCTGCCAAGAAGCAGGGGGAGACACAGTTACCTTGACTTGGGATGACCTCTCCCTCAGTTTGCTAACGCTATGGTCTACTGGCTTGTGCTGTTTTTATTTATACTCTCCATGCGAACATAATGAAAAAGGAATGTAGGACTTCGCTTTGTTTCTTTGAAGTGCGTGCTGCCTATTTATTTATTTGTTAATTTATTAATACACAACAGATTGCAATTGGAACCTTTACTGATGGTGGAAGAAGCGCAACACAATTACATAAAGCAAGAAGAGGGCATATGAAGTGGGCATTACATGCCCAATGCATTCGAGCAAATGAATGAATGAATGATAAAATCATTATAGCGACAGAGGGCTGTTTTCAGGTCAACTGCATAATACTGTTACCAATGTCTTTCCAGTCGTGCACCGGCTGCCCTTCTTTTATTGAACTGTACACTGTGCCTTGATCAGTGAGGGTTCAAAGCTGACGCCTTCTATCGCGCGCAGTTCTATTACTTTTGAAATCTTGTACAGTTGAGGATGAGAGCGTATTTGTGTTTTGCGGAGTGCACTTGCGGGTTTTACTTTTCCAGGTCTGCGATGCGGCGCGGGTTATACAGTTCTATTCTTGTAGCCGGTGGAATGCCTACAGAAAAGTGTCTATAAATAGATAGTAGAATTTTAGTGACATCAGTTTCCAAAATTAGAACTGCATACTTTTCTACTTTTCTAGGCTGAGGTCTATAAAACATCTATAAGCAAATGCCCATAGAATTTCGAAAGATATTCCATAGACTTCAGTGTCCAAGAAGAGAAATGTATAAACCTATACTCTTTTTCTATATACATGCTGGACACATTTGTCTACAAACAGGAATTTTCAGTAAACAGTAGACGGTCTATAGACTCAGACATTTTATAAACTAGTCTAGATGGAGTTTAAGGCCATAAGTCCATAGAGTGTCTATAGACAAATCCTGTAGACTAGTCCATAGGGAATCTATAGAGTTTATCCTTACACTATGTGTCGAATATTTTCGATACAGGGTGTGCCAGATAACATTAGCTTAGTGAAGCTGTTGAACCACGAATAATGTGAAAGAGATGGTGCAGTAACATCCGAATTTAAGACCTAAGGTATTGAGACCTAAGAGATCTGAACTCTGGGTCTCCTGATAATAATATATCTTGCGCCGCGTCTTATTAGAATCTTTTCTTTTCATTGACCGGCTTGGCCAAGATAGCTTGGATCGACACCTCATTATAGCTATATAAACTTCATTGTACCAACCCTGTTTCGATTATATAAAGACCTTCGCTACTGGGGTTGTTACTAAGCAGACTATTGGGAATGTCTATAAAAATGTATTGCATCAAGAATGCATATGGGAATATACCTAGAGAACTGCACCTTGAAAGTCATGCATGCGGATGTAAACAGTCGAGCAATCTGAAATGCAGGTAGCCGTGAATCTTTATGTAAGACTGCATGAGCATTTGTGCACATGCACCGTTAAGAAATATTACAGTTGCGTGCAATGCATTCGCTGGAATGAAATCTGTTAGCTGTCTGCTATCTACAAGTTACCTCACATTTTTTTACGTATGGTGGCAAAAAAAATTTTTAATGTACAACATGCATATGCACGTGTTGCTTCTGATCGGCGCTTATGCCTTATTGCCAATAGCTTATTAATGCTTCCGGACCAGCTGGACTTAAGCAGACAAAAAATTGAAGTAATTCCACTAGTGCTAAATTATGCAACGCAAAAAAGTAAGCAAGTGCACCGATGTTAAATTAACTTTTTTAATTGTGAAATATAATAATTTTCGTAAAAAGCAGGTCTTATGCTGTGAATGAAAGAGACTATTTACAGAGTTATAGACTACGTTCCTTGGCAGGAAGGTGCCCAGGCTGGCCTTCACCTTCGTGTCGTATGTTCCAAAGGTGCTGCAAGTGTACACTACAAATACGTAGATGCAACAATATGATGCAGAAATAAGAAGTGCGTATTTTTTGTATGTTGATTAACCACCTTAATATGTTTTCTCAAACCACTTGGGTCAATACTCAATGCGGTTTAACTTTGAGTTATCTTTGCTTGTCAATACAAATTAGTACTATGATGCGATGTGTCATAATATGTTTTTTTTATTTTAGCTTCATATATGATTTACCCTCATCACTCATGTCTCAAGCTAACGTGGTTTACCTCTGACTAAAAACGACATGTAAATACGAATTAGTACCATTATATTGTTTCATCATGTTACAGTACGATGAGCCGTTAGACAACCGTAATGGTCGCTGGTGCCAGCAACAGCACGTTTATCTTCAAGACAGGTTTATATGACACGTAGTGTACGTATGAAAATAAGAAACAAATGCGAGAATCCCGAACCATTGCTATAATAACGATTGCTGAAACAACATTAGCCCGCTGGACTGTGCATTTTTTTCGGGTGTTAACGAAATATGGTCCGTGCCGAACGAACAGTCTTGAATAGTGACTGCACTTTTGAATAATCACGTTAGCAATTGCTATTTATTTCTGCTTAACATAGCCTGCATGTCCCATTTCTCATGCTCCGAGATGAATACATTGTCTGGCGTGAATGCATTGTCTGGCGGAACACATGAATGGCGTGTATTGATAAGATTATGAGCAGCTAAACATGTTACGATCTTTTACGTGTGTTTAAAAGGGTACAACGAGTGTTACGTCTGCTCACTTATTTGAGTAATCTGTGCGTTATATAATAAGAAAGAACCGCTAGCTGTCCGAGACGACGGTACTAAATGCAACAGTGACGAAAACCGGAACCTTTATTACGCACGACATAAGATGTGTTGGGCATTATAAATAAAATTAAATAATATAGTTAAAGCAACAAACTCTGTCCTGCCTGCTGCACCTAAGTATTGCAGGCTGCCAAATCAGAAAATAAATAAAAAGGACGATAGTGAAAAAATATTGTATGTATATAAAAAAACGGGGGGGGGGGGCTACTGCCATTGCGAAACTACAGCCAGGGGATCAGCGGCTGTGGGACTTATTGAAAAATTGCATAAACTTAAATATATACATCATAAGGCTTGTTATCTTGGTATCTTAACTCACAGAATTTCTTCTGTTTTTGTTTCATGGAAATTTGTACAAAAGCTATTCTATGTGGGTTTTCTTGGAGTGAAATAAAGTGTTATGCTGATGATGCACCTGTAAATTTCTCTGTTGAATCTTGCTTGCCTTCTGTTGTGCTTACTTTGGTTACCGATATCTTTGTCTTGTGTTTTACGTCTATGCATCTTCGTTCTTCAAGCAAACTTTATTTTTTCCCCTTTTACCGGTTTCCACAGCCTGCAGAGGCCCTTATAATAATATTCTCAAAACTTGACATATTTACTTCGAATGAGAATGAAACGATACGAAATTTAATTTCTTTTGTTAGTGTTTTTCTTTTCTTTTGTTTATTTTTTTATTTTTCGCTCAAAGTTGGTTTTTGCCCAATATGTATATGGCACTTTTTACAAATGATGTTCCCTTGATTTATTTTGAAACATTTCGATTGTTCGTATGCCAGAGAGCCACGCGCCCAAGGACGTGCGCCCTTGTTCATGCCTGACCAGATGAAAAGTTGTCTGATCAGATATTTTGTGGCCCGGTATCCAGGGTTCATATATTCTATAGAGGTCATTGAGAAAGGTACGCCGGAAATTGAGTGGGACGTCTGGCCGTGGGGTGCATGTGGAGCCATCTCAAAGAATATTTACGGTACTAGGTAGGAAAGTGGACATCACGCAGATTTAACGCGTCAGGTTTTCCGCGAAGTGCAATTATCTCTTTGTCGTCTTGTGGCTGGGCAGCAAGTGCGGCGAAGTTGATGCAAAGTTGAGTTTTATGTAAAATGACTTAGGCATTGCGCTGTTGACCGCTGGAAGCGGCACTCCGGAGGCTATGACAAGCACAGATGGATGTGTCGTCGTATCAAGCTGGTGTTTGCAGTGCATGCCAACTAAGATATTTTAGTGGCGCAGAATATTCGCACCCAAGATGGGGTACGCTACATCAGCAACTAGAAATATCCATCCGAATTATCCTGCAGAGGCCTATGTTGAGGGAAAGTGCTTATTCCGCATAGATGGTAATGGAGGTCTTATTGGCAGCTTGCAGGCTTGATTGGA
This sequence comes from Dermacentor variabilis, assembly GCF_050947875.1. NCBI lineage: Eukaryota > Metazoa > Arthropoda > Arachnida > Ixodida > Ixodidae > Dermacentor > Dermacentor variabilis. The sequence goes on along the minus strand of NC_134575.1, from coordinate 127,548,169 downwards.
CGTCGCAGGTGAGGCTACGAGATGAATTTTTGAGTCTATGACGTTGGCTCGCGCGATGTAAAACTGGCTGTTTACTTAAACGATCCAGAGGTGGGGGACTGCTGGTCCATACTCAGGTAACCTCCGCGAGAAAGTAGCCACGTCACGCTGTGGTACAGGAGTAGTTGGGTCGTTCTTCGTGACGGCGGTTCCACGCTCACCATAGAAAGCGCTGCGGTTGCCTGTAGCCATGTCAGCTGTCCGTGGTGCACACTATAGTGGCGTGAAAAAATCAGTGATTATGATGAACTTCAATAAAGAGAAACATAGTTTTACCGAGAAAGCTGACGGCCATTTTTCGCCGATAAATCACCTGGTAATTCACTGGCGGAAAATCACCTGGGCTTCACGTGAAATGAGCCACGCACCAATTTCGATTCCCAGACAGGGCCTGTCTCTAGCAGGTCCCCGTTCTCCTCATCATCCTCGACGTCGGTGCTGCTAGAAGGCGCTTTAAGGACAAGCGCCGAGGCCTCCAGTCTGTGCCATCGTGCTGGTGGCGTACGACGCGCACGGTCGTTGTAGACGCTTCTACCATAAGGCGAGTTGGGCGTCGGGTAATGAATTAATTAGCAACACTGCAGTCACCAACCGCGTTTTCGCTTCCTCAAAGGAGGCGTTCGAAGCATTGTTTCGGAGCTTCGTGAGTTGCGGGAACTCAGCAAGTATGTTGACGTACGTTGAAACCGGCTGAAACGTTCGAATACAAGGTGGCGCGAAGTTGTACGGTGGGCCAACTACATCAAGGGATGTGACGTTATCATTCAGGCGCCAATCGCGGACGCTCACATCTAGGTTGAATTGGCTGAGGAAGTCCGCTGCCTATATGGCAAAGTTGACAACGGCAAACACAAACACAAATGGCTGGAAGCCCCGAAGTTCAATGCCTATCGTTATTGACCGGAGGCCATGCGGTGCGATGGCAGTGTTGTTCACTGCGGGGATCATGGGTGTGGACTTGCCGCATTGGCAATCTACAGTCATGACGGGAACGATAGACAGCTCGTCTGCGGTGTCGACGAGGAGCCGGGTGCCGGTGATGCGGTCGGTTACAAATAGGCGGCTTCCGCGACGGCCAGTATCGCATGCCGCCTTTAGCGGCTGGCCGATGCGTTTCCCGTTCACGAACAGGGCTGGGTGCAGCAACTTGCTTGTTCGCGAAAGCGACGGTGGTACCAGTACAAATGACACGGCGACTCTCTAGGTGCGCTGCGAGACTGTGAAGGCGTATAGTGGCGTCGAAGTTGGTCGCCATTGTTGTCACCCATCGTCAGCTTCTCCAGTGCATCAGTAAGGCGGTTGGCTGTGCTCCGAGGGCGAGTCGTTCTCCTGGCACTGAGACTCTCGCAAAGGCGGATAACTGTCCCGCATACGAGCAGTCCCATATGCTGTCAGTGAGTCCAGCTAGCCGATCGAGACTCGTCTCGTGAAAACCCGTGACCACCGTGTGTTCGGACTGTGGGCGGCCCCGCAAGAACAGCTTGTGTAAAATGGTAAGCTGGCACTCGTTTGAAGAGTGGCCACCCAACGATACACGCAACCGGCGCCTGAGTTGTTGCGGTAATTGGCCCCCAGTTCCTTCAAAATGAGCTGTTGCAGCCTGCTTGGTTGCGATTGCTCAAGGCGCTGCAGGACCATGCGTTTCAGGTCGTCGTACCCTGTGGCCGAAGACGATGTCGTAGGGTAGCACGACGTGCAGGTACCTTGCTTTCTGTGCAGTGAGGCGCCGGAGATGAAAAAGGGCCTCTACTTGCATAAACAAAACTCGAGGATTCTTGTGCCAAAAGCTGGGAAGCGGAAGCTCTGCGGCTATGACAGGAGACGTAATCATGGCGCCTTCCATGGCACTGTTCGAAAAGAACCGAAAATGTCATGCGTCACCCCTTGTTGCGAGCTTCGTTTAGTGGGGGGGATAATATACGTTTTAGGGGTTGAGAACGGAGAGTCGATTGGCTTTATCAAAAATTAAAAGCAGGTTCCGGGAGTGGCAGTGGTGACGCCCCGTCATGCGAGCCAGGGAGCAATGGCCCCCACGTCGAGGCACGGGGAGAGGAGCAATGGGCAATGACCCCTACGACCCGGAAAACTGCATTTCCAGAGAGAGGGCACAACGAAGTGATGAACTGTCGCTACACCTCCAGGTCCTAAGCCGCGAACACTACTGGGCATCAGGACCGCTTATAAAACCCGGCGCCAGGACGCTACACCGGCCAGTAGGAGTGCCGATGTGCGCTTAGGTGTGCAAGGAATTCCAAGTAATCGAAACTATTTTAATTGTCATTGTTCTGCATTTTGTCAAGCTTATAACTTATCGGCTCTGTGGAGTATGGTCAGTGTTGTGCGTACAAAGCCCTTGACTGCCGTGTCAATTCTTAACCATCTTGGTCCTACATTACCTTTCTTAGCGCACCCCAGAACCCATACCTTAGGAGGCGCGAGGCGCTAAAGGGTCTTATCAGATTTGGGCATTATGCGGAATTTCGCGATGGCCCGAACGACAACGGCAAAACGTTCCCTGCAGTGTTCGGGTAAACCACACTAATTAACATTTTAGTCCCCACCAAATCACCGTCGTCCTTGGCCGCGTTGTGGACGCAGCGCGAGTAAGGCGCAATTCGGAGAAAATTCGTGGTCGCCATCTTCCCTTTCCCGGAGTCCACCATAGACATTCTTAGTTTCTCATGGCTCGCTTATGTTGCCGCCGTTTTGTGGAAACCTTTCCAGCCATTTGCATGCCCCCTTACCAATCCTTTAATGTAAGATGTTTCCGTTTTCGCGTGGTAGGGACCAAGTCACTCTCTTAAGCAACCGAATAGCCACCAAGTGTCCCAGCACATTATGGGGCTTCCGAAAACGGCTACGGCGTCATGTTGGTATGAGCTCTCGAGTCAGCTTTTTAGATATGGCAACTTCCGCTACATCGTTAGCCACGAACTGGAGGCTGCATATACGGCGCCAAATTAGTCCCAGCACACCTGGCGCTTCTTCCACCACAACCTCCCTGATACGAATCATTGTCCGCCAAGAATTTGCTAATTTCAGCCTTTATTATGTATGTCCGGTTCGCCCTGCTGACCTACAGTATACTCCTGTGTCTGTAAGTCATTCCAGTCACTAATCTTCTCGGCAATGCAGCCCATCCTAATAGCGTACCCTCGGGAATGCCAACGCATCAGTCACATCGCTCGCCACTGCCGCACTCGTCGGGCAGTCACCGAGGTGCAAATTTTTCGCCCAACGACCGCATCACTACCTCATGTCCTTCCTTATTCGTTTGCCTCCTCTGCGCGAAAACATGTTGCTTGTCCTTGCGGCTTCTGGGGCGAGATTCCACTTCTTTAGCTCCCCCTCTCCACTACGCTGTCAGTCCCGTTCGCCTCCATCCAACTAAAGTTACCCGCCCCCACGGGATTTCCGCACCTGGATAGTGTAGCAAATGCTTGATCAGTATGCAATGACGACTTTGTCAAAAAATTCTCGCTTGCCTTGACCACTAAGCACAACCTCTTCGGCGTTCATGTTCATGGCATTCCTCTGTGCGCTTTGATCGACTCTGGTGCGCACGTGTTGGTTATGAGCGCCACTCCTGGCTTTCAGCTCACGAAAATCCTTACACCTGCAGCCGATCGACAAGCCGCTTGAACGTTCTTTCTATTTGATCTAAACCTTCTTGGCTCGTTTCCTTGTCACCGCTAACATGTTCGTTGTCATCACTACGTATTACGCTACAGGGTACATTATCGCACGAGTGATAACAACACAATTTGCACTACTGACAAAACAAACTTGCACCTGTTCGACGGGCCCCCAGTGCAAGCTTCTCCACACGACACTCTCACTGACTGCGGCAATCACTACCTTTTCAAAGTCATCGATATCATCCTGCGATCAAACTCGACCAAGCATAGGTTCACTGCGTATTACCACCATCAGGCCAACGGCGTCACTGAGCGCCTTAGCCAGATTATTACCGACATGCCTTCAGAATACATTGCGACCAACCATCATAACCGGTTCCTTCATTTAAGATATGTAACAAATGCATAAACGAGAAGAAAGGGGGTTAACCGAGGGGCCCGATTTTATTAGTCATAACATGAGTAGCCAACAAACACTTACACCAAGGATAACATAGGGGAAATTACTTGTGCGTAATAAATGGAATGAAGAAACGATAAATTAATGGAAAATACAGTGGATGAAAAAAAAGCTTGCCGCAGGTGGGAACCGAACCCACAACCTTCGCATTTCGCGTGCGATGCTCTACCAATTCAGCTACCGCGGCGCTGTTTTCCCATCCACTTTCTTGGGTATTTATGTGTACTAGTAGAACCGTGGGAGTCTTAGCCAGCGCCACCACCCCCAGACCTTGCGGCGGACGTGGAACGTCCTTGTTGCCGCAGGCGTCACGAGAACGTGATCTTTTTTTGGGTGAAGGCAACTGGTCAATAAACCCACATATGCTACCTGAAGGCATCAATGTCGCCGGATTCGAGACCCTCGTTATGCATAAACGAGAAGAAAGGGGGTTAATCGAGGGGCCCGATTTTATTAGTCATAACATGAGTAGCCAACAAACACTGACACCAAGGATAACATAGGGGAAATTACTTGTGCGTAATAAATGGAATGAAGAAACGAAAATCAGAGATGCCTATATGACTCCCAACATCAACATGAACACTTTTCTCCGGGTACTCACTTGCTTCTTTCGTAGCCTATCCATCACGCAGGGCTTTGCATTGCAAAAATCTGCTGTCTACTTATACGAGTTCATACCCCATACTACGACAGGCAACTGATGGGACATATGAGATCTTCCATGTCGGTCCCTGAGCGTCATCGTCAGCATCAAGTGACACCTTTCACCTAGCACGGTTCAAACCCTACTTCACTCCTTGAACCATCACTGCGTCAATCACGCACCGTCATAGCGCATCTACCGCCTGAATTCATTATACAGAACTCCACTAATAAACACCGTTTCAGCGTAGTGAAGAGGAGTAAGCCGAAGTGCCGATCTGTGTCGACGAGGCTTTCTCTCCTGTCAGTACCAACACTCTAAATATACCTTCTAAATCAATATCTGGCTATGTTTCGTGTAATATTATGATTTGAATAATAGTAAAAGATTTATGAAACATGGGACTCCGAACCACGGAATTTTAGAGAGGACAAAAGTACGTTGAATGCAATTTTCTTTTGGGCTTTCCGATTGGTCAGTATGACTTGGTAGTAGAATAAGTTATTATTCTCTAGAAGTTCAGTTCAGAAACATTTGATAAATTTGATGCGGCACTTTTAGCGCGTTGTCAGATTTATTTTACGTGTAACTTGTGAAGTTCTCAAAACTAAAACTTTTCCTCTAGGTTTCATCGTTTTGCAAGAAAGAACGAGTGATGCAATTCAATCACTATCCTCTTCTCTTCGTCTTCCTCGTGTGTTGCAGTTGTCACAGTAAGTTTCCAAGAAAAAAATCCGATACATTTGTCTCATTACGATCAATTCGTTCTTACTGATGTAGTGCAGGGGCAGAAAGTAGCAGGTGTCGTGTTTTCTTGTGATTTGATGTGGGACACACACACAGACTTTACAGTTAAAAGATTGCCTACTGCACTTTCTGTGCTATTTCGATGCCCTCATATGTTCCCCATTCGTACCATGGCCGAGCTTTATCACTTCATTTTTCGATCAGATATAAGGTACTCAACTTTACCCTGGGCTACAAAGAAAAGGAACATTAACATGCCTCATTGCCAAAAAAAATATACTTGTTCTGTCAATAATGTTCATTGTTTGCATCCTAGAACACATTTTTTTACAGTTCTAGGATTACTTAACCTCACAGATCTTTACACAGTGCCTTCTGTGCCAGTAACATTTGTCAGACCAGCTGTGTAACAGGGGGATCAGAAAGTGCATGCTAAAACATGATAACAAATCATTTTCCTCTTACTCTGAGGAACAACATACCTGCGCAGCGAGATGAACTCAAGAAATGCGTGAGTAAGGATGCGGTTCTTTACAGCAGCCCACAAGCAATGCGCTAGATTTTATTCTTTGACAAATTTCACTTGCTTATTCAACTTTTAACAATTCAGAAAGTTCTAATCAGGTGTGTATTGAACTCCGAATGAGCGTCATGTGCGTTTGCGTTCTGTCTGCTTGTAAAAATCATTTTCTACAAGCGCTCTGTCTCGCCGAGGACCCTGGGTCGGGGCGCAGGCGATGAAGTTAAGATTGTAAAAGCTTGTACCTTGTTCGGTTGTTTAATTAGCATAAAACTGTGTTGTGTGCGTGACGGCAGCGTATTATGTTCTTTCTGTTGCTACATGCCTTGAGTGTGTGTATTCGGGTGCTTGGGTCCCGTCAGGCAGAGCCCATCTGCCTTTCACCCTTGTATCTGAGACCTTGTTTTCTTAAATAAAGATTATTATTATTATTATTATTATTACTATTATTATTATTATTATTATTATTATTATTATTATTATTATTATTATTATTATTATTATTATTATTATTAAGGCCCTACGCGTATATGCTAAGGTGGGAGAATTCGTGACGCTCCGATAAGTAGCTGTAGGGCTATCCGTATAGTTGCTCGAGATTGGTGACCGGGGCATAGGCGCACCGCATTATGCCTCATACTTGCTCGATAAGTGTTTAGGGGTGCATAAGCGCACAACATGATGCCTGCCTCGTGGTGGTGATATGCGTAGATGTCAGAGCTGTTTTGTCGATGATGAGCACGCTGTTCTTTATCATAGCTGGGATACAATGCGTTGTTTCATTTCGTCAGTATTCGTTAGACTTCCGATTTGGTCAGTTACGGAAAACCGTTGTGCTAACTTAGGTGTTTGAATGTTCGCGTAATGTGTAGAGTGCTCATGGATTGAAACGCGACCGTGCGATTGCGTGGCCGCTGGTACATGCAGCACCGCCTTTGGTATTGGCCTCAAGGGCCACCACAGGAGAGACTGGTGCTGATATCGCTGTGACGTAGTAAACGACATCACGTGACTCGCCTTTGCCGCCGCCAGCCATGTCAGTGTTGCTCGCTGCCTTTCATCCAGAAAGCAGTAATAATAATAATATTTGGGGTTTTACGTGCCAAAACCACTTTCTGATTATGAGGCACGCCGTAGTGGAGGACTCCGGAAATTTCGACCACCTGGGGTTCTTTAACGTGCACCTAAATCTAAGCACACGGGTGTTTTCGCATTTCGCCCCCATCGAAATGCGGCCACCGTGGCCGGGATTCGATCCCGCGACCTCGTGCTCAGCAGCCCAACATCATAGCCACTGAGCAACCACGGCGGGTCAGAAAGCAGTAGTTCGGTTTTTTGTTTCAGCATGGTTTACTGCTCGGTGCCGCTCTGCCGAGCGTATTCGACGGAGCCCAGTGAGAGCTTTCATGCGTACCGCGAAACCAAGCAGCAGCAGGATGCATGGTCGATAAAGTAGAGAAGGCGAAGCAGCCCAACATTCATTATCGCGTGTGTGGCAAGCACTTCCGCGAAGATTGTGTGTACGGCGTTGGAGGTAAAATATTTGGTTAGTATGGCATGGACGTTCCCAGGAATGTACGTATTATAATTTACAACGTTTATTCGTGCCAGACTGGAAAAGACGATGCCTTGTTCCTGAAGCAGGGCCATCACAGAGCCTTTCAGTCCGTCTCTTAGACCGTCCAAAACACACCGAGCTTCACCGGAATCGGAAGCTTGAGATAAGCTCGCAGCTGATTTCTTTCGGATTACAAAACTTGTGGGAGGTTACACGCTACCTGGAATGCGGTACCTGACGATTCGCTGGCCTTTACGAAGTGCTCGCTCTGATTTCATTACGCAAAGGTTTTATTGTGAGAGCAATTATATGGACACTATAAGCGCATTTCAGCCATCTGCATCACCATGAAGTTCCGCATAAAGTCCAAGGGTGAGAGCACTGACTCAACACAAAATCACGCAAAATTCCAGCTTCTTGCAGCACAAGGGCGGCGACAGTGAATTTGCCCTCATGCTGTTCGTTTACGCTGCATATTCGAACGTGGTCAGCCTCACACACGGCCTCTACTTCTGTTAGCAACCCTGATGCGCTGAACTGCTGGTCAATGAATTGCTTACTGATGTAGACATGCAGAGTCCGTGAAAATGAAATATGGTGATCGCAATTAAGAATCTAGCAATCGATGCACACCGGGCTTGTAGCGTGCTCACTTGATACCACATCAGTGAGAATACCCTGAGCAGAGAAGCGCAAATAGTTGAACACTGTATTAAGGACACACACATAGAATGGGTTGAAGTTCCACTTAATGTATATCGGTAATAAATCATCGTCCCGCTATAATTCTGGCTAAAATGCCACGCCGCACTTGTCACGACGAATGCTGCGAACAGTACTGTTATTGCGCCAAGAGTGTGTATAACCTTTGCATAACCTTTATTAAAGGTTATGCAAACATAATAACAAATATCAAAGCATCATATGCGTCGCCAATTACGCGCATAAAACTAGCGCGAAGCGTTGCAGTGAATCACGCACGCCAATCAACACAAAACAATATCATCGAAAGCTATCTCTGGCAAAAGCCAGAGGTAGGGGCGCGTAATCACGCTTGCCTCAGTAAGCATCAATGTACACGAGATGTATGAGTGCTTAGAGTTATAGATTACTGGGTAAATTTCATGACACCGCCCACATATGCGAGGGGCCTCCAAGTTCGTCGTTCATGGAGCCACGTAAACACACTCCGATGAGAGCGGACGATGCCACACGTTGGCTCGCTAAGTACCTTTGTTGGCCTGCAGACCAGATTGTTGCAGCTAAGACGCGTGCACTCAAAGCTTGCAACAGGGAAACAACTGGGGCTGAGCGGGCTGAGCCATTCGAGACGTCGAACACTTCGCAATAGGTGTCACGTGATGCCGTTTTCTACGTGCAGGAGAGATTCCGGCAGACGGCGCCACGCTGTGGCCTCGACACCAATACCGCGAAGGTGCGATCGGCTTGAGCGTAGACTTACAGCTTTCGGTTGCCAATGAGCAACCGCAGCGCAAGTGCGGTGCGGTACGCGTGGGACCATAGAGAACGAAATTACACAAGAGCGACACTGGACGAAAACTGGCAACAGGAAATACGTCACCCTAGTATCACCCTAGTCACCCTAGTATCATCCCGGCAAAATCAAAATACCTGCGTATAAATAAAATAAACGTTTCGGCTTAGTTCCTTTGCCTAGCGACCAGCGAATCGGTGAATGACGAGCCAGATACACGCTTCATTCGTCAGACACACCGCCGATGCCAGCGAGACCGAGTGCGCATCTGAGCGTTGGCATATTCGGCGGCACGCCTGCCTGTTTTTCTATTTTTGTATTTATCCTGGTCCGGTGGGATCCCGGCCAATTCTTACGTTCCTTCTGATCTTCGCCACGGCACCACTGCTCTATAGGACTACGGAAAGGTGAGGAATTTTGTTCGACAGTCTACGACGCATTTCAAGCAATTAAGCCTACGGCACGGCACCTAGGCTAGACATGTGTCGCAGTTAATGGAAAACAGCGCTGCCTTCGTGGCGCATTTAATTTGAATTAATAACTCCTACTGGGAGATATCTGTGACGCTTTCTATGGAGCCGCAATATTATTTTTACTTATTTCAGTAGTTTTTGGGCACGCTAGTCGCACAGAGCGCTCTCACAGTTTCGCGTGTGCTGCGACAAGTTTTGGCGCTTTCTGTAACGCTCAACATTGTTGTAACTAATTTCGTTATTTTTTGGGATGTGGGCGCACCTAGCCCTGTGACGCGGTTAGCGAAAAGCAGCTCGGCTGTGGTGCGCAGAGAAGTTTCGCGCTTTAATGCACTTACAAGTTCGTGGCGAGTTCTCTGACGCCCATCATTGTTGAGAATTATTTCCGGTCCTAATTTTTGTTACTTGTGAAGCGCGCTCGCCGCTCCTGTTGTGACGCAGCGAAAAGCAGCACGGTCATGCTGACAGTTAGTTTCGCGCGTACTGAATGTTACCGCGACACGTTTGTGAAAATTTTTGTGGTCCCGCAAGAATTGAAGCCTTCTTTCGGTACTCACGCTTTTCGAAAATTGTGTTGCTTACGCCGGCAGAACGCGCAAAAGGTAACGCCGACGAGCTCAAACGCCAGGAACTTGTAACTCGAAAATTTTATCTTCTGAACAACTGAAGACAGGCTTTGCACCTAAGAATTTGTCTTGAGTGCGAGTAGAAGGAATTCTACGAGCGTCCAGCATGGTCTGGTTGAGAGCCTATGTTGTGGGCTCCTCTGTGTATTCGTATCGTACTATCGTATCCGTTGTAGCTAACTTCTACTGGAAACTCCCAGTAGCCCGTGTATTCGTGCTCTCAAAGCGCGGGAAATAAGGCCCGGGAAGAGGGGAATGCTAGTAAATATGTTGTTTTCGTGGTATGTACGGTATTGGTTGGGATAAGCCGGGTATTTTCTACGCCGTGTATGTAAAAGCAAACTACTTTTGTTTGTAATGCCGCCTATTCACCACTTTCATACGTTTCGCCTTTACACACATTACTCGTATATGTTAATACCAAAATAACACTTGAAATAACACTTGCTTGTCATTTTTTCAGCTGACGTTGTATGGTGTAGCTTCGTACGGGAACTGCTGCTGCTTACCCGGCGCCACAACGTTGGATGAGTGCACAAAAAGCCGGCAACGAGCATTTATGCAGAACAAAATAAACATATTCTCATTTCACAAGGCGCATTGCGTCTTTCTGAAATCGCACGTGGCACATATTGGATGGAGGCTTGTAAAAATCGTTCGCAATCAATTTAAATAATAAAATGATGTGGAATGAAGACCGCGCGCAATTGAGCTGTAGAAGCCAAAAAAAGAAAGAAACCGATCAGCGCTGCAGGCGTCACGCGTAGCAGCTAGCGTTATGCAGAGCTATTAATTTGTAAACTTCGTGCTTCGACGTTTTCCAAACTTTCGAATTTTTGAAAGTATAACAATACTCACCCTAAATCTAAATTACGCTTCCAACAGTCACTATGATATAACTTTCTCTCTCAAATGCAATAAACTTCATTCAAATTGGTACAGGGGATATCTCAGAAAAAAAAAAACGTTTCTGCGTTTCACATGTATTTGAATAGGCCACGCCGGAGTTTGGCCAGAGCTAAAGCTTCCTCTAAAATATTGCTGCATAATTAGCACCGGAATGCAGCTACTCCCGCCGGGAAGTTGACGCTTCGGAAAAGAGAATGGCGAAAATTTTTCGAAATGAGACCATGAAAATTGCTTCTTTCTGAAAATAATTTTCTTTTCTGTGAATACGCCCATGTTTTTTTTATGTGTCCCTGCCTTTTCCTACATATGAACCCCTGACTGCAAACTGTAGAAGTGTGTGCAGGATACACTTATTTGATTTCAGCTTTCCCGATGGCCAATTCTTGTGCACTACGCAACCTATACTGTAACCGTTGACGTCTAGTAGATTCAACGCCGACAGCCCCACGCAAACGCATTTAGCTTTTGCAGCCTTCAGTAGACTAGGTGCTGAGAACATCCTAAGTGAGCCACTGGGCATAGGTTTTCTAGAAAGTTTGCACAGAATACTACCTACCGTAGTCAGCATTTTAACCGTAAGATACCAAGGGTAGCTGCAAACCTAAATGAGTACGGAAGCGGCCGACTGTGCTTTTCAAGCTATACAAAAGCAGGGCATCCTATGTAACGCCGTGTACACGCGTTAGCAATCTCACGGTTTAATTTATGGGTATGAAAAACAGTTGTATTAGAGCATTGCATTTTGTTGAAGCCTAAAGAACTGCTTGAGAGGTACAAATCAAACTGTACAAGGGCCCACTCGTGTCTATTGGCTAAATAAAACTGAAGGAAACTTGAAGAGCACTAAGCGGGGCTAACTTTTCGGTGAAGAGCTGCGTTTCGCATCTTGAGGTTAGTTTACATTTCTGGATCGCAATTCAGACTCTAACATGTTGGTAATGGCGAAACTTACGAGCAACTACAACAAAGATGCATTTCTACAAACACTCAAAGGGATTCTTGGCAGATCTCAATTGCATTGTTGGTTCACTTGCAAGAACACACGGTGCCATAGGATGGCATATATAGGCATCAGATGGAATATGTTTCTTTCATTTATGAAACCTGCTTTTAGGTGTACGAATACATTTTTCATTCTGGGAAAGGACGCATTTCGCTGTGTACATAAATCCGACAGCTGCTGTAGCAGTGCTGAGCATACCGTTCTGCGGTGCCTGTGGGAACTCAGACGCACCCCATAGCAACACACAATGTTGACGTAAGGAAGGGCGGTATTTAGCAGTTTCGCTAGATTTTGTTTGACGTGTCCTAATGTTAACGTAAAAAAAGTCGCAGGGTTAAGTTGGACGCACCTTTCGCTACGGTATCATTATAAAAAAACAACTGGGCAAATATAAATTTTAATCTGTAACTTTAATGGGAGAGGAGGACATTTCAAACCGAGAAATAACCGCCATTGCCAGGGAAATATTACTTGCTAGGACACTAAAGGCTTATGCTACGTCGACTTGAACTTTTTAAATACCGCTCCAGAAACCACGCAACCGTTTTTTCGTGCCGTAAATGACTTATCTTACGAGAAAATTGCATCTGAAGGGTCCGAATACGTTTGGCGCATTTCAAGTCTCCAGCCCCCCAACCCAGTAGTGGTGACGTTACATATGCCATCACTGCCCTTTCCTGACGCCGGTGAGTAAAACGACGACCGACTACGACCGACAGTGTTTATTGCACAAAATGCAAACGCATGGCCATGGACAAACCAAACCAAGACGTAGCGGTGGATTCGCCATTGCAGCTGCTTTTAGTGAACTGGCCGGTACCATTATATCATTCCGCGACATCGCACGGAAGCGGAATTCTCTGCTACTTGCAGTTTGTGCAAGTTTCGGGAGCGAGCATAACTTCCGCAGCACTACGAGGTAACGATACTACTGAAACGGGAAAGCGTGGGCGGCGCAGACTTGAGCGGAAACGAAACCTTTCGACCGCCAACGTCCTTGTGAAGGGTAATGCCAATAAGTGCTTTTTTCTTTAAAAGATGGAACTGGGCAACTAACATTCATCTTTCTTCTGATAAGGCAACGCACTTATGTTTTAATAACAAGTGGTCGAGTACTAGCGACAGAATTTAAATGAGGAGTACCCTCGCCATCGGGGAATAACTTCAATGTCCCGGAGAGTTTTTAATCGAGTCCTGCATTTGCCTCAATTTCTCCATTACTAAGGCTCTGATCGTAGTAAATTTGATGCCTTAGAGATTTTCGAGCACTAATCGATCACTTTAACTTCACTTACTATTTGCCTTTGGTGACCCTTTAAATGAGGTTCACTGTTCTGCTGCGCGGTTTATCCATTGTACAATTTCAACACCACATTACTGTATGTTAACGCACTTCTTAGACTGCATTTTTTGTATATATATTCACATAAGTATTCTTATTATGTTATAGTCGTTGAGTGCAATTTTGCCCTTTACACAATGTATCTAGGGTTCTGTAAGGTAATTTTAAACAAAAAACAAATAAGTCATCACTTTAAGGGCACGTTTAAACATGAAATGAACATATGCCAAAGGAGACAACTGTTCTAAACACGTAGTGCGAAATGTCATTTTCTAGTGACATGTCTGTAAAGTGTGTGTGACATATGTTTGTGTAATATATGTGTCAAAAGCTTGCATTCCTGTTGCATTTGACACTACTCTTAACTGCAACTTTAAGCGCGACTGAGTAATGTCGTAATCTACATCAACGCCCCATTACATTGCTAATTGTTATCTTGCGTCCGTTATTTTTCTCAGACGGCCATCGCAGTGGACAGCAAGATAAAGACAAGTGGGGGACATGCGTGAAACAGGTATTTGCCGATCTTCGTATTTCTAACGCTTTGCAAACCTGCGTATGCAGACGCAGTACTTCTCACTGATGCTTTATTTGTGAGGCAGAGTACAATATCGCAAATATTGAACAGCTCTCACACGGTGTGAGAAATAGCTTAAGCGAAGCTTTCATTGTTGCTTCTAAGGAACTCCATTCCTGCTTTGCGATAGTTAAGAAGTGGAGATCCAGCGACACATTTGGACATATTTCAACTGGAAATCACTTTACTGCACATCAACAAGTTGCGCTCAATCATGCACATTTCAAGCTTCTTTATTTATTTATTTTATTATTTTATTGATACTGCAACCCCCACCGGAATTTTAGCAGTGTGGGATACAGTGCATGAAAGAAAATACAGCATAATGGGAAAGAAAATATATGTACATGCCTAGGTCACAGTCAAGAAAGAACAAAAAAAAAATAAGCAATGCATTTAATAAATGTGCAAACGAAACAGACGAACAATCAATGCAGATGTCATACAGACAGTCGCTATAAAAATAGCCAATTATGTTTCAGGCATCAAGAAGGGAAGGGAAAGCTGAAAAAAAGTCTGCTTCAACGATGCAGCTGCTGAGGTTATTACAGTCTCTGACTGTTCGTGGAAAAAATGAATACTTGAAAGAGTCATTATGAGAACGAAAATCTGTTATTATTAGTTCATGCCTTTAGCGTGTTGAATAACCTGATGAAAATGTAATCCATTCGCTAACGTCGACGTTATAGTGCCCCTTAACTAATTGATATAAAAATTGAGGAGGAAACAACCAAGACGGCATGACGTTGACCGTTTGTTCACGACGCAATGAGTAAGATCGAATGGCGAGGAGGCAGCAACAGCTTTTCAAGTGTGAGGACGCTTGAAAAGTATAACCAACAAAAATCTGCAGGCCCCACGCATTGTCGGAATCAACCTAAAGAAGCTTTGCACTAGGAAAGCCCTGCTCAGCTTTACCATGTAGCAGTATTTTCATCTCTGGATCGACTTCGGCTACGGAAAGCACCACCATGAAATGTGCAGTTAAACTTGCTACGCAGATTACGATTAGAAGTGGCCTTCACCCTGTGCTACGTGTCACTCATCGGCCGGACGGACAGTCTGAAATAGTTAGGAGTGCGGTAACCCAGAGGCTGGAGAACAACTCCTGTGAATGTGTCCGCCATATGATGTACAGACAAACTCGCTGACAGACATCTTTTCGAAAGTTATCATTTCCATCATTGACTGAAAATGTTCGATTGAGACTTTCGCCTGATCCTCTGCTCATCATCCTCATAGTCTCAACGCTCTCAAGAATTTTTTTCATGAGAGCCGACTACACTTGACAATTTGAAGTCTTGGACCAGGCACGTTTTTCCCCACCATCTTCATCCTCATAACCAATGTCCTCTCCGCTCTTTCTACACCCATTTCCTTTACCCTAACACCGAGTGGCAGGCCAGATGCTTGATTGAGGCTGACCTCTACACTATTCTCTGAAAATAAATATTTCTCGCTGTCTTTAACTTGCAGTTCTCTGCCACGCACATCACTTGCATGATGAAGAGAAAACGAACGTGACCAGGGAAAACTGACGGTATTTTGATGACGCAACGCGGACTATGAAATGACGACGAAGTCAAACGAGAAGGGTATCCCGAGATTGGAATTACGAAAAATTTATCGCTATAGCACCAAGACTTCATCAAGACGACGGCTAGATGCCATCGGTGAAATCATGACGCAGAAGTGATGGTGTTGACATGATGCCGACGGCTTGTACAATATGAGGTGACGGCACTGGAGAAACTCAGTTGTATGACGACACTGCTCTGAAGACGACGGCGTGGGGATGACGGAGACCATGTGGCTCGCGTCTGTACCTGCTGGAACCATCACACATTAACTTTGAGTACGACCCGTGCTGTACCCGGGCTGGAGTGCGTTTGGCAGGCATTCCCAAATCATGAACAGCAGGTTGCCGTTATCCCTCAAGAGAAAAGTATATAATAGCTGTGTCTTACCAGTACTCACCTACGGGGCAGAAACCTGGAGGCTTACGAAAAGGGTTCTACTCAAATTGAGGACGACACAACGAGCTATGGAAAGAAGAATGATAGGTGTAACGTTAAGGGATAAGAAAAGAGCAGATTGGGTGAGGGAACAAACGCGAGTTAATGACATCTTAGTTGAAATCAAGAAAAAGAAATGGGCATGGGCAGGACATGTAATGAGGAGGGAAGATAACCGATGGTCATTAAGGGTTACGGACTGGATCCCAAGGGAAGGGAAGCGTAGCAGGGGGCGGCAGAAAGTTAGGTGGGCGGATGAGATTAAGAAGTTTGCAGGGACGGCATGGCCACAATTAGTACATGACCGGGGTTGTTGGAGAAGTATGGGAGAGGCCTTTGCCCTGCAGTGGGCGTAACCAGGCTGATGATGATGATGATGATGACGACCCGTGCATTCGCCCTTACAATAACCAACAGAAGCAGTCATCTGAATCAGGAAAATCGATTGAAGAAGCAAAGATTCGATGCAAAAGTGAACAAACGCAAGGAGGTCGGCATGATGACGATTGCATGACGAGGATACTATGATGACAATGGAACGCCGA
The DNA here is from genome assembly GCF_050947875.1 of Dermacentor variabilis. Classification (NCBI taxonomy): domain Eukaryota; kingdom Metazoa; phylum Arthropoda; class Arachnida; order Ixodida; family Ixodidae; genus Dermacentor; species Dermacentor variabilis. The sequence continues at coordinate 127,531,576 of NC_134575.1, read as the reverse complement.
CTTCAGCTTGGTCACTATGAGATGACGATGCTTTAGTGATGATGGTGTTATGACAACGATGGCGAGGCCATGACATCGTTAGGAAAACGACGCGTTACCAATGCGGCAATGAAGCCGATGATGTCGCAACCGAGGAATAACACAGGTGGAAGGACCACCTGGGATAAAGACGCTAAAATCACGACAGTGGCATGACGCCAATGAAATAACGTGGGCGATGTGATGCCGGCAATACGACGATGGCCTCACGGCGCTTGAGTAACGACCAATCAGTCAATCAACTTTATTTCCCTTGGAATAGGAGGAGTACGGGACTAAAAGCTTGAGCAGATTGACAAGGCCCCGACCCCTTTACAGTTGGCAAAACAGCAGGATGACGGTCAGTCATGCACAAAGAGTTCAAATAAATCAACGAATATTACATAACCCCGAGCAACAAAAAAGTTTTGTAACAAAGCGCAAGAAAAATAAAACCCAATCGCATAGGCTTGAAATGACATGAATATGAAAAGCAGCGATCGACAAGTACTAGGAAAACATTCGAAAGGATGTCCTATTCCTGAAAATAAATGGAATGGGCGAATCGTTTAATCAGAGAATTTATATTACACGAAGGATCACAACCTCCATGGTCTAATAGGTTCAGAAGTGAAGGTAGCTTATAGGACAATGATTATTCATCATAAGAAGGTCTAGGGGTGGGTACAGTCCACAGTTCTTTGTGCCTGGTTGAACGAACACGTGTGTTTGCTTTTAACTTAGCAAGATTAATTAAGGTATTGGTACCGCACTTAACAAAAGCTTTATAACACATCAGCCTATAATTATATAAGCAGAACACTGGAAGAATTTCGTACTTTGTAAAAAGAAATTTTGTAAAAGCATAATGTACAGCAGCAATATGTCGTATGGCTCTTTTCTGCAGCAAGACAGCTTGCGCAAATTTGTTACGCCAGTAGTACACCACACTATGCTGCAGTACTGCAACACTGAGGACATTAACGCATTGTAGATCATAATCTTCACCTTTGTAGGAAGAATACATCGCGTACGTACAAGGACAACAATGGCAAACGACCTCGTTGAATGGAGGTTTCCAACATGTACATTCCATGCAAGGTTCTTTGAAAAATGTATTCCAGGGGCTTTAACAGAATCCACCAACTCTAACTGCTGAGAGCCCAAAAATAAATTCAACTTCTTTGTCAGCGTTTTTCCTTTAGGCGTGTACAAAATAATTTGTTTTTGAATGGTTTATTTTTAAAGAATTCACCGTGGCCCAGGCATCTGTTAGACAGCGTTTTGTTACCCATCGCTTCTATCTCTGTTTCCAAGTTCCCTGTAATAAAAGCTGTCGTGTCATCATCATACGAGACGAATACCTGTATGGCATTCGATGACTGTATGGTAGCGACTGCTTGACGATGGCAGCGTGATGACAGTGGGGTGACCGCCTTATGGCTGGATGAATGCCGATGCTAGACCGACGGAGAAATAAGAAAAAGATGGAACAACCATGGTGGTCATGGCGACAATGCAATGAGGGCCATGCCATGACGGTGACGAAATGTTGAAAGCGTGACGAGGATGGTATGTCCATCACGTGATGCCGACGCCGGAACGACGACAATGGTATGACAACGACGGTTTGACTCCAACATCACGCGGTTGCTATGACGGCCGCATTGTCATGTCGCATTGTCAAGGATGTATGGAGAGACAGCATGTCTCACATAACCCACTTTCACATGGGTTGGTGAGGTCTCTCTCTCAAAATGAGCTTTATGTATCTCGACCATCCTATACGGTGTATGTCTTTGATATGCACAGTTGAAGAGATTAGCGTTGGTAGATCACCATTATGAATATCGGTATCCACATGGTAGATAACACTGGCGGTGGTGCTGCCTCCATGAAGGGTGAATGAGCCGACAAATATATTTCCTAGCTGAGTTACAGCTTTCAAAGTGTCGAGAATGGTTCGTGTGGTCACATCAACATGAAGTATGTTTCTTCTATGATTAATTTGGACCTCTCTGATTTGCCGTGGTGCCAGCTTCTCGAGATAGGCAACGACCGTCTTAACTCCTATCAGCAGCATTCGCAAGGAATGAATCAACTGTGCAAGCATTGCCTTGATTTGCCCATCCGACGATGAAGGTTCATGTTCACGCTGGCGTTCTGGCTGCACTTCTGTACTCCGAGATGGCAGTGAAGGCCATATAATAGTGTATATTGCCTATTTTTTGCCTATTGAGGGAATTGAGGTTGCCTGTAAGAGCGACAGGGATGTAGACGATTGTGTCCGCTTGGTGTCAGGGCCGCTTATTGTTGTTAAGCTCACTCACGCTTGACGTCCTACGAAGTTTCCTCTTCAGCCGGCGATTTGGGGCCTCGGTATTTCCACCATCAGAACCATATCGTCGGCGTCTCGGCAGCTCGATGACCTTGGCAGAGTCACGTTCAGGTGGCCGGGCGCCGCAGACCGACTTGAAGCTTGCAGGCCAGCCCCTAACCTTGACGGCAGAGGGGGCGGAACGTCCGTCATGGCTTTTATACCGCACCCGCAACGGGGGCGTCGGTACGCACAAATTCAACTGAAAAACCAGAGCGAAGGAGGACTAGCAGCTGATCAAGGACTCGTCGGCTTCGTTATAAAAAAACTGCTTTCTCTGCAAAGGATTCCTCACCAAGCCTGTGAGCGTGGTGTACGCTTTACTGTCAACAGCCCGAAACATTATGTCTCGTCCAATTGAAGAGATGGGAATTGATTTTGCAGACCCGTTATAAGCGCAGTGCCGCAAAATAGAAACCCAGTGCACTAGGTGTACATAGTAACTTCTACCTGTGCAACACGTAGAGTGGTGCATCAAGAAATGAGAGCAGGCCACTCGTCTGACACTTTCCTTTTTGCTTTCAGAAGGTTGCTTGGTCGTAGGGGAGTGCCTCTCGCGGTGTATTCTGACAATGTGCTTACCTTAAAGAGGGCGAGCATAGACTTATGGGGCATCGGGAACATTAGCAGCATTTCTCGCCACCCATCGTATTGTGGAAGTTCCTCGTGCCCAGCGAGCCAGGGCGGGGTGTCACGGGGCGGGGGGAATACTAATTTGGTCGATCAAATCAGCCCTGCGCAAATTTATCCGGAAGATCATTCTGGAAATCCCCGAGATAAGGACTCTACTCATAGAAGTAGAAGCCGGGATCAACTGCCGTTCTTTCTTTGATTATACGTACACGCAAGCAAAAAAAAAACATTGCCGGTATGCCCAGTCCACTTTCTGTTGGTAATTCTATCCTCGGTAACCCGGGCCCCACATTTCGAGATATGTGATCGTCGACACAGGCTACTGGAAAAGATGTTATCCGAAAGCTCGAGCACCGTCAGAAGTTGTTTAATAAGCTCTGGGAAAGATGGAAAAAGGAGCATTTTGTGGAAATACGATCTCTTCATCAGTACCCGCAAATCTCTAACGAAAGGTTAAAAGCTGTTGACGTTGTTTTTATGGAAGACGTAGAAAGAACAGGTGTTTTTTTGGTCACTCGCTCAAGTAATCGATGCAAGGACAACGTGCTATGGATTGGTGCGGGCTTGTTCTATCAACAGGCAAGAAAGCAAAATACTTAAAGGACCAGTTGAAGTCCTGCATCACCATGAGATGTCTACTGCTTCTTCCGTGGGGAAGTATGTAGAAAAATTCGAGTTGAAATAAACGTGGCAAGGCCGAGAAGGTAAATAAAGAGAAGGAAGGCGTTGAAATGCACAGGCGCTACGCCAGCGTCCGTCTAAGTTTTTACATGCCATTGCCGTCTAAGTATCTATATCCACCCACCGTGGTTGCTTAGTGGCTATAGTGTTAGGCTCCTAAGTCTGAGGTCGCAGGATTAAATCCAGGCCACGGCAGCTGCATTTCCATGGAGATCAAATGGAAAAACCGCCGTTTACTGAGATTTATGTGTACGTAAATGAACCACAGGTTATACAAATTTCCGGAGTCTCCCCCTAACACGTGCCTCACAATCAGAATGTGATTTCAGTGCGTAAAACCCCATCAATTCTTAGAGCGCAGCAATTTGGCGCCCGTTCCTGCGTTTCGCGTCGTCGTCGGCCTCGCAGTAACCAAGGTCATCCTCCGCGCCCTGTTCTAGGTGCGCGCGCTCCTGCTGCCATCTCTCGTGCGCGGCGCTAATCTTGCTCTCCCCTTGTCCTCCAAAGCCGGATCACGTGTTCTGTCCTATCCTCTCGCCCCCTTCCTCCTCGCAAGGCATTTGCGGAGAATCCCACCACTACCGTCCACTCAGCCCTCGCCGTCCCTTGCTGCATCACGTGTGTTCCGCCGATCTCCGGTCCTCGGTCTCTGCGTCACGTCATTCTACGACTCTCAGCCGGGTCTGTCGCGTTGGCGTAGAAGTTATGTGAAGCATTTTTATGTAGCTGGCTATCGTATGAAACCTGCGGTGGCGCGCCTCAAAGCAATCTTTGACTCACCTAATCACTTAAAACAGGAGATCATTGTGGAGTTCTGACTTGCTAAGGGTCAGAAAGAGCGCTGGCTCGCCTAGCTGCTCCATCATTGCGAGCACATTCCCATTCTTCAAAGCGAAGTAGCACTCTGGTACTATGAATATCTTGAGCTGCTCAAGGAAACCTCTGAGGAACGCAGTGTCCATGTTAACGCATTTATAGACGCATCTACAGTCTTCAAGATGCTTCTTCGCGAGCGTCTGGAGCCACTTAGCATGCACTGAGCGGGAAACTTCGTGCGGAGGCATCCACTATTCGGTGTTGCTCAGATGTCATAAACAGATCTTCTTACCCTAGTACGCGACAATGAGAGATTAAAAGCAAATGACGGAGCTCGAATGACGACGATGCCACCACTACCTCAACGCAAAAATTAGCATATACCAGCGGCTGAATTTGGTAGGCACAGCCAGCCCCGAGTGCGTAGAACGCCAGACAGATGGATGATGCACCCAAAGTGCCTGAAATTCTCAAAGAATGCTTCGCATTAAAATACAGTAGCCGACAATCCTTAAGTGACAGGTAGCGGTTGCAAAGACGGCGGTGATGCAACGTTAATGGCGGTAGCGGCGTCGTGGGCTGGAAGCACGAAGGGCACAGAAGAGGCATTGAGCCCGCCTAGAATGTTTTAATCTGGGGCGTTTGGTCACCCAGGGCAGGTTGCCTGCTTGGGAGAGGGGAAAGCACTGTTTGCCACCTAGGTCAAATCATTCGAAATCATTTTTTTTGTTTTTTTTTTCTATTTATAGAAAAAGTCGCACTTTCACCCGAAAGACAAGGTATCGATTGCAATTTCAAGTAAGGAGGCAACTGTACGAATTAAGGCGGCAACTATACGAAGTAAGGGTAATATATTTATTGGTTGTCAAGTCATATGAGCATTTGCTCACGAACTAAATTAACAAGCATGGTGTAGCACGCGCACAGACAAGCAGGAAGGGACCTCACTCGATGACTGCAGAAAGCGCAGTGAAAACACTGTATGTAGGAAGTGCAGCAAGAACAGAACGCGAATTGGTGTTCGTGCTTCCTTTTACTCGAATGCTAACTGAGTGGCAAAAGTTCGCAGCTATACCTGATACGTACACAAACTCAAAACATGTGGGGACGAAAATAACAGGTGTACAGTCTACACAGCAATGCCTTGAAAAATAAATAGATAAACTAAGTACGGCATTCGTACACAATATCAAGACACGACGTGTCATACATGTTAAGCAAACGAGGTAAGTTATTTTCTTAAAATTAAAGGCAGTACGTTTAGCGGGGCATCAGGACCTTCCCGAATTCGGTTCTTCCTATTTATTGCATTAAAATATGTTGCTTTAATTTCGTAACGTTCTTCTAGGCACATTTTCTTTCTATATAAAAGGTGCTCCTTGATTATGTTCTACCGATAGGAGTCATTGGTTCTTAGTATACCCTACTTTTCGAACGAATTTATCGTGTGCTCTGCAAATGGACATTTCAAGTGACGCATAACACAACTTTTTATGTTTGACAGTTGGAGTACGTTTGTCTGCGTCGTGGTTCCTCAGATTAAGTGTGAGCAATGTGTCAACTAGTACTGTGACGGAATATGCAAAAGTGTAACATTTTATATTTAAATGCCCATGATTTGGCAAAATTTTTCCAATGCAAAGTCTCAGCCTCATCCCATGTTAGCTTATCAGCAGAATAAACACCCAGTCTTTGAAATATATTATATTATCAATAGTTCATGTGCCTATAGTAACTGGGCAGTCACCAAAAAGATGTCTATTCCTAGCTCGAAAGTTTACTGCCGTTGGTTCTGTGGTAAGTATTTCTTACCTAATATTGTTCGCCTATGACTTTCAAGATTCTAAAGCTTCATTTAATATTGCAAAAGTGTCTGCTCTTGATGAAAAACCTACACAAATACTGATATCAGCGTAAACTACGAACTTACACGTAACATTTTCGCTATATCATTTGCATATTTGCAAAAAAACGTATTTGTGAGGTTTTGCGTGCCAAAACCACGGTGTTAATATGAGGCACACCATAGTGGGAGACTGCGGAGTTATTTTGGCCACATAGAATTCTTTATTGTGCACTTAAGTATAAGTACACGGGTGTTTTTGCCTTTCGCCTCCATCGAAATGCGGCCGCCGTGGACGCGATTTGCTCTTGCGGCCTCGTAACTTTGTGTGCGGAACCAAAGCAACACCCGCAAATAGACAAGTAAGAAACGCTCTGCTTAATCAAAAACGCAGCTTCTAGAGCTACGAACGAGGAAGCGGATCGTGTTATCAAAGAATGCGTCGACTGTCTTCCTTGTGGGCGACCCAATGAACGCAAGGAACGCGAAAATGCAGCGTCTGTTTCTCCTCTCTCAGAAGCCAGAAGCTGAGGCTGCTCTGTTCGGACAAGGCATGTGGCTTCGTAGTCACCCTTGCTGTGACCTAAAACCTCAGGGCTGAGAAGCCCAGAGCAGCGATTTCGAGGACGCAAGCGGAGTAAAGCCAGCAAAGGTGAAGACCGAAGCAGCCAAATTGTACGAGTCGTCGGGTCTGACCAAGCTGGCATCCTCTGTGAGGAATTCAAAGGCCGCAACCTTGTGTTCTCTGTAAAAACACATAAGGTAGAAACCCCTTTCTGTGTGATTGTGTTGGAGCGGGAACTTGGCCGCGACTACTACGTGCTTTCCTGCAAAAATATCTGGGAAATATAGAACTGGACAACCCGTTCCTCATCCTGAAGCCGCATGAAATGTCTACTTTCTCGCAAAGTGAGCGCTCCCTAGACTTCTGTGCTTTTCCGCTGATGTCAAAGACTAGTACTACTCGTTAACGAGCAATCTGATATTAGAAATGGGTGATCACATTGAGAGTAAGAGATCTGAAAATGCCTGTAGAACGATTATCGGCAGCTTCATGAAAATGCTCACCTACTACGTAAAATCTACCTTCATTTGTCATGAAAATAAGGTTTTAACTCAAAAGCAGGGAGTGTGTATAGGTTCATGCTTGGCACCCGTAATTAGCAACATTTTGATGGCGCGCTATGACAGGGGCTTACTTGGTCGCCTACAGCCGACAACTGCAAGACTATTCCGTTTTGTTGGGGATTTTTTAGTATTCTATGCATTTGACCCTCGTGACACGGACTTAAACTTCAAGAGAATTATAGACGCCTGCAGTGAGATTATGAGGGATTTTGTATTAAAAACAGAGGAGCCCATCAATAACCGTTTAAGGTTTCTAGACACTGAAATTGTTTTCAGCCATCATCACGGGGTCCTCCCGTTTTCGTTCGCACACCCCGAACTCGTAAAACGAGGCATCGCTAAGGCATGTTTGCGAGCACTCTGTTGAACAAGGCTTTACAGCACAAGGTACCGTCTAACATAAGGAGCCAACATGACTAGCATTTTATGCAGTGGTGCTGCTTACCAGGTAAAATAGGTATACAACGCTAGAAAAGAAGCTATGTAGTTACAGCCTTCGAAATCTCGGGTTTCTGTCATTCCGTATGTACACCGTGTTCCCTATGACATCATGAAAATTGCGGCTAAGACAGGAGTGAGGTTTGTGGGCAATGCCCGTATTAAAGTCAGCGGGTTCGGCAAAATAACCAACAGGGGGGGGGGGGGCGCGGTGGATACAGCCCCGCGAAAAAAGCGCTATAAGAATCATGTTTCCGGGTCCCTTGACTGTACAACAGAGGTAGTCTATACAATCCCGCTGGATTGTAAACGTTGCTACATCAGGAAAACGGGGAAGTGCAATAATGATCACCTGCGCGAGCGTACGCTTAATTAAAAGGAAATTCGTACACTCATCTTGCTGCCTACTGTAACACGTGTCATTGCAACCCGATCTTTAATAAAAGCGAAATAATTAAAAGATATACTAAACAGCGCGCGCGGGAAATCTTTGAGGCCTCTTGTATATTTAAAAGCGGCGATGCATACGTCAGTTCTGCGTCCCCAATGCGATCAACATAAGAACTGAATTATCTCCATGACTAACGCTCATTGTCCTTTTTCTTTCCTTTATCTTACCTTCAATGATATATTTATGTGCTGTTTCTGCAAATAAAGCATTTGGGTACTCGTTAGCGCTCTGTCATGTGCTCCTAAAAATTAAATGATGGGGTTTCACGTGCCAAAACCACGATCTGATTATGAAGCACGCCATACTGGAAGACTCCGGTAACTTGAACAACTTGGGGTTCATTAACGTGCACCTAAATCTAAGTACACGGGAGTTATCGCATTTCGCCCCCATGGAAATGCGGCTGCCATGGCTGGGATACGATTCCACAACCACGTGCTTAGCAGTCCAAAACTACGTCCGTTGCTCTTTCTCGCTCCTCTTGTGTGGCGCTGTTTGCTTTATTCCAATGACACTAAGCAACCATGGCGGGTATTTGCACAAACATTAAGCAACGACTGCCCTGAGGGACTTCTCGGATTGTTTTGATTTAATATGACACTTCACCTCTTACGTAAACATGCTGCTACCTTTGTGAATATAAGCTCTTCACGAAAATGAGGCCCGGTCCGCTTAGACCACAATAAGCGACAATATTGTAAAAATATTGTTACATAATGCAATAAAATGTCTCAGCAAACTTGAAAGAAAATATGATGAGAAAATTTCTGAAGCTTTCTGAGATATACTTTTTTTGGTTTATGAAAGCCAACTTCGTTTGATCTCATTTTTCTGGAAGTCATAATAAGATTTTTTAAATGTTGCACTTGAGGCTAAAGAATAAGTTCTTCTGCTATAGCTTTGTGACACCCGTGCTGGCCTCCCGGCTGGAGGTCCACTGTGGGAGCATCACCAGTCTCGACCAAGGCATTGAGTCGCCATGTTACTCCCCGCCGTCACTCGGGAACAATACCAGTGGCAGAAAGAATAAGAGCAGCTGAGCTTCAGGTTCTCCTCTTATCTTCTGGAATAGCTGAGGCCACCCTCGTTCACCCTCAAGGCCCATCTGTTCGGGTGCAAACCTGAAAACCTCATACTCTACATCAGTCATCTTCTCCCAGTTAGCCGAGCAATCTTTAGCCCTGTGTGTTCAAATCAGTCCTCTTTATTTAAAAGCAACAACAGTGCACCTACTAGAGCCTACACTACAAATATAATTAAATATATGTATACGCTGGTAAAACCAATATAGGCCAAGCATTCTTCCTTAAGTATACTGAATTTGCTCGCGCAATACCTGCGCGCAATAACTGCAATTTCTTTTTCGAGGGAACTTGTTGTGAATTGCTCGCGCCGAAAGTTACGTAAGAATTACTTTCCGCAAGAATGCTCTAGGAGCTAAAATTACAAAGCGGATGTCAAGCCGATTATCTCGCGTGAGACGCTGTGGCTCATATCTGCCACACTAACCTTAAGCGTTGTTTTTTTACTACGTGGAAGCTTCAACGGCCATGTCCCATCATATGTGGTGATTAAATGCCTGAGCATTTCCTAATGAGAAAACTTGTGCGAACTTGCATTACACAATATTTCCTTTCTAAACAAAATACTAGTCTAAATAGCATGTCTTCAATAAACTTGCGTTCATTGGCCCGCACTTAAAGTAGCTTTCGTCTCACTGGACGCAGTTACTCGGAGGAAATACACCACTAATCGTACGCAAGAGTAATGAAGGGCGGAACAATCATCCTATTTGCTGGCGTTCTCTGAAGACCGCAAGGCCAACTGGTGCATTTGTGCACAATTTAACATACTATAGATTGGATAAACAGGTATGTATCATGTAATTTTCCTTCTCTTTTAGCAATGGCCCTAAGTTGCCACCAAAACAGCAATACTGCTCAACGTAGCCCACATGTTAAGTAGCATCTACTCAATTCGGTAAATACTTGATAAAGCTATGGCGCGAACAATTTTCATTGAAAAATGGCACATGAGCACAGCGCGTTTGGCGCAGCCTGCTCAAGAGTGGGTTGCTGTCCTTCAGGATCCCTTCTGAAGTGGGTTACATTCCGCCAGCATCTTCTGATTATTCCGGCTCTTCTTCTAAAAGACGTTTTTTAGTCAATGTGGAGCGGAGTATTTCCAGTTGCATATATCTGGTTCCCAAAGTAAGCGTGCAAGACGTTTATTAAAGGGCGGCACACTGCTACTGGCGCATACCGAGTAACCCAAATTAACATCACAGATGTTGATTGAAGACCTGCACAGACAGAGTGGCACACACGCAGTGCGCGAAGTTAGCGTTAAAAAATCTCCGACGATTACGATGTTCCCATATTTGAGCGCAGCATTATGTGTTTTCATTTCGGGATATATTGAGATATTGTATTTTAGACCGATAACACCGCTCTGACTGGAAGGTGACCAGTGGCGTCAGCGCATTTCCAGATGGAGGGGCACTATGGGAACGCTGACACGATAAGCGGTATCTGAGCCAGCTTTTTAAGAAGTTGATAAACGCGCGAGCAGTCGCACGCGCGCGTTCACGCGGTTTCACCGACGGCAACACTCAACTCACAAACGGGTGCCTAAGAGCTGGTTTCTCAAATGTTTTTCGAACAGTGGTACTGACTCAGTCTAGCAACTACGGTGACCCATGTCTGCGTGAAAGAGGTTCGTAGAAGAGTGGCACATAAGTGCACATTGCCACATACTGTGTAGGCAAGTTGGTTCGACATATTATTTTTAGAACGGTTACCTCAGCAGAGTAGCACTTTTCGCTACTCCATCCGGCCATAGAGCATACACCTTATTGAAAAACCCACTACCACGTACCCAGTGTCTAGTGCCATGTCGCATTATGACCCAAATATGACGCGCTCGATGATGGAGTGTTGGACTGGTGCGCCATACAGTAAAGCACTGGCTACTGGTGCGAAAAAGGCCCTCGAGCGATAGAAACACATTGCCTAGCTACTTTTTGGGTCCTCTTTGGGTCCCAGGCATGAACAGCGTAGTTCGAGAACATACGTTCTTTTTAATGTTTTGTATTTCTTTTTCAAAAAGGACTGTTAAAATTTGAGCACCAACCACGCGAGTGCGCTTGTGCCACTGCTCGCGCATTCGTCGTCGTCGTCTTCTTCAAGAGCTGACTCCGTTGTGGAAAAACTAGCATCATCAGCAACGGCTCGATCGTCGTCGCCATCTTCCCCAGCTGGTTCGTTGGCACGAGCGGCGCCAGTGCTCGAACGCGCTCGCGCGATTGCTCATGCCTTCGTCGTTGTGTTTTTTCACAGCTGGCTCTGTTCCCGCTCATCATTCCAGTGCAGAATAAACCTCTTGCTAAAATACGCCACTTGTCGGTGAATTGCGGTTGCGCTTTTCATTCGAAAAGTGCTCTGGGAAGACATTCGCCATCTTAGGCGATGCCATCTAGGCCGCCTGGCCGCCTCTCTGCTGCGTGTTGGCACATAGTGCTTGCTTAGCTCCGACTCGCTGTTACAATGCTGAACCACTGTTGGCGTAGAAGCACTGTTTGGACGAGACTGCTTTGAAATGAGTGACATCGTGTATCCGGTGCGTTCATGGGAGAGCGACTTGAATAAGTTGCCGGCACTTCGGAAAGCGCGCATGGATATGTATGCGTCCCAGTCCACAGCGACCACGACATGTCAGCGAAAGGCATACAAGCTCATCGCCGAAAGCTACATCATCACTCCATCTGTGTCAGGGAATTATTCCTGCGCAACGTAATTAACTGCACTTCGTTTGGACATGCTAACTGTTTTTAATATCGAACAGATTAAGCGCAGGCGTTGCGTTGGAAAAAACACTCTGCGCTGGCGCAGCTGTGCTGTGTTTGCTTTGTTTTACCCTGGCGGGTTGCCGTGTAGGTCTGTGTCATCAACTACGCGCTGCTTCGAAATAGTCATTTAAAATCACGCGCGAGAAAGAACACACTCCAGGTTCGGGTGTTGACGAGTCGCGCACGCATCACGTGCGTGTTTTCCGGTTTCAGGCTTGTGTTCCCAAGTGGCACTTATCAGGAAGATGAGTAACCAGATAGTTGCAGTTCTGGCAGTGCTTTTCTGTTGCTCGACAAGGTGTAGCTCGTTTCAAAGTTTCGCGTAGGAATCGCTGCGCCTGCGCTACGCACAGTGGCTTCGTGGCATTACTATAACTACAGAGTCTGCTGTCGTTATGCGGGCGTTTTGCGGCTTCATGGCATTCCTTTAACGATGTAGACTTTAAAACTTCCTCGCAGCGAGAGCGCATCTACTACGTCAGGCGCGCTGCAACGCCCAGGCAGTCTTTCCGTATAATGTAAAATGGCGATGCTATTTCAGGCTGCCAGCTATTGCAGTGCAGGGGATAAAACAACCCGTCAAGACGGGGATGAAGGGACAGCGCTATGAAGTGCAGTGCTGTCTCTCTGTTTTCATTATGTTATTGCGCTGTTCTCTCCCCTTAAAGACTCTTTGGGATCAGGCTGCAGTAGTCATGCAAAAAATGCTGTTGCCAGTACTTTTGCATTTATTTCCTACATTTATCGTAAATTGGATAAGAGACTACCTTTCAAACCGTAGTCAGTTCGTAGTAGTTAAAGGCCATGCTTCTGCTGCATTACCAGTTCCGTCCGGAGTACCTCAAGGAAGCATACTCGGCCCGATCCTATCATTAATTTATGTTAATGATATAACAAGCCCAATTCATCCACACGTTAACATCAGATTTTTCGCAGATGATTGTCTGGTCTTTAAAGAGATTACTTCCCGTGATGATCAAGTCCAGTTAAGCACTAGCTTAGCGAAACATAATGAATGGTGCACCACCTGGTCCATCACCATAAATGCTGACAAAACTGTCTTACTTCGTGTCACGAACAAAAAGAAACCTATGGCATTTCCATATTGCATCAATAGTACACAAATAAATTAAGTCTCGGAATATAAATACCTAGGCATAACGATTACCAACACTCTATCGTGGCCGAAACAAATTGCGAACGTTTGTGCATCCGCCTCTCGAAATCTTGGCTTTCTGCGTCATAAACTGAACACAGCACCTTCAAATTTGAAACTTCTAGCATACAGAACTTATATATTGCCAAAACTAGAATACGCCTCAATAGTATGGGACCCCTATTACATGAAAGCTAAGCATACGCTTGAAATGGTTCAGAAGCGAGCAGTACGGTTCATTTTCAACAAATTTAGGTCCACTGATTCGCCGTCACAACTAAAGACCAAAAACCATATCGCTACCCTAGAAGCACGAAGACCTGTGGCTCGACTAAAATTTCTTTTCACAATGTACGACAAGTCGCTTGAATTTAATGGACGAACATACATTCAACCTTACCTGTCACGCACGTCTCGACACCGTCACGCTCACAACTTTCTCCCTTTCCGTGCACGCACTAACCTGTTTAAAATTCATTCTTACCTCGTACTCATGTTCAGTGGAATGATCTAACCTAAGAAATTTTCTCTGCTGCTAATTTTGAGCAGGCACCACTCATGTATTTTGCACAATGATATGGAATGGTATTTTTCGCCTCTTTTATTCATGTTATCTTTACTATCGCCTATGCAAGTGCATTTTGTCCTGATCAGAACTTGTTATTGTATGTGATATTGACTATCCCAGTGCATCTTTCTGATGGTGTGAATATCGTCCTTTGCTATACAAAAATACCAACGTGTAACTTTTTTTCTTTTTGCTCGCTTCCTTATTCTGTTCCGCATGTCTAGCACAAGAGTACATATTATTCTTGTCCTACATGAGTGTTTCCAGAAATAAGCCCACCTGCTTGGTCTGTACAGACTGCAGTATGTACAAATAAATAAACAAATTTCAGTGGCAATGCGGTATTTGTGAGGGCCAGTTGCCACAGGATTCAGAAGAAGACGAAGCTACCTTACGCAGTTTCAGCAGCCTTGTCACTTCAAGGTGACTTACGATGCGAAGGTGCTCCTCGAAAGTATGTGGGCCACCATTGGCAACCAGTGCTAAGATATGTGGTGCTGCTTCAGGAAAAGAATTCTCCGGGGTATCACCTCATATCTCAGCCACTGATTTGTCTCAGTAGTGGTGAGTGCCGAGAAAAAAATGCACTACGAGGGAACAGCATCCAAAAAAGTTTCCTGGCGAAATGTTGCAGAAGGTGGGCAAGCCGTTCCTCACACCTGAAAGGTATACAACGGCCAGGCTGTATAGCAGCCGCTAGAACAACAAGGAAATGACATTACAGAATTTGCTGATGCCTTGAATACAGCGAATGGAAAGTGACATATTGCTCGTGTGCTTCAACCTGCCAATTTCAGTAAAGCAGCTGACACCACATATTTCATACGGATAAAAAGCTGTTTGCTATGCAGGAAACAATACCTTGCGCCGCGTGGGTTTTCTGTGCTTATGTCAGACAACATGAGAAGCAGGCAACCACAGCTGTGGGAGACAACAAAACCCTTCGAGTGGTTCGTGGTCTGACTTCATGGGAAGTCCCTTATGCAGTCGATTGAGCTACAGCGCTACTGCGGAAGTGGTTGAGGTATTTCTCTTCGTCACCTCTATATTTTGTTCATTGCAGTAAAGACATCTATGTCTATTATAAGCCAAAAACTATGTTTAAGACAAGTAGAACATAATGGAGTGTTTGTGGCAAGCAGTATATGCGGGCCAGTTGCGCCACAGGTAAGACATAGTTTTATGCGTTTTTCATGGATAGTTGTGGCGCCTGCTGAAGCCCAGCGGCTCCTCCAGAAAACAAAGACAGAGTACGACGTGTTTTCAGCCACAGAGTCATAGGCTAACAGCATCCAACTTGGGCGACATTATGAGCTGCAAAAATTGGACATAGAAAGTACTAGCTAACCGAACTGCTAAAGATCTGTCTCGTGTTAAAGCTGTCGGGTATGTTATGTGCGGCTAACACTCACATACTTCTGAGAAAAACAGAATCGCGGTCCTTAAAACCTTTTTTAAGGAATGGAATTGCAAATGAAAGGGACGCAATGCTGCGATACAAAGACACTAAGATTCCTGGAGGCCATCTTGTTGACATCGTGAACTGTGCTATTTTCGTCAGTCCCACAACACCATGGCTGGGCGCGTCACCAGATGCGACTGCCTTTGATCCTGCCAGCCCTTCCCGTGGGGTACCATGGAACTGAAGCGCTCCTAATCGCTAAGTGATGTCACGAAACAAGACCTCCAGTCTCAAGGCTTCTTAATCGAGTTGGACGAGAACTGCAGGCCTACTCTCAAGAACGACCATAAATACTATATGGAAGTGCTCGGCCAGATGGGTGTGGCCTAGACGAAGTGGGCAGACTTGTAGTGCTTGGACCCCACTTTTTTTATTGCACAGGGGTACCGTTTATGTGAGGAAGAATTGACGGACATGGAAAGTCTGCTGGACAAGCTCTATGTTGACACGTTTCTGTCATTTGTAGTGAAAAAGAAGAAGGACTTAATACAACACCGTTAGGCTTCCTTCAAGACTACCGATTTTAAAAATGTCACTATTCACACTGTAGAATTAAAGGACTTTGCATGTTGCGTACCACTGCACAGAGTGACCATATCTGGTTGATCAGCGGACCAAGGGAGAGAGGTATGGGGCGGTCAAAGGCGGTCAAATCTGATAGCTCTTGAGGTGCTGTAGCTCAACATGGATGCGACAAGATGCAATATATTCTGTTTCTTTGACATCGTCCTGTTCGAACTGGCCCTGTCCGAAGAATGGCGCAATATTAAGGCCAACTCCTTTTTCATCAAGCTGGTACATTATTTCGAACTCTTTATCAGTCATGACAGTCTCCAGGAAAAAATTCTTGGCTCAAAAATCCACTTCAAATGACTACTTTTCTATGGGGCACTTAAACCCATGAAAAGTGAATAAAGTGAGCTCACTTTTTCGCACTGTCGTCACAAACCACACATATTTGCGTCACTCGTTTAAGGTGAGTGCACAGTCTGGTGTTGCACCAAGGACCTTGAAAGCGTTGGCTTATTTATAGTTTGAATAGGTTCCCGACTGCATTACTAGAGAACTTGGTACCTGGCACCTGATCTCTGTGGCGTCGATAATCACTCTTGTGTAGGGGTACAGGTTAGCTAAAGCACCAAGCATATTGCGGTCGATCACTCTTTGGGGTGCCCACAAGGATGGTTTTCCCAGCTGGAGATACATGGACTTCACCCAACTGGAGAATACCATCGACACTGTGTTGGCAGAAATGCATCAATCAATGTGCCCAAAGTGCGGGTGAAATAATCCTGTCCAGAGAATCGTTAGCGTGGGCAACAACTCTTCCTCTGATGAAATCCTGCGAGGAGGACCCCTGGCATCATTAGACAGAAGTTTTTTTTTCTTACTAAACACATAGCATGAATTTTCACCTGGTATTAGCAGTAGCAGGAGCTTCTGAAAATCCTGGTAGTTAAGTAGTCCCGTGTAAAACTGCATGCTACTGTCATCATTCTTGAATCAGTCAAGAGCGAATGCCCTTTGAAGTTGCCTTTTATTTAGAGCTTCCACTTCATAGAGTTGCCGAGAGGTTACTTCAAGCTGCAGCTGAATGTTTCCATTCTGTGCTGTAAAGCTCGAAATTATTTTCTTTTTCTGCAGCAACTTCATCTTTCAACTTGTGTAGGGAACTCCCCATATTTGCTACCTACGCATAGCGGCCTTTAAGTTCTTCACACTAACCCGGAAGTTCCATCTTGACGATGGGGCACACGGAACAATCTTGAGGTTCCAGATGTGGTCTTGGCTTAGCAGGCGAGTTCACTGACGATTCTGCCAACTACATAGATTTGTTGTAGTGATGGCTGCAGGAGTCTCTTCATATTGATTGCTTTATTGGATGCATGCTTTTTAGGACCCTTTTGCGCTTATGTTTATTTTTTTTGGGGGGGGGGTACTATTGATGCACTGCAGTGCCGCTGCCTTGGAGGTCGCTGTGTGGTTGCTCGTTTTGAAAATGGAAATTCGGATGGAACTGCATTTTCTATCAGGAAACGTCGTACAATTGCAAAATTTTTGAAGAAATCGCCTGGCTTGAAATATTTTGAGCCTAACTCATTTCATTGCTCAACAATAAAATTTGGGCTTCGGTCTCTTTTTAGGAGAACCAACCAATTCTTCAAAAGTAGACTGTCTCGGGGAAACTTGTGATAAGACCCCTTAAAAGACTTTCATGGCATTGAGAATGATGTAAAATAGCTTTCTTTCTTTCTACTCAATCATCTTCTATGCCACAAATGGTTAAATACTAAGTCCCGTTGATGAACTTTTTCAGTAAAAATAAAAACAATTCACCTCTGCATTCTTATTTCAAATAATGTTGGCTTCCTACGAAGAATGAAAAGATTTTCTGTGCTAGGACATGCACACGACACGCGAAATCGATAGCTTACACACGCCACCAAAGCACGTCGACGTAAACGCGCGTGCAAACCGTACAGTAATTATGTCACAGAGTTCTTGTGGTCGAAGCGTTCTGCCGCTGATCGCGAGGTGACCTGAAGAGTGTTTCCTGCGGCCGTCAGAAAGCATATGAGAGGTTTGTGACAACAGTATGGTATGGTATGGTATGATGAACTTTATTTAATGTCCTGAAGATCAACCCTTAGGTTGACGCAGGCGGCTCCCACGTCGGGACAGTAAGGTTTAACTTTACCGCCGTATCATGGGCCTTCTGGACGGCCTGTACTTGATCGAAAAGACCTCCACTGTGTAGGACTCGCTGCCACCAGTCTCTCTCCTTGTCACAGTCTGTGAAAGTCACAGGACACTGCCAAAGCATGTGATCCAGAGTAATGATGCCATTACACTTTTCGCAATTGATTGGTATCTCTCTGTCAGGATATATCTTGTTAATAAAGTTTGGACTTGGATAAGTTCCTGTTTGCAACAATCTCAGAGTCACCGCTTGAGCTCTATTGAGCTTAGCGTGTGGCACTGGGAATTCCCTTCTGTTGATGTAATAATGCCTCGTGATTTCATTATATGTTAGTAATTGGTCCCTGTTCACCTCCTGTATATTATTAAGGTTCTGGTCGCGTAGTGCACAATTAGTAAGTCCTCGTGCAGCTGCGTTAGCCATCTCGTTTAAATTCTTCCGAGATGGATCGACAGACCCCATGTGCGCAGGAAACCAGCGGATTTCGATCTCTTGGCTGTCCAACTCACCGATCAGCTGGGCAGCCCTTTTGGTTACAAAGCCATTGGTAAAGTGTCTAATAGCCATCTTAGAGTCACTGTAAATCTTCGTCCACTTATTATTCCTTAAAGCCAATGCTATCGCTACTTGTTCCGCGACTGTCGTGTCTTTAGTCATGATTGTAATAGCATCCCGAGTGAGACCATCTGCATCTACTACTACTGCCGTAAAGGCTTTCTTTCCTCTGACCCACGCAGCATCTACAAATGCCGCATGTTCTCTGTCGTGTTCTATCTCTTGCAGGAGAGCTTTGGCCCTTGCCTTTCGTCTTTCCAGGTTGTGCACCGGGTGCATATTTCTGGGGAAAGGAGTCGTCTTGATTACCTTTCTTATGCTATCTTTTAGTTCTACTGTGCCTTCACCTGAAATTTTGGATTCGGTTGGGCACCATCCTACCTCTTCTAGTATTGCTCTACCTGGCCTTGTTCCAGAGAGCCTCTCTCTGTGGGCAATTTGCTGAGCTTCAATTATCTCGGCTATTGTGTTGTGGAGCCCGAGTTTCATTAATTTGTTATCCGGAGTGTTAATCGGTAACCCCACTGTTGTTTTGACTAGCCTTTTAATTAATCTGTTCAACTTGTTTATCTCTGTCTGTGTCCAAGTGAGCATCCCAGCTACATATGAGAAGTGACACAAGGCGAAAGCGTGGACCAGTCTCATGGCGCTCTCCTCTCCCAGCCCTCTGTGTCTGTTAGTGATTCTCCTTAGCAGTCTTATTACCTCCACAGTCTTGCTTGTGATGTGTCGTATTGTTCTTCCATTTGCCCCGTTTGCCTCCAGGAATAACCCTAAGACTCTAATGGATTCTACTTGCTTAATAGATTCGCCTGCCTTCGTGGTCAGTACTAACCTGGGTTCTTCCTCGGGAACGTATCCCCTCGGTTTTCTACCCCTTCTTCTGTTCTTGAGTACAAGGAGTTCAGACTTATTAGCAGAGCATTTGAGTCCCATGCCTTCTAAAATAGACTCTACCTCATAAATGCTCTTCTGAAGTCTGCTTTCCGCATGTCCCATACTTCCTTCAGCGGTCCATATAGTCACATCGTCTGCATAAATGGTAAAGTGAATGCCCTCTATCCCTTTTAGTCCCTTTGCCACTTTTGACATGGCCAGGTTGAAAAGCATAGGTGACAAGACCGACCCTTGTGGCGTCCCTCTGTCACCGAGATCCATCTTCTTT
This sequence comes from Dermacentor variabilis, assembly GCF_050947875.1. Classification (NCBI taxonomy): domain Eukaryota; kingdom Metazoa; phylum Arthropoda; class Arachnida; order Ixodida; family Ixodidae; genus Dermacentor; species Dermacentor variabilis. The sequence goes on along the minus strand of NC_134575.1, from coordinate 127,511,737 downwards.
GATTTAATATCCCCGAATCTAAGGTGAGCTGAACGATTGCCAAGAAAGGTTTTGACCACTTCGTAGAGTTTTCTCCCCGATCCCAGTTCGGAAATCACTTCAAGTATTGCTCTATGCTTAATTCTGTCAAAAGCTTTTTCGACATCCAACCCCAAGAGAGCTCGAGTGTTTTTTGGTTTAGCTAATAGCAGTTGATGTTTGATTAACAACATGGCATCTTGTGTGGACAAGCCTGATCTGAAACCAATCAGATTGTACGGTAGGATGTCATTGTCCTCCACATATTTCGTTAACCTGTTCAATATGACATGCTCCATTGTCTTCCCTAGACATGATGTTAACGAAATTGGCCTCAGATTATCCAAGTTGAGTTGCTTGCCCGGCTTTGGTATCAAGATAGTACTGGCCGTCCTCCATTCTTCTGGATATACCCCATTTTTCCATAGGTCATTAATGTATGTGGTCAGATATTTTATTGAATCGTCGTCCAAATTCTTAAGGAATCTGTTAGAGATGCCATCCGGGCCAGCTGCTGACCTACTATTCAGATCATACAGTGCCGTGCGTACCTCACTTTCGGTGAATTCCTGATCCATATATTTGCATTCTACCCCTAAGTAATCGGGATAACTCACATCCTGATCTTCTTTCCTGAGAGGCAAGTATTTAGTAGCCAATCGCTCCATTATGCTCTCTGCGCTTGCAGTCTGACTCTCCTGGTGTACCAGTTTCGCCACTGCCGTACGTCTATTCGATTTAGTGCCTTTTTCGTTGAACAGATGCCTCAGCAGACTCCAATTGCCTCCACGTTTTATCCTTCCGTCTCGACATTTACACACCTCATCCCATTTTTGTTTCTGCAAATATCGTGCGTGTTCCTCTATACTCTTATTGAGCTGAGCAATTCGTTTTCTAAGTCTCCTGTTTAGGCGTTGTGATTTCCATCTTTGTAAAATCGATTGCTTGGCTTCGATCAAATGCGCCAATCTACTATCAATTTGTTCAACCTCTTCCTCTGTCTCTATAGGCTTAGTTGCTGCATTCAAGTCGTCCCTAAGCTGACCCACCCACTCTTGTAGTGTGATGCGCCCCTTTCTATCTGTCTGCTCTGTCTTTTCTGATTTTTCTAAAGTGCTCGCAGTCTGTGTAAGTGAAATGCTTTACCTCCCCCCCTGTCGTTTCGACCATTATGTGTAGTATGTAATGGTCGCTTCCTAGGTCCGTACCAGAGTTGATCCAGTCTGCCCTGGGTAAGTTATAAGTGAAGGATAAGTCCGGGGTAGTGTCCCTACACGTGGAACTGCCACACCTGGTAGGAAAGGCTGGGTCCGTGATAAGAGAAAGGCCTAAATCTGTGGCGAGATGCCAGATTCCTTCCCCTGTTTTACTACTCCAGCGGTAACCCCAAGATTGGTGTGGGGCGTTGAAGTCCCCTCCTATTATGAGTGGCGCAGTTTTGGCTACCCTCATGGCCTTATTAAAAATTGCTCTGAAGCTCTGTCTCATCTCTCTGGGACTGCTATATATGTTGAGGCAGAACAAGCTTTGCGCTTTACCTCTGTGCCTTTTTAGGACCATTTCTATCAATATGTATTCAATTTTACTCGCCCCTAATTTTAGATCGTGCTCTATGTAGGGAATTTTCTTGTCAATTAGGGTGGCAATTCCTCTGCCTGGTTCTTTGCCTTTGCAGACCGAGTTGAAGCCGGACAGCCCGATCTCCTCCGCTAGAGTTTCCTGCAACATTATTAATTTCGGCCTATTTTCAACCGTTTTGATTATCTGTGCTAGTGACGCTCTTTTTTGCTGAAATCCTCTGCAGTTCCACTGCCACACACTAAGTCTATTTCTATTATCCATTATTATTGTCGCTGCCCCCTGACTTGCTACCCCCTGTCACTGTTCGCTTGACTGTACCACCTACCGCTCCTGGGGGTATTCTAGCGCTTTCTGCTTCCAAGGGCAGATATTCTTCATCCTCTCCTTGGGCCTCTAGCCTTTTCAACCTTTTCTCGGCTATTAACTTCCACTTCCATGTTTTATCCACCTTAAGGTTAACGCTGTCTACCGTGTCCTTTAGGTCCCTAATCGCATTCCTAATCTCTGCCAGAACCGAGCACATCGATTCTGCCTCCGGAACTACAGCTCTCTTTTTGGGCGCCGGTGTGTCTTCTTCCTGGCTGTTACTTCTACACACCGGCTTAGCTATTGCCACACTGCCGCTTTCTGTCCTCAACCCTTTTTTCATTTCCTGAATCTGCTGCTTAAGTTCTTCATTTGCTTTCTTTAGTGATATAACCTCTCTGATCAGCTGTTCTACTCTGGCATCATTACTTTGTTCCTGCGAGGCTAGCGCATCTGTGACTTTCACAGTACCTTTGACTTTCTCGGCCCAGGTCGCTCCTGGCTCCTTTTTCTTGTTTGTCTTCAGCTCCTGCTCCTTGAAGCGCACCTGCGCCTCCCGAGACCTGGAACGGTTTCGTCCCCTCGATGTTGAGCGCTGTCTTGATCTTGATGTGCTTCTGGAGCGTGAGCGCCTTCCGGCGCCTGGAGGGGTTGCCTTTGTCGGTTGGGCCGATTCCATCTCGGTCTCCACTTTGGAGCGTTGTCTTCTTCTTATTCTTACAACATATGGTATTTGGTACCGCTGCTTGCAAGCCCTGTCACCTGTGGGGTGATCTTCACCGCAGAACTTGCATTTGGGAGAGCAGATATGAGCCTCACCTGGGTCTTGCATACCACATCCCCTGCACTGCACAACATCAGGTGTTGGACAAACGTCTGATCTGTGTCCGATTCTTCCACATGCGTAACATACGTCAAATTGCTTCCTGTACAGATAGCACCTCACGAGGGTTGACCCATATTTGATGAAGTTGGGCACCCTGAATCCGTCGAAAAGCACAATAACCGATCCCGTAGCTTTGATACGTTGTGCAGCCAACGCCGTTGGGTTGTATTCATGCACAATCTTTTTCGTGATCACACTCTGACTGTCATTGAGGTTCACTCTTCTAATAACCCCCTTGCACGTAGAGTGGGGGGCTGTTTCATAAGCACTCACTTCATATTCTGCCTCCATGATCGTAATGGACTTGATTCTCACATACCTTTCAGCATGAGAGGAGTCCCGTGTACTAACCACCACAATATTCTGTGTGAAGTTGGGGCAGACGATGTCTTCCTTCGCTTGGTCTGCTGTAAGCCCGGCTGCCTCGACGACCGCTTCTCCAATAGCTGTGCTGACCTTGTTCAGGTTGAGGCCTTCTCGAGGCCTAACGATGATTTTCCTGTGCTCCTCCGGCAGGTGCGGCATTCTTGACGCCTTCACAATCCGGCGTTTGAGCTTGTCGGCCCCGGCAGCACCTTTGTTGGCGATCTCCTTTCCTTGTGATTCTTGGATCAAATTGGCGGCTCCACCAGTTCCCCAGGTCTTTTTCGCAGATCGCGATCTTCGGTTGGTGACCACCTGCCAACCCATTCTTTCCTCGCCGTCTTCCGTCTCCGAGGAGAGTTCGTCGTCCATGCGCATATCGGCCATGCCGGTTTGGCGGGCTCGCTAGACCTACGTGGCGCTGGCCCAGCGTGGCGCCCACTTGCGATGCACAGAAAAGAGGCTATAGAAGTCCAAAAAATGCTGGCCCACCTTGTCCAAAGGTGTCCACCGATTCGGGTTAACCTCACGAATCCGATGATGAGCGTCAATGCGTGGACCTGCCAAAAGTGCCGGCAGAATCATTCAAAAAGACGGAGCCGATGCGGGGCACGTCCGCTTTCTTCAGCTTCTTCTTCTTTCTCCTGTGACAACAGTGCAAAAACGCTATTCGCAGCTGGGTTAAACTTGTATCAGAATCATAAAGTGCTTCTTGCTGCCCGGATGTTGCTCCAGGACCGTAATCCAATGGCAGTATACAAGCTTGAAACGTACACTTCACGGAGGTAAAATGTTAAGAGACCCGTGTACTGCGCGATGTCACGACTTTTAAGAACCCCCATGGTGAAAATTACAATTTACCCTCCACTACGGCACCTCTAATATCCCGAGTCATAGGGACGTGAAACGCCTTTAACCAAACTGTGCCGCTGAAAAATGCAGCTTGTACGAGTTTCCGGTAAAGTGTATACCCGCTGCTTAAGTTTGATCGCCCCAGTAAAAACGTGCACTCCAGTGCACATGCACGAACGAACAAACGGTACTCGTTAGCGCATTTTTCACAAAACCAAGTGATTCATCATTCAACTGCACAATTGCCGATGCAGCACCACATAGCTTCTTAGCAAAAAATGAAGCTCTTGCATACCCGGAGTATTTTGCGCTTCGGTGCTCTGCTTCGCCTCGCGAAACGCGCAGAGACGGATAGTATCATCGACCAGTGATTACTGCGCTATGTCTCGTTTTCAGAATAGGTAACTCCAGAAACTCGAATTGACAGTCGATCAGAAAAAGATGACATTAATTTGAACTGTTATCCGCAGCAAAACACGTCACCAAGAAGCATACATCGAGTATTCGCGGCACGCGAAAGAATGTAAAGACGGACGTACCTTATCGCCATTCCTCTCGCGATATTCGTGCTGGTGACGAATCCAGATGACACCATAATCAGGAGTGTCAATCAGGAGTGGCAGGCTAACTCGGAGTAGCACTGCTTATCCGTACGGCGACCGATTCAGGCGTCTTTCCGGCCTTCCCCTATTATGGCGCATGCAGCCTGTGGTTCCGGTGGCCGCCCCAGGTGGCATATTTTTGCATGGGGTCTATTTCCCATCTCTCGTCGTAATGTGGATGCCACGTTTGCTGGAGGTATAAACCACTCATCATCCTACGTGATACGACACATTTAGCAACAGATGTGATGCACGAATGTGTGTACATTTCTATATCGTAGGACGATAAGTATGTTCGTAAATTTGTTCAAAATTCTGTGTCACCTCTGTGTTGCTCCTAAACAGCTTCGCTAGTCATCCAACTTCGCAGAGTGGAATAGCTCATGACTAACTTTTATTACATCCCTACCGGGGCGTTTGCGTCAGCCGGCGTTTGGTGCGTTGCGACAACACGTACACAAACACATGAAGGTTGGACCCTCCCGCGCGTAGCCGTGCACGGCTTTGACGTTTCTGGAGAAAGGGGGACCATGGGAGTTGAGTTGATGTCGGGTGCCCGGACCTTTAAGCCCCCCCTCCCCCCCGGCAGAGGCAACACACCTTTTTGGCATCTGCATCACATGGACGACACCTCCAGACTGACCCACCTGGAGGAAAACGCCAGTCGCCTTTTCCGGTCGCCCTCCTAAATCTTGCTTTCCTGTCTCCTATTTACTTCATTTCATTTCCATGTTTCCGTACGTCTAGCGTTGATCATCTGGGCATGGCCTTCCTTGGTCTTGGTCATAGAGTTATAGCAGTTACAATTGGCTAGTAGTTTGCGAAACACTCCCGCGCTGGGTAACATGGGGTGCGGCAAACTTAACTGCCGAGCGTATACGTATATTTATGGATGAAAACCCCTCTATAGCAAAACCTAATCTGGAGGCAGAGAAGGCACCTGACCGAAGTAATAAACTTCACTAAACATAGCTTTACAAAGTTTTTCATCATTAGGTCTGAAATTGAACGACAATTTCAAAACATATTGCCCCTCCTCATCGCCAAAGCACTTAACGAGTGTATTGGTCAGACCGACAAAGAAAAAAAAAATGAATTCGTGAGACGTCTTGCTCGAAGAAATGAGAGCTGAGCATTTCAGACAGATTAAGAAACTTGAGAAGATCGGCGACAACATTCTATCTGTCTCGACACATCCTACACTGAGCTACGCTAAGGGTGTAATCTCAGATACACAACTCCTAGAATGCACCGATGAGGGAATAGAAGAATCCTTGAGGGATCTTGGTGTTTTGGCTGGAAGGAGAATATGATTTAGAACAAAGTGACAATAATATTCCGACCTAACACGTCGTGCTGACCTTCAACTCTATAACACTTCCAAGTGCCATTAGGGTCGCTTACCTGTACCTTAGAGTAATACTTTTGGTGTAAGAAACATGGGCACGGATCCCAATCAGCTGACGTAAGAGCACCTTGTGCTAAATGCCGTCAAACAGACTCAGGTGATGAAACGTGCACGAACAAGTTGTGTTGTGCAAATTGCGTAGGTCAATGCGAGCTTTTCGAGATCCTATCCTGAGTGGAAAAAAAGAAGTTATTGCATTAAAGGTATGGGAGAAGGTATTCTACATTGACGCCAAAAAGACAGTTGCGTTTGCGTGTAGAACCACTGATGCACAAGGTGCGCATAGAGAGCGTGCGCCAGCAATGGTGTGAGTTGGAACCCAGGTGGAGCTGCTGGACAAGGTGTCAGCGCTCCGGCCTTCACTCCGTGAAAAAAAAAGGTGCACGTCGCAACCCTCTCCCAAGAGGCCAAGAGGCTTCTACTGGGGCTGGTGGCAGCCAGCACGCGGTTGAGGCCACGAAGGTCCGAACGTCGGTGCCGAAGGACTGCTTTGCTTCCAAGAAAACGGCATCTTCACCAAGCACAAGCAACGATGGAGGCCCGAAAGACGATGATACGATGGAAGTGTGTCGGCCAGAGCGGGTAAAACGAAAGAACCTACATCTGTTAGGCAAACAAAGAATTCGGCTATTCCCCCTAGAAAAAATAAAGGAGATGGATTTCGTGTCACTGCCTTTCTCAAGGAGACGTGACCTGAAAGGCATTTTCGCAAGCTGTTTGCTCATTTACATGTCATCTCTGCGACTTTCTACACAGCTTTTCTTCACGAAATACATATTCATTTACATCATCAAATATGACTACTACTCTGCAGTGGAAGTGCCGTGGTTTAAAACAAATATTGATGACGTTGCGATCTTTTCGAGGATGCTGACGCTTCTGTTATCTGCTTGCGAGAAACTGACTTGACAAGTTGCCACAAAGGATCTCTGCGTTGGTATATCATCTTTCGCAATGATGGGGAACAGTAGTCAGTCGCATTCAAAGGATTCGCTATAGTGCTCGCCCAAGGAGTCCCAGTGCGCAAAGTGAAACTTAACACCAATTTAGAAGCTGTTGCGGCAAACAATAGTTATCAACAGGTAAGAATATCACAAGAAAGGAGCTACAAATTATTGTAAAAGAATTGCAGAACCTTCCCTTTTATTGGGCTATTTTAATGCTTATAACAACAACCCGGGCAGTAGCCACACCAACGCGTGTGTACCTTTTTATGTGCACCTTTTTAACGATGCAAAGGCAACATATATTATTGCGAAAACACGATCTACTGAAGCATTGACCTCCCTTGCGCCGAGCCATCACTTGCTAAGTTCTTTTCTTGGGACCTTAGGGAGAACCCACGTGGTGCGGACCACTACCCCATAATACTTAAACCAATTGACGCGCCTCCAACAATGTCAGTACGATGACAGAGATGGAAGCTCGGTAAAGCAGACTAGTATCTTTTCTTTTTTTGGAAAACTCTGAAATAGGGATTGAAGCTGTCATTGCACTAAATATTGAGAACTTATGTGATGCAATAACACAACAAATTTTAGACGCAGCTGAAACTTCATACCATTTTCCCAAGGGAAGCTTCCACATAGACCAAAACCTTAGTGGAATGATGCATGCATTGATTCTCGTAGAAAAAAAAGCTGTGCGTGGTCTCGACTAAACAGGTACCCAAATTTCGAAAATTTATTGTTAATTAAACAAAAGCTCAGTGAGGCTAGGAAGGAAAGAGAGATAGCAAAAAGAACATCATGGGTGAAAAATATGAGCTCAATAAACAGTCGCACTAGAAATAAATTAGTCTGGAAGAAACTGAGAAAAATTTACGGTGTTCATTCAGAATACACACTCCTCATGTTTGACGAAAATGCTGATCTTAAAGGATAAGTGGATAAACTTGGTGACTTCTTTGCTGGAATTTCGAGTTGCGCTCACTACACTCCTGAGTTGGCTATGATAAGCTACACTGCGGAAAAGAAAAATCTTTAGATAGCACTAAATAGTACTCATCCATATAGCTGTCTTTTTACAAAAACAGAACAATTCGATACGATCAATTTAGGGACGAGCCACTCAGCAGGTCCGGACAACATACACTATGAAATGCTGCGACACCTATACGCGAACACATACGACACAATTATTCACCTCTTCAACATGTTGTGGACAGGAGGCTATGTTCTAAAAGAATGGAAAAAGGCGACAGTTTTAATACTTCTACAACTTGGAAAGGAATGCTCTGACCAGAACAGCTATCGTTCCATTGCTTTAACCAGCTGCTTAAGAATGACACTTGAAAGACTGGTTAACAGATGGCTTGTGCACTTATCGGAAATTAGCAGGTTACTTGGTCAGCACCAGTGCGGCTTTAGAGCCAGTTGCAGTACAATCAACCAATTAGGTTAGAAACGAGAATCCGTGAATCTTTCGTCCAAAGGCAACATTGCATCTCCCCTTTCTTTGTCTTATCAAATGGATGTGGTACAACGTGGGTACGTGGCGTGTTATAGGCTTGCACAGACACGGAATAAAAAGCACAATCTTGGTGTAATGCAAAGCTATCTGGAGAACCAAATTTTGCAGGTAATGTTTAGAGCAACATTCTCTAACTGTTTTATACAGAAGATTGGAGTGGCACGAGGCGAAGTATTAAGTGTTGCACTATTTTTAGTAAAGCTCAACTCGATAAGTACAGTTATTCCGTCTTCTTTAACGTATTCTTTATATTTCGATCACATTCAACTTTGTGCTCCTCTTGAAGTATGGTTACTTGCGAGCGCCAAATCCAGCTGGGCGCAACCTCTATAGTGCAATCGGCAAATGAAAGTGGTTTTAAATTTTGCATACAAAAACCAATATGCGTACCGTTCAGTCAATACCGAAGTCCCAAACGGGAACCAATATTACGCATTAACGGGCAACAAATCATAGTAAAGAACGAACACAAATTTCTTGGTGTAATCTTTGAAAAGAAGCTGAACTTCAAAGCGCACATCGCGTATGCAAAACAGAAACCTTTCTTGAAAAAAAGAGCGCTACGACGACGCGGACTAAAAGAGGAACATGCACGACGGACAAGGCGTACATGTTCCTCTTTTAGTCAGCGTCCTCGTAGCGCTCTTTTTTTAAAGTATGCAAAACCAACTCGCCCACATCAAGCTTCTGCCGAAACCTTTCAAATCAATAAATCTAATGAAGCTCCTACACCACTGATCGTGACGTAGAGATATGTGTCTGCTTCGCATATAGAATGCAGTTCTGTGGTTACAGTTGGAATACAGATGTTCCGTGTATGGCTCAGCTTGAAAGTTAGCATTAGAGGTTCATGACCCGGTGCATCATACTGCAATACGTCTGTGTTCTGACGCGTTCTGTAGTTCTCCTATAACAAAGCTTGTACGCAGATACGATCCCACAACCTTCCCACAACCTTCGCAGATGCGAAGGTTGCCCACTTGCGGCAAGTTTTTTTCATCCACTTTAATTTCCATTAATTTATCGTTGTTTATTTCGTTTATTAAGCACAATTAATTTCACCTTGTTGTCCTTGGTGTCAGGGTTTGTTGCCTTCTTTTGATATGGCTAATAAAAATCGGGCCCCTCTCCGTTAACCCCCTTTCTTCTTGGTTATATATATATATATATATATATATATATATATATATATATATATATATATATATATATATATATATATATATGAAGCCAGCACACACACGGACGCGGAGGACAGCATCGCACGCGTAGCCAATGCTGGGTTAGTGCTCCACCTAATACCAATCTCTTATCATCAGTTTTTACATGCACTTGTTTATCACTTCTACAATTCAATCCGTGAGTAGAAGTAATTTCCACTATGTTGTCTTTGGTATCTCTGTTGTTGGTTTCATATAATAGTGTTACGTGCTATTCCCGGGCACTGAAGCACGCATCCTCGCCGAGCATGGAAGAATGCACAAGAAAGACGGTGAAGACGACGGTCAGAGTAGCGCTCCTGTGGTTGTTCTGCCATCTAGCCTGCAGTCGTCTCTCTCTGTATATATATTGTAACTACACTTAACTATCCTTTTTGGCTACTCTCAGCTGCGTGGCATTTTGGTGGGAGGTGCGCGGTACCCACACAGTACAACGGAGCTGAACAGCGGCCAATGTTTGGAAGAGGGGTCTGCGCCCACCGAGGCGACTACAACGACGACGGTCATTATTTATACCTTTATTTCAACATCAGGAATGTTAGGGGTGCACCCAAAAAGCCCATGACTGGCGTGATAGAGGGGCGCACCCCCGTACATAAAAACCGGCAGCAACAGCACACGAAAAAAACAATAAAAAAAAGAGTACAGTGCATAGGTAAACATCATATTCTATAAAAAAAATTGGTGAACATCCTCTTGCAATAACAAATAAGAGAAGACAGCAGAATTAACACGAAACGCTCAGGAACACTGAAGATTGCAAAACGAAGAATAACAATCAAAAAAGAAAAATGGAGAAAGGAGGCGCAAACTAGCAGTAAAGAAAAAAAAAACCTGTATCGTTAGGTCCGCAGTGCTCATTGCGGAGATTAAAAAGAGTTGGAATTGTATGTCGGATCATTTGACGACCGTAATTAGTACGAAAGAATGGCACATACCAGACGTTGTTGTTACGTGTGGGGTAGTAATTAGCTTTGGGTCGTAAGTTAGCTGTGTCATCAAAGAATGCGTCATGGTTTTTTTCGTTTTCTTTCATATAGTTTACTTAGCAATAAATTATATAGGTCGTTAATTGTAGTTACCTGTAATGATGCGAACAGAGCTCGTCTAAAAGACCCAGGCACATTCCACGGGACTAACAAAGTCGACATCAAGGACTGGCTACCCCTGTACGAACGTGCAAGTAAAAATAATCATTAGGATGAGACAAATTATGTTGGCAAACATATTATTTTAGCTCAAAGGAACATCGAAGGTGTGGTTTGAGAATAACAAAGACGAAGTCGGTGTCTGGGATGCATGCAAGGAAAAGTTGCGAGCGCTGTTCGCAATGTCCGCAGGTAGAAAGGCAGCGGCAAAGAAGGAAAAGCGGCAAAGAATCTCTGTATATAGGTCGTACCTGACCTATATATAGGACGTGCTGCCCTTTGCCGCAAAGCCGACGACGGCGTGATGGAGTCCGAGAGAGTGGGCCACGTGTGAAAAGGCACAGCAGATCATGCCTTCAATCTGCTAATATGCCAAGACCGCGACACCGTCGATGCCTTCATCCAAGAGTGCAAGCGCTTTGAGGCCGCCAAAAGCCGACGCATCGCCCATCGTTTCGCTCGACATCCGAACGCAACAGCAACGTGGTCGTGCGAAGACGTACCTGAGCCGTTGGCGCCGCTCACCGTAGAACACGTGAAAAAGATCATCCGACGTGGGGTGCGACTGTTTTCACAACAAATCCGTGCAGGGGCGGAGCCTCGCTTCGATAACGTATCACCATTTTCTTTTTTTTTTCCCGTCTGTTTGGCGGCGCGGTCGGTGTGCGGCGCTTCAGTGGAGTGAAATGTCGGCGCGCGTACCATATTCGCGGCGCGCGTTTTGTATCGCTTGTGAATGCGCGGAATGCAACGATGAGCGAGCCTCTCCCCCATGGCTACCTGAAGTCAGACGATAAGCTTTTTGAGAAGTCCTTGGCTGCCGTCAACGAGAGGTATGCTGTGCGGACATCAGGTGACCTGAACAAGCCGTCTAAATGTAAGGATGTATCGACTGCTTCTTAATGTTTCGCTCTGCGTGTAGATTTAACATTGTAAAACGCAGTAGTAATTTTAACCAGGGACTCAACCTGGCATAACGACTTGTTTTCAGTTGCGGTTAGTGCGCCACACTAGACAATTGATTCATCTTGATTCGCCTTTTTGAAGATGGGGTTATATATTGTTCTGGTTACCGGTTCAGAGTTCCCCTAGCACAGATTTAATTCGGTTTGAGTGGAGTATTGTTCTGGTTACCGCGACACGACCTGATCTTCAGAAATTCAGATAAACGTAAAATTAACAACTGTTATTTTTCGGTTTTCAGTCATGATTACAACCGCGCAAGCAAGGTAACCACGAATACAAAAAATGAAAGGTCTGCCCCTGTGCTCTTTACATATTTGACTTGAATTCAAGACAGAGCTGCGCTTGGGCATTTGTTTTGTATGCATCTGTGCTTTTTTTTTAATACTGAGAAAGCAATCGTGCGCAACACGGGACACGAATTTCGGTGGGGCTGTACTATGTGGCTAGAACGGCCACCATAGCTGTACTCCATGTCGTTACACGGCCGTCTGGGCCATCCGTGGTCCTGCTATAAGGCATAGGCCTGATATTGAACTTTGTATACGAGAAGCTGAATCGCTAGCGTCGAGCTTTTTTGTCGTGTTATATTAAAATCCCAAGGCCCAACCAAACTGTAACATGTTGGTTTTTTGGCGCTGCTTGCAAGTTTTTACTTAAGACCACACAAAAAAGTCTGGGTAATTAATAATATTATTTATTATTATTATGACTGAGGAGAGCCAGTATCTCTAGCCGGAGGCATGCAGAGCTTAAGGTTTATTTGCTGCCCATAAACAAAAACTAAACCCAGATTCGATATTGCCTCTGCCATGCATAAAACTAGGCGCGGTCATTAAATCGTCTTTATTGTTTATTTTCAGCCAGTGTCGTCTTCTCCACAATCCATTGCGGATGTCAAATCTCTCTGGGGAATGTGCCATTTCGAGTTGTGAAGGAAACAGTCAGTCTGCAAGTTCGGAATGGAATACTACAAGACTCAAGGAGAAAAATACCAGGTATGTTACATGGATGCGCTTGCAAACACTTCGCTCTCATGCAGATATCCAGCAGCCTTGCAACTCAGATTATGTGCAAGCAGTGTAAAGAGGATGCTTCGCGACAGCTGTTTTTAACTTATTTTCCCTTATACAATGCCCCTTTCAGGGCCCTCAGGTTGTTCCTAGTAAATGAATAGATTTAGGAAAAGACCATTATGGCTGTGTACCAGGCACATAGCCAGTGGTTGGAGTGGCCCAGTCCCCCAAGAAATCTTCAGCTTTTCTGGGACGTCCTTTACCACCTCTCCCACCTGTGGCGTATTCCCCTCCCCCCCCTTGCTCAGTAGTTGCGACCCAAACAAAATCCTGGCTACATGCCTGGTGTGAACTATGGAAGCATGTCACTGTTGTTGTTTGTACTTACCAAAGCCGCATGATGTTACAGTTGACCTGTGTGTCTTTTAACATGCATGTAAAAACACCAGAAATAAATATACCTTATTTAATTTACTGGATTCAAGCACCACTGTCCACTGACTGGCCGAAGGAGCTGTACGAGAAAAAGTGAATAAACCTCCGAGGCGCAAAAAAGAGGGTTCATGAGACTTTTCCCCTTTCCGTAGAACGGCTATGTAGTACGCACCATACTAACGACTGATGCATCATACATCGGGTCGCATGTTTTCGTGACATGATGGGCAAAAACTAGACAGCTCAACATTGACTGTTTCGAGTTCCACGATACTAAAGTACATGTTGAGACTACTTGAAAAATATAGCTGATAAATGCTAAGTTTAGACGATTGCCTATTTTCTTGTGCATTCCTGTTCCTTATGCAACCCCTTTTTATATCCCCATTCCCATAGGTTGCCATTGAAAAATGTTTTAAGTCTGAATAATGAAACAGCTCCCTCAAGTCACTAGTATCAGTATGTATACCTAAAACATTTCGCTGAAAGGGTAGTTCTCATTATTGCCCTCGAAAATGGCCAGTTTGCCCAGCCTCTAATTTCAGTCACAACTGTTGAAGTACTCTTGGCGAAATTGCTCTACTGTGTAGGTAACCATGCTTTACATATTCAAAATAAACTCTTGGTGCACATTAGGCATTCTCTCAAATGTGCTTTATTCACAGTCGATGCATATTACAAACACACTACTGAACTTTTCTTGAAGTAACCACCAGACAAAAATGTAATAACATGTTTTCATATACAATAGCTGCTATATTAAAATGTTAAAAGGAAAGTATTAAAGCAAGCACTTTCATGGAAGTACAGAAGGGATGCTACTTTACAAACAGTTTTATACACATACATTGAAAGCACAAGCCTAAAAACATAGTTTTATAGAATCAATGAATTGAGTCACCGACACGAAACATTAAGGCAGTATTTCTACACATACACAGCCGTTGCCAATGTTGCAATTACATGACTATAATGGAGTCTAGTATAAAACATAGCATATTAATCTTGAAAGCTCCAAACATAATAAAACATATTTACACATATTTAAAACACTCTGCTTAAGCTCAAGTTATGCATGGTAAAAATGGAGTTTTGTAAAGTTCGCAATTCCTTAAAAACATGATAAAAAACACTGAGTGGCAATCTCTAACGTTTTCCCCTGACCCTTTCCTAGCAGCCCGAGCCAAAGCTCCTGTGAAGAATCAACGAATCAATGGCAAAGTTACAGCACACTATAGGCGCCTTCTCTTTGGAAGAGGCTTCAGAGACGAGCATCCCTTTGTCGGTGAGCCCCGAATGTGAAGGCCAGAATTCTGTGGCACAGATTCAGCCAACTTACGGAAGGTGACTTGCAATAAGCCCCTAGCCTCCAACAGTGTTTGAACGTCGTGGCAGCCGTAAAGGAGGGAACTGCACTTTTCAAGTTCCTCGGTTATACATTTGCGCAACTCCGAGACTGAGGGGACTGCTGTCCCAGGAACCACAGCAACCACAGGCTGTAAAGGCACTTGACAAACGCTTGGCTCATTGGCACAGGGAATGTCCGGCTCTGATACTGCTGTACCAAGAGCCTTTGAAGACACTTCAGAAGTGCTGGGCTCATTTACAAGGGGAATCTCATAACCTGTTTCTGATTCTAGACAGCTTCCAAGTGCAATTTGCGGTCGACTGAGGTAACTCTGCGGAAGAGAGGAAAAGTACCACCTGTCGCTGTACTTAAAACAACACAAAAGTGTTTGCATGGGTACTTGTGCTTTCTAAAGTCGGGGCAGGTACACGATGGCTTGGTGAAGTCGACTGTGTACACATCATCATCACTTCTTTCAGAATGAACCGAGAACATGCCTTCAGTGGGCAGCTCTTTCATGTCTGTGTGGCTGTATTCCTCTGCGTTAACGAGCCGTCTCAGCATATGTTTAACAAACCCGTGAGGCCGGTTGTGCAGGTATGCAGGAATATTTTCGCTGTACTGTCTGTACACTGATGACTGCCTCCTTGCTGCCTCATGGAATTTCACTTGTTTGTCGGGAAGGTAGCCATGGACGACAGCTGTGATTAGGGATGTTAACGACCGTTTCCCACTGGCACTTTTCCCATACTGTGCCTTCAACACCCTGTTTTGGGCCTCAATGCCGTTGTTTGTGGTCAAGACAACATCAAACTCCAGCCTGTAAGACATGACCCACAGCTCCTTTACAGACACAGCCACACTGCTTCAAAGTAACTGCGGAATTTTTCGTTTTTCCAATACTCTGAGGCGACAAGGACTTCAAATGCCTTGTCAAACTCATCCTGATTTGAAGCACTGGCTAAGCGTTTCACGAGTCTCAGGGCATCATCCGGATCGGATATACTGTTTTTCTTTCTGCGCAGCCACCTTTGCCATGCTTGTAGTCTACGGAAGTCACAGATGGAGATTTGGCTATCTGGGAACACTTGCTTGATGGCACTTATTTTTGCCTTGCTGTAATCTACCATCCAGTACTGTGGGGACCAGTTATCACACCACTGCTTGAAAACGTCTAAAGCATCAGCGATACAGTGGGTCGTCTCAAACTCTACGATAAACACACCAGCTGGTGTGTATCCCGACGGTGTTTTCACAACAAGCAAGAAAAGTGGTAAGGCATAATCACTACTCTTGTGTGTTGCGTCCAGGCAAACTACTGAGCCTCCATACTTTTTAAGCATGTTTTTCATGAACTTTGTCTGCAAGCAGGACAGCAACGTGTCTTCGCACTCGCTGGCAATGCTCTCTTCCACGTTGTTCGAGTCGTTGCTACCCACGCAGCTGCGTGCTGCATATGGCCGATAGAAAATGGAGGATTCGGGTTGTTCACCCCTGATCTTTTCAATAAGGATGCTAGCATTTTCTTGATCGACTGTACTGAAGCGGTCTTTCTTAAGAACAGCTTCGATCTGGTTGCTGATATCACGATGTGTTGGAAAGAAGGTCCTGCAGCTGCTATCAGGCTTTTCCTTGTTTGCAAAAAGTACGTCGTGCACGTAATAGTGCAGACACTTTTTCACATCTGATACTGATGTAATTCCTTCCCTTGCCAACATTTGAATTCGCTCCGCAATGTTCCTGTCCATGTTTTGGCTAAAAGCTTCCATGTCCTCGAAACCATGGTTAAGAAGGGAACCGCAGCTGGCAATATTAATGTATATCCGCGTCTCTTTGGCCACAGTCTGCTGCTCTGCGTCAAGTACCTCCTGCAGCTGCTTGGCCTTGTCTGCTTTCAGCCGACCCTCTTTTGTCTGGCCGCATGGCTGGGGAAGGTCCACCTAGAAAGTAGGCATTGTTACGTATATTGAGCATACTTTATGGTTTAAAACAGTGCGACAAGATGAGAAGAAAGTGAAGACGAGACAGAAGACAGCTCTGAACTAATAACTGGAAATTTATTTCCACTTGCCCATTATATATACAAGTGTGAAATACCAAAATAAGCACAGTGCGAAAGATAAAAGGAGTACAACACATACAGCCTCGGCTTGGATGCCGAGACTGTATGTGTTGTACTCTTTATCTTTCGCACTGTTTTTTTTTTTGCTATTTCCCACTTGTACTCGTATATATACTGGAAATAGTGGAAATAAACTTTCTGTTAGTTCAGTGCTGTCTTCTGTCTCGTTTTCACTTTGTCCTCATATTGGCACGCTGTTTTTAACCATAATGATCATTGCTGCTTGAGCTAGTTAACCAACTAGCTCAAACAAACCTTTCATTGAGCATACGTCAACCAAGTGTAACGTGCCCCATCTTATGCCACGACAAATTTGCCTGCACTGCGCACCAAGAGCAACAGGAAAAGCCGATATTAGGGAGTCTTACGAGACCGTTCTTTAGCCCCGATAACGATACCATAACGATGCACAACGCGTGTTCTGGGCTGTCAGAGGGGAGAGAAGGCATCCTTATTATCGGATCCCTCTACTAAATATCCCTACTATCAACAGAAGTAGAAGCAATGATAGTGGACGTCAGCTACAAATTTCTCACGAGCCACTGCAAGGACAATGTAGTAATGTTTTAAAACTGCTTGTTCCGTGTCTGCTTGCAGACACAAATGCCATGATAAAGGTGCCCAGAAAATAACCTGCAAACATTTTTTACTTGTGGTTGCACATTACGCACCTGGAAATCTGGGTACAATTCAATCCACTTCAAATTCATTGCTGCTGCACACCCTTTCTTCTTTGTGCCTGGGAGGTTCATTCGCTTCTTCTCGTGCACCTCCTTCGGCCAGTCAGCGGTGCTTGAACCCTGTAAATGAAATCAAGAATATTTATTTCTGGTGTAAACCTAAAGTAACCTAACCTAAAGTAACATAAAGTAAATCCTCTTTACACTGCCTGTACACAATTTTTAAATTTGGAACGCTGCTGGATATCTGCATGAGACTCAAACGTTCGCAAGTGCATCATCATGTAACATACCTGGTCTTTGTTTTTCTCTAGAGTCTTTGTGTAGTATTCCGTTCCAAATATGCAGACTTTGACGGTTTCTTTGACAATTACAAACGGTACATTGTCGAGAGAGATTCTGCACCCGGAGTGCATCATGGAGAAGACGACATTGGCTGAAAATAAACAATAAAGACGGTTTAATGAAGGTGCCTAGATTTATGCATGGCACAGGGCAATATCAAATCTCGTTTTAGTTTGTGTAATGTAATGACAGCAAAGAAACTAAGATGCACTGCCTCTAGCAAGAAAACCTGGCTCTCCTCAACGAGAATAATGATTATCACTATTATAATTAATTACCCATACTTTTTGTATGGTTTTAAAAAGTGAGAACTTAAAAGCAGCACGAACATGCTGCAGTTTGGTTGGGCCTTGGGATTTCAATATAATACGACAAAAAGCTCGACGCTGCAGCTACAGCTCATATACAGAGTTCGACATCAGGCATATGCCTTGCTCTAGAGGTCCAATTCACACTTCTAGCAGAACCACGGATGGCACACACGGACGTGTCAAGACATGGAGTACAGCCTCACCGCAAATAGTGCCTCGTGTTGCGCGCGATTGCTTTTTCAATGTTCACAAAAAAAGTGCACATGCATACAAAACAAACGCCCAAGCGCCGCTCTGTCTTGAAGTCAAATCAAATATGTAAAGAGCACAGGGGCAGACCTTCCATTTTTGTATTCGTGGTTACCTTGCGTGCGCAGTTGTAATCATGACTGAAAACCGAAAAATAACAGTTGTTAATATTACGTTTATCGGAATTTCTGAAGATCAGGTCATGTCGCGGTATCCGGAACAATACTCCACTCAAACCGAATTAAATCGGTGCTAGGGGAACTCTGAACCGGTAACCAGAACAATATATAACCCCATCTTCAAAAAGGCGAATCAAGATGAATCAATTGTCTAGTGTTGCGCACTAACCGCAACTGAAAACAAGTCGTTCTGCCAGGTTGAGTCCCTGGTTAAAGTTACTACTTCGTTTTACAATGATGAATCTATGCGCAGAGCGAAACATTAAGAAGCAGTCGATACTACTTACATTTAGACGGCTTGTTCAGGTCTCTTGATGTCCGCACAGCACACCTCTCGTTGACGGCAGCCAAGGACCTCTCAAAAAGCTTAAGCTCATCGTCTGACGTCAGGTAGCCATGGGAGTAGCCGTCTTCATGATGATGTAACCCTTGGAGGTACTTTTCGATCACCTTCTGTCAGTCAGGCTCGCTCATCGTTGCATTCCGTGTGAAACAAAACAATGCACGCCGCGAATATGATACGCGCGCCAACTTCTCGCTCACGTGGGGTGAGTTGATCCGAACTGAAGCGCCGCACAACGACCGCGCCGCCAAACAGAGGGGAAAAAAAAGAAAATGGTGATACGTCATCGATCCGAGGCTCTGCCCCTGCACGGATTTGTTGTGAAAACAGTCGCACCCTCCGACGTGAACTTCAGGCTGTCTCCTTCTTCTGCGTACAGCGGTATCTGTGACAATAGCTCCCAGATGGCGCCACTAATCCAAGCTGTAGTTGATCAGGAGCTCTTCAATGCCGGCCTGGACTGTGCGCCGCAGCTCCTTACCATCCGATCGACCGCTATTCCTCACTTTCGCACGCCCAAGCTCAAAGGCAGTCGTTTCGTACTCGCAATCCAGCCGAGTGGAAGACTGCCGATGACCGTCCCATTTGATTCAACTTTCGTAGTATTGGACACGTGGCGCGCCATTGTAACAGCCGATGGTATTGGTATAAGGCGCTCATGGATACAACCGTCGCCCCGCCATGGATCATCGCCGATTTCCGCCCAACCACGAGCCTCCCCAAACCACCGGCAAAGACGCTACCTCCATGCCGTGTCGTCGTTCACCAGTCCCGTTCATCAGTCCCGTGGTTGCCAGTCCCGTGGTCACCAGCCCCGTTCGCTGTTGTCTCGTCGCCAATCATCTCGTTCGCCCCAATTCCGCCACCCTACGTCGCCGACTGAAGGACGCCCTCGGGAAAACTAGACGATACAGCTTCAAGAGGTGATGCTGCATCGACAACTCGCCTGCCAAATTCTCTGACCACAATGCAGAAGAGAAGGAGCCTGATAGACGTTAAACTGGATGACGCACATGTTGCTCTAGTGCATTCAGGGTCTCATATATCAGTGATGAAATCAGAGCTTCGTCGCCGCCTAAAGAAAGTCCTAACACCACCCACAGTAGCTTTCATTCGTGTCGCGGATGGCAGAACGTTTCCCGAGCTAGGGATGTGCTCCGCTCGAATAAGTGTTGCCTACCGATCCACAAGCGTACTACTTGCCGTGGTCGAGAAATTCTCCCGCGAACTCATACTCCGTGTGAAAATTATAGGCGATGTGGTCGCTGTAATTAGTGATTTCGCTATAAATAAAGCAGTTGTCGGCGAACAGTTTAATATTGCAACCAATGTTAGCTGTGATGCCATTACTATAGATTAGGAAGAGTAATGGCCCAACAACTGAGCCTTGGGGAACTCTGGAAGTAACGGCGACAGTGTCAGATAGCATTTTTTCGTAAATTACAAATTGTGAACGATTGGCTAGGAATTATTTCATCCAGGCTGAAAGCAGCCCATTGCCAACAACAGTTTAAACTTTAGCGATTAATTTGTTATAGCATACACAATCAAATACCTTAGATAAGTCAAGTAATATCATGTCACTCTGGCCTCGGTGATTGACAGTAAATGCAAGATCGTGGACTAGTACTGCTACTTGGGTTACTGTTGATAAACTGCACTGAAAGCGATGTTGGTAGGGCGATAAGAAGCCAATGCCCTCTAGAAAAACCGTTATGTGCTTTAATATTAAGTGCTCTAGAAGCCTACAGGATGTAATAGTTAATGAAATCGGTCTAATATTTGAAATTTCTGCTGTGTCGCCTGACTTATGCACAAGTATTCTCTTTGCATTTTTCCAGTCGTTTGGTAGTTGTGTAGTCGTGAGTGATTTACGAAAAATTATGCCGAGGTAGCTACTCCACCACTCCGCATACCTTTTCAGAAACTCGTTTGGTATGTTGTCAGGATGTTGCCTTTTTTAGGGTCAAGATTTAGGAGAAAATTAAGTATGCCAGCGTGCGCAATGTCTAACTTGCCAATGCTTACACTCTGTCTGGTTAGGATGGGGGGAATAATATTATTTCCTGAAGTAAATACTGATTGAAAGAAAATGTTATATTCGTTGGCTTTCGCAGTTTCTCCCTCTGGGCGTAAGTGGGACGCTTCTATATCATCGGTGCGAAAGTGCCTCCAGAACCTTCCGGGATTTTTAGTAAGAAAGCTCGGTAACGTTACATTAAAATAATCTTTTTGCACGTTTGGCTGCAAGCTTGAATTCTGCGATGCCATTAGGCAGTTTCGTCACCCTGGATTTGTCTCCTGTAATTTTTTTTATTCTACGTAATCCTTTTAGGCGGCGCTTTGCCTGAATTACTTCTCGGCTTATCCAGGGATTAGTTTTTTTTAGTAGGCACGTAGTTCGTGACGCAGTAGTATATTTGAACATAAGCCAAAGGGAAGTCACGTCAACAGAGGCATTGGAACCCATTTGGGAAAAAAGGCTGGAACATTAAGATTAAAATCACCCATAAGGACGATGCGCGAAACACGGGAGTGACGTTGCATGTAGTCGTGAATGGCACTGATACTCGTCACCCGAGTTCGGGCTCCGATAAACACTCCCTAAGACAACGTTTCGACCTTCGCAAATCACTTTACAAAATATCGCCTCTCCGTCTTTTATCTCAGGCAGAATTGTAAAAGCAAACATTTTTTTATTAATAACGCCACTCCGCCACCACGTGTGGGACGGTCTTTTCGCATGATGGAATAATTTGGCGGCGCGAACTCTTCATCAAAAATGTCGGACGTGAGCCACGTTAGTGTTATAGCTGCTACATCAGGTTTATAATCAATTATGAAGTTGTCAAGTGCCTGGGGTTTTTTGACGACGCTTAGATCATTTACTATGAAAAGTGCTAGTTCGCTGATTTTTCGCCTCGGTGAGTTACAACTCCGCTTTTGTTTTTTCCGGTGATGTTTGCTTATTTACCGATAAGGCGATTTTCTGACCTCCTTTCTGAATCGTTTCTTTTTTTTTTTTCAAAAGGCACTTTGTCATCCTGCTCGTTTCTCCAAACATGCGGGCGATTGGCAATGCATAGGTTGTCGAAAACAAGCGAAATCTTTTCATTCTTTTGCCGGATTACCGTCGCGCTGTTCCAAGGTTTTCTTCTGCTATCCCGTACGCGTTTTGAAAAGTATTCTACAATAGATAGTTGAGGGTCCTTAAATTTGGATCCCTTTTTCAGTACTGTATATTTACCTCTTGAATCTAGTAATTTGAAGATCACAGGCCGAGTCTCCCTATCCGATGTATGGGTTTGATCGCTACTGCTTTTAATTGCAGAGGGCCTTCGATAACGTTTTTATTGACTGTGCGTTACAGTGTCAAGGGTGTCTCTCGAGTGGCTTCTGGTAGTTCGTATATTATAAAATTAGAGCGTCTTCTACGATTCTCTAGATCATCGATTCTGTTTTGAATCGATATTATTAGCGAATTCATTGTTTCCTATTTGCTCTATAGTCAAGTATAGCCTTTCTGTTCTAGGTTTTTTAACATGTTTAATTTCTTATCTATTTCAGCTAGATTATTTTCCTTAATGTATTTAATATCTACGGCGATTTCCTTTAATTGCTGACTTATTTCGGGGACCGGATTAGTTTCTATATCGCCGTCAAGTATAAATTTATAAAGTAGAAGCTTTTGTATAAACACAGCGTGTTCAAACACGACACCGCACAGCCTTGGGCATGGAAACAGTAACAAGAATGGGTCACTGGAGCGAATACATTCTCCGTATCGTTTTATTGCTTGAAGACTGAAGACAAATGGTTGTTAGGTGGCTGGATTTCCTGAGTGGTGTCAACCCAATGATCTCGGCTTGCGTGTGATAGGCTTTTATAAAATTAATTAAATTACGGGGTTTTACGTGTCAAAACCACTTTCTGATTATGAGGCACGCCGTAGTGAAGGACTCCGGAAATTTCGACCACCTGGCGTTCTTTAACGTGCACGTAAATCTAAGTAAACGGGTGTTTTCGCATTTTGCCCCCATCGAAATGCGGCCGCCGTGGCCGGGATTCGATCCCGCGATCTCGTGCTCAGCAGCCCAACACCTTAGCCACAGAGCAGCCACGGCGGGTGATAGGCTTTCATAGGCAGGCTGTGGGGCGGCGCTGATCACTGGTTGTGCGCCCAGTACAATACAGTACAGTACAACACAGAATCCAATTACTTTATCAGCATAAGACGTAGCCGTTGGTCACATTGAAAATCCTTGTTATCCCGGTCATTCCTGGTGGTTCATGGTCCGTAGTGGCGTGAAGCACCAGTCCGAGAACAAGCTATCTTATATATGTATATATATATATATATCTATATATATATATATATATATATATATACGGGGGACAATTGAAGAAGCATACGCCTATTTCCAGATGGCTTTGAACATCGTTAAACATCTTTGTGGAAACAATCCACTGCATCGTCAACCAATGCGAGCCAGTGGATATACATCTTTGTTTGTGATCGTATTTGGATGACGATAGTCAGCGCAGAATCGCCAGCTGTTATTCTTCTCATTGATGAGAACAACCGCTGAAGCCCAAGGCCTGGAAGAGGGTTCAAAAATCCCTTTGGCATGCCTTTTGTCAACCTCGCTCTGGATAACTTGTCGCTCAGAAGGCGACAGCCGGTATGGGCGTCGGCAAACAGGTGCTGCAACGCCAGTATTTATGCCGTGCTTCACGAGCGTAGTTTGACCCGAAATGTGATTGTTCACGTCGAAAATGTCGGAGTACGACTCGAGGAGGCCACGGAGCTCTGCGGCTTGTTGGGTTGGGAATTCCGGTGTAATCATCTTTGTAAAGTCACCAGCCGGGGCAGATGCAGAAGGCGCAGAATGAGCACTGGTCCAAGACGGCGCAACAGATACGCCGGAAATGTGGCACTCGTGCAAAGGTGACAGAGCGGCAAGAGACATGCCTCAAGAAAGTACTTGATGGTGCTGGCCGAAATTTAGGATGGGACGACATGTCTGATAGTCCGCTACAGAAACGATGGTGTGTGGGGAGGAGACATTGTACGAAAACAGGACTGAGCTCGCGGGAGTAAGTACATAGTCTCCGTCAGGTACAGGTGGGCAACCTAAAACAGTGATGCAGGTTGATGTTACAGACAGGAGGCGAATAAAATCCGTAGAACAATGCTGAGTTGGACCTTGAGCAGGAAGGTCAGTGGGAAGAGGCAGGGATTGGTCAAGTTGTACAACACCGGCTGAACAGTCAATCAGAGCAGAATGGTCGGTCAAAAAGTTGAGTCTGTGAACCACATCGTAAGGGCAACGTAGGAGGGCACTAACCAAAACGGACTTGTGGCGACCGGCGATACGCACACGTGCAGTGCACATTCCATGCACGGCGGAGTTCTACCTTCGGCGACCTGGAGCATTCGAGTCAGAGCAGGAGTGAGTAATTTAATCAAGCTCGTTCGAAGTTCTGCCGTAATTGTTGAAGTCTGCGCTCCCGTGTTGATGAATGCTGTAACGAGCAAAATATCCACGTCCACGTCCAGCAGGTTCCAATCAATAGGCAGGGTAAGCGGTGGAATTTCACGCCAGGTTTCTAGAGCAGCGTCTACTCCGAAAACTGGCCCAGTTAGTTTCCTGTTGGAGTGCGGCGACGGTATGCCGGGGACGGGGAGCGACGCAGGTGGGGCGGACGGGAGTGGTGACTGTGTGATGATGGCTAGTCGCAGTGGCTTGAGCGTTGTCAGGTTCGTCTTCAACCTTGGTGGAGAGTACAGGCGGGCGCGGTTTTAGTGAGGAGCGGCAGTAGGCTTGAAAGCTTTGTCGTGAGGCCAGGAACTTAGGCAGTGGTGAGAGATGTGGCCCACACGTCCACAATAAAAGCAGATGGGTCTATCATGAGCGCGCCATTCAGCCGGGTTGCGATAGATCCCATATAAACCGTATCGGCTGCGGTGAACAGGGGCAGAGGCAGCAGAGAAAGCGGTCAGGGCGGATGGTTGGTGGAACAGATAAACCCACATTGGCGAATTCTTGGCGAAATCCTGACTGAGTGGGAGACACGAGCGGCACAAGACACAATCGCACGTTCTCGGACGAGGTGGGCTCAGGCAGTAGACAAATGCCTTCGCACGTCGATGAAACTGCGTTACTGGGTAGACACGTAAACTGTTGAACTGTGCAGCTGCTGTTCGAGTCTCCAAAGCGGCGACATTCGTTAAACATCTAATTGACCGCGGTCAACGAGAGGGTTAAACCCGCCGTCCGCAATGCCTTTTAAAAGTTGACTGACCCTGTGTGCCTCTGCCATATTATTATCCGCCTTGCGGCAAAGCGAGGACGTCCTAGATGTACGCCACGTAAGCTTCAGTGGACATCTGTGCACCGGCCCCAAGGTCCTTCGTGCGCGGCCGACGCACTTGCCGAACAAATCTCTAAGCTTCTGTTCGCACTGGTCCCAATTTGTCATCGCCTTTCATGCGTTTTCATCTCCTTTTCAGGCCTGTGCTGTTTTCTTTAGGTAGAATATTATATTAGCCAGCATAAGAGGGTTATCCCACCTTTCGTGTGCGCTGACACGTTCTTAATTCTGCAACCATCATCGACGCCAACGTTGTCAATCATAGAAAACATGGCAGGGCCTCAAGGCTGGGCTAGGATGACTGTCGGTGGCGACGACGGGGCCGTGGTTGAAGACTCCTGCGGATGATATGGCGGCTAGGTTACGTCCGCTGCTGAGCTTCATTTTGCGCAAGTTATTCCCCCTTACCTCCACCACTGATGTTGTAGGAAGGAAGGGAAGAAACGCACGTCTATTTATAGATTGCTTTTAATGGCGGAGCCAACGTGCATAGAACAGCGCAAAAACGCAAACTTGTCTTCGTCGTCTCCAGCGCCACCATCAGCGTCATTTTCTTCCAACATAACAGACTGTGACAATATATATGTATATATATAAATATATATATATATATATATATATATATATATATATATATATATATATATATTTTCTTATTTCTTCCAATTTCTATTGGGAAGCGTGCCTTCCATTACGGCGACAAAGATTTTACACCATTCAGCATTGAACTTTCTTATATAAGGTTTCATACTCTAAGCAGTTTCTACTTTATGCAAGGACTATATCAACTGATAGAAAATGTATAGCTATATGGCACAACATAGCTCAGCAGTAGTTAAAAAGATTGCAATTTTCAAAACTCCTCAGTATACATTGGAGGTATAATTCAATAGGATTTTAAGAGTCTTTAAATGTTGATGTTCAACTGAGCTCCAACAATATTTCATCAGGGCTGTCCTCGTTCTCATGCAACACATATCAACAATATTTCAGAGGTTTTCAATGTTGGTACCGAATATATCTTCAACAATACTTCGGTAGACTTTCAGTGTTGAAATTCAGCATGGCTTCCATAATAAACCAATGAATTTTCCAACTGAATGTCTCAACAATGTTTAGACAAAATGTCGGGGGCCAATCATGCTGTTTTGTGAACAAGTTTAGGCTGTTTCAACAAATCATCATTGTACTCTTAGTGCCATCTGTTCACGTTGACCAATGATTTTTCTATAGATGCTCAACATTTTTTTGTGGAAGAGTAGTGCAAATGCATTTGCGAAATAGATCGTAATAAACCACGCCATAACATGGTCGTCTGGGAATAATTTACCATGTCAATAACCAGGAACATTTGAAATGCACACAGCACTAACTTTCAGCCATAGACTTATTTCGAGGTCTCATCACCATATATACCCTCCAAGCGTCATACAACACGTGTAAAAGCATGGTAAACGTGAACAAAAAACCGGTAACCCCAGGCAGACACATTTTTGCCGCACAGATTGACCGACATTTACACTTTCGACACGAACAAAGATAATCGATCTCTTGTCTAGATAATGAAATTGAAGACTTACATAGGCATGTGTTACCAAATTTCGATATGCGGCCAGCTTCTATTAACAAGCGTTTTATCTCGCCCCTGCTCCTACTCTATATAACTGTTTCTTCATATGTAGGTTCGCATTTGCCTCTTTGGCAATGAATGGCGAGATAACTAGCACTATTTTTGGGCCGAAGCCGAAAATATGGTCATGCCGGGTCGACTCGCGGGGGAGGTGAAGCAGGCATTAAGTACTCCCCATACGTGGGCCGATCCTGAAGATAGCCGGGCCGACCCTCGGCGTAGGTGAAGCAGGAGTTAACCACTCGTTATACGTGGACTGATCCTGAAAATAGTGCAATACCGGGCCGATCTGCGGCGGTAGTGCAGTTCGCCCACATATAGCCCACGTATAAGTTGCCCACGGATGCAGCTTCCCTGGTCACCCTTCTGTACAGAGTGGGAGGGCACTGAGTTTTTTTTTTAGTCCGTGGCAGACCCTACTCATGCAGGTTTCTATTGTTTATGTCCGTGCTTGTACCATCCACCTCTTCCGAACCCTTTTACTGTGCCTTCTTAAGCAGACACTCTGTGACTGACACGAGCGCGTGGCTCGGGTGACCACTGCCGAATAAATGTGAGGCTTGCCGTCCGAAGCTATCGTGCATTAAGTGCTGGCATGTTTTCTTGAGTGCTTCACTGAAACACGTCATCGCGCTTCCCCTTTTCACAAGTTTTGTATGCGCGTAATGAAGTAGTAGAAGCAGCTAACTTGCACTAGGTTCGCAACACCACAAGGTTTTGTTATGGGTGAGCAGAAGCTTAATGTCAAGAAATCTAATGCTCCCGTGTCATGGCATTTCAAAGGCCACTTCTATTGGGTTAAGACAGCCACAAATAGCGGAAAAACGGGAGCACATTAATTATTAAAATAATGAGATATAAATTCAATAGAAATAACAAGTCATCAACAACCCTAAAAACGATCGGAAACTTAGATTCATGTAAGCGTTCTGACAGATTCCTGTACAGTTTGGCTAAACGCAGGTTAGTTAGAAATGGTGCTAGCAAGAAACTGCACACAGCCCCTGTTTCTGCAAACACAGGGCACCGTTTTTTGTATAAATTTGACGCCACATAAAATCTAAGCAATTCTAAAATATATCAATACATGTGCTCGCTTGCCTGCTAAATGTAACGGCAGCACAATTATCGATGCAATTGTACAGCACATGTTAATAATTGTGATTGCGGAATAGCATAATAAATATATTTAACGTTTGTAGAAAAAGGCTTTAAACCTTGACTTTCGTGCGCTATTACACAATTCTAAACCTCCTGAGAACATTTTGTCGGGGAGCGGTCATTAACGCCAAGCAAGTAGAGTTTTCCTTGCAGGTACAAGGCAAAACATTTCTGCCATGTGTCCCTCTCAAAACAATCACTCTGAACGGTACACTTTTTTGTAATTCCTAGCGCTAAAAATACTTCCCGACAATTATTTTTGCTTTTTTATGCTGCTCATCAAACCATCGAGATTTGCCTTTTTACGTAATTGCTGGGCTTTTGTTCTAACTTTAGTCATTGAAATTTCTTTGCCTCTGGTTAAGAACCGCCTAAATAGCGTTTACACGTTTCTCAACAATTGTGGTGAATAGCACAATAATTGTGAAGTGCAGTCAGCGTGCACAAACTATAAACATGCAATGCTGCTGAGCAGTGAGCGCTCATTGACGCCACATGAATAAAAAAATGAAAAAGAATTCGCAAACCACTAAAAAAAATGTGGCATTATTTTGCCTGCGTATTTCCGTTCAAGAACGTAGATATCCGCACAGTCAAAACGGAAATGTAAAAACCGACAGTCATCTTCGATGTCACATATGGATGCATAAGTGTAGAAGCTAGCTCTCGAACATTTATTTCAAGCTGCGACACCAAACATGCATTCATAACCTGAAAAAAATACCATTAGAAGGCAGGAAACTATTATTTAACTATAAAATGTTATCAAGCACTTCTTATTTATTCAACAAGGCCTATACACTTGCACACGAAAACCAGTTTGGCACAAAGGTAACCAGCCCCGTTTACAGTACAAGCCCTCGAACTACAGCGAGAGCCAGCACGTGTGCAGTACACATCAGCGCCTATCAGGATAATAGCAGTGAAACGAGCGGCTAGTCCAGTACGACGCAGTTTTACATCTATCTCACCGGTGTCCGATTAACCGCCAGCAAGCGCCAGGCTCCCCCATGTGATCCAGTCTAAAAAGAAGGCAATGGTTTCAACTGAAAGCCACTGACGAACGCTGGTTTTCGGAGTGCGGAAGTGATCCAGGTAGGCGGGAAAATGCTGAGACATCAACATAAATACGTACTGTTCACGCGCGCCAGTGGTATCTTGTATCCTTCGAGTTCTTAAAGGCTACATGCGACCGAGGGCAGCAGTGAGGGGCGGAAGATGCGCTCACAACGCACATGCGATCGGAGCAGTGTGCCATCATTGCTGGGCACAAGAAAACGAAGCTCTCGCACAAAGTCTGTGTACGTTGCAGCCAGGCTGTCGGGCGCAAATTCGCCCCACGTAAACTCATTAAAGTACATTCAACTGTACTGTATGTTACAACAGACAGTTAGCCCTCAAGAAGTGCGTGAGGTACACCCATAATGCTAAAATGGTATGGTACGTTTGATGCGTTAGCATTCTTAGGATACGTTTCGGACGTTCTGAAGGCTATGTGTCCATCCGTCCGTCCGTCCGTATAGCTAGCTATAGCTAGCTGTATAACTGTAGAGCTAGCTGTATAGCTAGCTATCTAGATCTCTATCTAGCTCTCTATGTTAGTACGTGGATGTCTATACGTTTTCCCTCCGACCTGTGTCAATGTGAAGACGATGGTCGAATGATCAGAGCATGGTTCCATAGTAACCGCCGGATGAACTTGAGTCACTTGGAGTGTGGCAATGCCTAAATAAGTGGTACTCGACAAGGAACCTCTTTCTCGCCGACAGGGGTCACTGTAGATGCGCAACTAGCTATGCAGTGCTCTTCAATGAAACTCTTTCACAATGACTCGATGTACAGCGCATGTGTCATATTGTCTGTGCTGGTCTTCCATGAACCTCTTTGATGACAAATTGGGTCACTAGCTATGTGTTATTACATATGTGCCGCTCTACAATGATGAAATAGATCCTGTAAATTTCACCGATGCTGGACTACATCACAACCACGTCACACGGGCGCTTAAAGGACAGCAACCCGACGCATTAGCAGGCTGTGCC
Organism: Dermacentor variabilis; assembly: GCF_050947875.1. Taxonomy (NCBI): domain Eukaryota; kingdom Metazoa; phylum Arthropoda; class Arachnida; order Ixodida; family Ixodidae; genus Dermacentor; species Dermacentor variabilis. The sequence continues at coordinate 127,481,682 of NC_134575.1, read as the reverse complement.
ACAAATGCGGATGGCAAGTGCTGCATTTCTATCAACTTATTTCGAGTTAACGCTTTAGCGAGCTGCGTCATGAATGCATTGCGTAGGCGCTGCTGACCATCGGTTATCTTCCCTCCTCATTACGTGTCGTGCCCATGCCCATTTCTTGAAATCAAGAAAAAGAAATGGGCATGGGCAGGACACGTAATGAGGAGGGAAGATAACCGATGGTCATTAAGAGTTACGGAATGGATTCCAAGGGAAGGGAAGCGTAGCAGAGGGCGGCAGAAAGTTAGGTGGGCGGATGAGATTAAGAAGTTTGCAGGGACAACATGGCCACAATTAGTACATGACCGGGGTAGTTGGAGAAGCATGGGAGAGGCCTTTGCCCTGCACTGGGCGTAACCAGGCTGATGATGATGATGATGTAGATGCGCTGCTCTTCTTACAATTTCTCGACGACCTGCTTCCTTATGTACGTGACATATGTGTGCATCAAGCGGGGGAACAATTGTCAGCGTTCAGAGGCACTACTCTGCCACCCTCCTCATTTTGGAGGCCACGGACGGACTTCTTCCCACCGTGACCCTGCGTTGTTTGCTATATTGATTCAATGCTAAACGGATTACCGTCGACAGTTCTCTTGAAATGTGTTTTGCCGCAACATTTCTGTGATTTCAAATATACATAATTATAGATATATTAAGGGTAGTTGCTCGTATCCCATTAGTGTGCACCCGTGGTGTGGAGTGCTGACCTGGTTTCCATGCTGCCGCTGAAGTATTGAAACAAACATTCGTCTTGTAGCTCAATCTGCCGCCGTTATGGAAATAAACTATTGTTAAAAACAAGAACACACTTTGAAGGGTCTGACAAAGTGCAATTACATTATTCTTTACAATAACTTGGATATCTGACAATACAAAAATTATATGAGGAGCAACAGAAACGGTTACGCTCATTAGTTGACCTCCATTGCAATTACCGTTCTGGAACTAATAATTTCAATCAGTCCTAGCCATGTTGCAAATGATTTTTCATCGCTATATTATGATTTTTTTTTATCAGAATCAACTGCACTGGACATTTCGCAAGACGAAAATATTTTTGTGAGCTATCTTAAGAAACGCAGCAACAGAAAACTGTGTGAGTGTACTACACTGCATAGAAGTGTTGCATTTAAAAGAACTACGTCTAATGGTGGATAATGAGCGCATAGTGAATGAAGGCGTCATAAGAAGCCTAGAATGCATTTTCTAGCGTTTTATGTTTTTGCTGTTGCGCAAACTACCGCAATTACGAAACCTATACACGAGCCTGCAATAGAAGGACGTTATTCATAGACAATGGGCTGAAGTTGGGTATATTAATCGTCATGTGTATTCGATTTTCTGGCATTAATTTGTCATTTACTTCCACCTCTGGGAATGATTTGGGCACTCTCGAATTTTCACATATATTATATATTTAGTATTATTGGACTATCAACAGCCTAATATTTCAATATTTAATATACACTTAGTTCTTCATTCCAGGGTGAAACAACAAATGGATCGTGGAACGTAAGGTGGGCAAAACATAGTATTAACTTTAAATCATAAATCATTGACAAAGCGACAGCTGTGATTTCATTGGAATTGTTTCTTGAATTGAGAAATATAACAACCGCGTGCTCTAAAGCAATTATTCGTAACAATGTTTCTTGAAAATTTTAATAGCTCACTATTATGAAAAGCCTGCTGCTGTTTTCTTCGATTCGTTCATATTTCTTTCATTACCTTACTTAGAACATATTTCTAGTCAATCAGAAATTCTAGCAGAAAATAACAATTTAAAAAAAAACCTGACAAAACCTGGTTTGAATAGATAAATAACAGCTAGAGAAAAGAAACAAAAAATATTGTAATACAGCATAGCCAATAGTAGTAGCGTTACATATCTAAGACGGCATTAAGCGATCAACTTAGAGAAATAAATTAAGAGAGAAGGGCAATTATTTAGGGAAAATGTGTAGAAAAAGCGAAGGTTGAGATTAAAACTCTGACAACTTATACGGTAAGTAGGTAAACTTTTTCTTATGGAGGTAATATGAAACAGCTGCAATTGAATATTTTGTAGGAAGGAAATGAATTTCCAGTAGTAACAAAACTATAATAGACATAATGCACGTTATACTGAAAAGGATGTTTGTCCTAAGACAATGTCGCTAACGAAAAAATAAGAACTTGAAGTAGTCACTGCGAAAACGGTATTCCTTTACGGTGTTGCAAGGTTTTTCGTTTTGTTTCGTAGTCAATGGTTATGTACAGTTATTTGGGTATCTGCCTGTGCTGGAGAAATATTTTGTAGAGTAAATGATCATGTGGGCATATTGCGATTGAGAAAAGTCATTTCTCTGGCTCTTTTATCAATTCTTTCTCCTGCATAACAGACAGCACTTTTTGAATATGCAGTCTATTGCTTTTATTTACATTCATTTTACTGATTTGCTCATTTTAAAGTATAATATTGAAGCGGCAATTGTCCATCTTATTAGAGATATGGCAGAAGTGTCACATGCTAATACCTGATTACCCTGTGGTGTTTTATGAAGATAATATCAAATGAACCTCATTTATCCCCGCCTACTGTGGTTTAGTTTGCGTAAAGGCATCCTCTAATGCCTTCTGGAGTCATTTCTGTAAGCTAGCGCTCATTTGTTGCCTACAAGGGCTTACCATTCAAATGCAGTAGTATATTGGCACAGGTTAATTTCTTTTCATGCTCAAACAGACAGTTTGTGTGTTATTCAGTGTCGTTTGCCTGATTGCAAAGCTTGTTCATTGCCGTTTTACCTTGTGTAAGTAAACGAGGTCGTCTGGAGAGCTTTTTTGATGCGTTGTATTCAATCGTGAGCAAAGATTTCGTATTCGCACGAAGTTTCGCTCGTATATCATTACTAAAAGTACACAAAAAATTCGTCAAAAGCTATCCAGCGATGCCTGACTATTACGAAAAGCTTGCTGCTGTTTTCTTAATTAATAATAATTTGATTAACTTACTTAGAACATATTTCTAGTCAATAAGGAATTCTAGCAGAAGTGAACAAATTAAAAAAAACCTGACAAAACCTGGTTTAAATAGATAAATAACACCTAGAGAAAAGAAACAAAAAATATTTTAATACAGTATAGCCAATCGTAGTCGCGTTACATATTTAAGACGGCATTAAGCGATCATTAATGATATTATCATCATTAAGCGGGACTATTTTAGAGCGGGACGAAAATAGTCCCGCTCGAAAAATCGTGCTCCTGAAACGCGTATCTCTCGGTATAAATCAAGACTTTTGTATTTTGATGACTGGTTTAGTAGAGCTCTCATGTGCTACAGCAAATGCCGGATTGCGACAGAAAAACAATCCCGTGCCTTCTACAACACTGCCCGTCGTCTGCGTTGGAGAAGGAGCAGGTCTGCAAGGCTTTTGCGTTCGTTCTCATGTACACAGCGTATCTACTACTCGTTTTCCAAGCTGAAAATGAATCAGTTGCAATTGCAAAAATACTGATATAGAAAAATGCATTTATCGCAACCATTACAAACCTGGGGCGAGAATACGGTCGAGGCAGGAACGTACAAAAATGCTTCATTCATCGTTTTAAATAAATACTCTTGGTTTTAAATAGCATAAAATTTATATTTTTCGGTTTTGTGTTTTCACAATTTCACAGCACGCATTCTACAGCTTGCGTGTGCAGTGAGCTCTCGTGGACAGCAATCAATCGACGCTGCTACACAACGCTCGAACACCGTCGCTAGACGCTCGACTATCTCACTTCTGACAATGATCGCGTTCTCACTTCTGACAACTTAGCTTGACATCGTTCACGCTAAGTTGACGGCGACAAATCTTTGGGTTGAAGGCTTCTTCTGCAAATACTTTCTGTTGGGACACTCGTAGGTTTGTTTCATGCGCACACTTTTCTGATTTCTCCTGAGAATGGTTTTGCTCCTTCACTTCACCCGGTCCGATGAAAAACGCAGCGACACAATACACGAACACACCCGCCGCTAACAGTAGGCACCAGTCTTTGTAAAACTTTTTTCGTCGTAGCCTCACTCGGAATTGAAATAAAACAATATGGAAAAAACGCGCTGGATGTGTGTTCGTAGCGGTCGCCGCGGGATCCTGTTTTCAGGCAAAGGGCCAGCGATGCTCGCAGCAATGTTCCTTCGCCCGATCACGGCTCAGAATAAATGCACGCGGCGCAAATGCCGCATCGTAAGCTCGCAGTAATATTTCCGGAATGATAGACCATCACAAACTGTTCTGGAATTCACTCTGACGAGGGGCTGAAGCACACAGCTGACGCGACCTCGCCTAGTTCGAAGCGCAGGCGGCCACATACGTCGGCCACGCAGGGGCGTCTGCGTCAGCAGGCGTTTGGTGTGTTGCGACACCACGTACCCGAGCACACGAGGGTTGGGCCCTCCCGCGTTTAACCGTGCGTGGCTTAGACGTGTTCGGGGAAAAGGGGATCCTGGGGGTTGAGCCGATGGCGGGTGTTTGGACCTTTACGGCCCCTCGGCGGAGGCAACACACCCCTTTGGCCTCGGCTTCACGTAGACGGCACCCCCGGTCTGACCCACCCGGGGGAAATCGGTAGTTGCCTTTTCCTGTCTCTCTCTCCCTCCAACCTTCGTCCTATTCTCACTTTCCATCTTTCCTGTCTTCTCCTAGCTTCCCTTACTTCCAAGTTTCCAGGCAGCAAGGGTTAACCTTGTGTGAATAGCCAACCTAGGTTATTTCATATTTGGTTATAGTGATCACGTACAGCTGGCGTTTACAGGACCTGTTCATACAGTCCCTGTAGCGTCCCCTCGTAGGGCTCCATGGTGGGTGGCTGGCATTATTGCGGAAAACTACATTTTTCTATGGCAAGTTCCTTTCCTCCAATTCCTGATCGCCCTCAAAAAAGAGGGCGCACCGAAGATGTGTTCCAGTCCTTTGGTCGTCAAAGACCGAACTTCCCACGGTACCATGTCATCCACTCTGAAAAATCCGATAAACAAGTACAAAATATCTCCCCTTTTCTAGTTTCCAAGTCCTTAACTGATGTCCTTGGTCCAGGCTACAAGGTATCAAGGCTGGCAAGTGGTGATCTCCTGTTAGAACTGCATGACCAGAAACAATACGAAACGTTGCCCAGTCTAGTGTCATTTGGGGATGTTCCATTGACAGTAACTCCTCACCAAACTCTGAACACCACCCGCGGCGTTGTGTCTGATGACGATTTGCTCCAGCTGACAGAATCTGAGCTCTTGGAGGGCTTCAGTGAGCAGAACGTTGTCAATGTCAGAAGAATTAAGATCAGAAGGGATGGTAAAGAAATTCAAACGAAGCATTTAATACTCACATTCGGTTCAAGTATTCTGCCCGAGTCTGTAGAGGCCGGGTACATCAAGCTCCGTGTCAGACCATATGTGCCGAACCCCCTAAGGTGTTTCAAATGCCATCGTTTCGGCCACAGCTCGCAGAGCTGCCGAGGCCGCCAAACATGTGCGAAATGTAGTGCCCTTGAACACGCCACTGAAGCATGTAATAACTCTCTCCACTGTGTAAACTGTGACGGGGATCACGCCGCGTACTCGCGGTCATGCCCCTCATGGAAGAAGGTAAAAGAAATTGTAACCATAAAAGTAAAAGAGAATATATCGTTCAAAGAGGCACGAAGGCGGGTATCATACCTGCCCAGAAAACCTTTGCCGATGTGGCGCGTCAGGGGGCAGCGTCACAACGGCCTCCGGCGGCTGTCCGACCCACAAGCAGTGAGTTGGCAGTTACGCCAGCTGCCCCCGTGGCGGTTGCAGCTAGCGCTGCTCCGTCAACCGAGAAGGGATCATCGACCCCGAAGGTGGGCGCAGCCGAGGTTGCCTCAACCTCCCAGGTCCCTCCCAGCGCTGGCAACGGCCGGCGCAGCCAAATCCCCCAGGGAGTCCCATCGACCTCCGGGCTGGTGGGCGCAGGGGTCTTGCCCTCTAAGGCGGGACCCTCTCGGGAAACTTCTCGCTCGCAAGAGCACGTGTCCGGCGCCTCACAAGAGGCAATGGACACTACACCTATCCTCAAGGCGCACCAGGCGCCTAAGGAGCGGCGAGGTTCCCTCGAACGCTTCAAAAAGAGCAAAACCCCGGTTACAGGGCCTCGAAAGGGCTCTGTAATCTAAGACATCCCTTCCGTTTCCGTAAACACAGCACCAATTTAATTTAAAATATGGATACACAAATCATTCAATGGAATGTCAGAGGTCTACTTAGGAATCTTGATGACGTACAAGAGCTTATCCGAACACACAATCCAAAAGTGCTGTGTCTACAGGAAACACACTTAGATGGATAGATAGATAGGTAGAACAACTTTATTGAAGAATAAAACGCTCAATGGTTGGAGTCCCTACACAAGGGCCCCACTGGCTTCCGCACGCCGTTTCGCTTGTCGGATGATGGCCCTTTGGATCTCTTCCTGTGAGCTGGACAGCGCCGCCTCCCATTGTGTATGATCCGTAATTTCTGTGTTTGTCTTTTCTGTATATGCCGTGCATGCCCATGAGATGTGGTCTAAGGTTGGCGTGGCTCCGCACCATGGGCATGTGTCCGCATATCTTTCAGGGTGAATTTTATGGAGAATGTGCAGGTTGTTATATGTATACGTTTGCAGCTTTCTCCATATAACCTGTTCTTCCTTACTGAGGTTTTTATCTGGGGGTGGTAGTTTCATTCTAGTTCCTCTATGGTAGTTTAAAATTGCAGAGTAGTTCTGGTCAATCGGGATCAGGTCTTCAGAGGTGTCCTGTGAGCACCCGTGGTGTGTAGCATGCGCACGAGCTACTCTGTCAGCCTCCTCGTTTCCCTTGATTCCCTCATGACTGGGTACCCATATAAGGTGACTTAAAATCCAAACACGCAAACTTTCTCCGTACGTATGTTACGTTTCGCAAAGATCGCGATGATGCCGTCGCATCATCGGGTGGTGTTGCGATTCTCACTCATAAAAATATAGCATGTCAACCTTTACAGCTACGAACGCCGCTTGAAGCAGTGGCGGTGCGAGTCTTTCTGCTAAACAAACTTATCACTGTCTGCTCGCTCTACATACCCCCACACTACAAATTAACTAAACATGAATTTCAGTCCTTTATAGATGAATTGCCAGAACCTTACGTTGTGCTTGGGGATTTCAATGCGCACAACTGCCTGTGTGGCGACGCTCGTATAAATGCGCGAGGTCGTCTTGTTGAACAGTTCCTTCTCTCTTCTGGTGCGTGTCTGCTGAATAAGAAGGCACCCACATATTATTCTCTCGCAAACAGAACATTTTCTTCAATTCACCTCAGCCTAGTTTCCCCGTGTATACTGCCCGAACTCGAATGGGAAGTTATCAACAATCCTTACGGAAGTGACCACTTTCCCATACTGCTAAGAACACCTACAGAGAACGAATATCCACCACATGCTTCTAGGTGGAAGATTGACACAGCTGACTGGGAGGAATTCCGAACCCTAACTAGTATATCATGGTATGATCTGTCCTCGCTAGGAATTGATGCTGCTGTTGAGTATTTTACAGCCTTTATAATAGATGCCGCATCAAAATGCATATCAGAAGTAAATGGCCTGGCATGCAAACGGCGTGTCCCGTGGTGGAACGACGATTGTAGGATCGCTCGTGAAAAACAGAACAAAGCGTGGGGGTTGCTACGCGCGTCTCCCACTGCGGAGAATCTTATTAACTTTAAGAAAATAAAGCCCCAGGGCAGGAGAACCCGCCGACAGGCTAGAAGAGAAAGTTAGAAGTTTTTATCGAGTATAAATTCCTATAGAGATGAGGCCAAAGTCTCGAACAAGGTTAATAGGATAAGAGGGCGACAAACATATTCACTACCTCTGGTAAACACACAGGGCGATACACTAAAAGACCAGGCAGACTCACTTGGGGAGCACTTTGAGCGAGTGTCGAGCTCAACGCACTATTCCCAATCCTTTCTTAAACATAAAGAAACAGTAGAGCGTAAGCCAATCATACGAAAGTCCAGGCAGAATGAACCGTATAACCGGCCTTTCGGTATTGCCGAGTTGAGAGCTGCCTCGAACACATGTAAAAGCACTGCACCGGGACCTGACAGAATCATGTATGACATGATCAGAAACCTACATACTGACGCACAAGTTAGACTTCTTACACTATTCAATACTATTTGGGCTTCGGGATTCCTCCCATCCACATGGAAAGAAGCGATTGTGGTTCCTGTTCTAAAGCAGGGAAAAGACCCTTCCTTGGCGGCAACTTACCGTCCGATAGCTCTAACTAATTGTCTGTGTAAGCTTTTTGAAAAAAATGATAAATCGCAGACTTTTACATTTCCTTGAGCTCAACAATATGCTCGATCCTTATCAGTGTGGTTTCCGAGAAGGGCGGTCGACAACCGATCATCTTGTGCGCATGGAAGGAAATATCCGCGATGCCTTTATACATAAACAGTTTTTCCTATCGATATTCCTCGATATGGAGAAGGCATATGACACGGCATGGCGTTACGGGATCTTGCGAGACCTGTCGGTAATTGGCATCCGTGGAAATATGCTGAACACAATTGAAAGCTATTTGTCAAATCGTACCTTCCGAGTAAAAGTCGGCAATGAACTGTCAGGTCCCTTTACGCAGGAAACTGGTGTACTCAGGGAGGCGTGCTCAGCTGCACTCTCTTTATCGTTAAGATGAACACGCTACGTGCTTCAATTCCACCTGCCATTTTTTATTCCGTATACGTAGACGATATACAAATAGGCTTCAAATCCTGCAACCTCACAGTATGCGAAAGACAGGTACAGCAGTGCTTGAACAAGGTTTCCAAGTGGGCAGACGAAAACAGATTTAAGGTCAACCCCCACAAAAATTCTTGTGTTCTCTTCACAAGAGAGAGAGGCCTGGTCCCAGATCCTTGTGTAGAATTGGGCGGACAACAAATTCCTGTCAGCAAAGAACACAAGTTCCTTGGTGTAATTCTTGACTCCAGGCTCACTTTCATTCCTCACCTAAAACATCTTAAAGAAAAATGTCTTAGAACAATGAACTTACTTAAAATCCTATCCCACACAACGTGGGGGAGCGACAGACAGTGTTTATTGAATATTTACAAGAGCCTAGTTCGATCACGGTTAGATTATGGTGCCGTAGTATATAACTCTGCCGCACCGAGCGCGCTTAAGATGTTAGACCCCGTTCACCATCTGGGTATCCGTCTGGCCACTGGCGCATTTAGGACAAGCCCTGTTGAAAGCCTATATGTAGAGTCAGATGAGTGGCCACTCCATCTTCAGAGAACAAACATCAGCTTAACGTATTTTCTCAAGGTTCGCACTGATAAGGAACATCCGTGCTACACAACCGCTAACGACTTGACGTGTGAAACACTTTTTCATAACAGACCCTCTATGAGACTTTCTTTCTCACTGCGTGCAAGAGAACTTAGCACGGAAATGGATGTCCCAGTTCTCGAACAACGCCTAATGCCTCCAGCTAAGCTAGTACCGCCCTGGGAGTGGCAGCTGATAGAATGTGACACATCCTTTGTACAGGTCACTAAACATGCGCCAGAGACACATATCAAAATGCACTTCTTGGAGCTCCAGTACAAGTACTCGTGCACAGAGTTTTATACAGACGCTTCTAAGTCGCATGCCGGGGTGTCCTACGCAGCCATTGGCCCATCCTGCTCGGAATCCGGTGTACTGCACCCTGAAACAAGCATATTTACGGCTGAGGCCCATGCACTATTGTTGGCTGTGAAACATATCAGAAAATCAAATATTCAAAAAACAATTTTATTTACAGACTCCTTAAGAGTCGTAAAAGCCTTGAAGTCACCCTGTAAACACAGAAACCCCGTAATTACTGAGCTCTATTCCATCCTCTGTAGAGCGTATATGTCTAACCAGCATGTCATTATATGCTGGGTGCCTGGACATAGGGGCATCGAGGGTAACGTTCTAGCAGACCAGATGGCCACATCAATTTGATTGCATACAGTTAATCCTACTGCTTCGGTCCCTGTCACAGACCTGAAGCCTTTTTTAAGAAGGAAACTGCGAAACCACTGGCAACGTAAGTGGGACGCAGAAGTAAATAACAAACTGCACGTTATAAAGCCACAGTTAGGTTCTTGGCCCTCCGTAACAAAATCACGACGAATGGATGTCCTATTCTGTCGCCTCAGAATAGGACACACATTTGGCACACATAACTTCTTACTCACTGAAAATGATCCTCCAACCTGCGGTAGATGCGGGGAGAGGCTGACCGTCCTCCACGTCCTCCTAGAGTGCCCGGCAGCCGAATCTGAGAGAAAGAAGCATTTTCCCCTAGCATACCTGCAGCAGACCCCCCTTCATCCCGCAATGCTACTCGGCCCAGAACCTTTATTTGACACCAACGCAGTCCTAAGTTTCCTGAAAGATGTTGTCCTCCATGTTTTTAGCCCCACATGTTCGTAGCGGGTCCTCTCTTCAGAGGATGCCGCTGTGATAGCCCTTTCGTATAGCACGCGCCTCTAGGCCCTTGTGTTTCAAGGGCTCTGGCGAGGCAGCAGTGCTCCAAGTAATTTTACCATCTTATACATTTTATATTTCGCATCATTCTTCTACGATGGATTTTAATGTTCATAGTATTCGTTATTAGTCATCACCATAATTTTATAGCACGTAGATTTTACGCACTTTACAGCGACTATTTTAGGCCACTTTACAGCCAAGTCACATCTTCCATAATTCATCGTCAAGATTACCACTTGTCATGGCGCTCTTTGGCCAAACCTGGCCCTTGCGCCACAAAACACCACACATCATCATCATCATCATCACCACCTTCGTCGGCGGAGACACCGGCCGTCCGGTTCATGACCTTAGTCTAGATTGCGCGCCCATTGGTGGGTACTCGTGTGCCTCCGCCTCAGAGGAGTTACCGCCCCTTTTTCTCTGAAGTTGTATCCGACTATAGGCGAACGACTGTAAACACCTCAGTGTTTTACTTGGCACCCACGTTGTGTTCTACCTGCAGTATAGGTAATCTCTTCTTCTGTTGGTCTTTTAGTCTGCGTTGTCGCGCTCTATAGTACATAGTAGTAAACCGGGCACTGCCGAACTGATTAAGTTACCTATCTTTCCATTTCTTCAATATTTCTGATAAGTGGGACGATGGCCCCACTTAGCCATGACACTCGTTTTTTGGAGTCGCCCATAGGAATGGCGGGGTAAGAACCGCTCTAGGACGCCGATGTACTGACGATGATGGTATGATAGAGAAGGGGAGAATCCATCGACTGACAAAAGTAGCATGATGACGACGGTATGACGACAATGAGAATACGATTGTTAAATGATGATAATGGTATAAGGACAACATCGGGACACCGATGACATCAGGATGACGAAGACAAAATGACAACAAACGAACCACGAAGCTAGAACGACGACAACTGCATCACGACAGTGTGATGATGTTATTGAAGTGATGATTGTATACGACAGGTGGCGATGATAGTTTAAACACAATGGTGTGACGACGACCTTGTGACGAGGATGACAAAGTCAGAGCACGACGACTATGGCGTGACAACTGTGTGACGATGACGTAGTCAAATGAAGTTAAAGTGATGATTGCTGGATGATAGTAGTATCAGGATGAATCTGACAAAGACGCGTGAAGACATCAGTATTACAACGACCCTCACTGTTGCACCAACAGCGATTACAGCATTAACAGTCATCAAAGTCAGCTGTTAGCGAAATTCTGGCGTTTTACATGGCAAAAAAAACGATTTAGTTATAAAGAACGCCATAGAGAGGGACTCCTGAATAAGCTGGACCACCACGGGTTCTTTAACGAGCACCTAAATTAGAGTGCAAGGGTTTTTCAGCCCCCATCGAAATGCGTCCGCCGTGGCCAGGATTCGATCCCGCGACCTCCTGCTTAGCAACGCAACATCAATGTCACTAAGCAAGAATGGCGTATGACTTTCGGAGGCTGAATTTAAAATGACGATGATGGAAAGACCAATGCAGCGCGGCAATGCCTGTATGGCAACTAATGTGTGACGACGACTGTATGACGAAGCCGTAATGATGGCTAAGACATAACCATGATAACAGAACAATGCATGACGTACAATGTATCGGGACAACGACATGAGTACGGCGTCATGACGAGAGTGGTATGACGACGCTGCAGTTACAAGGGACGAATATGACGGCTTGTCGATAAAGGTATCGCAACAGATGCACGATAGAGACGCACTGGCGACAATGACATGACAACGGTACCCGCCGTGGTGACTTAGCGGCTTTGTCGTTGCGCTGCTAAGCACGAGTTTTCGGGACTGAATCGCGACCTCTGCGGCCTCACTTCATCGGCAGGTGAAATGCAAGAGCACCGTTATATCGTGCATTGGGAGCACTTTAAGGAAGTTCACGTGGTCAAAATGAATCTGCGGTCGTCCACTATGGTGTGCCTCAAAATATTACAGTGGCTTTGGCACGTAAAACCCCAGAAATAAATTTTAATTCAGTGAAAGCCTCGGAATTGTAGCGATTGAATGGCGACAGCTGAATTGCAGTGTCATGACTAAATGGGTTGAGCCGATGCAACGAACAAGGCAGTATGATGACAAGCGGTTCGCGATGACAACACGACAAAGATGGCATGGCCAAAGTACGAAGAGACTCGCGTGATGGCGAGTGTATGACGACCCCGGCGTGAGCCTGTATGGCGACGATGGCATGACGACGGCAGCGTGGCAACAGTCGAATAATGAAGCTGGAGTGACAACGATGAAGAACACTGTCACGGGTCGACCAAGGTGACATCATGACGGCTGTGAGACAAGAATGCGCGATGGCTGTATGGCAACACGGCGACGACGTCGGCATGACGAGAGCCGGATGACAAAGATGGAATGAAGACGATGCAATGAAAACGGCGGCATTACGACCACCCACACGTAGCTAACGGAACAAGTCATTCGGGAAATTGAGCCAGTTAGTCGACGTGCAAGGCGCGACGATGATGGCCTAATGAGAGCCAAATAAGGAAGGTGGAATTACCATGATAGGTCAACCATGATGGCATCACGACCACGGGCACATACCGAGTGGCTCAATCTGTTCGACAACTTGCGCCAGTGTGGCGGCGTAAGAGGCAAGATAGGTGAACAGACACATAAATAGAGAGATAGGTAGATAGGCTTAACGAACTTGAAATAAAAAAGAATGCTCACGCATTCTTTGCCAATATATGGTTCTGCCATATGGGACCCTTGAAAGCATTCAGTACTGCGCCGCCCGTTTCATTCTTTCAAATTATTCTCGCCATTCTAGCGTCACGTCCATGAAAACATTACTAGATCTACCTGACCGCTGGTTACGTCGCAAGTACGTTCGTCTCTGTCTTTCTCATAGAATATATTACTTCAACCCTTCTCTTAAAGAAAATATTTTCACCACACCATGTTACATCTCGTCTCGCATCGACCATCAAAACAAAATTGATGTGCCATCTTGTCAAACTAACTTGTGCCATTCTTCCTTGTGGCCAAGCACAGCCACTAAATGGAACCGCCTTCCCGTCTCCACTGTCTTATTTGTGACACCAGTAACTTAAAGATCGCCATTCAAAGTGCCTGATAGTTTGATCGCCTTGAAAGTATGTATAAGAAATTATACATATACATATCCACATATATATATGTATACATATCCACATATATATATTATATATATATATATATATATATATATATATATATAAGGGCATATTTTTCTACCATGTGAGACTTCGAGACTTCTATCACACATATCCTTTACACGAATTCCCGCAAATGCTGCCCGCCCATCTTGGGACGTCCCTACAGCCACGTGACGAATACCTGGGAAAATACACCAAGACAGTTAAGCAGAATGTTAACTCCGGGATTGCAAATAAAAGGGCATTCCGCAGAAGCCTCACTAAAGAAGAAGAAAAAGCATTGAGGAACTTCAGCGGCAGCACACACATATTTAGAAAGCCCGCGAGCAAAGGAATTGCCTTCGTACATACGAGTGCTGGTGCCTACTCAAAAGAAGCCAATCTTTATTTAGTGAATACTACTTTTTGCACACAGGTGGACTCAGACCCCATTCCAAAACTTAACCGAAGTTCATAGGACCATCAGTGAGCTTCTAAAAGAAGACGGGATCAGTGATGCTGTTGCCAAAGCCTTACTTCCTCCAACCCCTACCCCGGCAGCTTCTGTCTGCTACCAAAAATACACGAAGAAAATAATCATCGGCATCCCAATTTCGCTCACACTGGCATCATAAAAAAATTCAAGTAGCATAAATGGCGTAATTGCAGGAATTCTGCCTCTATTAGTTTTTTTACATAAGGGACAGTAGTCGCTTCCTATCCGAAATAATTAACATCTGTGCACTCACATGGGGCCTCACAGTGATTCTGCGCGTTGTGTCCTCTGATACGTATATATCACACGCGGCTGGCATTCGATCAGTGGTGGATACGTTTTCAAAGTCGTTTGAGAAAGCCACGGATGGTCGCAGTCTTCGAACCCTAATAAAATTGGCATTAGAGCGGGGTAATCTCAAGTTTAACAAAACGCTCATCATTCAAGTAAACGACACATGAATGTCACTAAAAAGGTCTCGATACTGGCATCACAGGTGTGTGAAAGCTGTGCTGTAACACCGGTGCTTTACAAAGGTTCATACACAACGTACTTCCTCTCGGTGAAACCAGATGAGAAGAGCTGTCGAAGTTTATTTCATAGTTTAGTGCAGTCCTACATCCGATAAGCTCATTCTCCCACGCATATTTGAATTTCGCAATCCCTTTTCTGGGTGTTAGTGCACAACAAGCTTGACATATCATTTTACAGAAAGCAACCGTTAAGCATGAAAACTTACATTTAAATAATAGCCAAGTGAAACACTCTAAACAAGCAGTCTCTTATAGCAAGCTCTTCGTTTCAAGTGGATATGCACTAGAAAAGTGGACTTTCCATCGAACCTAACGACATACTGTGCAGGCGTTATCCTCCCCCTGTTATCAATAACGCGATTGAAAAAGCAGACATCCTTGACCATCATGAACTCATAAGCGGTAAATAAGCTTTCCCAGATGAAAGGAATAACCTCATCCTCAAGTCATGTTAGATTACTCAAAGCAGCGGACATGGCTTCTATGTAAAATGTATATAAATAATCAACAAATACAGAAAAATTCAGTAATATTAATTGCAACCTTACAAATCATCACACTTGTTGCAAAATCCGTATCATAGCCAGTGAGGACACAACGTATATCCACCCGGAATGATGTTTCACGCTGTCACCAGAATACATGAGCCTCCTTTTACTGTTTGCTTGGTTGCACAAAACAATATTTGCTTAAGCAAATAGGACAGTGCATTTTTATTTAAAGTTTTATGATGCACACATGAAAATCGGTGCCATCCTCAATTATTCCACCAAATAGATATGCTTTGCAGACAGGGCAGATACAATTTGTCAATTGCAATATGCGCAATTAAGCGATTATTTTAGGAGTTAGCATTTTTGCTAATTATTTGGCTCCGCATCTCAATTTATTGGGAAAGTAAAGTCAAGCACTACGAGAAAACCAAGTCAAATATTAAAATTACGTTATGCGCCACGGGCAGTTTTTGAAAATCTGTTCCGGAAGAAGAATACAAACCCTACATGGTTATTCAAGTAAAAAGCAAGATATTTAATGAGCGAATAATGAAATCTGCAAGTGACCACATACAGTGCCAGTTTTCTACGAAACGGCTGTCGTGACTCGATTTCAAACGTCTAGCAATCTAGCAATTAAGAGAGACTTCCGCCTCTATTTCACAATGTTAGATACAACTGAATATAACATATGACGCACAACAGGGCAAATTCATAAGGGTAAGGTTGCATGCTGATATTCAAGTAGCCGTCAGCATTGTATCTATGAAGAGACAAAAAAGCGTTAGAGAGGCATCAGAAATGAAATGAACGGAAGTAGATGAGAGGCATCAGCTAAAGTAAACTTCCATCTAAGCTGCATCACCTCCAGTTATGTCAATAGCAGGAAGAATTTATCATTATTATTATTTGTTGTCAAAACATACATACATTTGACAGGAAAGTGAGGATCAGGTTGGCAGCAGCTACCGGAAGGGGCACAACGCCTGCCTACTCTTCAGAAAGGAGGGGAGGAAAGATCAAAGAAAGAGCAAGATGAGAACTGCCAAAGAAATAACTAGAACACGCAGCCCATATCACACATATTAGGGCCGGTAACGGCAGGTTCCGCTACTACAGAATGTTAAATAGGAGAAATAGTGTCTGAGCTGCAAACGTGTACCTAAGGTAAATAATTCCAGAAGTATGTGCAGCGCGCGATGAACCTGATCGCCTCAGGACCAACAACCTCTGAGATACAGAAATTCGTCAAGTGTCGTACACCGCAGCCCTAGGAGATGATAGTCCCTCGCTAGCGACATGTGCTGCGCACTGATAGCGGGACACTCAAATATAAGGTGCTAAAGTGTGTCGCAGCCACCACCAGATGCAGACGATGGACTGGCCACACGTCCTTGTTTGTATAAACGTTTACGTACGTTCATATAACCAACCTTAGCCTTAGTAGTTGAGCGGTAGCCCGACGAGGCAAGCCTCGACCTGGCAATCGGGATGGGAACGTTCCATTTGCGACCAGGTTGTCTAGATACTGCTTGTACAGGTGGAGGAAGCCCAAGATTGTCGGAAATTACCAACACACAGCTAACGCCAGATTAACCTTTCTACGCCATTGGAGCTGCTCGGTACGATACATCACGAAACCACGACATTCCACACCTTTTTATTTCTTTAGCAGTTGCGGTTACTTGAAATGACACCTGCCCAGCACGGAGCGTGGCTCCGTATGAAAACGAATTTGTGCTAACAGAATCAAAGGAAGAAAAACGAGTTTGGTTATAAAGGCACTCGACAAACGTTCAACGCAATGCCAACTCCGCAAATTACTGCACCTGCTGCTGTGTGTTGGTGGAAACGTTTTGAGCTTTGTGGCATTCATTTTCTTTGAACAATGAAGGTACTCAGCAAGCAAACAAGACAAATACCGTTATAAACCAGTTGAACTAGCGTGTCGCGAATTGTTAGGCATATGTGATCCATCTGAATGTTTAGGCAGCATGTTTAACCATATCTTCAATAACGGCACATTGTAGTGGCAGGTGAACGCAAAATGCTCTTGTTCACATTCAAGTTCACCAGGTGGCTAAAGGTATCCTACAATTCCGCAGTACAGCCTGCCTGATATTCATATTGTTGTTTGGCGTGTAAAGCTAGACTTTTAATTCTAATTAACTTGATGTAGTGCTATTTTGAAGTATAATAGTTAGCACTACATAACAAGAACTAGTTCGACAATGCAATGTCATGGAGTGAGGAAAAATGAGAATGTCCTACCATGACACATTTCCAGGACACCTTTTCGCCCCTTTGATATGCATAATGGAACGTGTGACTGTTTATCGGATGACCGCGTTTCACGGTTTAACGAATGTTAAGGCTCAGCGCTGAGCCCGCCTGCATGTATAGCTTGGACGTTTCTCGGATGTTATCGATGTTTCTGTCCGCGGTCTGCTGTCACCGAACCTTGTGTAACCTAATTGCATGTATGCGCAACGCGAATTGTGTAGTAATTTGTGGAAGACACGTAGGCACTGGCCATTACTCTGAAACCTTCGATGACTCACGTATAAGAGACGACGCGCTTGACCCGCTGATCTGGTTTTCGATGATCGCCGACTAAGTTCGCCGCTAGCGTTCTTCTTTGAGTGTAGCCTCTTTTTAGGGCATATGCTCGCTAAATAAAACGCCAGTTTCGTCATTCCCGGTTTTGCTGCTTTCTTCACCGTCACCACGTGACATCTGTTTGAGGCGCTAGGTAGGTTCATGTGCCGAAAGTCCCCGAAAAGTCGTGGTCCAAGCCGGAGAGCGGAAGACAACGCCAACGTCGCCCCAGGCTTTCAAGCAAGCAGCATAGTAAAATACATGCCCGGAGCACTGTCTTCTAACCGAACAGAGCAGAAGAATCAACACTAAGTAAGCATGAACGATGGAAACAACAGTGCCGCCTATAACGGTAGTGCTTTAGGAACCCAGCGAGTCACCCACCATCCGCGGAGGTTCATCGCAAGACCCGGAGACCCGGCTCAGGACATTCGAAAGAGTGTCAGCCTACAAGTGGAACCCTTAAGGTAACTTCCATCACGTTTATTTCTCAATGAAAGAGTCCCCCAGGACTCTCAGTTCAAAAACTGAGAGTCCTCGTTAAGAAGATGACACCTGTTTTGCAGCCATTCCCTGAAGAATTTCGTAACCTCGGCCCTTTTACAAGAGAAAGGGCCGAACTTCTACTACAAGCCCGAGCACACCTCCCTAACGTCGCAGTCTTCAGGGAATATATTACTCCCCTTTTCCGTCCCACCTATCTGGAAATGTCTGAGGAGAAGGAACTGCACCGCTTCATTGGCGGTATAAAACAAGAACTCCTCGCCTGAATGATGTGCAACCCGCCCACAAACGTAGCAAAATTTCAGTCAGAAGCAGCGACAATTTATAACAGGTTAGAATTGTGCACCATTCAATTAAATCACTGCTCAATGCCAGACTCCACAGAAGTTCAAGCACTCTGCGCCAACAAATGGCGAGAGCCAATCAGACAAGTTGTGCTCCAAGAACTGCGGAAGATGTTCCCATTATCGCAGTCCAAAGTTAATTCGATTGCTGACGTAGTTCAGGATGAAATTCAGCTGTCATGGGTATTTGCGAAGGTCAGCCGGAATCGCCAGAATCTCAGCCTGAAGCGGTGACCTACGCCACCGACAAAGCACCCCTCCGAGGTCACACCAGGCCCCATTACGCTGCACTTCCGTCGTCCGCCAGCATCGCCGCCGCCAGCTAGCGCACCCGTCACCCAGGCCAACTACCCAAGGAAGACAGACGTCTCACGCGCTAATGACCATCGCGCGCTCTGCAAAGAAACGGGTGAGTTCTACCACATATGCCTATTACGGGGAGATGGAACTGCGAATATTTCGACGTCAACGCGCCGCATCCACAGCTTTGCGAATGGCCTCGTAATATCGCCGACTAGATCGTCGCTACACATTGGAGACCCCAAGGTCCGCTGCGTTCGCCTTCGCCAAGACGTTACCAGTCGCCGCAGAGCCAACCATACACTGGCAGAGCCTGGGCCCGTATCCGGAAAACGAAATTCAGCAACCGATGCAGGTACGCCTGCTGTACGTAGAAATAACAAAGATCCTCCACGACCGACGATGACGCTTCAAGATCTATTTCGACGACGCAGCAACGACACGCTGCCATCCTGACGAAGCTTGGAATTAAAAAAATATGCCGGAAAAAGACGACCTGAGAACGCCACGTACCACAGATCAACACGACGCAGCTGTGATACGACGCAAAAACCTAACCGCAGCAGAAGACAAAGAACCACTCACCTCGACGTGCTTCACTACCACGAAGTCACTCCGCTTGTAGACACTGGAGCCGGCTGCACCATCAGTGATTATTCGCCTCCAAATTAAAAAAAAAAAACGTCAACACGCATGAGCGGCCCTCAAAATCGGACAGCTGGAAGAATTAGCGTTCATGACCGGACCTACCCTGCCATGTTCGTTACCTTTCAACAATATTTTCGTGACGTCATTTCTGGCGTAAACATGTTGAACGAACACGGCCCAATCATCAATCTGAAGTCGAAGTCGATAACGCTGTCCGCACATCAAGCAATGCCGACGGAGAGGCCTTTCATTCCGCGTTCCTTTAATGTACTTGAGAACGAAGTCAGCATCCAGCCTCCATCCAGCATTGTCATTTTCGTCGGCAGCGAAACACCCGAACACGTAGAAGACGTCAGTGAGGGTGACCAACGATACAGCTCTCCTGTGAAATTGGCGTCGCAAGAGGTATCGCTCAACCCGACGGAGGAAAACTGACAGTGTTCCTGACAAACTTTATTCAGGAGTTTGACCACGTCAACAAGTTTCCGATGATTGCATACATCCAGGAAATTGTGGAAATGACTTATTCGTTTGTCATGCTGAATTTAGCCGTATCTACCCGGACTACCATAGTTCGCGAACCAGAGTTTGAGATAAATCCAAGTCTCCCCTGAGTAAGCAACAAGAGCTCAGAAGTCTTCTCCGACGTTAAAAAGACTGCCTTTCGAAGTCATCGGCGATTCGACAAACACCGGTTGTAAAGCATCGCACCTTAACCGATGAGTGCTCTCGAACACTCCGCTAGAGCGCTTACCTGGTTTCGACGCGAGAACCTGAGGCTATAAGGGAACGAGGCGACTAAATGCTTCGTGAAGCTATCATTCAGCCGTTGAAAAGCCGGTGGACATATTCAGTATACTGGGTGAAGAAATACGGCAGAACCCTTCGTCTCTGCGTCGATTATTGTCCACTTAACAAGACCACAAAGAACGACATATACCCCCTCCCACAGACAGGCGAAGGATTGGATCGGCTCTTCAACGCAAGTACTTCTCGTCGAAGGATGTCAGTGCTGGCTAATCGCACATAAAAGACAATATGGACCGCAAAACGGCCGCCTTCATCCCGCCAGATGATCTCTGTGAATTCAAGGTCATGATATTCAGTCTGTGCTCAGCGTCTGCAACGTTACAGCGTGTATGGGCACTGTGTTAGCAGGATCGTAGTGGCAGACCTGTCTTGTTTACTTAGATGACGTCATCATATTTTCCAGAAATTTCGACGACCCCCTGAGGTGGCTTGCGAGATTTCTAGAGCGCATCAAGTCATCAGGGCTCACTTTGAAACCGGAAAAGTGTAGTTTGGTTTACGATGACCTTCTGTTCCTGGTTACGTCATCAGCAAATGTGGAGCGCGCCCTGCCAACCCAAAGTTCCACCAGTCCATCGACAAGAATGTATTGCGTAGATTCCTGGTACATGGGTCTTGTGAAAGACTTTTCACGCATCGCTGAGCCGCTAACACATCTAACTGTGACGCCGAGTTCAAGTGGGCAACGCCACAGGTCTATGCATTTCAGCAACTCAAACGGGGAATGCAGTCGCCACCGGTAGTTGCGCAGTTCGACGAGGACGACGATACAGAAATCCACACTGACGCTTGCAGCCTAGGCATCTACGCCGTCCTATTCCAGAGGAAAGACGGAATTTAATGGGTGATGGCTTACGGTAGCCGGTCGCTGTAAAATGCGGCAGGCAAGTATTCTACGACTGGAAAGGAAGGCCTCGCCACCATTTTGGCCAAAGCAAACTTCCGCCTTTACCTGTATGGTAGGCTGTTCAATGTCGTCAGCGACCGCCACGCGTTGTGTTGGCCTGCGAAATTAAAGGACCCTTGCGGACGCCTGGTGCGGTGGAACCTCAAACTGCATATGACATTACTGTAATCTGCAAATCTGGACGAAAACACACTAATTTCGACTTGCTCTCTCGAGCTCCTGTAGACCCACCGCTGAAAAATCACCAAGACGACGGCTCCAATTAAGGTACAGTAAGTGCAGACGACTTTACCGAACAGCAGCGAGTGGACCCTGAGCTGAGACGCCTTGCTGAGTACTCGCAAGGCAGGACTTACTTTGTCCCAAGGGATTTTAAGTTCGGATTCTCTTCGTTTTTCTTATGAAACTGCATCATTGTGAAGAAGAACCTTTTGCCAGTCCCCGCAAACTAGCTTGTAGTTGCGTCCGCAGCACTCCGGTCAGATGTCCTGCGCGCCCTGCTCGATGATAACACAACCCGGTACCTCGGCTTTGCCCGTACGCACGCAAGAATAAAAGAGAAGTACTATAGACTCCGCCTGGCCGCCGACATCGCGCGCTATGTCAAGGAATGTCGAGGGTGCCAGCGAGGGAAGACACCATCGACACCACGTGACGCCATCCCGCTGACTACGCACAATGGCTGCCGTGGCGGAAGGCACGCTTTCTGCGCATGGCAGGGTGGCCGCACTCGGATTCCAGGGGTTCCCCCTCCACTCCAGGGTGTTTTATTTTTACATCCTTGCGTTTGACCAAATGCAGCTTCAGCGATGAGTCCTCTGCTCTGTATTGGCTCGGTTTCTCCATGGCTGCACGTTTGCGTTTCCTGCAAAATACCGTAACGCCGTCTGTCGGGCACCGTTTTACTCACCGACGGCAGCAAAAAGCGGTGATGGCGTACGCAAGGTAGGCATTCCCCGGTTGGGTGGCGGGTGATTTCTGTTGCGTTATAGGTATTCTGACTCTGCGGAAGTGTTTTCTTTTTGGTAAACTCAGTCTATTCATTGCAAGAAACGGTCGCTACGAGGTTTCTGCGAGGTTTATAAAGTCTAGTTACCGTTAGTGTCCCTCGAAATTAAGTTTAGCTTGCCCATCCCTCCCGTGCCTCCGTCCGTGCCTCATCCCCAGCATCGTCATTGCCATAGCGTGTCCAATAAATGCGAGTGCATACACCCTGGCGTGATTATTTGCTGCCTTCCTTAAAAACGTCATGTCACGCAGCTTAGGACATGTTTATATTAAATGCTTGAATAGCATATCGTGCCGCAGAATTTGCCGCAGGGATGCTGAACCACCACGAAGCACTCAGTCTTTCTGTCTGGAATTTGCTACGAGGTTCGTAGTGTGTACGCCGTTTAAAGATATTACCCAATAACGCTATTGGACAATTAGGGGAAGCTTTGGTACTCCACAGAGACTCTCATATGTGTGGCACCTGCGCATGTATTTAGGAAGTTATATTGCGCAATACTATACTGGGCCTGGTTTACGTTATGTACATCGCATAGAAATTGTTCCTAATACTACGGATGTGTTTTTGGGAGGAATTGTTCTTCGTTAGGATGCTCTTGAAACCACCATTGAGCGGCATAAGGAGGTGCTCATACCTATGGTCATTATGAGCTTTGAACACGGCGAATGCTAACAATGGAGGATGCACTGAGAATAGATTTGTTTGTCGAAAACGGTGCCGGAACCTTTTACTACGTCAATCGCAACCGCAGCGTCGCAATGAGAATGCCTTAAATTATGCAGATCAGCTCACAGTATTCAATGGCATCAAGTATGTATATAGCAGTATAGCAAGTATGCAGAGAAAATGAACTCACCCAAATTTTTAGGTGGTATGGCAGCATTTCCGTCGTTACATCAGTTGCAGAATTTTTGGCCTCAGAGTCGATATGAAAGATCCACGCTGGACACTCAAAACAAGTCGGTGTGCCTTAGAAGTATGAATATTAAGACCAGGTACCCGCCTCATCTGCTGCCTAAACTGTGATTTACACAAAAACTGGTAAATATAGAGTTAAGAAGATTTGAAATTTCAAGGAGTTCTTAACTCGCTTGAGTCACGTCAAACAATTAGCTGCTTGGACATCGTCCTACTACGTAATGGAAACAAAGAAGGGTGATGTGCTTTCATAAAACGAAGAAAACAATACAAGATTTACCAAATTGAACATATTCCCCGTACATCAGTCAAAAATCGCTCTAATCTAATATGTTCAACTGTCGTGGACAAAAGGGAAGTTTAGAATGAGCATTTCACCTAAGAATTGGCACTTAAAACACTTAAAAACCACGGTATTTTACCAAAACAAACATAACCTGCTTAGCCAAGGGCAGTTTCACAATGCTGAAATCTTTCCATGTATGCAGCTCAACTTTGAAAACTAGCATTACTACGTCATATAGAAAGGAAGCTGCGTACCTCACTAGTATGAAAAGCTGGGCCTACGCATTCCACACTACCTTTTATGCGCTAAAATAACTATAATTGCATGTAAAGTGGTATACTAAATAATGGTTTTTAGTGCTACATCATTTATATGGTTTCATACAACCACCGCCTTCCAAATAACCACCCTAACCGCGGTAGCCCCCGCCTATTCCACGTTTGGGTTGAGACAATTCTGAGGAAAAGCAGCCAACCAAGACCAATAAGGTGCCCGTCGAACAAATCGCTGAAGTCTGTGCTCTTGTTTTCTTTGTTTTATTTTCAACGAAGATGGAATCCCGCGCGGTTTCTTGGAAGTAGCTTGCCAATTCGTCCACTGCGCGTGGTGCTGCAGCCCGCTCTTCACTAGGACTAAACACTGCAACAAAAACCGCACCTAAGTACTCCAAAACATCCGGCACACGGTGACTGGCTGCAATAGGTACTGATATTGCTGCTTCTCTGCAAACATTTGAAACAACACAATAATGCACCAAAACTCCACCAAAGATCACTTCTCTGAAGATTATCAATTGGGAGAACCATTGGTTTGAAATTTTGGTTGGAGACGTTGCCCGTGCTATACCTCCTTATCTGCGTTACTTTGATTTAGTGTTAAAAATACATTCTATTCTAACCTTCTACATTATTCTAAACTTCTACAGAAGCTATTCTAACCTTCTACATTCCAGAAACACAAGGTATCGCGTGCCTCGTACAGTTGATGGTGCGGATGTTGGTGTTAAAGCCTTCAAGAGTAAGTAAATAAGACAACTGGTGAATAGATAACCTAAAAGCGTGTAAATGGCTTCTATTGCTGCTGCTGCTGCTGCTGCTGCCGCCGCCGCTGCCGCCGCCGCTGCTGCTGCTGCCGCTGCTGTCGCTGCCCCCTCCGCCTCCGCCAATAATGTCACTTATATAGCCTTTGCTGTAACGCCGCTATTTTTGATGCTTGTCAGTCATGTGATTCTACCATCCATTAGAATGAGGCAGCAGTTACATGCAGGAAATTGCACTCAACATATCCTGTTAGAAAATCTTCCTAGTTGACAGAAGAGTCATTTAAAATAAAACCAGCTGCAGGAAAACATTCCACAGGCGTCCTCCTCGACCAGAGCAGAAAACTGGCATTATCCCTCCTTTCACAAACAAACAAACAAAGGATAACTTTCGGCAAAGGAACTTGTACCTAAAGGGTAGCAAACCACGTTTTTTCATTGGAGAAAAACTGGTGACCTGTAACAGTGAACTGATCCGAACTGCACAGGAATGTGCTAAACTTAGGACTGTGAGTTCATCTTGGATGCAAACGAAATGTTTGTTAGAAGATATGAAAGCCCATGTCATTATTGTTAAAGAAGCGAACAAACTAGACTCTTTATGTGTAATTTCATTGCTTGTTTTATAGACAGAAATAAGCAACCGAAGAGGCCACATGCCGTTACCGTGTCCTATCTGACCTGTGCAATATTGTTTCCAGCTTCTCAGCCAACTGTCTTAAAGCCATTCACTGAAAATCAAAATACGTAAGAATCGAATTCGTACCTTAAGTATACCTTTTAGTGAATTCGCATTCCACTTTTATGCAATGTAGCTAATCGAAACATGGAGCACGGTTATTCAGGACATTTTACCAAGACCTACTGAAAAAATCTTTACTTAAATTGGAATGGCCGTCATGGTGGCGAAGTTGATTTTTTGCTTTTCATTATGGAGGAGACGAATTATTCCATAATTAGACTCTGGTGCCACCTGACAATTATGCCGCCACTGGAGGTAGGTAAGAATGTTTTCTCTGTACTCTACCGATCACCGAAAGCGAATGTGTCGATGTTCTTAGACTACCATCAACAATTCGCCGCGTTCGATTCGCCGCGTTCAACAGTTCACCACGTTCGAAGTGAGCACTCAACACAATTTTGTCTTCAAAAGGGGTCACGAATGTGGTTACCATCCCAACCAGGCTTACATAGGCACATAATCAAGTAATTAATTTCCCCAAAAAAGGGACGGTGATGCCGAATCTTGTTCTATCAGTGACCATCTCCCAGTTTGCTGCTTCATGGGTAAGCCTACGCGGACTGCAATTCAAAAACTGGACTAGGTACCAGCGTACAAATGGAACCATACTTGAGTCCATTAGATATAAACTGAAAAAAAGCAATTGGGATAGTATTTAAAGGCTCCATGATGCTAAAATTATTTTAATGAGTTTCTTCAAGCTTAACATATATATGTTGCAAAGATTTCACTAGGGTACTGCTGGTAGAATCGATCTATTGCTACAATCCTCCGGCAAACCTCGTCGTCTTCTTCACTGTCTCATTACTCCGCTGGCGAATGTGGATCGCTACACACTCCCAATCGGTTGTTCTGGCTCCCAGGATGATATTACGGTAGCAGATTTTCAATTGGAAGCCTTTTCAACTTTTCACTGGGTCGTTGGCATTGTATTGTATTCAGCAGTCCTTGTTGTCTAGCTGTCCTGACGACATAGTAAGGTCCTGTAAGCGACGTTTCAGAATCAATTTCCTTCCGGACCAGAATCCATGAACCTGGTTCAATCTCCGGCATCTCTGTGCAGCGTCTGCGGTTGAAATTCTTCACTGTGGTCTATATTTTTGTAGCTGATGCGAAGTTTTGAGATGTTCTTTTAGGTGAATTTGCTTCACTAAGCCCAATTTGTTGTCTGGTGGCCGCCATTAGCTGGGGCGAAATGTCCCAAAATGTGGGCTGCATCCCAGGCCTGCTGCGCATGATCTGTGGTGATGTGGAACGGCGGCTTCCAAGGCACATTCCCAGCTGCCTTCGAATTGGGAAATAATCGTGTGTACCTTTTGAAGTACCTTACCATTCGTTCTGCAAGGGAATTCTCTTCCAGCTGGTAAAGTGCTGGGAGGCGAAGGGTGATATTTAGTTTCTCTGCCCAAAGTCGCAGTCTTTCGGTTTTATAGGCTGGCCCATTGCCGGCCATGACGACGCTGACGTTCTTGAAAAGTTCTCGTTGCAGCAATGACATCTTGCAGTTTGTGTCCTCCTTTCCAACTTTGGCGGCAAGAAAACGCATGCACTCGGTAACAGCGACAAGGAATGCTTGCGTCCTCCTAACTACGTCCCCCTTCTTTTTAATTTCAGCGAAATCAAGATAGACAACGTCGAAGCGGACATCGCAATACTCTGGAAAGACCATCCAGTTGCGTCTAGGCTTGTTATATGTCTTACAAAATCTATTATGTACTTCTTACTCTGGACTAGTGTGGTAAAGCTTCAGGACTGTTGGTACTTTGGTCTCCGGGATGCATAATTCGTCATTCCTTACTTCAATCTACTGTGTGCCTTCCCAAAGCTGTAAGAGGTTTATATTTGTAGTTGGAGTTTCAAGCGCATGTGGAGTCGAGATTGGGCCTCGGCATCTTGACATTTCTGTCCCGGGCGATGTATGACGTCAAAGATGAATTGTTGTAATTGTCTAATACATCAAGCTATTCTGCCCTTCGGCTGCGATAGCTCTAACAGGTACGTCAACGCTTGGTTCAATAGCTTGAAGTGGTTGCCTTCCAGGTAGCTTCTGAAGTATCTCAAGGCTAACACCACTGCCAGTGCTTCCTTCTCCGTAGTTGCAAAATTTTCTTATGTCTTCGTAAAAGTGAGAGTACTAACCTACTAGCCTCAGCTGCTTTCCTTGTTGCCTTGTAGCATCACGCTGGTTGAGTATGGTGCCTACTCAAAAAGATGAGTCGGTACAGAGCTCAAAGGTTAGCTTAAAATTGGGGAGCATCAGTACAGGGTCCAATGAAATGATGCGCACAAGCTCGGTGTAGCTGTTGTCACTCTTTGACCGCATGAATGGCACGCCGTTTTGGGCCAGTGCGGAGAGACATTTGGCTTTTCTGCTTGTGAGTGGCTTATTTGGCTTATGAAGGCAAAGAAATGGACCGCCACTCCCAAAACCACTCGGAGGGAATGAACGCCATATGGTTTCACTATTTTATTGATGCATCAAACACTCTCTTCTTTGGTGCTTTTCGTTTCACCGTCAAACACCCTTCCGAAGAAAACGACGTTATTGCACAAAAAAGAAAAGTCATTTTTCTTCATTCTAATTTCATTGGTGCGGTGCTTCGTGCATCAAGAACTTTACACAATTGTTCCTCGTGGTTTTCCCATGTCCTGGAGTAGACAGAGATATCATGTACATATACATTGCAAAATTTTCCAATGAGTATACCCAGCGTTTCGTTATTCTTCTGGAACCACGTCCCTGAATTCTTCCGGCCAAATGGCAACTGATTATACTCGTAGATGTCGAATGGTGTCACAAATGCTGTAAACCTCTTAGTCTATTTTCCAGTGGTACTTGCCAGTACCCCTTGCGCAAGTCAATGTGTAAAAACCATTCGCATCCTCCAGTTTAGTCAATTATGTCATAATTCCAAAGCAACGGTTTGGAAAAAGATCGGTCTGTCATTCGGTAATCAGTGCACAATCGGAACCATGCATCTTCCTTTGGTACGATGATAACAGGGCAAGCAAAACAGAATGTCGATGGAATAGTGATCCCTGCTTCTAACATGAATTCAAGTTCTTGCCTTAGCCATATTTTCTTTTCATGGCTGAGGTTATATGGCTTTTTTCTGACGACTGTGCTGTCGCGCAACAAGAACGGCACTTCAATCGCGGTTATGCTTTCGGAATATGACACAATGCAGATTAGCTCGGGAAACTTCAGCGGCACTTCTTCCGCGCATGATGACTTTCGTTCGTCCTGTTTTTCCGTGAAACACATATCTTGCTCAGGTTTTTATATTCACCTCCACATTCCATAGTAACTTGATCTTCATGTTCTTCATATCAGGTCGCGGTGCAAGGAAGGCGAAGTTCACAGGGTAACACGACCAGCTCTTCTAACTTGAACTTCTGACCTTCCAACTCAAGAGCTGCCGTTGTTCATTTAAGGTAATGCCGAGATGAATCGTCACAACTACACACACGGATAGGCTTTCCGGATGTGGTGCTGGTTGTCTCCACTAAAGCTTCCTTAAATAGGCTCACGGAAGCCCCAGCGTCAATCACTGCTTACATGTTCGGGTTGTTTACAAGCATCGGCATTGTCAGAACGCGTGATTTAACAAGGAACACCGTTTTTTCAGCATATTAGAGAGATTCTATGGCGCCTTAACTTTTGAAGGTAGGGCTAGGTATACCGAACCTTGCGTGGATTTGTCGCTCGGTCTAGCGTTGTGACTCTTGTCTCTTTTGGTGGCACATTAAAAGCTGTCGTCATGACATGCGCCAGTGACTAAAGCAGTTAGTCCATTGTGCTTGGCGACCTAGCTAGAACTTCTTTCTTGCAGTCTCTTGTCATATGATGTATAATAAGGGCGATAACTGACAATTGCGGATGTCTTGGTTAGGATGTACAAATTAATTGCGACTTTTCCAACACTTAATCTCTGCTGTTTATTGATTTCTGTCTGTACAATATTACATTATTCCAAAATTGTACGGGACTGTTTTGAATGCTCGAGAGAAACTCTCCTTACACTCATTCCACGATTCATTCACGTGTGAACGTAACCGAAGACCGGATGAGTTCCGTGCGTTGCCATACAGAAATGCCCGCATGTTCTGCATGCGATCCTCGTATGTCAACCATTCGTTCCTAGAGCAAGTATACTCATAAGAATGAAGGCAGGTATGTACACCGGGCGAATTTACAATAAATATCTACAATTTTAAGAAGGGCTTTTCTCTCTTGCTTCCAGATCCTGACAGCGTAGCAAGACCTACCAGCTGTTGCTTCATGTGGCATTTCTGAATGTCGAGCAGTGCGTTCTGAACAATTATATCACTGTCTGGCGGCGTTACAGCTGGTTTAGTCTCATGAGTTAAGATGAGTTCTTTAGAACAAGTTTCAGACTCATCTTGTTCATTGGAAGCACGAACGGTGCCTTTAGTGGCGGTGTCGTCAGCCGTAAATCTAGATGCACTTGGAACGCTCCATAGAACATCAGGCCTGGTGACATATTCCAGTGGCCGGCATGTTGTTCGTCACTTCCTTTGTAGCCCTCGATGGTGGTTCGTCATTCGTTGAACGTGACTTTCATGTTATTGTACACAAGTTCCTGTTTTCGACTGTGCCAATATAAAGATTTTGCTATGGTACTGCAGGTAGAACTCATTTTTTGCTACATTCCTCCAGCTAACCCTGTTGTCTTCTTCTCTATCTCATTACATCGATGACGATGTGAATCATCCCACATATTATTTGCATTTCCAATAAAAAGGCGTAGATTAGTACGTAGGGTTCATGCGTACACCCTGGATTATCAAGTGGACCCTGAATATAGCAATTTTGAAATACTAAATCTAAACAAAGGATAAGCTATTCAGAATATATCGAACAACGTGCTCCGTTGATAACCTAGCAGCTTTAAAACGCAATTGCTTTAGGTTCAACAAGCTGCTACGATCAGCTGGAACTGACTCTTACTCTGGATTTCTGTAACATAGTATTGGACGACATCAATTATACTGGGCTTCTTCATGCGCATTGCAACAACGTGATAAAACACACACTATCCCTAAGAATATGAGGGTTATTCAGAAAGAACTATTCGGGACAGACCTAGCGAACGCGTCTAATAATTTATTTACATCCAGGGCTCCTAGTGTGCCGGTATATGACGGGTGCGAGTATATGTAGACTCAATTTTAAAGGTCCATATATTTACAAACTCTTAGTACAGAATAAGTTATATATGTATAAATATATAACACCACCAATAGCCATGACATTCATAGTATGCAAGCACGACCTGTGAAATATCAAATATATCACTGACATCATACTGCAGTGGCGCGACTGTCGCCTCCAGAGCCGCTGAAAAAAACGGCTCACGTGCCTGTGGTGCGCAAACACGTTAGCTAGCTTGACCTGAGCGGCCGCATTTATCTGCTGCTTCCAAAGTCCGCCGGCACCATGGCTGGCCGGCCTAAATAAACACGACCATGGCAGCTACCTCTTCGCGCCGCCTGGCACAAATTGGTTACCCACACGATCGAGCCGAACCGCACCAGCGTAGCGGCTCTAACAAGGCAAAAGTGACTCTTTCACGCGGTTCGGCAGACGTCCCGCGGATGCAGCGTGTTGGGGAATTCTGCATCACCATGACGGACATCTCGTTCATTTAGCTTGACAGCCACGTGCTTATCAACAAAGATCTTGGCTCGGGCTGGTACTCCCTGGTCCCGACTTTACGAGGACTTGCGGGCAGCCGTCCTTGTTCAGTACGCCACCAGAGCGCTCAGTCACAACAGCCCTTGCCATTTGAAACAACGCGTGATTCCACGTCTCGTCGTCCCACATCGTCTGCGTCCACCCATGCCGTTTGGCAGCACAGGACGGCGATAGCATCAAACCTCTACTCGGTCCGTGAGCCTCGTCTCGATCTGAAAGGCAGCTGTGCGACAACTCTCTAAAAGGAATTCACTGCTGTAAACACAATCCTTTTAGCCTGCTTTACGGCCCGCCGCTTTCCATCCTTAGACGCAATTCGTTAGGGGTCAACTCATCATCATCATCATCATCAGACTGGTTACGCCCACTGCAGGGGAAAGGCCTCTCCCATACTTCTCCAACTACCCCGGTCATGTACTAATTGGGGTCTACTCACTCATCACCAATTCAGGAGCTTTCCCACAGGCTCCACTGGGCGCAGATTTTTCTCTCGCGGGCACGGCGACGCCACAATCGCAAAGGTGATGGTATTGGCATTCGAGATTTTGCCGAAAGTAACAGCGGGCGAGCCTTCGGATCATCAGTGCTTACACTATCCGCAGATGCATAACCTACCGAAGTTTTGCAGGAGCACTTTTGCCACCTTGCTTCTTCAGCTGTAAAATTACTTACACGTCAACAACGTGAGTGTGGAAGCATAGGTAACAACAGTTTCGCTACCTCCACACAAGCCCGTCATCTACCAGGCCTAGGCATATAGTAGAAATTGCGGCAGGTTGTGATTTAGCACAATGGCGTCACTGCGGCTGGGCCTTGTTGACGACCTGCATGCTGCGTGATACATGGTGCAGCATTCACTCGAATACAAGTTAGAAGCCAGTTCGCAAGGCATCAGCAAGCCTCGTCGTCTTGGCCTCTGTCTGTGCTTGCTAACATGATCTCAAATGTTCTTCCTGATTTGTCTTTTATACCAGGAGCCAAATTCACGCCGTTTATTGGTGGCTTGTAATGAATCACTCATACATTCCGCATATGATTTTCATCATCTAAGTTTTCAGTAGAACAGGACCAAATGCCTTTCGAAAAAATGCGAGGTGATTTCAGCATGTTTCTGCTGTCTAGTTCCCAGCCCAATTTTTTACCTTCATAGATCTGGTCTATCTATATCTAACCTGCGTTCCTTTTGTAATCAAACAGAAACTATTGACCGTTTCTTTCGTTCTTGCCACCGCTTCTCCTCCTTTCGCAAAATGTTCCGCATTTTTCAGACTAGAAAACTGGGTTTATCACTTAAAACACCAAACATATTGTGTTTTGGTGTCTGTCAATTAGGCACAGGCCATGGTTCAATGATTAGTGTTCTGCACAAGTTCATTGAATCATCCGGAAGGTTACGCTGCTAGAGTACCGACCCTGCGACATTTCGTTTTAATATTATTTTTCCTTTGCTTCTCAGTTTAATTTCTTTTCTTTTGTCTAGTTGATGTATAGGCACTCAAAAAATAGGTGTCATCAGCTAATTGCCGAATGATTCGTTCTGAATGTTCGGCCTTTAACCCTTTGGGTATGTTGTTGGGCATTCGTTTCATTCTATACAGTGTGCCCAATCCCCCTCGTGGGTACGATCCATGTTTTCAGGCAACAACAACAACATGATATCTGGTGACGAAGGCGCCGTCCCGTGCTCGCTAGATCGTCAGAGTGGTAACGCATGAGGTGGGTGACATGGACAATGTCGGTGGAAGGCCGATACATGGTGGAATCGAGAGGCGTGATTTCTTAAGTGATGTCGATCACTTGGCGCAAAACACGGTACAAGCTAGAGTAATGCTTATTCAACTTTTCGCAAAGGCTATGTCACCGCGACGGTGTCCAAAGAAGGCCCACGTCAACAAAGTTGAAATGCGCATCACGGTGGCTGGGGGGCATAGAAGCGCCGTTGCTATTCCTACGAACCGTTAATTCGCAGTCTCGCAATTGGCGTGTCTCTATAGCTCTGAAGATGGCGCCACGGGCGTATTGTATGACGTGTCAAGAACGGCTGGAAGGCGTCTCTCAAATTACAGCCTGGGGTTTCTTCTGTCATCATCACCATCATCATCAGCAGCAGCAGCAGCCTGGTTACGCCCACTGCAGGACAAAGGCCTCTCCCATACTTCTCCAACTATCCCGGTCATGTACTAATTGTGTCCATGTTGTCCCTGCAAATTTCTTAATCTCATCCGCCCACCTAACTTTCTGCCGCCCCTGCTACAGTTGCCTTTTCTCGGAATGCAGTACGTAACCATAATGAGCATCGGTTATCTTCCCTCCTCATTCCATATCCTGCCCATGCCCCCCCCATATTTTCTTGATTTCAACTAAC
Source organism: Dermacentor variabilis (assembly GCF_050947875.1). Lineage (NCBI taxonomy): Eukaryota > Metazoa > Arthropoda > Arachnida > Ixodida > Ixodidae > Dermacentor > Dermacentor variabilis. The sequence continues at coordinate 127,448,235 of NC_134575.1, read as the reverse complement.
ATATCATTACCTCGCGTTTGTTCCCTCATCCAATGTGTTCTTTTCTTATCGCTTCACGTTACACCCATCATTCTTCTTTCCATAGCTCGATGCGTCTTCCTCAATTTAGGTAGAACCCTTTTCGTAAGCCTCCGGGTTTCTGTCCCGTACACGAGTACCGGTAAGACACAGCTGTTAAACACTTTCCTCTTCAGGGTTAATGGCAACATGCTGTTCATGATCTCAGAATGCCTGCTAAACGCACCCTAGCCCATTTCTATTCTTCGGATTATTTCAGTATCATGATCCGGATCCGCGGTCACTACCTGTCCCAAGTAGATGTATTCCCTTACCACTTCGAGTGCCTCGCTACGTATTGTAAACTGCTGTTCTCTTCCGAGACTGTTATACCTTACTGTAGTTTTCTGCAGATTAGTTTTTAGACCCACCCTTCTGCTTTGCCTCTCCAGGTCAGTGCGCATGCTTTGCAATTGTTTCCATGAGTTACTAAGCAAGGCAATATGATCAGCGAATCGCAAGTTATTAAGGTATTCTCCATTAACTCTTATCCCCAATTCTTCCCAATACCTCCTTTAAACACGCTGTGAATAGCATTGGAGAGATTGTGTCTCCTTGCCTGGCGCCTTTCTATATTGAGATTTTGTTGGTTTCTTTATGGAGAACTACGGTGGCTGTGGAGCCGCTATGGATATCTTTTAGCATTTTTACATACGGCTGTCTACACCCTGATTCTGTAATGCCTCCCTGATTGCTGAGGTTTCGACTGTATCAAACGCTTTCTCATAATCAATGAAAGTGATATATAAGGGTTGGTTATATTCCGCACGTTTCTCTATCACCTGATTGATGATCTGAATATGGTCTATTGTTGAGTAGCCTTTACGGAATCCTGCCTAGTCCTTTGATTGACAGAAGTCTAAGGTGTTCGTGATTCTATTTGCGATTACCTCAGCAAATACTTCGTAGGCAACGGACAGTAAGCAGATCGGTCCATAATATTTCAAGTTTTTGGCGCCCCTTTCTTATGGATTAGGATTAAGTTGACGTTCTTCCAAGATTCCGGTACGATCGAAGCCATGAGGCATTGCATATACAGGGTGGCCAGTTTTTGTAGAGCAATATTCCCACCATCTTTCAATAAATCAGCTGTTACCTGATCCTCCCCAGCTGCCTTCCACCTTTGCATAGCTCCCAAGGCTTTCTTTACTTCTTCCGGCGTTACTTGTGGGATTTCATATTCCCTTAGACTACTCTCTGTTCCATTATCGTCAGGGGTGCCACTGGTACTGTATAAATCTCTATAGAACTCCTCAGCCGCTTGAACTATCTCATCCATATTAGTTACGATATTGCCGGCTTTGTCTCTTAACGCATACATCTGATTCTTGCCATTTCCTAATTCCTTCTTCACTGCTTTTAGGCTTCCTCCGTTCCTGAGAGCATGTTCAATTCTATCCATATTAAGCTGCCTTATGTCATATGTTTTACGCTTGTTAATTAAATTGGGAAGTTCTGCCAGTTCTATTCTAGCTGTAGGGTTAGAGGCTGTCATACAATGGCGTTTCCTGATCAGACCTTTCGTCCCCTGCGATACCTTACTGGTATCCTGTCTAACGGAGTTACCATCGACTTCTATTGCACACTCCTTAATGATGCCCATAAGATTGTCGTTCATTGCTTCAACACTAAGGTCCTCTTGCTGAGTTAAAGCCGAAAACCTGTTCTGTAGCTTGATCCGTAAGTCCTCTATTTTCCCTCTTACTGCTAACTCATTGACCGGCTTTTTATGTACCAGTTTATTCCATTCCCTCCTCAAGTCTAGGCTAATTTGAGTTCTCACCATCCTATGGTCAGTGCAGCGCACCTTGCCGAGCACGTCCACATCTTGTATGATGTCAGGGTTAGCGCAAAGTATAAAGTCTATTTCATTTCTAGTCCCGCCATTCGGGCTCCCCCACGTCACTTTCGGGTATCCCGCTTGCGGGAGAAGGTATTCATTATCCACATATTATTCTGTTCGGCAAACAATACTAATAACTCTCCCCCACTCTTCCTAGAGCCTGTACCATATTCCTCCATTGCCTTGTCTCCAGCCTGCTTCTTGTCTACCTTGGCATTGAAGTCGCGCATCAGTATAGTGTATTTTGTTTTCACTTTACCCATCGCCGATTCCGCGTCTTCATAGAAGCTTTAGACTTCCTGGTCATCATGACTGGATGTAGGGGCGTAGACCTGTACGACCTTCAATTTGTACCTCTTATTAAGTTTCACAACCAGACCTACCACCCTCTCCTTAATGGCATAGAATTCCTGTATGTTACCAGCTATATTTTATTAATCAGGAATCTGACTCTTAGTTCTCGTATTTCCGCTAAGCCCCGGTAGCACAGGACGTGCCCGCTTTTTAGTGCTGTACATGCTTCTTTTGTCCTCCTAACCTCACTGAGCCATATATCCCATTTACTCCCCTCTAATACCTCCAATAGCATTACTAGACTCGCCTCACTAGATAACGTTCTAGCGTTAAACGTTGCCAGGTTCAGATTCCAATGACGGCCTGTCCGGACCCAGAGATTCTTAGCACCCTGTGCTGCGTCACAGGTCTGACCGCCCGCGTGCTCAGTTGCTTCGCATGTGCTGGGGACTGAGGGCCGGTGTTTGATTGTTGTATTCATATAGGAGGCTGTGGCCAAGTACTCCACCAGAGTGGCCATTCCTGCTCTGGTTTCTTTTTTACAAGAGATAACACAGCGAAAACCACCACAGTCATGTTGGGAGGAACTATAGGAAATGTTACGAACGGTAGAGCTGCCTGCTAGTCTTGATAGTCGGCAGAAACATACATAAAGCATGGCTTTCATCGTTCTATTAATATGGTCTTTGAGGCCATTGGTCTGAGGCCAATTGGTGTGAGGCCATTGTCAGCTTGTGCTTTGTAGCAGAGGAGTACAAAAGGTCGAGGTCCTAGACAACCTTTCACATAAAATAGTGGCCCTGTCTGTGAGTAGCTGTCGTTGAGCGCCAAGGTGAAGTATAACGTCTTCGAGGAGGAAGTCGGCGACGTCCGTTGACATCTGGTTGGAAGAGTCCGAGTGATCACGTACTTGGTCGCGTAGTCGGTACCGACAGCGGTCCACTTATTTCCGCATGCTGATAGCGGGAAAGGGCCAAGAAGGTTAAGGTTAACGCTTGAGAACTGCTCCCATGGCACGTCAAGTGCTTGAAGGCGGCCAGCTTGGAGCGCTGGCATTGTTCATGGAAAGCGCCGTAAGGGTAGACGGAGCGGTAAATACAGGGCCAAGGAAAGCGATGAAGAAAAGGGTCGTACGTCCTAAACTCCGAGGTGACCTGTGGTAGGAACATTGTGTAGCTGTGCGGTGACAGTTTGAAGCATATGAGTTTCAATAACCATAGCAGTTCAGAAACGTTCGGGTGCACGTTGTAGCTGTAGAAGACACCATATTGCAGCATAAACGTATGCATTGATGAGGAAAGTCCCTCAAACGTCAGCCGGAGAATGACATCTCGCAAGTAATGGTCACGGCCTTGCTCATCTCCGGTGTTCTGACTCGCAGTAAGCAACAGGACGCAGATACATTCGCAGCTGTCGGGAAGCTCCGGTTGGTCTACTGTACGGTGCAACAAGCAATCAGCTTCTTCAGGCACTCAGCCGCTCGTATGCAAAACTGTGTATTAATGCTCAAAGGGTTGTAGATCGGACCGACGGAGACGTCCAGTAGGATCCTTTAGGATGAAAGCCAGCATGAGGCATGATGGTCGGTAACAACTGTGAATGTCCTGTTGTACAAGTACAGGCAAAATTTACCTACTGCCAAAACGAGGGCCACGCACTCGCGTTCAGTAATGAAGTAATTGCCCTCCGCTTGGGACAAAATATAGCTGGCGTACGCACTAACACAGTTGCAACCTTGGTGGTGCTGAGCTAAAACAGCGCCGATTCCATGACTGCTGGTATCGGTGCGAACTTCCGTTGGAGCGGTCACGTGAAATAGGGCGAGAACTGGTGATCAGGTTAGTCGCACGGTAAGCTCAACGAATTGAGTAGCTTGTTCCGCACCCCAGACAAAAGCAGCGTCTTTCTTACGAACCCATGTGAGAGGACGTACAACGTTAGCGAAATTACTTACGAACCAGCGGAAGTATGAGAAGAGGCCCACAAATCTTCGAATGGTGCTGGCACAGGTGGCTACGGTGAAATTCTTGATGGCGCGAAATTTGTCCGGATCGGTACGGACGTTGGAACCATCGACGAGCTGCCCGAGCACAATGAATTGCCGGCGACTGAAGCGACATCTTGAATGACTGTGGCATTTTAGATGAATAGAGCACCCTACGCCATCTCGATGCCCGAGCGCAATACCCAGATGAGGGTCTGTGAGAATATCTTCGGGCCGTGCAAGAACTCTTTCGACATACTGATACGAGAGCCACCTAGTCCACTAAGGTCTCACATGTTTTCCGGCGGTGCCACCCTCGCTTCAGGCCATATCTCATTGGCCATTCATTTTCCTCCTTTGAGAAACTGACAAGCTTTGCCCAGCTAATTAAGAAGACGCTCTTTTGACAGCTACACTGCGCCCCGCCAACACCTGCCGATTTGACCTCGAGCCAGCCTGAACCTAGAGGGAGACAAATACTGAGACAGTACCGTGGTATTGACCCCGGCCATGAACTATCTTGGCGGGCCGGGATAGAGAACTAGGTACTTTAGGCCCCATCAACCGCAACTATCCGCAGTGAGGGGGGGGGGGCTGCACGACGAGGGAGGCTCACAAAGATTTCCCCGGCCACCACCCTGTACACTCTGTCAGACCGGCAGTGAAATCCTCTGAACACCCGACGTCCTTCTCATGCTGCTTTAGGCGGCAGGCACCCAGAAGTACATGGAAGATGCATACCAGGTGGGCTCATGCTACAGTTGCGGTCTTTATATACACTACCGGCAGGAGTGTCGTATGGCACCCTAGACTCTGTTTTTCCACCCAATGAAACGGCTACGGCCCGCGGTGGCAATGAGCTCACTAACAATATACACCTGGTTTTAGTGAGAATAAAGATTTCCTATGGCCTACAACGGCAACGCAAGTGTGGTGGTTGAGCTGGCTTACTCAAAGGGGCAGGTATTACTTGCGTGAAGAATAAAAATGAAGGACCAGCTCTCATACAATAATGCACTAAATATGTTGTTTAACAAATTACCTTAGAGTAAAAATTGCAATGTACTACTTGTTGCTGATGAGTTTCTACTTGGAAAAAATATACATTACTGTTACAGTTACCGTTTGTGTCAATTCATGAAACGGTGTCTTGTTATGAAGTGGGCGGAACAACAATCCATTTTTTCCGAAGTCTAAGTACGGAAAATTTTGGTTTGTTAATGATATTGGCTCGACTTTCTATACGAATGCAATAACATTGTCCGATGAATGAAATACAAGCTGCGATTATTCACAAGATCAATATAAACGTAGAGACAATGGTATAAACAAAACGTCCAACTTGCACACAGAATTAAAATGCCCTTCTGGACGTCCTTGCTACAGCTACGCGTCTTCGTCCATTTAGGCAGGCCTGTAACCTTATCTACAAACACCCATATGGCACAGTAGTGTAAAGACGGGTTTTAGTATTAACTTACCCAAATTATCCTGTATATCTTGCATAGGTATATTCTTCAGGCGTTTAAGCTGTACAGTATCCGACAGACATCATATGCGCTGTAAAGATGTCGAGCTAGGTCATAGGTCATTTGTTACAGTTTTACAAACAGAAAACAATAACCTTAAGATATGTGTAATGCCCCATTGGTAGTACACGAGGCATTTCCCTGCTTGATACTGTTTTGTGAACTGGAAGTGCCCCTCATAAAATATTTATTTGAAACAAATAAAGAAGGCCATCCGATGTGGATGCTTCCAACTTCCGATTGCTCGTATTTGCCTCCAGTCTACGCCAAGGAAAATTTCATATTACCACATGTTATTACAGAGTGCGTAAATAATTTCATGGATTTAATCGCCGAGCCCGTTATGCACTAACGATTGCTTTACAAGCAATTTCCGTACATTGGATAAGGCGCAAGCAAGCACATGAAGACGAGGATCGAAGAAGCGCTCGAGTGGATGTTGTTTCGTCATCTCGGCTTATATATACATTTACCTGAATACATTTTCCCTTTTATTTTGCCTAGTCGTAGCCCTGTCACATCTATGGTGGAGGTGTGCCGTGCTAACTGGATAAAACGGAGCTCCGCAGTGACCGCGTCTGGCTCTTCCCACAACGACAGAAAAGACGGTTCCCGACGCAATCCTGGAAACATCAGTGGTTTTCGTCGCCTAGTCACGAGACCCAGACACGTTTTGTTTGACTGATAATGTGAAAATTCAGCAGTGGTTGGCGATCTATCAGCGTGCAAGAAAGAATAACTGAAGGGACGATAAGGTCAAGTTGGCCAACATCCTATTTTATCTACAAGGGACAGCAAGGGTGTGGTTCCAGAATCACGAAGAGGAAATTGGAAGCTGGGTTACCTGCTAGAAAAAGATACCTGCTTTGTTTCGCATGTCTCTTGGTCGAAATATCCCGGCGAAGACGTACATAGCAACACGTGCCGAAACATCGACGGAATTCTACCTGTCTTACATGCAAGATGTGCTGGCCGTCTCCCGCAATGCGGATGATGGTATGACTCAGTCAGAGAAAGTGGAACCCGTCATAAAAGTTATAGCAGATGACGCGTTCAAGCTCCTAATCTGGAAGGACTGTAGCACAGTGGATGCTATCATTGATGAGCGCAAGCGTTCTAAAAATGCCAAAAGCTGACCTATTGACTATCAGTTCTCTCGACCTGCCCACATGGTAGCGATATGGTCATGCTATTGCGCACTTGCCTCACAACTGCTGCTAATCACGGAATACGTCGCAAAGATCACACGACGTGAACTTGAGGCTAAGTCTCTTGCTTCCCTGTGCCCCGATGCCTGTGAATCAAGCTCCACCATGATACTACTTGTTCAAGCCATCGTTCGTCAGGAGCTATCGATTGCTGACCTGGACTGTGTGTGAGCCGTCGCTTCCTCCCGCCTAGCTGACCGTTTCCCATGTTTCTATGCCCAAGGTCAGAGGTTACGTCACCACAATTCGGCCTTGCGGAGGAATGCAGACAGCTGGCCCTGTACTTTGCCTTTTGTGATATTCGCGTACAACTTGTCCCGCCTCTAAACTGCCGGCTTTTGTCCTTTTTGCCTGGTTTGGCCGCCACCCAACGCTGACCTTTGGGACTCTCCTGCCATCAGATACCTGCGCTCCTACAGAATACATCTGCGATACTGCTACTCGCAGTCAAACAGCTCACCAGATTGCACGGCATGGTCTCTCTGTCTCGCAGATATCCAAAAAGCCCGCTATGATGGCCACCACACACCCATTCACTTCTGTCCAGGTTTTTTGGACGTTCTTTTGACGCCGTTCCGCCACGTGGGCCTGTTTTCGAAGCTTTTCTCTGGCTACTCTGGACCTTATACGGTTCTCTGCCAGATCAGTGAAGTCACATGCGCGATTGCCCCTGTAGAAGGTAGCTCGTCATCATCCGTACCACCTAGTTGATCGTGCACATCGCCCGTTTGACGCCCTACTTCTCCGACAACGACCCTTAGCTTACCTAAGCGTCCAAACGGCACTCCCACCGGCGGGGGTCGTATGTTACTAAGCATTGCCGCATGCGAGAAGGCGCAAGCAAGGGATGAATACGAGGTTCGAAGAAACACTCGTCTGCTTGTTCCACCGTCTCAACTTGTTGACATATTGACATACTTGAACTTGTTGAACTTATTGAACTTGTTGACATATATATTGACACGTGTACTTATCTTTATTGAGCGACGACGTTTCGCCGTCTAACAAATGTTATCGCACAGCGCGGGACGCGCCTGCATGTATCCGAAGTTTCTGGAAAGTTATTGATGCTTCTATCCGCTGTCTCTTGTCGCCGAACCTTATGTTATCTGATTTCATCGCATGACGCGAATGGTGTAGAAGTTTGTGGAAGGCACCCGGGTCCCAACGATTAGTCTGGAACATTCGACGGCTGCTGTATGAAAGCCGACGCGCATGACTCTCTGATCATATCTTCGACGATCGCCGACCGTGTTCGTCACTATTGTTGTGCTATAAGTGTAGCCTGTTTTGTGGGCACAGGTTCGCACAATAAAAGTTAGTTTTGTCTTAAACAGTATTACTACTGTGTTCCTCAACGTCACTACCACGTGACAATATTACCTATGTACATTTTTCTTTTTTGCCTAGTCTATTCCCGATCACTAGTGCTCCAGGATTCTCACGCTGTCCACGAATCTCCACGAATTGATCAAGCTGTCTTAAATTCGCAAATTAATTTTAATAGATTATTTTTGAAATTCTTAAGAATGAAGGTGTTTATAAAACACATTAAAAGATAACCAAACAATTTATGTGTGGCTCCACAACGACTCACCATTTCTATTTGTCAAGAATAAATATGCGTCCTGTGCGAAAAACATGCCATGAGAAGATTGGTGAGCTATTTAGTGTTGCCGCGTGCACTCCTGTAGTTTTTTACCGCCCACTTTTGGCGCCGGTTTGTTATAGCGTTTTTGTTATAGCACAGCGATGCGCCAGCGATATCGTACTATTTATGTGTCCTTGAACTTTCGTTAGGCGGGTTCGTCAGAGAAGCATGAAGCGCATGAGGCGCTTAATCCAGGGCTCTTGGAGGAAGTTCTAAATAACGAATGAGTAAGCTGTCGCTCTAGGTCCGACACGCGGCGTTCAAGCTTGCTTCTTCCGCCGCCGACGAGTTTCGTTGCGGGAAAAAGTTCGCCCAATGAACTGCATCAGTTCATTGCTGTTCCACTTATCATTTTAACCTTCTTGCCAATCACCGCTACTACGTGACATTTGTTGGTCGTGCTTGTGCTTCAGAGGACAACCCCAGGAAAAAAAAACACAGCAGCTTGGGCCTCTTTCGTGCCACCACCGACAAGGACCACATCCAAGAAGCAGAAACTGAGGAGCTGCGAAGAAGCCGCCAGTCAGTTTGAGGTTAGGAAGTTGACCTTGCTGTTGCTTTGTGGCCCAGTTTAGGCGACTACAGAAAAGCAAGGACGAGTGCGCACGCTGATGTATCGGCCAATAACCGGAAACGAAGCACGCAGGTGGGTGCCGCGAAGAGGGTACGCGGGAAATACACACGCGTGAAGAGAAAACGGATTAGTGGCGGCACCATAGAAAAGGCACTAGATGGGCTGAAGGGGAACAAGGGCTGAAGGGGAGCGTTCGGAGAGACGGGCGTGAAGATAAAAGTTTGGGGGGGGGGCTGCTTGAGGTCACCGTCAACGCTACTGCCCATGCTCTTCGCAAATGTCCCGTCGACCGTCTCGGTCACGGAAATTGGGCGACGCCACGCTGCCCAGCCCGTATCGTGTTTTTGGCATCCGCGTGCGCCTTCTAAGAAGGCCCGTGAAAACGGCGGTAGCATTAAACTACTTAGCCGGCTACGACCGATGGATGCTTTCAAGCGAACCGGCACACAGCTGCACGGGAGCCAGCTTTCGCACGACTGGCAGGGCAGCCCGCTGTCGGGCGGATATGCAATCAATAAGCCGTGATTTCATGGAAACATTCTCGGCAGCTTGCATGGCGGCCGCTTGCAGGTGAAAAGAGTAAGACATCAGGGGCGGATACTCGCAGCCCAGCGTAGGGGAGAGGGAGGTGGCACGTGTCTTTGAGAAATCCTATCCCGTGGCGTGTTGTAAATAGTGCCACTGTTTCCGCCAATGCCGTTTGCGGCACGAAGGTGGTTGTGCTATTGGTTACACTGATGTGAAGTCGCATATGTGATTGGCTGGTTTGCGACTTCTTTGTACAAATGAGTGCTTAAAAAGTCATGTTTGGTTGTGTGCAAGAGAGCGGAGCTTCGGGCTTGGACTCGGACAGACGCCTCGGCGTTTGAATAAAGCGTCACTTTATCGGACAACGGCTTTTCCTTCGCGCTGCCACCGTGCACTCGAATAATCCAGGGGCGCCGACTTCGGACCTGCAGCACCTTCCCTCCTTGACTAGCGTTGAAGCTACGAGAGGACAAAGAGAAAGGAAATTAACTCCTCCAAAGGCTCCAGCTGCGGCAAGAATTTGGGGCCTTGCCAGTTCGAGTCCATCAGGTCAAGAATGCAACCATCACCATGATGGTGAGCACATCGACTAGCCCAGTCATACTGCAGCAGCCACGGCACTCATCGACCATTTGAATAAGCTGCACCTGGCAGTTCCGAAATAGTGGCTGGAACAATTTGAACGGGTCGCGCCATTCAACAGCTAGTCCGACACGGAGAAGCTCCACAACGTGTATTTCTCATTAGAATAATATCCGAGGTTCTAAAACAACGAAGCGACCCTCACCTCTTGGACAGCGTTCCGCATGAAGCTCATACAGACGTTTACAAACGCCATTCGAACAGAACTCGCTAAACTTTTGCTTGAGACGAGAATGGAATAGGCAACCGAGAGCGTTACGCTCTACGCAGAAGAAATTAAATGTCTCTTTCATGGCGCCAATCCAAGAGGCGCCTGAGAATGAGAAGGTCCGTCACTTCATATGAGCCGCTCGGCAAGAACTCTTCTCCGGCTTATACGTGGTCTTCTAAACAGCGTCGACTGATTAATCACTGATGCAGCTACGATCGAGAAGGCACCAAACATGCGGGGACAATAGTACGAACGCCGCCTAGGCACGGTCCAAACCCATGGCAGGAATTTGAAGTAATTGGGGCGTGCCAGTTTCCACGAACCAGGTCATTACTTTTATGGACTTCAACTCTGCATCCTGCAGTCAAACTTGCATTCTGCGCGAGACAGACAATACGGAGAATCATACGTCATTCACAAGCTCAATAAGTTGCAACGAAAAGGCATAAACCTTTCAGATGGAGCTTTAGAATATATTTACTATTCTAAATTTCAAGCTTTGGCAACAGCACTGTTATTTTTCATTGGTCTTCTTAGAGCTTTGTTTTTCTTTCATTTTGTCTCCTTTATTGATATATTTATTCCATTTTAGTATTTCTTTCCATGGGCACCATTTTCTGCCACTTCTTTTATTCTCTCTTTCAAAGAGCTGGTAGTTCACTGTCCACTAGTGGAGCAGATAATGCCGCCCTCCCCCCAACATCCACGCGCCTTCCATGAAAAAACACACGGCCGGCTGACACACGGTGCTACCTCTCATTCCACGACCAACATCCAATAACGCGCTTTTCTTTTCAATTCCCTACCCCCCTCGCCCTCGCCCAACCGCCTTAGCCCCTCTCCCCTTTAGAGATCCCTACCCATGTACACAACTTTTTTTTTTAGCTGCACGAAAAATTTTAGAGATTGCCTATAGCAAATGGTATGCTATGGTAATACTTTACTGAAGCCCTCGAGATTGTGAGCTTTCACGAAGCAGGCCGTTCCCACGTAGAAATCAGATGGCCAAGCCTCTGGGCTGCATCGTGTGCCTGCTGGAAAACCCAGAGTTGGTCAGCCAGAAGAGGGCTGCGGTGAACCGTCTCCCATCTTCCCGAGCTGTTATCGATGATAGAGAGCGACCGGGCACACCACCATAGCATGTGTTCTAACGTTACTAATTTCTCCACAATCGTGGCTAGAACCATGAGTTTAAGTATCCGGATAGATTTTATGTAAGCGATGGATTGAGATACGTATTCGTTTGTAGTAGACGGAGCGTTGGTGCTTGAGCTCTGTTGAGCCCCGGATGACGAGCGATGTAGGTTCTACGGCTGAGATAGTAGTACTTAGTAATCTCGTTGTAGGTGGAGGGCGTGTCCTTGTTCTCTGGGGAGTCGGCTTCTGATTTGTCGGGCGTAGCGCGATGGGCAAGTTCGCGTGCCGCCCCGTAAGCGGGCTCGTTCAGGTTAGGAGGAGCACCCTCTATCTGATCCTGATGTGTCAGAACCAAATAAATGAAGCGATGCGTCATTGCCTTGCCCCAAGAAGTCGGAGGGCCTGTTTGGAAACAGTGCCTTTTTTTCAAATGCAGATTTGCGAGTCTCGTCCCAGCAGACGCAGCATTGGTAATTCCTTGCCTACCATCGACACTGACGATGTTGAACGCCCGATGTCCCTTACAATAAGCGGTATTCATAAACCTGACCTGTCGCTGGTCACTGAGTATATTCCTGGGGAGGTTGGCGGCCGTTGCATTACTTCTACCGCGATTATCATCGGGGTGCATGTTCCTAGTTATAGACGCGACCGTAATGTTCTCAAGAATGGACGGAAGAACATCAAAGAACTGCCCCGCTATTCTATAGGGGTGATATCAGGGTTCCTGAAGCATGGATCTCCTTGCCTTCGTTGTAGTGTGGCGAGTAAGCTGCGCGTGCTTCTGGACCTCTGCAATCTATCCCACAGTATTATGAATGCCAAGCTGCATTACACGCTCCGTACAATTGTATACGGGTAGCCCGAGAAATTGCCCATAGCAGAAAGCGGAATTCTAACCCTTGATCTAAATTACTCGATAAGGCGGCCATTACTTCTACAAAAACTAAATATTCAATTGAATGTTTACGTATTACGCTAATTACCTTTTGAATTATTTACTCTGTGCCACACATATTATTCTACGAATTGTAGCCGCTGAGTTCTCATGGCGTATCCACGAGGAACGAATACTCTGGACAGCACCAGTTCCGAGGTATAAATTTTCAAAGTCTGACGAAATGCATTTGCGTTCCAGTTAGTTTTTAAGCAACTGCTGTTTTATGCATTGGAACACATGAGCAACTGGAATACCAATGCGCTTCGGTGGGCACATTGCAAATGTTCCTGTCGGAACTGATGCTGCAGAGAAAATTTTTTCCAAGTGAATACGCCTTGCGAACTCAGCGGCTACAATTCGCAGAATCATATATGTGGCGTAAAGAAATTAATAAGAATGATAATTAACTAAATTACATTAATTATTCAAATCAACATTCTGATTTCTCTTGAAAGCATTGGCTTCCTCATCGAGTAATCTACCTCATGGGTTAGAATTGTACTACCTACTATGGGCAATTTTAAAAAAAATTTCGTGCAGCTAAAAAGAAAGAAAAACATCCCGTATACTTTGCCCAGGAAAGCATATGTGTCGCCTTGAAAAAGACAAGTCCGCTAGTCCAAATGTTGGCTACTGCTTTTACCTCGTTTTTGTTTTGTTCATCATGTGTTATATGCCACGTTTATGACATGATATTTATATTCTGCATGAAATAATGAAAGTTCCTCTCGCCCTGCTGTTACGTTCATGTTTATTAGTACAGTTTCTCAGATAATTTTTCATTTATATTTTATTCTTCCTCACCCACGCATAGACTGTATAAAAACAGCTTTTCCGCAGACACAAAGGATACCAATTGTGGAAAGCAGGCCTTGGAACGCACTTCGTTCAACTCAGAGCTAAGTGCAGGCCAGAGTACAGGTGCGCTAAACCTGGTGGGAGGTGGGTTCACAACCTTCAAGGCCGCCCAAAGCTTGCAGCAACTTCAAACAAAGAACAAAGGAACAGTATCCTGGCATCTGCGACCCCTCGCATGCTGCTTGTTAACGCGTCACCCATGTCACCCCTCCCTACTTTCCATTGGTAACGGATTTCGTCTTTCCTCCCTGTGGACAACACTGAATTGGGACCTGTTGACGTGCAGTTTATTCACAAACTACCTACCTCGATGGCTTTCCATTGGTTCTTTTTCTACAGTGCCACGGTATGTACGAGTAACTTTGCGCTCCTATTATTGCACCACTACGGGCGCGCACGTTTCCATCCATGGTTCTCTTCGTTGACTTTGACATTAGCCGAAGCCCGTGTTAATATTCATGACGCCATTAAATATAGGCGTGCTAGTGCTCATCGAAAATATTTTTTTAATACCACTGTTTGTACGCGCACGTTTGTAAGACTGTATTCACGTTGGTATTTCCTGTCAGGTTTCTTTCTTTTTACGGAGAAAAAGTATTAATTTGAATTCTGTGTGCTTGCAATCGCGCTCTTTATGAAGGTTGCACCCCGGCCGAATCGTCAGTAAAGTTTTTATTTTGCCTACGTGTTTCATTTCTTGGAAGCATTTCTGTGCCCGTTCCTGGGATTCCATGCTATATATATATATATATATATATATATATATATATATAATGATTATTTCCTGTGCTTTGAATGAACCAACAGCAAGCGCGTTTCATAACCTTGCACGCTGCCTGAAAAGTAGTGTTGTTAAGCGCACCTGTATTTGTATTCAGCCTAACGAAAGCGAAAGTTGCTACTGCAAACCTCATCACGAATAGTTGCCTCATGGGCATCTCTGATGTGCGCCGAACTTTTATTCAAATAGCTTATTAGATTCAGCGAATACCACGATTTGCATTAATTTCATCAGCTGTTCTTTATGGGCCTCTTCGTGTGTGCTCTTTCTTGGCCAATAACCTATATTACATATGCCACAAAATGATTGAAATGGTGCACAACTCTTATATGCAAGTATATATCAGTCGTATTTGTGTTTAAAAGCACCTGCGATTGCTATTTTATCTCTCACAAAGCACTGAAATATTCTTCGCGATCTCGACATCGCTGCTCCGGTTACTCATATTGCGCATCCGCATGAATTGGTGCTTACATTTCCACTTTGCTTGTCAGCAGTGCACTGCATATCAGCATAGCATTTAAGATATGCTCTCTGCATTGCATGCCAATGGATATTACACGATATCACGCGTTTCGTAATGTGAAAATGCCGACAATTGAAGAATTTCGGGTGCTAACATAGCATTAAGGTAAATGCTTTATTAAAGCTTCCCTTCAGGTTGACTGCAGAAATTTTGTTGGACGTGCATATTCATTTTGCCTTCTGCTCTGCTTGTTTTATTTCTGTTTCGTTTGTTATTTCCTGCCATAAATATTTACGGTATCTAATAATAATATTTGGGGTTTTACGTGCCAAAACCACTTTCTGATTATGAGGCACGCCGTAGTGGAGGACTCCGGAAATTTTGACCACCTGGGGTTCTTTAACGTGCACCTAAATCTAAGCACACGGGTGTTTTTCGCATTTCGCCCGCATCGAAATGCGGCCGCCGTGGCCGGGATTCGATCCCGCGACCTCGTGCTCAGCAGCCGAACACCATAGCCACTGAGCAACCACGGCGGGTATTTACGGTATCTAACTGAAACAGTTGGCTCTATGTTGAGAATAGCTCCTGGCGTGTTGATAAGCGCCATGAATGAAACGCGTTTCCTGTTTTCGCAGCGCGTTTCCGTCATGCAATTATGTTCTTACGTGACATACAGATGAAGCCTACTACTTTAACAGTTTCTTGTAAGCAGCTACTTTTTCTCGAACTACCTAGTCTGACCTAAGCCGAGCTATATTCCCATTACTAGGAAGCAATGAACATTATTGAGCTTACATTCCGTTCGCGAAATTTAAGGAATCAAAAGGGATTCTTCTAACAGCTTTTGCAAAGAACCAGTTTCCTCACTTTTGAAGAATTATTGTGCTAACCAACAGTTGTCACTTATCTCACCTCTGCAGATGATGGCACGCTAGACAACGACATATCCAGAATATATCAGATATTCTTTGCAAACGACGGCTGCTTTATTATGGGTACGCCGCTGAAGAAAACACGTAAGTAGCTATAGCTAATTTGGCGTACATATACCCGTATAAACTGTGGCCACATCGATATTTCTGGTGTTTCAAAAAACTGCTGTCATATGCTGTTCTGGCTTTGCCATTAACCGATTTCTGCAGCTGATTGCATTGGAAGAACAGCTTGATTAGATAGGCAGCTTTAGTTATGCTCACATACACTTATTCGAGGACTCTAATATCGAAGTAATATGGATAGCAGAGTCATTTTCATTCGGCTGTGTTACGCAGGTATACTCAGTCGGACGGCAAGTTTACGTCCCCGTAGAGTTACTCTTTAGATTACCGCTCCCCGAAGACTACTGTACGCTTTGGCTAATGAGATCATGGCGTTGATGCAATCGCGAATTCGTGCTAACGGCGACATGAGAGCATAAAGACGCTGGTGGCATCACAACAAAGGGTTGGAGAATGCAGAAAAGTTGCACTCTGACATCATAAAATCGGTGAGACCACGCATTCACAATGAATACTGTATGATGACGACAAGAATGGTATGAATACGGCATCATAAAGTGCCCCCCTCCTCTTCCCCGCGCGCGGCTGAGAAATGACAACGTATTGGCGGCGACGGAAAGAGGATGATGACGTTACGACAGTGGTGTGATGGCGACAAAATGACCACACCGGGAAAATAAGGCAATGAAGATGGTGAAAAAATGACCATTGAATAATAGTGAAATATGTCCACGATGGCAGAGAAGCGACGAAACAGCGTCAGCGACGTTTGTATTTTGTACTTCATGTCTACTCAGCCACCACCGTTCATGGGCCATCTCGGGTTCCCTAGACTGGTGTCCGTTTGCAGCCCGCCTGATGCCAGACTGCACCTTCTTTATACACACACACACACACACACACACACACACACACACACACACACACACACACACACACACACACACACACACATATATATATATATATATATATATATATATATATATATATATATATATATATATATATATATATGTGTGTGTGTGTGTTACTTCAAGCACGCTATAACAACCGCCAGAAAAACAAACAATACGAACCAAACTGTAAACGGCCAGTGTGGCCTTTCTTTCATGCAGCAGTTATGAGGCCGTTTTTACAGTGAAGCCGCATACCGCTAGCCCTTTCGTCCGTCGGTCACCTGTGCGCAGAATCTCCTCCGGATCAACCCCATTCGGATGCGCAAAAAAAAGAGAGGCGCACAATTGGCAGCGACAATAATGACGTCGTTGCTCTCCGTCGAAACGGAGCACGCGCGCAGCAGCTTTTCTCCCGCTGCAAAATAAGTGGGCAACGCGTCATGAGCACTCCTGAGCAGCAGGTATACCTGCAGACCAATACCTGCTGAGCAGCAGGTAATTGATCAGCAACGCCGCGAGTAGAACCGCGAACAAGCTCGGCTACGCCGTGCGGATGCTTCAGGCAGGGCGCAAGAACATGCGCTGTAGCTGAGCGCAAGCAGCAACTGCGTACCGAGGATCTACCAGCCTACCAAGCCGTCGTTTAATAAACCATCGAGATTCATCATCATCATCAGCCTGATTACGCCCTCTGCAGGGCTAAGGCCTCTCCCATACTCCTCCAAATACCCCGGTCACGTACTAATTGTGGCGATGTTGTCCATGCAAACTTCTTAATCTTATCCGCCCACCTAACTTTCTGCCGCCCCCTGCTACACTTGCCTTCCCTCGCAATGCAGTCCGTAACCATTATGGACCATCGGTTATCTTACCTCCTCATTACATATCCTGCCCATGCCGCTTTCATTTTCTTGATTTCAAATAACATGTCATTAACTCGCGTTTGTTCCCGCATCCAATGTGCTCTTTTCTTATCGCTTAACGTTACACCGATCATTCTTCTTTCCATAGCTCGCTGCGTCGTCCTCAATTGAGATAGAACCCTATTTCGCAAGCCACCAGGTTTCTGCCCCGTACGTGAGTACTGGTAAGACACAGCTGTAATACACATTTCTCTTGAGGGATAATGACAACCTGTTGTTCATGATCTGAGAATGCCTGCCAAATGCACCCGAGCCCTTTCTTATTCTTCTGATTATTTCAGTCTCATGATCCGGATCAGCGGTCACTACCTGTCCAAAGTAGATGTATTCCCCTACCACTTCGAGTGCCTCGGTAACGTATTGTAAACTGCTGTTCTCTTCCGAGACTGTTATACTTTAGCTTTCTGCAGATTAATTTTTAGACCAACCCTTCTGCTTTACCTCTCCAGGTCAGTGAGCATGGGTTGCAATTTATCCTCTAATTACTTAAGTGATATTGCGCGTCATAAAAAAACGACACGGACGTGAAAGAAGACGACACACCAAGCGCGAACTTTCAACTAAGTTTATTGTGCCACTGCGTCATTTTACACATGGCAGGCAACGTGGATCGCGCATGCGCTTACAAGGAAATGAAGTGCGAAGTCATGTAACATGGTTACGTGTCATGTGACGCCGCGTCCAAGTAACGCAATTCTTTTTCTGTGAGAGCCAGAGACGGGAAGCTAACACACGCATCACCCAATTTCGCGATCATCTGCGCTTCAGATATCTCACGGATGAGCTGCGTTCTGCCACGGGAAACAATCGTGCATTGATCATCAAGAGGCTTGCTCCTCAAGAGTTTGAAGGGGGACTATAGTCCCCCTTCAAACTACTCATGAGATGCCGGTGGATAGGTCTCTCCGTTTTCTTGATCGTCGCCTGAACTTTCAGGACAGCCACACGTGTTGGTCGTATGAGCCGCGAGCCAACAAACCACTTCTGCCGTATACGTCCGCACATTCTAAGCTTGTTAAGCGGGCCATTATCAGTTTGTGCTTCAAGAATGCCCTTAGCAAGTCTTGCTGTCATGTTGTGGACGCAAGCTTAGCAGCGCAAACTTTGCGGTTGTCCCTGGCTGGATATCCTAGGGTGGTGCTAGTGTCTGTCGCGGAACGCATCTTAAGATAAACGCGATCCAGCACGCAGAAGTCAGTTGCCGATGCCCCTCCTGGCATACGCCCTAAAGTAAGTGTCATACCATACATGCACGGGATATCCCACAACTTGAAAAAGATTGCCCAAAGGGCGAACGTAAGAGTTGTTTTTTCTGCTCCTGACAAGCTCGGCAAGCTTTGCAGGCTGACTGATCCAAATGCAGTCCCTTCCGATAAGTGCAGAAAGCATCACCGAAAAAAGTTTGTCGAGTGTGTACACCGGGTGGTGTACAACCTCCCGCTTTCATGTGGGAAGAAATATATCGGACAAACTGGGCGTTGCCTCAATGATCGGCTCCGCTAACACAGCAACAATGTAAAAAACGGCTCTGGTGGTTTCTTGGCGATCCACTGTCGCGATCATGTGTGCAAGCCTCTTGAGGATCAATGCACGATTGTTTCCCGTGGCAGAACGCAGCTCATCCGTGAGATATCTGAAGCGCAGATGATCGCGAAATTGGGTGATGCGTGTGTTAGCTTCCCGTCTCTGGCTCTCACAGAAAAAGAATTGCCTTACTTGGACGCGGCGTCACATGACACGTAACCACGTTACATGACTTCACACTTCATTTCCTTGTAAGCGCATGCGCGATCCACGTTGCCTGCCATGTATAAAATGACGCAGTGGGACAATAAACTTAGTTGAAAGTTTGCGCTTGGTGTGTCGTCTTCTTTCACGCCCGTGTCGTTTTTTTATGTCGCGCAATATCATTTAAGCAATGGATTACCAACTTGCCCGCAATGCTGCTCTCATTATCCTCTAAGTTACTAAGCAAGGCAATATCATCAGCGAATCGCTAGTTACTAGGGTATTCTCCATTGACACTTTTTCCCAATTCTACCCAATCCAGGTCTCTGAACACCTCCTGTAAATACGTTGTGAATTCCATTGGAGAGATCGTATCTCCCTGCCCGACGCCTTTCTTTATTGGGATTTTGTTGCTTTTCTTTATGGAGGACTATGGTGGCTGTAGAGCCGCTATAGATATCTTTCAGTATTTTCACATACGGCTCGTCTACAGCCTGATTCAGTAATTCCTCCATGACTGCTTAGATGTCGACAGAATCAAACGATTTGTCGTATTCAATGAAATCTATATATAAGGGTTTGTTATATTCCGCACATTTCTCCATCACCTGATTGATAGCGTGAATATAGTCTATTGCTGAGTAGCCTTTACGGAATCCTGCCTTCTCCTTTGATTGACAGAAGTCTAAGGTGTTCCTGATTCTATTTGCGATTACCTTAGTAAATACTTTGTGACAGTAAGCTGATTGGTCTATAATTTTTCAAGTCTTTGGCGTCCCCTCTCTTATGGATTAGGATTATGTTAGCGTTCTTCAAAGATTCCGGTACGCTCGAATTCACGAGGCATTGCGTATACCGGGCGGCTACTTTTTCTAGAACAATCTGCCCACCATTCTTCAACAAATCTGCTGTTACCTGATCCTCCCCAGCCGCCTTCCTCCTTTGCATAGCTCCCAAGGCTTTCTATACTTCTTCCGGCGTTACTTGTGGGATTTCATATTCCTCTAGACATCTCGATTCCATTATCGTCGTGGATGCCACTGGTACTGTATAAATATCTATAAAACTGCTTACCCACTTGAACTTGTAATCAGGCCGGTTGTCGGTGAAGAACAACGTTTATTGCCAGTCGGACGCGGGTATATATAGGAACAGGAGCGTGACATCACAAGTCACGATGCCGCGTTGCTGGCAGCTCTGCCACATCTTCCCTTTCTTTATAAACAAGTAGTTCAACGTTTCTTAGGCAATGGGTGCAGACAGGGCTTGCGACGTTGCCGTGTGCTTCGTCGTAGCTCTGGAAAAGGTGGTTCGACGTCTGAGACTACAAACTCTAGAGGACCGTGCGGTTGTGAAGCCACGTCGCGTAGATGCTCTCGGGTCCGCCTGATCTCGGGTCCGCCAGATGAGATTTCGACGATTGCCAATCGTGGTCGCCGCTGTGGCTATCGCTGTTTTGCGTGTAACTTGCTTTTCTGGCCACAAGTTCCCGCAACAAAAGTTACATTCGTCATTTACAGATTTGCAGCTGTATCATTCACCGTCGCTACTACATGACCGTATTGATGAAGAAGCCTTTATTTACAATTGGTAGTTTCTCTGGAGAGATGTCACTTGCCACCGAGTAATATCGACTCAAGCTACTGTGAAACACACTTTTTACACGCTGTGGTGGGCATTCTCAGATAACTATTGTCTTCAGGATCGCCTCATTTTGCTTTTACGCCCACTGGCCAAGTTAGGCCATGACCATGACGGCACGACAACTGTATGACATGGGACATGTTAGCTTTATTAGTCCAATTGGAATAGGAGGGCTGGCCAGAAAGCGTTGCTGCGGTTTGAGTGTACAAATAAAATATGCTGCCGCGAAGGCGATAGAGGCCATGAACCTAGATCGCCATATTCGGCGATAAAATACGTGCGTCTGCATCAACGTTTTTTTTTTCAGCCCAATGCGTTCGCTAGATCGCCCATGACCATACGAGCCACGAGGACTGCACACGCCCCTAGGTTCCAGCACGCCAGTTTATCTTCATGTCAAGAGCTGAACACGGGAAATCGCAGGATCCGCTACTTAAAACTATCTCCGCCATATGTCGGGCCGTGTGTTGCGGCGCTGCTATTTGCAGGCGGAGTTTTAACTCTATTTGCTCAAAGAAACTGGTCGTGGTCATGGCGGTGACAAGATGTGCGTGCAAGATTTAGCCGCAGTAGGGACCTCAACTCTGTAAATGACATAATTCGAGTGCGTTTCAGTGCGCCTTCTACTGGTCCAATGGTGTAATCAGGAAAATAACGCGCCCAGTACACCACTGCTCAAGGTGCACTTTGATTAGGTGCGCTGCGTGTAATGTCGCTGGTAACACCAGTGTGACAGTTAAAAGTGCGGACGGTATCTAGGGCCACACGCTCACGCGTTGTTATAACAGATGTGAGATATGTGCATGAGCGCTCCTAGATTGGTCTCGTTATTAGAAAGCACAAATTGCAGGCACGTAACAATTTGTTGATATCCAAGTATAGGAATGTTATTTTTAATCATTAATTTACTGCGCGAATCACGCTTCTTAAGCTCTGCAAGAACTAAACGCTCAGTTGATCTTTAAACTATTTCAATTCCATTCCGAGCTGTCGGCATGATGCGCTGAAAGGACCTGTGGACGGACATGTGGATCTCAAACGAGTGTTCGTGATGATCGCCTCCTAAGTATTTGGAAAGTTATCAAGACGAACCCTTGTATTCGTTCACTTACTCCGGCGGATTTTTGTTACTGCAGTACGCATTTCAAGGCACTTATTTTTCTTTGTCATATGATATATACTGTTTTTTATCAGGGAAAAATAAAACAAATCCATTCTGGGCCCATCTCACCATTACCGTCGGGTAATGCGATTAACATTTAAGGAATGTAGGAATATCGCCACACACCACATTGACACGTGTATTTGTTTATCCGGTGACGGCGTTTCATCTAACAAATGTTATAGCTGAGCGCAGGGCGTGCCTGCAGCTATCGCAAGTTACTGGAACGTTATTGATGCTTCTACCCGTTGTCTGTCATCACGGAACCTTGTGAAATCTGATGGCGTGTGTGGGCGACGCGAACTGTGAAGAACTTTCACGAAGACAGGCGGGCAACAGTGATTACACTGGTACCTTCGATGACTTATGTATAAAAGCCGACGCGCTTGACCAGCAGATGAGATTTCGACGATTGCCAATCGTGTTCGCCGCTGTGACTATCGCTGTTTTGCGTGTAACTTGCTTTTCTGGCCACAAGTTCCCGCAACAAAAGTTACATTCGTCATTTACAGATTTGCAGCTGTATCATTCACCGTCGCTACTACATGACCGTATTGATGAAGAAGCCTTTATTTACAATTGGTAGTTTCTCTGGAGAGATGTCACTTGCCACCGAGTAATATCGACTCAAGCTACTGTGAAACACACTTTTTACACGCTGTGGTGGGCATTCTCAGATAACTATTGTCTTCAGGATCGCCTCATTTTGCTTTTACGCCCACTGGCCAAGTTAGGCCATGACCATGACGGCACGACAACTGTATGACAGAGAATTGCAGGTGGTAGAATTGATTCCATGCATAGTTAAATGATATTGGTGTCGCTATACGGGACCCTAAAAGAAGGCATCTCTTCGCCTAGACAAGAAAAACATTGTTATAGGGTAACGATGCTTTCACATTCATTTACCATGTATTCCCACATATTTATTGTTCGTATAATCTTTTAACTATTCTAATAAACCTTCGGAATAGAATTCAGCGGCATTGTGACCGTCCTAAATATTTGTTTCTTCTGTAACATGAAATAACTTTCATCACAAAATAATGACACGCGTGTTTCCTTTTTTACAGGTCCCTTTAATATATCGCAAATAACATATGGCAACTTTCAAAAGCCACCAGGTGATTTCGAGATATGTTTATACCAGCAGTGCAAATTTTTGGTCTAGTTGGTTCGTTGCATCAAATTAAGTCATAGCGCTGGATCTTAACATGGACATGAAAGACGGCAGGACATGCGCCGCCAGGACATGCGCTAAATAGCGCACGCCCTGTCGTCTTTCATGTCCGTGTCATGATCCAGCGCTATGACTTGAAATGTTTGTGCCAGCTCGCTTTTTATTACCTTTACTAGAACCCTTGCTAGCATGAAGCTGTGTGCAACTTGTCGGACAGATTATATGTTCCTTCCGTTGGATAGAAAATTCACCTACTGTACCATGCAGTGCTAACTTCTTCGTAACGGTCTTAGTTCTGTCTGGTAACATGTGTAGGAATATGTTGTTTGATACATATATGCCAGTTATCATAACGTCCTGACTATTTGATGGACTATGATTTGTCTCACGGTAGGGTATGTGAACCACAGGAGTTCTCATCAATTCGTACAGCACAGATGGGTAAATTAATGATTAATTGCATTACTCAAATTGGCTGTCATGTGTGTATCTTATGTTGTATATTCTCCTTACACATGCCGCATAGCCGATTCATACAGCTCTTGAAAATAATTTCAATCAGTGTTATATATTCTCTGGAATCATTACTACGTTGAGAAATTATGAAGCATTTTTTTTCGCAACTAAATTACAAGCGGAATGTAATATTATTAGACGCAATCTGTGTTTGTGTTGGCTTACTTTGCATAATAACGACAAACTACTTTACGACTAAGTTTATGATCTGTAGAATACAGCTTCTTACGTCATCCATAAATTGTAAAATTACACTTGACGAATGTCGTCATGATAATCTCTATAAGTACGTTTCGCAACGTCATGGTATTCTGTGTATTTAAAGGAGATGTAGTCAGAGCTCTGAAGAAATTAGCGTAGCTGATGTTTGAAAATAGGAATTCTTAGACTTTGTATACCCTAAGTTACAGGATGCAAATTGCCGGCTTACATATTATTATATTAATACATAAATATAAAAGAGCTCAAGGGAGCACAAATGAATAGCAGGGCGTCGCGCTTCCCGTGTGCAAATGTTCTTCTCAGCATCCAAACAGGTATGCTAAAGCAAAATCTAAACCTGCCTATTATTTGGGGTTTAGGATGATATATTGTGCATAAAGAGTCCCTATGCTAATAATTATGATGTACCATCATCTTCATTCAACTGTGCAGAAGAAATGATCGGCTTGTGCTTTTCTTTGTAACAAGTGCATGGATATCACACACTTCGCAAGCTTGAGAAGTCAAAGAGCCATTAGCATGTTCCGTGTAACACTGTCTACATAAATACTGAAATCCGGACATTCTCTAGGACGTACACTTCTTTGGGACACAGCGGTATATGAAATAAAACTTGACAGGTCAGTTCCCATGCATAATTGTACATATGAAATGAAAAGCAGGAGTCAACATTCTCAACTGAAAATTTTCAAAACCAGGGCAGCCTATTTTAGACTGTGTTTATGCTTTCTATATTGCTTTCTTTCGGAGTGCGCTTTTCTGCAGTTGTAAATAAAGTAAAAAAAAGATGACTGATGCAGGATTTGCTGAAACCTTCCATTACAATAGTTAAGCAATAAATGAGAGGAACTGTAATCCTGCATATCTTGACCATAACATTATCAAGAGAATCATTCCAGTTTCCGATAGAAGATATACGGATTTTAGCGGTCCTTTGAGATTTGAGCTGTGAGTATTGTGCCATGGCGGTACGTGCTGACCGAACCGGCAAACAGCAGAAGTCTGCGATACCAACGCTGCACGCCTTTGACGCGCAGATACCCATCGGATGACGCGTTGCACCTGGTGCACCTGGTGCGCTAGCGGCACAGCAGTGTTCCCTTTCGCCAACTCCGTCAACGTCTTCTAGATAGCACACGCCCTGTGTACCCTGTGGGGCTTCAGGCTAACGTGCCTGGGCCCGGCTAGCTAATGTCTCAGGAAACACGTAGCTCGTCCCCACTCAGCAGCGCACGCAAAGGGGCGGCGCGGTGGGTTCGCTGACTCACCGGCAAGGCGTAGAGACGACTTCAGCCGTGGTTCCAAAGAATGGGGGTTTGTTCCCTGTTATGTACAAAATGCGCGTACACTAGAGCAAAACGGCACTAGGGTTTAGCAGCAGCAGACTACGGGTGAAAGCTCCCAGGTAGTGTGCTCCGCCACGCTGGCTCTTGCGAATAGGTCCGCCACACAGAAGGGGGCCCCCTTGTTCAGAGGGGCGCGGGACCAAGTGCGTCCGCACGTCCTACAGCCAAGTGCACCGAAAGTCAATCCGTCAGGCGAAAGCGCCCACGTACCTCCGATGCTGAAGGAGAGAGAAGCCTAAGAGAGGGCGAGAGGGGCCCGCTCCTCAGGCACTGTTCCTATGCGCGGCGCACGGCTTAACGTGAGCCGTACGCGCAAGCAGCAGGCTCCGCGTGGCGTCGGCACCAGCGGCCGCTGGGAATGTAATTACGCTATCAAAAATAAGGCTGTAACTGCGTATCCGCAGCGACCGCGAGGGCGAATGGCCCAAGTTGCGCGTGAACAGGAGATATGGATCCAAAAGGGGTCCTCACAACCCCCCTCCTGAAGACTCGGGCCGGCCCATAAGGTAGCCGACCGGAATCAAAGGCGAAGCTGACGTCTCACTTGTTTTATTACCTTAAGCGAGAATATCGAAGTCGAGACTCTCTCCAGGCGGGTCGGTGTCCCCGGCTCGGGGCGGAAGGACAGAGGTGTTGAGGGGCGCCAGCGCCGTCACCTGCTGGACAGCTGCCACGATGGTTGCCGGGAACGCAGGGTCCCAGGTGAGTGCGTCGACAGCGAAACGAAACAGGGCAGGGTTGACGTTCGGGTCCGTGTTCTTCAGCACCTGTGCGGCATAATCCATCCCGGGCTCCCCGGTGGCTGGCTCTGTCTTCTTGACGTGAAGCTTGTGCACCCCGCTGGAGTCATGAAACCGGCACAGCCCCAGCAGAGTGCAGACGCCGCAGCACACTGCCGAAGGCTCAGGGGTCATGACTGCTCGGCCCAAGGCCACAACAATGGGTGACACGGTGCGGCCGCGAAAGATGCGTGGGATCTCTCGCCCGTTTATCCCGTTCTCCACATTTCTCTGTTCTTTCCAGCGTTTCACCGACGTGAAGCCAAGTGGCGCTTCGGAGCCGGATCGGAAGGCCCACGTAGCAACATGGCGTCGTGAAGGCAACGGGTACCTGGCTGTGGAGACGAAGGTAACGACAGCACCGGGACAGCACTGTGGAGGTAGCAGAAGTACATTGGACCAAGGGTCGTGCTGTGGTCTCAGGAGCGAGTGCAACCGTCTTGGCTTCCCGGACGGCTTGCGACTGGAGGTGCCTGCGGTGGCGGCGACGGCTCCCGTGAGACCTGGACGAGTCGGTCGACGTCCTCGAGGCGGGTTGAGCGGGTTCGATGTAGGCGTCTGCAGTGGCGTAGCTAGGTCGTCTGGCACCTGGGGCCCATAGGTCTTCTGTCATCCCCCCTGCACCCCCCCCGGGTGTAGTCGAGGAAGGTGAGGATATCGACAGTTTCCGGGTATCTTCAAACGTATATGACACCCCCCCCCCTCTGAACCCTTGCACCCGGGGCCCACGGCACCCCGGCTCCCCCCGTTGCTACGTCACTGGGCGTCTGTGTAGCACAAGTCTAATAACATTAACACTTCAAACAACTAAGTTCATACTGCGATGATACTAACACCATACCAACAGTGAATTTGACAGCCCGATGACAATGTTCATACACAGAACACGCAGCTAACCCTGCTTCCGTCAGCGTGCGAAATGACGCATCGCTTTGTGGCATTCACCTTTGCAGGTGGCTGCCAGAGGGGAGGAGGAGTCTCAATGAAAGGGGCATATTGGGCTTATGGTAGCCTCATACGCCCTTCCGTCCAGCGCTGAAACGCTAACCGCGCCTTTCATGTCATTCGAGTGCCACTGCACGATAGGGTTCCCCGGGCATGAGCAGTAAGGAAGCGGGCAGGTCCGCTTTCGCAGCTTACACCGGTGGGCTCGTATGGTATGTATGGTATGGAGAACTTTATTGGGTCCTGAAGGTCAACCATACGTTGACGCGGGCCGCTCCCACGTTGGGACTGTCAGGCCGAGCCCTTCAGCCACATCGCGGGCCTTCTGGACTGCCCGTAATTGGTCAGAGAGTGATTCACTGTGGATCAGTTTGATTTACCATGGCCCTCGGAAGGAACTGTCCACTAGGAAAAACCGTGTTATTTGGCTAATGAGTGCCTTTTTCGCGCCCGCTTAAACGCGTGCGTTCACACTATAGTCCCACCTCTCGACTTGCCAGCTCGGAGGGGATAAGAAACCTCTGCCTACCAGCGAGAAGTGGCGACTAAGAGCGTTTTCGCAAGTTATACCGGCGAGTGCGCATTGAGATCCGCCGTCTTTCTCGTTTGCGCTTGCTGTGTATCTTCATCTTCCCAGTTGCGGCTTCTGGCAACGAATGGTTTGAAGTCAGAAACGTTTACTGGACCGCCGGATGGTCTACCATTTGAGTATACAAGCTCATACACAAGAGGTGACATTTTGTCTTCACTTGGTATGGGCCCGACGACGTGGCCGACAGAGAGACTGAGGTGCCCTTTGTTGCGTCACTGAGCACATTATTCCGTCTGAGGACGAGGTCGCCCACTTGATAATGTACCTCTCTATGCGACCGGTCGTATTTAGCCTTCTGTCCAGCGCGTGCTTTCGCCAGGTTTTTGCGGGCAAGAGAAAGGGCCTCGCTCATCCAAGCGCGCACTTGCACCGCGTAATTGGAGAGACACGACGCAGCGGCGTCCGTCCCGCTGCCGGTTCGCAAAGCGAGATCCGTGGGGTTTGGCAGCCCTCTCCCGAAGTCGAGGAAAACAGGCGTGTATCTCGCGGACACATGCGTCCCAGTCCCTATGTTGCCGGGCAAAGGCCGCGAGCTAGGGCTTTACATTTCGGTTCATCCGCTCGGTGGAATTAGCCCGAGGGTAAGAAGTCGTTGTTTTGCGGTGCTTTATGCCAAAGGCGGCACAGACATCGACGAAAACCTCGGCCGTGAAATAGGACGTGTTGTCAGTGATCAGCTCCGCCGGAAAGCCAAAGCGGGTGAATACCTTGAGCGACTTGTCCCATATTACGCGTGCCATTAGCTTCCGAAGGAAAAAAAGTTTCACCGACCTCATGACATGATCTGTGACGGCCAGCAGGATTGTGTGACCTTGGCGTCTTTTTGGAATAGCTCCTATAACGTCACAGGCAGCGATTTGGCAGGGTAGCTGGCTCTCGATCGGCTCTCGATCGGTGTCCGACCAACCACGAGTCATGGAAATAGCTCACTCAATGTGGCCCTCTGTAGACTGTGGGGAATCACCATCTTAAAGACTCAAGAGGAGCCTCTTCAGATGAGATATAGCGCAGGAGCACTCCGTCAGCATCCAGCAGATACAAATCCAACGTGCCTGCAGCAATACCAACTGCGTGGCACCCGGTGGAAACAGCAATACCAGCTGTCAGTTCGCGCCCATCGGCGTTGCCACATCGCTCTCTTTCGGAGCTGGGCTCTTTTTCGAGCTCGTCTGCGATTTGGTGACAAAATGGGTCGTTCCGCTGAGCTTCCAGCAGCTCCTGATGATGAACGCCCAGCGTGCGAGGCGACCTGAGGGCTCGCGCAAGTGCTTCAGCCAGGCGAGCGCCATGTGATCCGTTTCAACAACAAAAGGCACTCCGTCGACGTATTGATCGAACTTTCGCAGAGCGAACACTATCGCTAGACACTCACGTTTGGTCACGGAATAGTTACGATCTGCGGGCGTCAACGACCGGCTGACGAAGACCACTGGCCGAAGAAGGTCATCATATTTTTAGAGCAGCACCGCACCCATTCCCAGGTCGGTCGCCTGAGCTTGGACTACGAATTCCCCATTCAAGTCGAGCAGCTTCATCTCGGCTGTGTCCATAAGAGCTATAGAGAGAGCTCTGAAGGCAGCAACTTGCTGGGGACCACAGGTGCTGCTTGTATACTTCCTCAACCACGAGGTCAAAGGAGCCTGTAGAGCGGCGCAGTTGGGCCCAAACTGCGGCAGTAATTTACCACGCCCGAAAAGCGCCTGAGGGCCTGTATGTTCGCCGGGGTTGGGTACTCGTGGATAGCTCGGACCTTGTCCTCGCTCGGCAAAACACGGCATTCGTCTATTGTAAAGCCGAACAGTGAGACACGGGTCTCTGCGATCTGAGCTTTCTTTGGACTCAGAGTCATCCCGGCAGCGTGCAGCCTTCCGAGGATGTCCTCCAAGTGGGGGAATTATTCCTACAAGGTACGAGAGAAGAGAACAATATCGTCTAGGTAGGCTGGGCGTATTGCCATTTTGCCCTTCCCAGACCTTTGTCCGTCAATCTCTGGAATGTCGCTGCAGCGCCCGAGCAGCCAAACAGCATGCTAGTGAATTCGTACAAGCCTCTATGCGAGGCGAAAGCGGTTTTCTCCGCGTACCTTGGCTACATCTGCACTTGCAGGTAATCGCGGCTAGCATCTAGAGTGGTAAAGTAACGTGCACCACCTAGGCTCGCCATGATTGAGTCAATGCTCGGGATAGGGTAAGCATCCTTCCGAGTGACTTCATTGAGTCGGCGGTAGTCCACGCAAAGGCGAGAGGAGCCGCCCTTTTTCGGGACCAGCACTAACGGGGAACCTCACGGACTATTAGATCGGCGGATTACCCCAGTCTCGATCATTTGTTCCATTGCGAGGTCTATACCTTTCCTTTTGGCCACATTTAGGGGCCTAGGATTGCATTTCCATGGTAGCGCGTCGCCTGTGTCGATCCGGTGTCGCACAACAGTGGTGCGTTCCGGCCGATCTGTAAAAATCGCGTGAACATAGTTCAGCAGCGATGACAGGCGCGCCTTCTCACGTTCCGAGAAACTACAAGGCAAGGCGGCAGTGAATGGCTCGTTCTGACGCACGCGCTTGCGATCCTAGGACTACGTGAAATCCTATCCGCTAGCGCTGCGCTCGGCTCGAGAGAATGAGTCTCGCAACGAGCTCTGCTCGCTTCGCTGGCAAACGAGGGGCCACGTAACCCCGGCTTTATAACAGCCGGAGTCGGGGAGGTGAATGGGATTCGTTCCTTCTCCCGCCGTGGTGTCGCGTCTGGGGCTCTTGGTGCCACTGAAGCGACAGGGAAATGCGCAAAAGGTTTCAGGGGCGCACAACGGCCCTCCCTGTATCCATTGATAGCAATGTCTATCACGATCCCTGTAAGGGCCAGAAAGTCTCGGCCTACTACCACGTGAACGGACAGACCAGGGAGGTACCCGAACCTGTGACGGCGTACGCACTCCTCCCAGCGCACAACCAATTTCGCCGAGCCCCACAAGGTAGGCTAGGGCACCACTCGCAAGATGGAAGGTGGTGTTGCAGTGTCGCAGACGGAGTAAGTGCCAGAGTAAGTTAGCCAACACTTCCTCCCCAAACAGCGAGCCGGTGGCACCGCTGTCCTGTAGCGCTGCAAACGTTCGACCAGCGATCGTGAGCGCAAGGAAGGGGGCTGGCGACGGGTTATCACTTGCGACCCTACACGCCATTGGGGCTAAGGAACCCCTTGTTCCTGGAACCGCCGGTGAATGTAGAGTCACCGGTGGCGCCCGCTTTGCGCGTCGGGTGATTGTGCCCTTCGGTAGCGCGGGGGTTTGCGCACTCCCGGGCAATGTGCCCCTTCTCATTGCAGTTGTAGCAGACGACGCTGCGTGCAGGACGAGCTGCCCGCGGCGCGCTGCGCGCCGGCGGTGTGTTCTCTTGAGCCACGTTTCCACCTCGGCGCCGTTACGGCGGTGCCAGTTTCGTGCTGGGCTGCGCTGGGCGACTGTGCGCGCGCACCTGGCGTACGAGTACAGGTAAAAAGCGCGGTCAGAAAGCTCCCTCGCGCCTCGCTCCGTTTCTCCAACGCGGGCTGCCGTTGCGTCGGTTTGCCGAAAAAGGGCGGGCGGCACGTTGCCGCCGTTCCAAGCGCACCAGGGTTCAAGTGACAACAAAGCTGGCGGTGGCGAGCGGTAGGCCCGTGTGGCTAGAATGTCATCCTGAATACGCTTTGCTTCAGCGGTCAAATCGTCCAGGTCGTGGAGCCGGCCGTTTCGAAGATAAGCGGCGAAGGTTGGATGGGTTCCCGAATCAACCGCTTCACCTTCTCAGAGTTCGATGCCAAGTGCTCTGGTAGGAGACAAAGTTCCTGCATGGCTCTCACGTACTCGTGCAGAGAGATTCGTCCCTGTGTTGGGTTTGAAGCTCCAACTCGCACCGCATGCGCCACTCATAGTCAGGAGAGAGGAATTCATGGCTGAACAGAGTCCTAAACTCATCCTTGTTACGAGCGCGCTGGCCGACTAGGCGGTACTACCGCGCAGCTTGGGCGGTCAGTGAGGCAGTCAATATGGTGCCTATTAACACGCTGTCTTCCATCCTCATCGTTTCTGGTATTGGCATGGTCACTCCAGGTATTCTGTAGCGCTCATGCGGTCTGAGTAACCGCTGTATGTCGGAACATGTACCTTAAAGTTGCTCGGCAGGGCTGGGCTAGGGGGTCTAGGGTGCACCACGGGAGGCCTCACACTAGCCTGAGATTGCGCCACTTCCATCAGCGATGATAGCCACTGCACGGCTGAGTTTTGCAGCGGCGATTGGTCCGGGCGAGGCTCACAGGGTGCCTGCCGGGATGTAGCCGCTCGTGGCCCAAAGGGACTGGCGAACGGTGGAGAAACGTCGACCAGGCCTATGGGAGGCCGACCCACGGTGCCGCGAACAGGTTGCTCTCAAGGCCAACTGAGGCCGGATAGCGGATCGCAGTCGCCGGCGGAACAGGATGGCTTCTGCTCGGGAAAACGCCGAAGCAGCTGAGGAGTTACAGGGCTCGCTCTGCTTGGATCGTAGGGTGTCGCTGGGGGAACGGTTCGACTGACCAATGGGCGTCCCCAGGCGGTCGCACCTGGCATGTGATAGCATGGGGTGGCCACGAGTAGTATCCCTAAAACTTAAAGCAGTGCCCGCTGCCTCAAACGACAGAAGGTCAGCGACCAAGGACTCCGGCTGCGACGGGTGCCGCAAAGGTGCTGCTCCGACGCCATGCCGAAGCCCCACCTTTGGGCCCCAGATACGTGGGGCTTCATGATAATTTGCCCTCCCCGGTTAGCTATGATCTAAGAAGACCCGTAGCTCGTCCCCACTCCGCAGCACAGGGAAAGGGGCGCCGCGGTGGGTTCGCTGACTCACCGGCAAGGCGTAAAGACCACTCCAGACGTGGTATGAACAAATGGGCGTTTATTCCCTGTTGTGTACAAAATGCGCGTACAATACAGGAAAACGGCACTAGGGTGGCAGTATAAGACTACGGGCGACAGCTACCGGGAAGTGTACTCTGCCACGCTGGCTCTTTTGAGCAGGTTCGCCACACAGGAGGGTGGCCGCCTTGCTCAGAGAGGCGCGGGACCAAGTTGGTCCGCATGTCCGACAGCCAAGAGCACCGAAAGTCCATCTGTCGGGCGAAGGCGCCCGCGTACCTTTGATGCTGAAGGAGAGAGAATCCGGAGAGATCGTGAGAGGAGCCCGCTCCTCAGATACTGTTCCTTCGCGCGGCGCAAGGCGAAACCTGAGCCGCGCGCGCCATTTCCTCGTCGCGCCGGCGCCAGCGGCCGTGGGGAATGTAAGTACGCTATCCAAAATAAGGCGGGAACTGCGTGTCCCCAGCGACCGCGAGCGCGAAAAGCCCATGGGGGGTCCAAAACACAGGGGTCCAAAAGAGGTCCCTAAAACCTCATTCCATGAAGTCATGCTAGGTTGCTCGGCGGCCACAGAATTTAACGAGGATACTCCCGGGTAAACCGGTGTGATTTTAACGCCAGTGCTGTCGCTACGTTGGGCTTGACAGGGGAAAATACGGCCCGAGTGGCATGACGTCATAAAGCAGAGTACACATGTCTGCTACCTTGGACGAGTTGGCTCTGCTCCGTCGAGGAGCACCCATATCGACAGCGAGAGGGAACATGACGTGGCATCGAGACGATGCTCTGACCTGTCACTCACCGTATGACACCGCAGGTGTCCCCTTTCACGCGCTTTGCTTCCTCGAGGCGCAGCTCGTGACGTAACGTTGTAGTCAATGTAACTTTTTTGTGGAGCGCCCGTGATGTACGTGGCGTCGAGTTTCGATGCCGTTTTGGTACTACAGAAGACAGACGCCAGGATTTCCACTCAGCGGGTCATTTGACGCTTTGGCGTCCAAATAGGGGCTCCATACCGCCATGATTTAGTGTGGATGGGAAATCTCTAAATTAGGAGATGTCTCAGCCCTACGGTTGTGCACACAATGATATCAAGGCAGATCTCAGCACCTAGGTGGATTCCCGCCACGCGCGTTGGAGCACACCAGGGTCTCAACCACAGAGGCCAGGTGCGGCGTGTCTTACCAGCTGCATTGGTGCTTAAACACAACTGAGCAAATCCATGGCTGTACACTTGCCAGCCTCACGTATTTCGTGGATGACGTAAGATAGACATTTCACTTTTGTGTCACAGCTCTCTCCCAATGTCTTATACTATTACGTGTTTCGTAGAAAATGACACTGATTTTTTGTTCATTTAGAATCTTTCTTTTTTTTTGTTCGTCTTTGGCATGCCATCTTGTGTAGGCAGGGTGAGTCTCGCGTTGTTGCGCCCAGCTTCGCAAGAATGTTTAGGCGTGAGATGAATTCAAGCATTGTTTCACAACCAGAACAGACCGAGGCTCAAGCCTGAGGCAAGGATCACTCATGTTTTTATTAGCAATAATTATCTAGCGCCGATAAATCTGTTTCTCTTTACGAGTACTGGCTCGTGCACCGAGTTAGTAAGCACGAATGAGAGCAATTTCGCATTAGAACATACGCTTGCCCACCATGTTCAAATAGGAAGCTGACGCCGGAATATATTTTTGTGCATCACACCGCGTATGATGAAGTTAGCAAGAATTAGCTGAATGAATGCAAGATGAATTAGCAAGAGCTTTCTACATAATGCGGTTCGAGCGGCCGCTAAGACCACTGCAATAAATGACACTGCCTCCAATATCAGCACGCAATCTATAGTCATTTTTCAGAAACAGGTATAGGTAAGCAGACACCATCTAAAACGGGGGCCAACGCATTTCACCCCTGTGGGGTAGTTTGGGCACTTCCACGTGCCAAGGGGAGAGGACGATGAAGTGACTCTTGTAGAGTCACCACTAGTCCTTCGCGCTGCAGTATTTTCATTTTTTTTCATGTTCTACTGGGACACGCCGCTGCCATTGCCACGGCAATGGAAGTGGAGTCGGCAGAACGCCTACGTGACGGCGCTACTTCTCTAAGAACCATACCTAGGACGAGAAACTGCCCTCCAAGTCAGGCTGACAGCGAGGGCACTGTTTTGCTCTCTTGAGGTCCTAGAACGTAAATTTATTCCTATATGTCTTTTATTCTACTCTCCTCACGTCAAAATTCACGCTGACGCAAGCATCGTGTGGTGACTGGTAGCGTTGCCTGAACAGCCGAAAGAAACACTTTCCATGTTTATAGGTGGTCTCTTTTGTTTGCTTTCAAAACGAATAACGTTGCCTCCATTGATCGGTTTTTCTTACCTAATTGGCTGACACGAGACGATCGGCATGTTCAAGGGGAGAGGGGAGAGGGTTTCCATGGGGCCGAGCCAGTGCACTGAAAATAGATGACCGGATGAAGATGGAGGTGCCTGCGTCTGCGATTGGTCCGCTTTGCCTTACTTAGCCTGCGGTGGCTTGTATAATATCGCGGCGTGCAACGGAGAGTTAAAAAGGCCGCCAACACAAATGCTCAGCAAAGAAGTGTTGGCAGAGCGATTTCCTATACGTCCGAATAGGGCTCGACAACGTTATAAGTCCAAGAAAATTGTTTTGTTATTGGCAAATAAACTCACGCTCTCCGGCATGTGCGACTAGCCAGTGTTTGAGTAATCGGCGGCAGCCATCTTCTATGCCTTTAGGAACGGGGCAGTCGTCGGCTATATAAAAAAACAGTTTTTTTGGCATATCTATGCATCTTTAACCCATACACGTAACTTTGACGAAATAAATTTTCAGTTTTGGGACGTCGACGGACAGACAGGTGATGTGGGAGCAGCCAGAAACCTTTCGACCTGTAGCAGAGGAGTAATGGCGAAAAGGCCTCACATCTGAAATATTTATATTTATTTTGCTCGAATCACGCATAATTATTGTGTACACGTCATGTAAGATTGGGAGATCTTGAAGTTTTCGTGACGTCGCATGACAGACTAGAGAGATGGGGGTTGTCCGAAAAACTGTTTGACCAATCGCGGAGGGCTGACTGCAGAATTGGAGCAGAAAAGTTTGGAATAGCCTCACGTAATAGTGCGCCTGCTCAAACGATGATGCCTGATATCAAGAAGGCCTTGAGAGAGTGCTACGCCGCAAGGCCAAGAGAAGCAACATCAGCGGACGGTCTTCGTCAAGTAAGTCAACTGTCATGCCAAAGCAAAGGCCATCGACGCACACAGTTTTCCTTGTGCTGGACACACCTGCTGACAACGGTAAACGCCATAAACGAGAACCGATTTTCTTTTCTCTGGAGGCTCTTGTCCCAGCAAAAATAAAGGATATTTGAATTAACAATCGGAATAACATCCTGGCTATTGATGTTTAAAACCAAAGCGAAATCCCTGCTTTGATGGTAGCAAAGCTCCTGGGCAACGTGAATGTCGACCACGTCATTCCGCAGGACAACGAAACCACGGCTGGTACTATTTATGATATTGACGCATCCATTAACGACAGCGACAGGCCTTTTTTAATGAAACCTGCGACAGATGGCGTTGCCTTACTGCCAGTTCGGCGCCTTGACAATTCGACCTGTGTAAGGCTCGTCTTTAAAACAGACTGCCTACCATCACACCTAATGGCCGCCCACTTTCGGGATCGGATGCGGCCTTTCGTACCCAGATTACTTCAGTGCAGATACTTTCAAAGAATTGGACACGTAAGAGCTGTCTGCCGAAATTCAACAATAGGCGCACGATGTTCCGAACGACACGACAATGACACTTGCCGTGCAACGTCGCTCAAGTGCCCAAGTTGTCAAGGCTCCCACGCTGCATCCTCAAAAGACTGTCCACGCCTAAAAAAATAGCAGAAAATTAAATGGCTAAAGACGGATCATAACAGAGAGATGGTTCTGCTGCAATAAGGCAACATCACTCACGGAAACGAAAGTCTTCAAAATCTTCTTGCAGTTCAAGGGAGATTCCTCATTCGGCAATGCCGCCTTCTGTTCAATCTATCTGCAATAAGAGCACGAATTTCAGCAAAAAAAACCGGCCGTGCTATTCATGCTGCATCAAGTGAGGTGTGGCCAGCGCTGCGAAAGACATTGCACACAATAGAGCCTCAGCACATGACTCGCCATTTACAAGTACAATGTCGCTGCAGCTGGTCATATGCAAGAGAAGAATTCCCCAAGTGATTGCTATGCTAAGGTTACTCATGAATGTCATGCATATACTACTGACAAAATGGACACTCCGGCTGCTCTTAGAGCACTGCATCAACTGAACACGCGGACTCCAGTGCTTGAAACCTTCGCCACACACCGTAACCCACCCCTCGCTGCACTTCCACAAGGTAGTCAAGAAAACGTCTCCACTGCAGAGGAGTGCCCGCAGCCTTAAATTAAGAATACCAGATTTTAAACACTTCGTCTTCTAAAACGACTTTCCCAACATCGTAGTTTGATCACTTAACGTTCAAAATATTATCCGCATTTCTGGCTTTGAAGCATCCGTATCCTCTACCTGTGGTGATGTGAACAAGGTGATTGTATATAATAGAATTCAACTGACATACGTGTTGTACCCTGTCCCGCTTTACAACCCCAACCAGCACGTTTGTTTAATTGTATAAACTAAGGAGCTCACGTTCAGTTTCGTCGCTCTTTAAATTGCTCCTTCAAGTCACTTCAAATTTCAAGGACTACACAATGCGTGATATGCAACATCCCACCTTACGATCCTCACCGGAGATTTGAATGCTCACCAGCCGCTTTCGAAAGTCTGAAGGTGGACGCCAGGGTAAGCAGACTAGCATCCTTTACCACACATCACGTGCTCTATTGCCTCAGCAATGGTAGTCCGGCATATTTACGTAAGGTAAATACAGCAGGTGCATAGTTTTGACCATAGTCTCTCGGCGTCTCGACAGAAACGGGCAATGGTTGCTAGAGATCGAAACACATAGAAGCGACGATATTCCCACATACCTGAAAATCGAGGGACTAGTTAAATACTCCTCCACGACCCTTCCACGAGTTGACTGGTTGGCATTTCGGTCACACATGTAGAAAGTATGTTAGAAAGGGAACCATTCTCGCCTGGAAGACGAAGTTAAAAAAACTATGCAAGAGGATACGTGCGGTTTTCTGCCTTTCCCGAAATATGAAGAACTTGAAGCCGAACTACAGCGACTACGAGCGATGCGCCGGCTCACGTTCTTTGGCTATTTCTGGCCCTAGCGCCAATTAAGCTAAATCATAATCATCATCATGCACCTGCGGGTTGAAAATATAGACGAGAGCTAAATGCATCCACGATCTCAGAGGGGAAAGGCGGACGCAAAAGAGTTTTCATCTCCGCATTGATGCACTACAACCACAAAGGCGGAAACGATTCTCTGAGTCGTTACATCACCGCAAGAGCGTATTCCTTTGTAATGTCTCGCTTTGCACCAAGGTCGAAGAAAGATTGAGATTGCTGAAGAAGCTTGCTCAAGACTTGTCAGCTTGAAGGCCCAACGCACACTTACACCATGTGTGACCCCTGTGCCTCGGGACTCCCGCATAGATATAATGTTTTCGGTGGAATGGCTTGTAATACCACTGGCGACTTGCAGGCGGTTTTCGTCACCTGGGCCGAACGGCTTTACCTATGCCACGCTCGGTAATCCTGGGCATAATCACGATTCATGCTGCTAAACCATCACAACCAGTCTTGGCGCAAACGTTAGCTTCCACGTGAATGGAAGTTCAGCCGATTGGTTCCCCTTAAACCAGGCAAATTACCGTTAGGTTTCTCATTACGATGCCCCATCGCATTGAAACGAATGATTTTGGCGCGCCTGGCGTGGTACCTGGAAAATACCAACGTTTACTTAAGGCTGGCTTCCGGCGTGGGCGCTCATCCATGTCATTCATTCGGTTACGTTCGTTCAACATCAAAAACGTCTCAAAACACTCACTGGGGCATTGTTCCTTGACATCACAGGCGCCTGAAATTATGTAACTCATTATGCCATTATGGAGGCTCTCATGGAAAGCGGAATCGGTGGCCGCGCTTTTCAGTGGCTACGCATTTAATTCACGGACAGGCATTTCTTCGAGATGACAGAGGATAGTGCCACGACTCACCACCAAACATTCCCTGGAGTACAGCAAGCCCGACACTATTCAACCTATACTCGGGGACAACTTTCTGTGGCAATGGAGAGAAACCAATGGGGGAGGAAGGGGGAGGAGGTGATAAAAAAATTGTGTTACTGCTCCAAAGTAGTTCCCCGTTAACCCGCTCAACTCACTCATACGTTATAAAGAAAGGCGAACAACAACGCCTCAAGCAAACACACGTCTCGCGGTATGCTCTGTACTAGGCAGCCAAACAGCAGTGGTGCATGGACGGTAACATTTGCCATCGATGCACTACTCCTATATTGCACTAAACACTGAAGAAATTATGCATTCGCGGTCAGCATTACCTCTAATTATCGTCAATCAAAGCAAACAACAGAGAAACCTTTGCTTACATTGATTGTCACAGTGCTTGGGATACGCATATTTATTTAGCCTATGAATTTATATGCTTAAGAATGGCGCTCAATATTGCAATAGTTTCGTTCGCAGTGACCAAAAGCGGCTCTCATATTCACGGTAGAATTCATTTAAACGGCATAAGTCCCAAGGCCATTACA
Organism: Dermacentor variabilis; assembly: GCF_050947875.1. NCBI lineage: Eukaryota > Metazoa > Arthropoda > Arachnida > Ixodida > Ixodidae > Dermacentor > Dermacentor variabilis. Next base: position 127,408,992 of record NC_134575.1, on the reverse strand, counting down.
TCATTGGCGACTTCCTTGTGATCGTAGTTGTCAAAATGGGATATAAGTGACAAGGAAATCAGGAGCTCGATGAATTGCATGAAGGCAGAAGGTTGCACCAGACCTCAGGAAAATAATATGACATTTTTTAGCAGCCTGGTCAAGGGGCTCAGCTATGGTTACAACGTCTAATAAAAATCCCCCAGTATATGGAGATAGGCCGACAATAATTGAGGCATTTTGAAGGAGTTCAACTGAAACGCGATGGCGTGAAATAAGGCGAGGATGTCGGCAAGAGTTGTAAAGAGGTCAACTAAGTCCTGTGGCCGAAGCCAGCGCACGGCAACTATCAGCCGACTGCACATATAAGCGAGACGTCTGGTCGTCAGTCGTTAGAGGGTGATTCGAGCCTGAAATATTTGACGCGGACTCCATGAGAATAAATAGAATGCACATTACGGTGTTATTGTTCAACGCCTAGTACCGATTCCCGCGGAGTAATGGCGCGAACAAATTGTCCCCTTCCTCGAACAGCCAACGTTCTTTACCCGCCATAGTGGCTTAGTAGATATGGTGTTGCGCTGTTAAGCACGAGGTCGCCGGATAGGATTCTAGCCACGGTAGCCATATTTCGATGGGGGCAAAATGCGAAAACACCCGTCCACTTAGATTGATGAGCGCGTTAAAGAGCCCCAGCTGGTCCAAATTATAACGGAACCCCCACTACGGTGTGCCTCGGGGTTTTGGTTTTTGGTTATGGTGATCGTGGTTTTGGCGCGTGAAACCACATAATTCATCATTTAAAATTCCGTTAGGATGTCACTGGCAGTCGCACAACGCTTGAATCCGAGTAAGTGTCAGGAGTTGTGCGCGAGGTCTGTGTATGTGAGTAGCCTTTTTGGATATTTGCTAGTCCACATTGCGGCTATATTATAAAGGCGGAACGGCATCATTCTTTACAGCAACATGGTAGACAGTATGCATAAAAGACAAATCCCGCATATATTACTGCGCGATAAATTTAAATAGCAGTCTTCCTTCACGCACATGCATAACCGTGACAGGAGACTACTTTGGGAACTGTAAGCAATATATGTTATGTCATAGCAGAAGGTGCATCTGGCCCAGTCGCCAGCGATTGTGATGTAATATATTGAGCAGCTTCAGCGATAGCATGCTAACGGACGATGACACAGAGACAGTTTGCACAGTTCTTGGGTCATGCAATTCTTGTATCTTAATACTTAAGCACATCTGGATTGCAGCTGCTGCGGTAGCCCATGACTGCGAAGTCGCTAGAGAAATAATTGGGGGCAGCTTACAGAAATCGACAGGTCAAACTGAAAAGTCATCCACGATAGCCTCTCTTGTAGACGCTTTGCGATGTTCGGGCGTTAACAATGTGTGCTGACTGAAGAAACACTCACGTGGAATGCTTCCGGCGATTACTCTAGCTTGTTTACTGCGTAGCATGAAAAGAAAAAGGACAAGAGTAAAGGGCCTTATCAAAAGCCCAGAAGGAATATTCGCTCGCCGCGACGAAACGCTCTTAGGATGGTTACCATTTCGAACCGACGAGTGGCTACGCCTTATCAAGAATACTCATACCGCCGGCAGGACAAGCATTGTGGCGAAGTTCAGTGTGCAGGGATAGCTTTTAATTCTTTTAATTTTATTTTGCTGACGTCATCACAACGTGAGCGCGGGAAGTTTGAAAAGATTAAGGTCAGTAAGCCACGTGGTCGCACTCACGCGAACTAAACCCTCATGTCCAGCAAAGCTGGATATGTCTATGGACTGTGCCACTTTTCACTATGCCAGCGTTTGTAGATTTTAAATAAAAGAGATTTCTATTTGAATTTTGTGACATCGGGGTTTCGGTTTCGAGGATGCAACTTACTCGCCCTTAGGGAGCGCTGTGATGGCGACGCTGAGCCTATTTAGGGCGCCCCATTTTTATTAAGCTAGGCCTCAGCCTCGGTGCCCCTATGCCGTCTGCGTCTCTCTTAAGTCCGCCGTCTCGACGTGCCCAACGCCCGGCGTGGCGATCATGCCGGCCACGCCGACATAACAAATTTCACACGCGAGTTGCCCACAGAAAGATATTTGCAGTAGCTCAATTTACGTTTATTTTTCAACGTGAACACATGTGTGGTGCTTCTATTGCTAAATTTAAAAAAAAATTAAGTCATTCGTCGGGCCATTCCAAGCTTGTGAAAAATATGAATGCTTTACCTTCGACCATAAAAACGTCTTGTGCCTATAAAGTTCACGGTAGTTTTCAGGGAGTGTTCCCCCATTAAAATACACAGGTTATTTTGCGCTTGCATTGCTGCCGCTTGAATGACATAAGACCCATCATTCAAGAGAAACTAACGTATTGGCGAAAACAAGCGCAGAATGGTTGGAGCCACGACAGATCTACACGGGCTATATCATCACTTTTCAAAAATCGCCAAATGTTTTTTCGTGGGTGTCGTATTTTTCTGGGAACTTCTAAATTGGAAAGGATTGCACCGCTATTCAGAGGTAACTGCGTCAACAAGCGCCTGCGCAACCACAATAATTTATTGAAGATAGCGCCTCCATTACAACTTTCTGCACATTGTAAATCATGTGGTTGTAGGCTTTTCTCCATGTCAAGCACAATGATAGAAACGATTGCGAACTTCCAGAGAGGACTTTCACTTACAAAAGGCGCACTATGACTGCGTTTCCAAAAGGTCTGTCCCGTTGTTATAGGCTGCCACCTTATCGCAATCGGCGCCTATGCCGATCGAATCTCTCGATCTCAATCAATAATAGAACACTGCCCAATGATCTATATATGGTTATTGTTTGCTGTCTGAACTCTCAGAACCACGTAATGCGATGGCTACAATTGAATATTAGCAAAATATAGTTCAATTTGTACAATATTTTAATTTTACAGCTTACTACTGATGATAAAAACATTTTTAAATGTTGTTTATTGAGTTGCCTTCACTTTTTGCTCTGCGTGTCCAGAATGCTTCACTAGAGGGTGCAGACATCAACCTGCAGTCGCGATGAAGCGTGATCGTGATTTACGAATCCCGATTGTCGGATTGCGATCACGATCAAAAAGTGACCGAGTGCAGCAGGCGGATCGGGATGTAGATTTGTCCCGGTTGGTCCCGATCGCGATCATAAGTGCATCTGTGACACCGGTATTAGATTGTGAGAGGGAAATGCTTGCCTATTTATTACACGTTACCTAATGACATACGTTCGCAGATGGTGTCTTCTTTTCTTTTTCATTTCTGCTACTAAACTTGTTAAAAGGCGCTCGTTCACTCTCCTTCCTTCTTGTGTTGACGTCGTTTTCTGTGCTGCTCCAAGAAATGCGTTCATTCCTACTCACGCAGCTATCGACGTTAATACAAGCTCACTGTAGGCTCAAACAATAGCTGCCATCAAAAGCACTGTGATAAATAGCTCTTGGTCCACGTTAAAAGCAAGCGCGTCAAAGCAAAACATTCTTCCAACCCGTCTCCTTTTACGGCTCCCCACACCCCATACCTAGAAAGGAGGCGTTAAGCAGGTGCCACAAAAGCCTCAGTCCATGCGAAAAATGGGATAGCAAGCAGTATGGGATGGCCTGCTGTACACGAGACCATTCAGAAATGAAGGTGACTAAAAGGAACCAAGAACGAGAGTAGTCGCTAATCGTAGATTACTTAGACATGCGCGCGCAGCAATCCTCGCTCCGCCTCGGTTATACCGCGCCGGGTCGCACAGACAAATTAAGCGTAGCCTCCCTTAACGAGAATTGACGAGGATATGCGTAGCATTATATGAATATACTCGCCAACGAAATCATATGCATCTCACTGCGCGTGTTCCTAACGCCTATATAAATAACTAATGCATATTGTATCAGCTTAACTGCGACATGAGTCACTGCCCCGCCTAAGGCTTTCCGTAACACGCCGACCGTCATTTGACGCTACGCACGTTTGGACAGTTCCCGTTCAAACACGAGCTGCCGCATGATTTTAATTAAGAATAAATGTGTACAATCTCCCCTATTGACAGCGACCACGTATAGTGGAACGGTAGAAGGAAGGCGAACTTTCACCAGGAAGCTAAAATTCGGCGGAAGAAGGCTCACAGAGGCACTGTAGAAGAGAGCCAAGGCTTGTGAATATTTACTGTGGCGCCCCAGTTGGCCTCATTCATCGTTAAAACAAGCAGACGTGTTGTTTTGGGTATCCTGTTTATGATCTTGCGCAGGATTCTTGGTATACAATGTTAACGCAGTCACTCCCAGAACTAAAATAAATCATGTGAAGTCGCTTTTGTCTCCGTGGCTGGAATGGTCCTTGCGGAAAGGATCCCTAACACTCAGTATCGCTGTACAGTGATCATGTATCGTATTCATATGGTAACATAGCTGGAAATTGTATGCCACAGGTTTGATATTCATTTTCCATATTTATAAGAGGCTATTTTTCCTTTCAGATGATTCAAGATGCCTTCTATGGGCAAAACAGGGCATTGAGGACTCCGTACTTGATGTCTGCATGAAAAAGTACGCTTTAATATGCAGCAATGTCGGTATCTCGGCCTATACTTATTATGAAGCACAGTGCAAAATTATAACTTAAGCAATGAGCTGATATTATATCAAAGGATACTCTGCTCAGAAGCGCAGGGCACTTCCTCTTTTTTCCGGCAGCTTTATTATTACAGCGATTACACAACACAAAACAATTATGAGAAATAAACTGAAACGGTTTGAAATCTTTACTTACTGAATGATTTACCACAGCTTTCTGTGGAAAGATCCCTTTTTGTGGCGCCTACGAACAACACTGAAGTTTTCTCGTGCATAAGTAGTATTAAAAATAGCAACCCAGTAGATGCAACTGGTCTCCAAATAGCACTCATTAAACATGTTCTTCACGTAATATGCGCTGCTGTTACTAACATATACAATCTCATACTGACACCTGAAGTCGTTTGTTTTTTACGGGTGAGCGCTTTTATCGTCTAACAAATGTTATCGCCCAGCGATGAACGCGCCTACATGTATTGAACGGTTCTAGAATGTTATCGAAGCTTCTATCCGCTGTCTGTTGTCGCCGAACCTTATGCAATCTAATGCGTAATGCGAATGATGTAGAACTTTGAGGAAGGCGCACGGGTCCCAGCGATTACTCTGGAACATTCGAAGACTGATGTATAAAAGCCGACGCGCTTGACCCGCTGATCAGATTTCGACGATCGCCGACTGTGTTCGCCGCTGTGGCCGTTCTTTGAGCGTAGCCCCTTCTCGTGGGCACAAGTTCGCCCAAGAAAAGTCAGTTTCGTCTTTCACAGTGCTGATACTCTGTTATTTTCGGTCACTACTAGGCGACATATGACGGAGGTGCTTTGCGTTCATGTGCCGCACTGCCTCACAACGCCGTGATCTAAGCCCCAAGGCGGAAGACAACACCAAAGTCGCGAAAAAGCAACAAGGTAGCTGCAGGCTGCAAGGACTGCCCCCCGAGCACGGACTTTTGCCTGAGACGACCAGGAAGATCGTCGCCAAATTATCCCCAATGGCAGCCCCGGCGTCCCCTATTGTGCCACAGCAGCCCAGGGAGCCTCCGACTTTCCGCGGTCCAACATTAGATGACCCGGAAAGCGGGCTTGAGACGTACGAGATGGTCGCTACGTTTAACAACTGGAACAGCGACGATAAGCTACGCCATGTCTTTTTCGCATTGGAAGATACCGCCAGGACGTGGTTCGAGAATCGAGAAGCCACCTTAATGACGTGGGAGCTGTTCCGCAGCGGCATCCTGGAGACATTTACAAGATTCCTGCGAAACGAGCGAGCCCAAACTGTACCAGACACCCGAGCGCAGCTGCCAAACGAGAATGTTGCCATCTTTACAAAAGAAATGAACCGCCTGTACCGCCACGCCGCCCTGGAAATGCCCGAGGAGAAGAAAGTCTGCCTGCTCATGCGTGGAGTGGAGGAAGAACATTTCGGCGGAATGATACGAAGCCCACCGAAGACCGTCGACGAGTTTCTTCGGGAGGCCACCAGCATTGAAAAGACACTGTAAATGCGGAACCAGCAATTCAACCGCCGCACGATCTCAACAAACTACGCCGGAGTTCAATTACTGGCCACCGACGACCTGCGCGAGCCTATCAGAGCGGTCGTGTGGGAGGAGATTCAGGATCCGTTTACTTTGTCGCAGACTGAAATAGATTAAATTGCAGACGTCGTACTCGAGGAGCTCCAAAAATCACTCGGTGTAGCTCCTGAATAGCCGCAGATTCAGCCGTAAGAAATGACGTACGCGGCTGTAGCCCGCCGTCCCGTAACCCCTCCGCACCTGCGGCAGGGCCCAGTGGCGCCATAGTTCCGTCGTCCACCACCGTCACAGCCAGCACGCCAACCCATCGCTCCGCGCAGCATTCCAAGGAAGACAGACGTCTGGCGCGCTCCTGACCACCGCCCGCTCTGTTAGCACTGCGGACAAGTGGGTCACGTCTACCACCAATGCCCATACCAGCGGATAGAACTGCGACGGTTCGGCGTTACCGTGCCGTGACCACAACTTCGCGAACGACCTCGCGATATCGCCAACTACCACGCCGCCACTCAGTGGACCCCTCGACGACCGTCCCGTTCTCCGTCCCCAGGCTGTTACGTATCACCACAGCGCCGCCCATATACTGGCGCAGACCGGGGCCACTCCGTGAGCCCTTATCTGGACAACTAAAAGCAGCAACCGATGGAGGTGCGGTTGCTGTTCGTCGAACTCACAAAGATCCTCCGCCGCCGACGAAGACGCCGAAAAGACGATCTCAACACACCAAACGCTACAACAATATTATAATGTGCGACGATTTCAGTCTGCCCACAATAAACTGGGAACAACTGTGCTCACTACCGCCATGCGCACAGTCTGAAATGTTGCTTGAAATTGCGTACTGCTTTAATCTCACACAGCTTGTGCAGATACCGACACGTGTCACTTCCAGTTCCAGCATCACACTTGACCTTGCTTTTGTTTTTCAAGCCATTCTTGAAAAGGGCCCTTGCATGAAAGTTTTACCCGGAATATCCGATCACAAGATTATTCTCTTAAAATGTAACTTCGCGTTAGCAAGATCGCGCGAACCTATGAAAGATTTCTTAGATTTCATTAACGCCGAAGACGAAAGCATTCTCCACTACTTAGACCGAGATTTTGACATTTTTCCCAAAAACAAAGACAAGGTTTCCTAGGCGTCAATGAGATGTGGCTGCACTTTAAAAGCGCCGTGCACGAATGTATCAAAAAGTACGTTCCTAAAAAGCGAAAGAAGGTCAACCGAAAAAGCCCGTGGATTACTCGTAATATCGTGCACTTAAAGCGTCGATTAAAACAATTATCATGCTATGGGTCAAGCCACTCTGGTCTGGCGTCCCTCCGAGCAGATCTTAGATCCGAATTAAAATTAGGTAAATACCATTTCTTTAATATCAGAATGCACAACTTACTAAAAAACAACCCAAGGAAGTTTTGGATGCATATATCGAAGCGGAACCGTCTTATAGACAAGATAAAACTGAATGATGTCGAAGTGGCCAACATTCAGCGCATTGCGGAAACTTTTAACACGTTGTTTTCGTCAGTATTTTTACGTGAACCCACCCAGAAAGATGATGCTCATGGCGTTGGTCTCAAGCTTCCAGATCTTGCCATATCTGAGGAAGGCATATTTTCGTCACTCCTAAACTTAGATCAAAAAAAATTAACAGAAAGCGATGCAACTGACGTGGCCATCTGGTCAGCCAGAACATTGCCTTCGATGCCCCTATGACCTGGTACCCAGCATATGACGACATGCAGGTTTCCTGTATACGCTTTACACAGTACGGAGTAGAGTTCATTAATTACCGGATTTTTGTGGCTACAGAAAGACATCAAGGCCTTCACAACACTAAGGGAGTCCGTATATATAACTGATTTCTGGAGTTTTGATTTATTTATATGCTTTACGACCGACAGCAGTGCGTAAGCCTCAGCCGTAAAGATACTAGTTTCCGGATGCAGTACATCGGTTTCCGAGAAGGATGGACCGACGGCTGCATAGGACACCCCGTCGTGTGACTTCGATGCGTCTGTGTAGAACTCCGTGCAGGAGTATTTGTGCTGGAGTTCCCGGAAATGCATTTGGATTTCAATCTCTGGAGCGTGTTTTGTAACTTGCATGAAGGATATATCGCATTGTATCAGCTGCCACTCCCAAGGAGGTAGCAGCTGGGCTGGATGCATTGGGCGAAGCTCAAGGATTGGGACACGCATTTCATCACTAAGCTCCCTCACACGCAGCGAGAAAGGCTGTCTTACGGAGGGACGATTATGAAAGAGTGTAGCATATGTCGTATAGTTAATGGTATTAAAACATGGATGTTGAGGATTAGAGTGGACTTTCAAAAAATATGTTTGGCTGATGTATGTTCTCTGCAGATGAAGTGACCACTCATTTGATTCTGCATATAAGCTTTCAACAGGACTTGTTCTGAAAGCTCCAGTTGCCAGTCGGATTCCTAGATGGTGGACCGGATCTAGCATCTTTAGCGCGCTCAGGGCTGCAGAATGATAGATCACGGCACCGTAGTCCAACCGTGATCGGATGAGGCTCTTGTAAAGATTCATTAAACATTTCCTGTCGCTGCCCCATGTTGTGTGGGATAACACTTTAAGCAAGTTCATTGTTTTTAAGCATTTGACCTTGAGGTACTTGATGTGTGGGATAAAAGTTAATTTCGAATCAAGTATGATGCCTAAAAACTTGTGTTCTTTGTTCACAGGAATTTGCTGACCATACATTTCGATACTGGGTTCTGCAATGAGGCCTCTCTTTCTTGTGAAAAGCACACACGAACTTTTGTTGGGGTTAACTTTAAATCCATTTTCTTCTGCCCATTTGGACACGTTGTTCAAGCCCTGTTGAACTTGCCTCTCACATACTGTAAGGTTGCAGGATTTGAAACTTATCTGTATGTCGTCTACGTAAACAGAATAAGAAATGGCTGGCGGTAATGAAGCACGAAGGGTGTTCATTTTCACGATGAAGAGCGTGCAGCTAAGTACACCTCCTTGAGGTAGACCAGTTTCCTGTATAAAAGGTCGCGACAATACATTGCCGACTTTCACGCGGAATGTACGGTTGGACAAATAGCTTTCTATTACGACGAGCATATTGCCACGGATGCCAATTCCCGACAAGTCCCTCAAGATTCCATAGCGCCACGTAGTGTCGTACGCCTTCTCCATATCGAGGAATACGGATAAGAAATATTGTTTATGTAGAAAGGCGTCGCGAATGTTTCCCTCAATGCGCACAAGGTGATCGGTTGTGGACCGCCCTTTTCTGAAGCCACACTGAAAGGGATCGAGCATATTGTTGACTTCCAGGAAATGTACAAGTCTGCGGTTAACCATTTTTTCAAAAAGCTTACAAAGACAATTTGTAAGAGCTATCGGGCGGTAACTTGCCGCCAAGGAAGGGTCTTTACCCTGCTTAAGAACAGGGACCACAATTGCTTCTTTCCATGTGGATGGGAGGTATCCCGCAGCCCAAATAGTGTTGAAAAGTGTGAGAAGTATAAGTTGTGTGTCAGTATGTAAGTTTCTGATCATTTCGTACATGACTCTATCAGGTCCCGGTGCAGAACTTTTGCATGTGGTCAAGGCAGCTCTCAACTCAGCAATACTGAACGGCTGGTTATAAGGTTCATTCTGTCTGGATTTTCGTATTATTGGCTTACATTCTTCCATTTGTTTGTATTTCAAGAAGGATTGCGAATAATGGTTTGAACTCGACACGCTCTCAAAGAGTTCTCCAAGTGAGTCTGCCTGATCTTTCAGTGTTTCACCTTGTGTGTTCACCAAAGGAAGTGAATATGTTTGTCGCCCTTTTATCCTATTAACCCTGTTCCAGACTTTGGCCTCATCTGTATAGGAGTTGATACCGGATAAGAACTTCTGCCAACTCTCTCTTCTGGCCTGTCGGCGGGTTCGCCTGCCTTGGGATTTCACTTGTTTAAAATTGATAAGATTCTCCGCAGTGGGGGAGGCGCGTAGCAACTCCCACGCTTTGTTTTGTTTCTTACGAGCGATCCTGCAATCGTCGTTCCACCACGGGACACGCCGTTTGCATGCCAATCCATTTACTTGTGATATACATTTAGTTGCGGCATGTATTATGAAGGCTCTAAAATATTCCACAGCAGCATCAATTCCTAACGCGGACATGTCATCTCATGATATGCTAGTTAAGGTTCGGAATTTCTCCCAATCTGCTGTGTCAGTCTTCCACCTAGGAGCCTGTGGTGGATATTCGTCTTCTTTAAGTGTTCTTAATAGTATGGGGAAATGGTCGCTTCCGTAAGCATTGTTCGTAACTTCCCATTCGAGTTCAGGCAGTATGGACGGGGAAACTATGCTCAGATCAATTGAAGAAAAGGTATTGTTTGCAAGACAGTAATATGTGGGTTTCTTCTTATTCAGAAGGCACGCACCAGAAGAAAGAAGGAACTGTTCAACAAGACGACCTCGCGCATCTATACGAGAGTCGCCCCAGAGGGAGCTGTGCGCATTGCAATCGCCAAGAACAACATAAGGTTCTGCCAATTGATCTATAAAGGATTGGAATTCATGTTTCGTTAATTTGTAGTTTGGGGGTACGTAAAGGGAGCAAATGGTGACGAGTTTATTTAGAAGAACAGCTCGAACCGCCACTGCTTCGAGGGGCGTTTGTAGCTGTAAACGCTGACAGGAGATACTTTTATGAATTAAAATGGCAACACCGCCTGATGATACGACAGCATCATCGCGATCTTTGCGGAACTTGACATACGGTCGGAGAAAGTTTGTGTGTTGTGGTGTTAAGTGTGTTTCCTGTAGACACAGCACTTTTGGATTGTGTTTTTGGATAAGCTCTTGTACGTCATCAAGGTTCCTAAGGAGACCTCTGACATTCCATTGAATTATTTGTGTAGCCATATTGGAAGGAAATAAGTGCTGTGTGTATGGAAAGGGAGGTGTTGCGTTAGGTTACAGAGCTTTTTCGAGGCCCTGTAACGGGAGTTCTGCCCTTTCTGGAGCGTTAGAGGGAGTCTCGACGCTCCTTAGGCGTTTGGTGCGCCTTGGGGATAGGTGTAGTGTCCATTGCCTCTTGTGAGGCGCCGGACACGTGCTCTTGCGAGCGAGAAGTTACGCGCCCACCACCAGCCCGGAGGTCGATGGGGCACCCTGCGGGATTTGGCTGCGCCGGCTGTTGCCAGCGCTGGAAGGGGCCGGGGAGGTTGGGGCAGCCTCGGCTGCACCCACCTTCGGGGTCGATGACCCCGTTTGCTGAGTAGGCGGAGCAGCGCTAGCTGCAACCACCGTGGGGGCAGATGGCGTAACTGCCGACCCACTGCGTGTGGGTCTGACAGCCGCCGGAGACCGTTGTGGCGCTGCCCCCTGACGCGCCACTTCGGCAAAGGTGTTCTTTGGCAGGAAGGACACCCGCCTGCGTGCCTCTTTGAACGATATGTTTTCCTTAACTTTGATTGTGACTATGTCTTTCTCTTTTTTCCAGGATGGGCACGACCGCGAGTATGCGGCGTGCTCGCCTTCACAGCTTACACAATGGGGAGTGTTCTTGCAAGCTTCAGAATTATGCTCGTGGGCACTGCACTTCGCACAGGTTTGACGGCCTCGGCAGCTCTGCGAACTGTGGCCGAAGCGTTGGCATTTGAAACATCTAAGGGGGTTTGGGACATATGGCCTAACACGGAGCTTGATGTACCCGGCCTCTACAGATTCGGGCAGAATACTTGAGCCGAAAGTCAGTATAAGGTGTTTGGTTTTGATTTCTTTGCTTTCACGCCTGATCTTAATTCTTTTAACATTGATAACATTCTGATCACTGAAGCCCTCCAAGAGTTCATCCTCAGTGAGCTCCAGCAAGTCATCGTCTGAGACAACACCGCGGCTTGTGTTCATGGTACGGTGCGGGGTTACTGTTACTTGGGTCTCTCCAAATGACACAAGTTTCGGCAGCTTCTCATACTGCTTCTGGTTTTGGAGCTCCAAAAGGAGATCCCCACTTGACATTCTCGACACCTTATATCCTGTACCGAAAACTTCGGTGAAAGACTTGGATACAAGGAACGGTGAAATGGATCGCACTAGTTTGTCTGGCTTTTCTGAGTGAATCACGTGGAATCGCGGAAAGTTGTGGACTTGTCGTCCGAAAAATTGGAAGAGATCTTCGGTGCGCCCTCGTTTCTGAGGGCGATCAGGAAGTTTGGGAAAAGAAGTTTTCATGAAATATATAAAAATTCGGCAACAGCGCCGACCACCCACCACGGAGCCCAACGAGGGGACGCGGCAGAGCTTGCATGCAAGTCTGCACGACGCCAGCCGTACGCCGCCACTATAACCAAATATGGTGTACCCAAGGTTGGATAGCCACACAGGGTTAACCCTTGCCGCCAAGAAGAAGGAAGTGAATAGAAGAGAGAAGGAGACAGGAAAGGTGAAAAGTAAGGGAAAGACGAAGGTTGTAGGAAGAGAGAGACAGGAAAAGGCGACTGCCGATTTCCCCCGGGTTGGTCAGTCCGGGGGTGCCGTCTACGTGAAGCAGAGGCCAAAGAGGTGTGTTGCCTCCGCCGGGGGTCCTTAAAGGTCCGAACACCCGGCATTGGCTCAACCCCCAGGATCCCCCTTTCCCCGGACACGGTTAAGCCGCGCACGGCTACACGCGGGAGGGTCCAACCCTCGCGTGCTCGGGTACGTGGTGTCGCAACACACCAAACGCCTGCTTACGCAGACGCCCCTGCGGGGACATGTCTTGAAATTACAATTGATTCCAAGATGAGCTATACCGCTCATGTTCGGTATGTTCCTGCGGCAGCAACGAAAAAGTTATGGTTATTAAAGCACCATTTAAAAAACTGCTCTAGTGCTACCAAATTAACCGCATATAAGACAGTTATTAAGCCAGTACTCGAGTATGCCGATATAGTCTGGGACCCTCACGCAAAGGCTGGTGTAGACATTATCGAAAGAGTACAAAAAAATCTCTTAGATTTATCTACAATGCTTATGATTGGCGCATTTCAGTCACTTCGTTAAGTTTGAGATCTGGGCTCCAGACACTAGAAACTGGTCGCAAAATGCACCGCCTACAAGCAATGTGTAACATAGTTAACAACCACACTAAAATGAGATTTGACAACTAGATGCGATTTAGCAAATCGCGACTGACCAGAGATAAGCACAATCAAAAAATAATATTGCCGCGTGCTAGATCAAACGCATATCTTTATTCCTTCCTTGCCAAGACAATTAGCGAATGGAATGCTCTTCCGCAAAGCGTGGTCAACTCAGCCACTCCAGATTCCTTCTTATCTGCAGTACAGACGTGCTTGTAATGTCAAGCATTCATTGTATCTTTTGCTTGTTACATATTCTGATGAGTCTTTTATTACGCCTTTCCTATTGGCAGCAATGTGACGGCATCATCGTATTTCTTTTGTGCATTTGCATATGTTTACTTTGCCTATTAGGCTGTTTTTTTTACTAATTTTTTATCCCCTTGAGGAAAAAGTTTGAAATCACGTGATGTTTGAACCACTCCTGCCTGGGCTTCCAAACGGAAGCCGGCAGTATCCTGAAATAAATAACTCAAATGTCAACAAGACGCCGCCACATCGACGAAGTCATAAAGTCAAGAACGCACCGACAAAAAACGGCTTGGCGACGTGACTTTCCTGCTTCAGTTCAACACGACGCAGCCGTGATCCTACGGCGACACGTAACTCTAACGCAAGACAAAGAACCACCGACTTAGACATGCTTATCGACGGCTACGCGGTCACCGCCTTATTTGACACAGGGACCGATTACTCGGTCATGAGTGGACACATCGCCGCCCAGTTAAAGAAAGTTAAGACTGCATGGGAAAGCGCTCAAATTCGGACCGCTGGAGGACACCTCATTACGTCTACTTCACTGCACGGCAAGGATTACCGTTCATGACCGGAATTACCCAGCCACCTTCGTTATCCTCCAACAGTGTTCACGAGACGTCATAAACCAACACGGCGCAGTCACCGACCTGAAGTCGATAACGCTGTCGGAAGATAAAGCGTTACCACCGTAGAGCTCTCGCAGTCACCACACCTTGAGTGCGCTCAAAGATCAAGTGAGCATCCCACCGCGCTCCAGCATTATTACTTCCGTCGGCAACGAAACACCTTCTAACGTAGAAAGCGTCATCGAGTGTCACCGACGTCTACTACTCGACCGTGAAATTTGTGTCGCTATAGGGATCGTTGGACTGCACGGAGGAAAAACGAAGGTGTTGCTGACAAACTTCAGCCAGGAGTTCAAGCACGTGAACAACGGCACGACAATCGCGTACATCGAGGAAATTGCAAAACCAGCAATACGTTTGTCCTCTCGGATTCAGCCGCATCGACCCCGACAACCATAATTCGCGAACCAGATTTCGACATAAATACAAGTCTCCCCATGATTAGGCAGCAACAGCTCAGAAGTCTGCTTCGACGATACAAAGACTGCTTTACGACGTCATCGAGGATTCGACAAACACCAGTGGCAAAGCATCGCATAATAACCGAAGAGGGCGCTCGACCACTCCGCCAGAGCCCTTACCGAGTTTTGACGCGAGAACGTGAAGCTATTAGGCAACAAGTCAACGAAATGCTGCGCGACGACATCATTCAGCCGTCGAAAAGCCCGTGGGCATCTCCTGTAGTCTTGGTGAAGAGAAAGGACGGAACTCAACGCTTCTGCGTCGATTATCGGCGACTTAACAAGATCACGAAGAAGGACGTATACCCCTTCCCACGGATAGATGACGCATTTGATTGGCTCCACAACGCTAAATAATTCTCGTCGATGGACCTGAAGTCTCGCTACTGGCAAATAGATGTCGACGAGAAAGATCGCGAAAAGAACGCCTTTATCACGCCAGACGGCGTCTAAGAGTTCAACGTCATGCCATTCGGACTGTGCTCGGCGCCTGCAACGTTTCAGCGCGTCATGGACACGGTGTTAGCAGGATTGAAGTAGGAGACGGCTCTTGTTTACTTGGATGAGGTCGTCGTCTTCGCCGGAAATTCCGACGATCACCTTAGGCGACTTGCGGCAATACTAGGGGCCATCAAGTCGTCATGGCTCAATCTGAAGCCAGAAATTGCCGCTTCGCCTACGATGAGCTTCTGTTTCTAGGCCACGTCATCAGCAAATCTGGAGTCTGCCCCGACCCACAGAAGACAGCTGCCATCGCAAAGTTCCCGCAGCTCATCGGCAAGAAGGCAATGCATAGATTCCTTGGCACGTGTGCCTACTATAGGCGCTTCGTAAAGGACTTTTCACGCATCGCGGAGCGACTAAGACACCTAACCAAATGCGATGTCGGGTGCAAGTAGGAAACGCCGCAGGCTGATGCATTTAGAGAACTCAAACAACGCATGCAGTCGCCACCCGTACTTGCACACTTCGACGAGGACGCCGACACCGAAATCCACACTGACGCCCGTAGCCTAGGCATCGGTGCTGTCCTAGTGCAGAGGAAATACAGACTTGAATGGGTGATATGCTAGCCAGTCGCTGTCAAAAGCGGAAGGCAATTATTTTACAACTGAAAAGGAATGCCTTGCCATCATTTGGGCTATAGAAAAATTACACCCATACCTATATGTCAGGCCATTCAAAGTCGTCAGCGAACATCACGCGTTGTGTTGACTAGCTAACTTAAAGGACCCTTCAAGACGGCTGGCACGGTAGAGCCTCAGACTGCAAGAGCATGACGGCACGCTAATCTACAAGTCCGGGCGAAAACACTCTGACGCTGACTGCGTATCACGCGCACCCATCAATCCCCCGCCGCAAGAAGATGAGGACGACGACGCCTTCCTGGGAATAATAAGCGCGGAAGACATCACTAAACAGGAACGAGCAGACCCGGAGCTAAAAGACCTCTTCGAGTATTTGGCAGGGAAGATCGACGTTATCCCTGGGGCGTTTAAGCGCGGATTGTCTTCGTTCACGCTACAAACAACCTGCTCGTGAAGATCCTCTCACCCGTCCCCGCCCAACAACCTTCTTGTTGTTCCGTCAGCGCGGCGTCCAGAAATACTGCACGCTATTCATGACGATCCAACAGCTGGGCACCTCGGATTCTCGAGGACGCTGTCGTGGATATAGGAAATGTATTACCGGCCAGGTCTGACCGCCGACGTCGCCCGTTACGGCAAGATATTCCGAGACCCTCAGCGACGCAAGACACCACCCACAAGGCCAGCAGGATTACTACAGCCGATCGAATCTCCTTGCCGAGCATTTCAGCAGATCGGAATGGATTTGTTGGGACCGTTTCCTACATCAGCATCCGGAAATAAGTGGATCGTCGTGGTCATGGACTATGTCACCCGCATCGCAGAAACTAAAGCTCTACCGAATCCCATTTTGCAATACAGCCAGACAAGCCACAGGATGACAACTGCCTACCAATCGCAGACGAATGGTCTCACGGAGAGCCTGAATAAGAACCTCGCCGACATGCTAGCCATGTAAATCGACGTCGAACATAAGACCTGGGATGCGTTCCTGCCGTACATAACCTTCGCTTGCAAAACGGCGGTGCAAAAAACAACACAGATCACGCCGTTCAAGCTAGTTTACGGCGGGAATCCAACGACTACTCTCGACGCCATGCTGCCGCACGTCTGCGACGAAGAGAATCTTGACGTCGCCACCTATTTCCAGCGCGCCAAAAAAGCCCGACAGCTCGCCCGCCTGCGGATCAAGAACCAGAAGAAGACCGACAGCCGACACTACAACCTTCCACAGCACTACGTCGAATACCAGCCCGGCGAACGTGTTTGGGTTCTGACCCCTATACGCCGACGAGGACTTAGCGAGAAGCTTTTCCGCCACTATTTCGTTCCATAAAAGATAATCTGACGTATTGGCGCACTCGACTATGAGGTCGCGCCAGACGGCATTTCGCTATCACAACGGCGCCGCTCACGACCTGAAGTAGTTCATGCTGTGCGACTTAAGCCTTTTTCACCAGCGCTAACGCACTTTGGCGACTTCGCATAGCTGAGCTTTGGACTTATTTTTGGACTGTCACCTTGGACTTTATTTCTTAGTTGTTTTGTTAGTTTGTTGAATAGGTGTCCTTTTGTGTTTCACTCTCCTGTTATGTTTATGGTATAGGGACGTGCCTTTTGAGAGGGGAGAATTGACATGTGAGCTCGTTTGTCTTTTACGGGTGAGCGCTTTTACCGTATGTGAAATGTTATTGCTCAGCGCAGTACGCGCCTATATGTATTGGAAGTTTCTAGAATGTTATCGATGCTTCTATTCACTGTCAGTTGTCGCCGAACATTGTGTAATCTGATTGCACGTATGCGCGACGCGATAGGTGTAGAACTTTGAGGAAGTCACGTGGGACCTAGCGATTACTCTGGAACATTCGACGACTGAAGTATAAAGGCCGACGCGCTTGACCCGTTGATAAAATTTAGACGATCGCCGACTGTGCTTGCCGTTGTTGCCGTTCTTTGAGCGTAGCCTGTTTTTGTGGGCACAAGTTCGCCCAATAAAAGTCAGCTTTGTCTTTCACAGTACTGCTACTGGGTTCTTTAAGGTCACTACCACATGACATCTACTGCTGTTTTTCCAAAGGCATCAGCGGAAAAGCTCACGACCTTATAAAGTTATGTTATGTCGAACAGAACACAATATGTAGAACTTACAGATTCGTTGTCTTCAATGCAAAATATTGGTGCAGGAGTCCCCCAAGGAAGCATTTTGCGACCGGTCTTACTTATAATCAATATAAATGATATTCTGCAATGTGTAACTGGTGGTAAGATAGTGTGCTACGCTGATGGGACTTCGCTGTTCATAACTGAGGTATTAGAAAGCGACATTGAAGAGAAAGCAATCAGAACACAGAATGCATTAAATAAGTGGGCAAAATCAAAGTGTTTGAAGATTAATTCTAAAAAGACAAAAGTGAGATTGTACTTTTCAAAAGTAAAGTTAATTTCTAGGCAGTTTAACGTGTTCTTAAGCTCTCATGCTGTTTAAATATTATGTTCGCTTTAAATCTTTGGCGTTATATTTTCGAAGAGTTTGACTTGGAATCATCACATTGACTATATAGATGAAAAGTGTCTTCAGCTGTCGGAGTTATGTTGCCCCTCTGCGATATTCTTCCTCTCAAGGTTACGCTATCGCTATACAACTAATTATTTATCGCTCTCTTGCAATATTGCTGTACCGTTTGGGGCACTACGGGTGTCACAAATTTATGCAAGCTTCACCTTCTTCAAAAAGAGGATCTGTAAGATGCATTGCTGATCTTCCTCATTGTTCCCCCAAACATGACTTGTTTTTAAAATATGAAATCCTGGCAATCTACGGGTAATACAGTTATGGACATTTAATTATCTATAAACGTTCCTCACGTAGTGAAGAACACATATTTGTTATCTGGCAAAACGTGAGAAAAACATGCTTATCCTGCTGACTAGACATAAAAAGATTTGGTTAGTGCACACTAAGAAAAAAAGGAGTACCTCTTACTCTTTTCGGAGAGTCTGGACTCGCCACGTATACGACACACTTTGTGGGAGACACCCGAACTCCCTTTCGGAAGAGAGTCCCGAGACTATCTGTGCTCGATACAAGGTGGTTACGTGACTCCACACCCAATAGTCATGCATACTCTCTTGTAGTAGTCTCCTAACACTCTCAAAAGGGTTACACGACCAGTGCTGAGGGAGTCCGTTAACTACTCTGCATGAGTCAGACGACTCAAGATAAGGGGTCACATGACCACTGCTGAAGGATTCGGGTAACTATTCTTGATGAGTCTGATTACTCCAGCAGTGTGTGTCAAGTTACCCTTAGTGTGTGGTGCAGGACTCTTGCAGATAGAGTAAAATAACTAATCCATGTAAGTCGTTTGACTCTCGGATGGCAGTGTCGAGCCGCTTTTCAAAATGTGTCACCAACTTTTGCTGTAAGTACACACCACTATGGCTAGTTCTTAAGATTCCTGTAAAAAGACAACACATAAGAACCCATAGCAAACTTGCCAAAAAGGACATGGCAGGTTAGCAACAAAAAGTTAACATTTCATCACCCTTTGTCGTCTTCTGGAAAATTCAAATGTATTAGTCAGCACAGAATCACCATGAAAGCAAGACAGTTCTTATTACTATTAAACTGGAATCAATAGCCAACCATGCAAAACAGTGTTAAATAAACATCCAATATGTAGCCTGCAGGTGCATATGCATGACACTGCAATGCAACTCAGAACGATAATGAGACCCCAAAATATTATGTAACTCGTGCAGAAGTTCAATTCAGCACTGCACAAGTCTCTAATGTCAAGAATTTATAAGTTAAACCTATTTCACTGTTCTTCAAGACGTGTTTTTATTTAGAACTTACGATTTAACATTTTAAGCAAGTAAGCTACACATAACAAATAAAAAAGACTGCACTTATGTACAAAGGAGACCCAGATAATCACGTGCAATAAAAACAATATTCCAACTTAGATTACATAATCTATGCATTATACTATGCTTGCTGAAAACAACTGGTTGGCAATTGATAATCCAATCTAACAGTAAAAACAGCTGTCTTACCTTATGGTACTCTTGTTGGCACTTTTCCCCCACAACTTGTGCGTGTTAGCGTCAGTTGAAAATTGATCTGAAAAATACCACATTGAAAATTTGTGCATCAATTTTATTCTGTCATACAACATGCAACAGTGTATAAAAGCTTCACAACAGATAATATTACAAAAATAAATACAGCAACATTTATACTAATTGTTTATTTATGTTGACAAACATACTTTTCCAAGACGAAGCATAACAGCTGACACAGACAATTTCACAGTTTGCAATAACCACTAATACAAAACTTGCCATAATGCAAACACGCTGATAGAATATGTAGCACCGGTAGCTGTATTTTGTTACGGCAAAGATAGCAAGATAGCAAACAAACTATACCCAGCTGCATGCACGCAGCTGTAACAATACACATGGCGCACCAAGATCCAAAAGAAAAATAGTGGAAGATGTGAGGAAGGCTTTTTTGTACTCATCACAAGTTATCCTGTAAGAGCAGATTATGCACTGCCTGTAATCTACCCTCAGCACATACGTAAATAAGTTACATTAGGTGCCACATTTACAAATCACTCATATGATGTTCTTGTGATTGTCCTTATTCCGATTTTTAACTTGGAAAGCATGACTGAGTTACGTAATGCCTCCGGACGGCTTGGCATATATACAGAAAGAAGTGTTTCTATAAACACTGGAGGCCATGGGAGGATGACTGACACATACCTCTTTTAATTCTTTTGTCTTTGTCTTTATGATTATCTACCACAGTAGTCTTTTGTAGAGTGAAACACATCCAGATAATACATTGTGGGCAACAAAGTGTGAATACCTGTTCTTGATTTCTACCTTTCTCTGGTGTCCCGCTAAGGTAAGATTGGTGCAAAAAATTGTCTTCCCAATGTATGCGCTCCCACAAAACAAAACAGGAGCAGAAGATAAGCCACATTAATGGTGCGCAAAATAAAACATCTGTTCTTAACTTACCACTGCCATTCCAATCTGGTGACATTTTCTGCTTTGTTGCGTACTCCAGCACAGGTGTTACGCAGTTCACTTGGTGCCCAAAGCAACTCTCACACCATAGCAGGATGTCAATTTTGTTTTTCAAATTCTAAGCGAAACTCTGGTTATGGGGGACAATTGCAAACTTATAGTTTTGCTTTGTATCTTCATTATGTTGTAGAGCAGGGTAGAAAGCAAGAACAGATATCTATAATTTTGGTTCCCACTGTGCATTGCATGGATATGTTTCAATGAATGATACAATTATTTGGTAGATAAACATATGAAAGATAAGAGAATTAAGCTCGAAGTCTACCATATCATTAACTGGGAATACTATGTGTAATTGAAATTTTGCGATTCCCAGTGAAGAAACAGTTTTGACAATATGTGCCATGGCAACTCAGTCACTCATGCTCACAAAGGAAACAAAAACAAGCAAGATTACAAGTTCGAACTCGCAACCTGAGGTGAGACACCTCACATGACGGATTTATGTATTTACTGAGCATAACTTACATCTGGTACATAATCTGCTTGTACAAGATGACAAACAATGAGTTACTCTTGCTTTCTCTCTGGGGCATTTGGCTCTTCTGAACACATGCACATTGTGTGGCACAGCTGTGTGGATGTAGCTGGGCACAGCTGTTATTCAGCATCAATCTGTTTTTATGGTCCTGTACTATTATTGTAATTTATAATTAGCAAATAGGCTAACTATTGCGTTGATCAGCTCCATTTTAAACAAAACATACTGACAGATTTCCCTGTTTATCGCTAACAAAGAGATGGGTACATCATTTCAGATTTCAAGAAACAGCTGTGGAACAGAACAAATGCTGAAGACAAAAAATCTACAGACCAATACTTTTTTATTAAATGCCATGTACTAGCCCTTTCTGCAATGAATACCATTATTAGCAAAAATTGTAGCCTGAAAAAATAATTGGGAAATATTTACAAGAAAGTGCACGTAAAAATATTTTGCCACTATGTAGGACATAACTAAGAAACACCAGCTCCCTATGAATGGCAGTATATTCAAACCTCTAGTACAAATAATTAAAAAAAGTTGTTTCGAGAAGCACTTCCCCTTAATAAGTGCGTATTAGTGTTTCTACAAAAGGGTTAGAAAATACCTTCCGGCATACCATAGGGAGTTTTAAAAATAGCACATGCACGCATCTGCCTAGAAAGCCCCACGCCCTGCTTGTATTCCTTAGTCATTTTTCTGCATTCTGTTGTATGTCACCATTTGGATCCCTTAACACTGAGTGCGCAAAACCAAAAAACAGCCTATTAATACACTGAATTTTTAGCCTGTAAAGGGGTTGTGTGGCAATGGGGGCAGCCAACTCTAGTGTGAGAACAAACAAATATTTGTTCTCACGTTAGTGAAACCAGTCAAAATATAATCTCACAAATTTGGAAATGAATGCACAAAGAACCTTGCTGATTGTCACATTATTGTCCCGAACAAGATCTTTTGGTGTTTACAATTTCTAGTTTATTTCACTTGCCTCTAGTAAATAGGCTCTGACCTAGAATACTCAGTGTAGGAGACTAACCCAGACCTGGAAGCCAATGTTTAAATCTGAAGTAAAGACATTCATCCCCCGACCACATGGCACTGCTTCGTCATCAGAAGAATCATGCATCCATGGACATATATTCTGTAAAATTATTTATACATGATCTGTAGCGTTAATCTTGCATTAACAAATTCTGAAATTAGGAAATACATCTGCTATGTAAAGCACTGCTGTAAACCTGTGTGTTTGAGAAATGCAATACTCAAAAGGTGTAACACAACCAATGTGTGCATGAAACCTATGCTGCATTTGACATTCGTCAGTGTGGCAAATAAGCACTGAGAAATGCCAAGGGTACCATAGCTTGTATGTCTCAAACCTTGTATGTGAGTACCACTGGTATATTTGCAGCGAAAAAAAGTCACATTATTACCAGACATATGAGGGGAACCTATGTTTCTCTAGTTTAATATTTTCTTTCCTGTGCTCTTATATCCTTGAGTTTTTCAAAAATAACGGGTGCTTGAAATAAGTACTCTATATTGCTCTTAAATTTACCCTGCACCAGAGCCCATGTTATGTTAAATTTCTTGAACACATTGCAGTGCTGTAGGTTATCAAAGGAAGAAAAAATACCGTATGTTTTCAGTTTAGCCTTATGTACAAGAATTAAGAACCTATCAATTACATCCACAAGTACAAAAGAACTATGAGAAACAGGGCATAAAGACAGGTATACATTATAATAGCAGGAGTTGATGGTGAGAACTCTACGAGAAAGGAACTATTAAAAAGAATGTCTGTTCAAATCACTCCACCCCAACATTCATCCATGGTTAGATAAGTGATCGATAAGAAAAGAAACAGCTGGTGATGCTGTTTGGATAGATGGAAACTGAGGTACAGCTGTGAAATAGATGGAACACGTAGAGGGGTCACCAAGTGTTGCGCGCTGGTTGCACAGCAGGTTTCCTTGAGCTCCGGACTCACTCGACACTGATACGTTGAGCCTGGTTATACGTAGTTCGCTAGAGGCCTGGCCCAAGTATGTGGCATGGCTTGGGTAAAATTTCAAGGCAACCTGAAAAACACAGATCAAAATATATAAGCACCAAAATATTCTGCACCATAGGGCAAATCTGAAGTTTACCATCCGCACATAGCAGATGATGAAAACAGACACAAGTCACCAGGCTCAAGGTATATAAATGTGCAAAAGTGTAAATGAATGTGAAGAGCTGCTTGTAGGATGGAATCCTTCATTTTGCCTTTCTAGATCAATAATAGTATCTTAATATAAAGTCAAGTGTACACGACATTCCCTATTTGTGTCAGTAGGCTATTCCATGCCAGCTGTTCCAACCTGGCACATGACCACTTGGAATTTCTTCTTGAAAACTGGGGGCCCTTCAATATAGAACAAATCGCAATTTCACACAATAAAGCAAAGAAAATATTTTACTGGCGTAAACACTATGTCACATGTTGTGTAACGCACCAAACTATGCATCATAAAATGGCATAGCCAAAAAAATTGGTTCCTTCATTAAGAGGGACAAACTTTTAACGACAATGAAGAGAGGCCTTACACCAAAAACTTAACTGCTTATTAGCCAGTGCTCACTTTATTATGGCCGATTAAAAATGGACCAAATGGCTTATTAACTTTATTTTCACAAAAGTGACCTACAGCAAAAGCTGTAAATTTATGTAATCCATGTGTTTAGGACTTGTGCTGTGTGCAAGAACTGTTTTCAGAAAGATACATTATGCAGCAGAGCAGAGACAGTAGGATGAACTTGGAAAAGAAGTCAGTTTTGGTGTACGTTTATTGGCCTACTTACCATTGAGGCAGCCCTAGTAAATTTATGCCAAATACCATGTTTGAGAGTACACTGTATTGTTTTTAAAGTGGTAAAGCTTTATCAAAGTAGTTTTTATGTTACGCAAGAAAACAATTTTACAATTGGTCTCTTGTAGTTTCAAAATTTGCATCGCGTTTCGTCTAATACACACAGCCTCTTGGAAGCTAAGACAAAATGCATAGACTTGAGCATCCCTGCACAGACAGAAGGGAGTCTAAACTGCTTCGAAGTTACTTCTTTCATTGCTGGGTGGTTACAAGCCACTTCACTCAAAAAGACACCGCTTAATTACAGGTATTTACCTGAATATTTCTGTATGCTGTCAGCCTGCTTGGCATCATCACTAAGGCTGCCAACTCCCTAGTGGATGTAGTCAGATATGGTGGTGGCAGGATGCAGTGGCAGAAGCCGCCAAAGGCTCCCAACTCCCTAGTGGACGTAGTCAGGACAGGGTGGTGGTAGGACGCAGGGGTAAGAGCCGCCACAGTGTACCTGCAACAAATTTGCACAAATCTTCTTAGTTCTACCACGTCACGATTTACAATAAAAATTGAGCTGTCTGTGTAACATGGCTACCAATACAAATAAAGGCAAACAGTTAGGTCCTACCACTCAAATAGAACCCCGACAAAAAAGAAACGGTACTTAAAGGGACACTAAAGTGAAACAATAAATCAGTTTAGACTAATGAAGCATTGTTTGAGAACCCTGCAGGCAGTCATTTCAAAAAAATAGTTTGATTATTAGATGAGAAAATGAAGGTCGAAGTATCAGTATTTGAATTACACGCCGAAACCCCAGTGCCGGTACGTCAACGTGACGTCAGAGATTCTAAAGCATGTTTTCGCATTTGGGCTGTGTTGGCTGGATAAAGGTTCCCGAAACTGCCCATGTTTATTATTTGGTTCCTTTAGAACACAATGTAGTCAACCTGTACCACTATATATAATTAGTAGGTGCTAGAAGATGCCATCAAAATCCAAGACATCACAGCCCCCAGGTGCGGGAATATAAGTAGGCGTCGCCACCCGTATTTCGTTCCTGCGCTTTTCGTGGCTTGCCAGACGTCTTATCGTTGTAAGAGTGGTGTTTTTGGTGTTGCAGAATGGTAATTTACTGATGCAGAAGAAATCATTTTTCACTGTAGTGTCCCTTTAAGTTTATGAAAATCCAAACAATGAAAAAAAATGAGCAACTGATTTGTGCATGGAAGCTCGGTTGAAACCTGAGCTCATACATCAAGTGATCTGCTAGTCAACTGCAAGCCTGCCACATTAAAATGTCATTGTAAATTTCTTTACATGCATTATGTAAGCTGCATTAATACAAGTTCAAAATCTCTTAACATAAGTAAATCACCAAGCTAATTAATTAACGAATTCCAGTGGTCGTTAATGCAACAAAGTGCAAGCTCGGAATGAAGCTGGCCAAACTGGGCAGTGAAAAATAACAATGTGGTTCTCTACATCTTGTTTTTCTGGCTTTCGCTCTAGCGTTGGAATATACAAGAATTTTGACATTCCTGATATTTCTACCTGCTAATTTCTATTCCATAATGCATAATGCTTGAGCAAGAGCAATACTGCTTTCTTTTAACCGTAAATAGTGATAGAACAAGAGAATTCACTGGAGCCAACATTTTGAGAAAAATCTCCTCTTTGTCGAAACATTGGCTCCAGCGATGCTCCTTGTTCTACGGCTCTTCATCATGTCAAATCTCTGTCTTCCTGTGTACCTCTGTACTTTCGATGTTATGTCAATGAAATTGTAATAACAGATCATTAGTAAATGTAGCTGATGAGGAATTTGCCCTTGTTGGTAGATAACGACAGAGTAACTGCGCAATATAGAGATACGGACAAAGGAGGCTTGTGTGTGTTGTCTTCTCGGGCCATTGGGCGATTACTCTGTCTCAATGTAAAACTATTACCCTTTGCACAATAATACTAAAATACATAAAGACAGGAAAGTGGACACAAAAATTACAACAGATAGCATCATATGCTAATGAGATATGCAAAAGTGCCTGCTACAATTTGTCTCACCCATAACGTGCTGGATAAGATGGCGACTTCTGGCTGTTGCCATTTATTGAATACCTAAAATAAAATACATATCAAAATTATAATAATACACAGGAGAACAGCAGTAGCCGAGGACATAACGCATTGTTTAGTACAAGAAGGTAAACTAATCTCTGATACACGGCAGACGAAATTTCCTTTATTAAGTTAGTAGAAAAATACACCACACGTCATTTCATTCAATACTGTCGGCATTTCTTGGTACAAGAAAAAAAAGTATTTCTGCATGGAAGCAGCAAAATAATAAATGGCCTTCTACTTTTACAAAATATTCTGCAGCGACGAAGCTAACTACAGCTGTATATACTTAAAATTGTTGTATGCACATTACAATAGCCAAGACAGGATAAACTTGGGTTCATATGCAGCTCACTGGAAGGTACAACTTTGCAATGAACTCATTTCTGCTTGGCAAATATACGCATTAACATAAAACTACAAATAAAAGGATCCTTTTTTCATAAAACGCCGGACTCAATATAAAAAAATCCAGTAGCAATATTACAATTTCACCACATAACACAGCCAGGTTTTGTAAGCCTAGCAGGATTTACTATATAAATGTTGCAGCAAGTTCATGCTTTTAAATATTTACAACCGTGAAAATAAAGATTACGTAAAAATAATACATTATATATAGGCTTAGATTGTGAGCTAATGTGTTTTCTACTTACAGCCAAATGCACATAAAATTTGTTCTGTTTCAGCGCTTTTAAAGAGCTGTGTCTGTTCGCTTGAGCAGGCAGCCGCTTTACCGCTCTTAAAATATCTGTGCTCCCACATCGCCTGACACTACCATACAGCGTTGTAGCGCTTTTATTATTCGCCGTAATATACCTAAAGCGCTAGCAAATCTTCAGAATACACAAGCTGTCTTTTCGACTACCTGTCTTCGCCAGCGAAAGTCACACTAGTGCGAGTATTGTATCTACACTTCAAGTTACGCAGTACTTGATATTCTACGAATTTTTCGATGCGACAGGTCACTCGTCACTAGAGTCGTTAAGAAGGGTGTTTCTCCTGGCAGTACAGCTTTGCAATAATTTCAGACGCTCTCCTAAGGCTTCCGTCTGCCAGTAATATGCCTAAGAAACGTCTGTGAACTGCCAAGAGAAACGTGAAGCAAAATGCAGCCATACCGGAAGGGCCGAGTACGCGCCGTTTGTAAATTCGGAACAAAAGCCGATATGCTTACCTGAGACGTTAAGAGAAATATGGCACAGGTCACTGCCCGCTGGTAGTCGTTCGTATGCATCTGGTCGTCTCTGTCCGTTGCGATCTCCCATACCACAATGAAAGATGCAGTGCAAACCGCAGCACTTCGGGCGCTTGTGACGGTCCGGCGAGCTGCACTTGCTCGATGTCGGCAAAGACGACATCGGCGACACGCTGCTGCTGGCGACGGTCCCCCTCGTCGCAATCACACAGCACGGACAGAAGCTCCCACCGTAACTTGCCGCAACGCCTGGTTGCAGTCGCTCCTAACACAGCGATTTCAGAACCACTCAACGACAACGTACTCGCGCGTGACGCAGCGCAACTGTAAAATGGCGTCATGCTATTGACGGCTTCGGCTTTGGATCATTTTGTATCTGCACAACTGAGCAAAACAGTTGCGCTAGTTTCGGTTTTGTTTCCTCGCGTTGAGATAAAAACTGTTTTGCTCACTGATAATTTTACGTCACTTAATTTATTTATTTATTCATTTCCTCAAAGGTCTCTGTTGAGACATTACATGAGGGAGTGGGGAGTTAGTGACAAAGAGATACTACAAATTACAAAGAGATATTTCCGATGAGTCGCTTGAATGCAAGTGGGTCGATGATAGTGGCAACTTCGGCGGGCAGGCCATTCCAGTCTCGTGTTGTGCGCAGAAAAAATGATTGCTGAAAAGTAACGGTATGGGCTTGTGGGGGATATACTGTATTAGAGTGACTGGTGCGGGCAATGCGATGTGCTCTTTTTATGTACGGGTTGTCAAAAGGCAAGGAATGAAAGAATTTATGAAAAAGATTAAGACGGGCTATTCTACGGCGTGAGGCTAGAGAGGGTAGGTTTATTTGGGCTTTTAGTGCCGAGATGCTTGTATTGTATGAATAAGTTGACAGGATAAATCGTGTCGCGCGGTTCTGAACCGACTCGAGGGCTTTAATAAGGTTATTTGTAATGTAAGTAATGTTCACGAATGAAACAGCCATGAATTCAACACGCGTCTTGAAATACCCGCTACGTTCACTTGACAGAAGCAAAATTTGCTCGTCCGAGTGTGGTTACGTTTGAAATATCTATCGTTGCGCTGTCGGAGCGTGCTCGAAGTGTGAAGACGCGGCGTTATTGTCCTTAATTTGCTTAGCTATAACGGTGCGGCTGCCCTTGATTTCTGTCGAGTGCAGTTTGCTCTGACATAAGGTAGAACTACAAAGCCGCCCATGTTACTGAATGATCTAGTGCACCTGAAGCTGCCAGAACTCCGGTATTTCCTCCACAAGTTCTTGCGACTGTGTGCCGCTGTCACCAAATGCGAGCGTAGTCATTTAGCTGAGATTTAGCAACACATTTTCTAGAACTATAGTTCACCGCTCTATCACGACATGGAGAAGCAGCGTGGTTGCTCCTTAGTAAAATTTTCTGTTTATAGCGAATTTTCCAATAGCAATTATATGGACACAACCGCCGAAATATATCTGTCGGTGTTGCCGTGAGCTTAAGTATATAGTCAAGTGCGATAAGATCCCATCCTGCGCCGTTGGCTGTGCGCATTAAAGGAATTGTACGAAGGTGAGCCGAGACGTATAGTGCCTGGATGGGTGTCCAAGTATCTATAGGTGGCCACGTGCTAAAACGCGCGCAAGCCGGGGAAAGGAGGCGCTGGTTTAGCACGCTCCTCCTCTGGCCGTTGCTCTAGCCCGGTCTGGCGCCGCTCTCGCTCTGTCTTGGCGATAATTTCCGATGGGTGCAAAGCGGGGGGAAGGGGGGGAGAGAGGGGGGGCGCTTTTATAGCGCCATTTCAAGTTTCGGAGACGCTTTGAAGGACGAGGCAGCAGAGGCGTTCTGTCCGCTCTGTTCGCGCCCTTCATCACGCCGACTCTGTGACAGCGAGTGGTCGCGGTCATTGAGTGAGATCTGTTCATGTTTGCACGTGTGCGCGTGACCCCGTGCTTGCAAATTTACGGAGTAAGCGATTGTTTACTGCACTTTATTCAGGCGATGAAACTACGAAGCTTGGTTCGTGCAGTTGTTCGTGCAGTGGTTCACGCAGCATTGGGGGAAAACTGCTACATTTTTGTTTTTACATTTCTAGGGGGTTCAAAAGCAGCGCTGCGTACGCTAATGGTTGTTTCTGGTCGCGGGACGCAACGCACTGCGGTGCCCAGTGGCTTTGGTGTTGCGCTGCTGAGCTCGAGGTCACGGGTCCAATCAAGCCGCAGCAGTCGCATTCCAATGGGGGCAGAATGCGAAAACGCGCGTATACTGTGTATTCCGTGCACATTAAATAACCCGAGCTGCTGAAAATAAATGTGCAGTTTTCCATTACCGTGCGCATCATAACAAGATCTTGATTTTGGAACCTAAATCCTCAAAATTTAATTTTACGTAGCGCAATTACATTTGCAATCGACACTGTTGAGTGCGCCTACTGAACTTATCTCGTTGCAGTGCTCTCTTTAGTAGCCAATGCTTTTATTTAGATTTACTTATAGTCAGAATCCAGTGTGACAAATCCGGGTCTTCCTTTGTATAGAAGCCAGCTATCACTTAAGCGTGTGAGATATTAACAAACATGTTCAAGGAAAATCGATATTTGGAGTTCGATGTAATTGCAGAACATGACAAGGACGAAAGAATGATACACCGCATTACAACCAGGACAGGAACCCGAGGGCCCGCCTCAAACAGAAGACGTTATCTGGTATTTCTTCTCCTGCATTTTAATCTTTCTCTCGCCAGACTCATCTCGAATATCAGAGGAGTCGGGATCTTCCACGACGACTCTTCGCGTGCTATTAAGAGTCAAACGACCCATACACAAATGTTGACTCTTGTTTTGTGACTCTACCCGCGCGAAAATGGGTCTTCGTAGGAAAAAAGAGAGTCAAGTTGCCGTGACTCACTTTTTACTCTCTTTTTTCTTAGAGTGTGGCGACACCTATGGCATATTATACCAAGCAGTTTCTTCCTTATAATCTTCCAGTATCCTTAACTAAATTAAACAAAGAATTCCTTGTCCCCTTTCAGCAATCAAGTGATGCTATTAAGCGATTTTTTCTTAGCAGAATTACATTAGCAAATTACGTGCGATGCTCGATCAATTGAGCTACCACGGTGCAGTTTCCGCATCCACTTTCTTGGGTAGAGCATCGCACGCATAATAAGAAGGTGGTGGGATCGTACCCCAGCTGCGGAAAGTTTTGTTTTCATTTACTTTCATTTCCAATAATTAATCATTTCATTTTTCATTTGTGCCTAATATTTCATTTATTAGGCACAAGTAATTTGCCCTATGTTCTCCTTTGTGTAAGTGTTTGTTGGTTTCTTGTGATATGACAAATAAAAATCGGGCCCCTCGGTTAACCCCCTTTCCTCTCGTTCACAAATGATTGAGGGTCTTAACAGAGAAAGTGTAAGAGTGGATTTCAAGGTTAATAGGAAGAAGGCAAAGTTAATAATTAATATGCTGTCAAGGGAGCAAAATGTCAGAATCGCCAGTCAGCCTGCACAGCCTGTGAAGGAGTACATTTGCCGAGGTCAATTATTAACACGAGACCTTGATCATGAGAAGGAAATATAGAGATGAGCAGAAATGACTTGGAGTGCATACTGCAGATATTAACATGTCCTGGCTGGAAAGTTACCACTATCATTGAAAAGAAAGGTGTACAATCAGTGCCTTCTACCGGTGCTAACATATTGGGCAGAAACTTGGAGGTTGACAAAGAAGCTCAAGAACAAGTTAAGGACCACACAAAGAGCGATGGAACGAAGAATGTTAGGCGTAACGTTAAGAGACAGGAAGAAGAGCGGTGTGGATCGGAGAGCAAACGGCGATAGCGGATATTCTAATTGACAGTATTAGAAAAAAATTTGCTGGGCAGACGATGTAATGCGTTAGTTAGATAACCGGTGGACAATTAGGGTTACGGAATGCGCGCCAAGAGAAGGAAAGCGCTGACGAGGATGGCAGAGGACAGGTGGGGGGTGGCGGGGAGGCTGATAAACTTGGAAAATTTGCAGGCGCAATTTGAAATCGGTTGGCGCACGACAGAGCTAACTGCAGATGTCAGAGAAAGGCCTTCGACCTGCAGCGGAAACAGAATAGTCTGATGTTGATGACAGGAATTGGACCCATGTCACAAAGGGTGCTCTCGGACAGCAACCCGACGCTTTATCAGCCTGCGCCACCAATCCGCTGGCTGTTTCTCGCTTTTCAATTGAGGTCTTTCACGCCAACGCTTTAGTGAGCTGCGCCCTGAATGCACTGGGAATGTGTTGCTCTTCAGCGAACCTCTAGCCAACTTGGGACACCGAGTATGCGATACTCGGTGAACGTCAAGCGAGGTAACAATTGTGAGCGTTTGAAGGTTGAGACGTACCGCGCTTCTCGTCTCAGAGGTGACGCGCTGACTGCTAGGCAGCGCCATTGGGTAGCTTAGCATGTTCAGAAAGAAGCGCATCAGAGGAGCGCGATTAATGCATAGTGCGTTTTTAAGCGCGAACTGTGCCTGTTTGGAGATAACGCGCAGACTACGTGGAGGCAGCGCTAAATGGTGACGAGTGTTTTACGGAAGCGCGAAAGAGCAGTCCCACTGCAGTACGCGCTTCATACGTACCTCGTTTCGACGGTGGCAATGAATTGTATAGCAATATTGACTTAATTAAACGCATTACGGAAGACAGTCATAGTGAGATGGGTTATGCTAAATGTTTCCTTGTTAACGGCGAGCAAGGAAGTGACTGATTACTTGTTGGGCCTTATGCGCTTACTACTATATTGTGAAATGATTTGCATTATTTTCACACTCTTCTGAAAATTTTACTTTGGGAAATATCAAGGTTCATAGATTCTATACGTTCATCGCTGTCACAGATGTAACCCAATGCAGTTTTTCAGAAGAGCTAACTTATGCTTCAAGATACTGTTTGACGACTGTCGTCATCATCATCATCATCATCATCATCATCATCATCAGCCTGGACACGCCCACTGCAGGGCAAAGGCCTCTCCCATACTTCTCCAACAACCCCGGTCATGAACTAATTGTGGCCATGTCCTCCCTGGAAACTTCTTAATCTCATCCGCCCACATAACTTTCTGCCACCCCCTGCTACGCTTCCCTACCCTTGGAATCCAGTACGTAACCCTTAATGGCCATCGGTTATCATCCCCCCTCCTTACATGTCCTGCCCATACACATATCTTTTTCTTGATTTCAGCTAAGATGTCATTAACTCGCGTTTGTTCCCTTACGCAATCTGCTCTTTTCTTATCCCATAACGTTACACCCATCATTCTTCTTTCCATAGCTCGTTGCGTCGTCCTCAATTTAAGTGGAACCATTTTCGTAAGCCTCCAGGTTTCTGCCCGCTAGGTGAGTACTGGTAAGACACAGCTATTATGCATTTTTATCTTGAGGGATAATGGCAACCCGCTGTTCATGGTCAGAGAATGCCTGCCAAACGCACCCCAGCCCATTATTATTCTTCTGATTATTTCCGTCTCATGATCCGGATCCGCCGTCGCTACCTGCCCTAAGTAGATGTATTCTCTTACCACTTCCAGTGCCTCGCTACCTATTGTAAATTGCTGTTGTCTTCCAAAACTGTTCAACATTACTTGAGTTTTCTGCCGATTAATCTTTAGACCCACTCGTCTGCTTTACCTCTCCAGGTCAGTGAGCATGCATTGCAATTGGTCCCCTGAGTTACTAAGCAAAGCAATATCATCAGCGAATCGCAAGTTACTAAGGTTTTCTCCATTAACTTTTATCCCCAGTTCTTCCCAATCCAGGTCTCTGAATACCTCATGTAAACGCGCTGTCAGTAGCATTGGAGAGACCGTATCTCCCTGTCTGCCAACTTACTTTATTGGGTTTTTGTTGCTTTCTTTATGGAGGGCTACGGTGGCTGTTGAGCCGCTATAGATATCTTTCAGTATTTTTAGATATGGCTCGTCTACACCCTGATTCGGTAATGACTCCATGACTGCTGAGGTTTCGACAGAATCAAGCGCTTTTTCGTAATCAATGAAAGCTATATATAAGGGTTGGTTATATTCCGCACATTTCTCTATCACGGGATTGATAGCGTGAATGTGGTCTATTGTTGAGAAGCCTTTACGGAATCCTGCCTGGTCCTTTGCTTGACAGAACTCTAAGGTGTTCCTGATTTTATTTGCGATTACGTTAGTAAATAGTTTGTAGGCAACTGACAGTAAGCTGATCGGTCTATAATTTTTCAAGTCTTTGGCGTCCCCTTCCTTATGGATTAGGATTAGGTTAGCGTTCTTCCCAGATTCCGGTACGCTCGAGGTCATGAGCCATTGCGTATACAGGGCGGCCAGTTTCTCTCGAACAATCTGCCCAACATCTTTCAACAAATATGCTGTTACCTGATTCTCCCCGGCTGGCTTCTCCTTTTGTATATCTCCCAAGGCTTTCTTTACTTCTTCCGGAGTTACCTGTGAAATGTCGAATTCCTCTAGACTATTCTCTCTTCCATTATCGTCGTGGGTGCTACTGGTACTGTATAAATCTCTATAGAACTCCTCAGCCACTTGATCTCATCCATATTAGTAATGATATTGCCGGCTTTGTCTCTTAACGCATACATCTGATTCTTGCCAATTCCTAGTTTCTTCTTCACTGCTTTAAGGCTTCCTCCATTCCTTAGAGCATGTTCAATTCTATCCATATTATACTTATGTCAGTTGTCTTACGCTTGTTGATTAACTTCGAAAGTTCGGCCAGTTGTATTCTAGCTGTAGGGTTAGAGGCTTTCAAACATTGACGTTTCTTGATCAGATCCTTCGTCTCTTGAGGCACCTTACTGGTATCCTGTCTAACGGAGAGACCACGGACTTCTATTGCACACTCCTTAATGATGCCCACAAGATCGTCGTTCATTGCTTCAACACTAAGGTGCTCTTCCTGAGTTAAAACCGAATGCCTGTTCTGTAGATTCATCTGGAATTCTTCTATTTTCACTCTTACCGCAAACTCATTGATCGGCTTCTTATGTTTTCTTCTATGGCTTTTTATGTACCAGTTTCTTCCGTTCCCTCCTCAGGCCTAGGTTAGTTCGAGTTCTTACCATCCTATGGTCACTGCAGCGTACCTTGCTGAGCACGTCCACATCTTGTAAGATACCAGGGTTAGCGCAGAGTATGAAGTCCATGTCATTTCTAGTCTCGCCGTTCGGGCTCCTCCACGTCCACTTTCGGCTGTCCCGCTTGCGGAAGAAAGTATTCATTATCCGCATATTATTCTGTTCCAGGATCTCTACTAAAAACTCTCCCCTGCTATTCCTAGTGCCTATGCCATATTACCCCACTGCCTTGTCTCCAGCCTGCTTCTTGCCTGCCTTGGCATTGAAGTCGCCCATCAGTATAGTGTATTTTGTTTTGACTTTACCCATCGCCGATTCCACATCTTCATAGAAGCTTTCCACTTCCTGGTCATCATGACTGGATGTAGGTCTGGAGACCTGTACAACCTTCATTTTGTATCTCTTATTAGAGGTACAAAAGACCTGCCACCCTCTCGTTAATGCTATAGAATTCCTGTATGTTACCAGCTATGTTCGTATTAATCAGGAATGCGACTCCTAGTTCTCGTCTCTCCGCTAAGCCCCGGTAGTACAGGACCTGCCCGCTTTTTAGCACTGTATATCCTTCTTTTCGCCTCCGAACTTCACTGGGGCCTATTATATCCCATTTACTGCCTTCAAATTCCTCCAATAGCACTGCTAAACTTTCCTCACTAGATAACGTTCCAGCGTTAAACGTTGCCAGGTTTATATTCAAATGGTGCCCTGTCCGGAGCCAGGGATTCTTAGCACGCTCTGCTGCGTCGCAGGTCTGAGCGCCGCCGTGGTCCGTTGCTGCGCAACTGCTGGGGACTGAGGGCCGGGGTTTGATTGTTTTGGTCAGATAAGAGGTTGTGGCCAAGTACTGCACCAGGGTGGCCAATCCTGCTCTCCCCGCCGTGGTTGCTCAGTGGCTATGGTGTTGGGCTGCTGAGCACGAGATCGCGAGATCGAATCCTGGCCACGGCGGCCGCATTTCTATGGGGGCGAAATGCGAAAACACCCGTGTACTTAGATTTAGGTGCACGTAAAAGAACCCCAAGTGGTCGGAATTTCCGGAGTTCTCCACTACGGCGTGCCTGATAACCAGAAAATGGTTTTGGCACGTAAAACGCCATAATTTTTTTTAATCCAGCTCTGGTGAGGGAGTGCGTTACCGGTTCTGGTCACCGGAGTCAGGCCACACTCCAGGCCTGCTTACGCAATTTTATCAACACGTTGATTTTTTTTATTCCGGTGGAAAATTGCGCTGCACCGCTATTCGAACCACGGACCTCTTGCACGCGAGGCGGGTGTTCTACCTCTATGCCACCGCTGCACTTGACATCTCTACATACAACCTAATTTGGAGGAAGCTTCCTTATATAAAAGCTTCGCCCGTTGGCACCATTTGGCAGCTTCTGCCATTTATATCGTCAGCCATCATTTCTTAATAACGTTGTATGCGTTTTAAATCAGAACAGTATTGGAGAGACATAACACTGCCAGATGTAGAGAGAAAGCAACGACCGCGTGGTGTAATATAGGAGCTATTCGGCCACAGCTTATGCATTTGTTTAAAAGAGCTGTTAGCAGCTATGTTACAGAATTTAAAGTACACTCATAAATGCTAATGATAGTTTGATTGAAATCATGAGAAAGCTTGGTCACTGTATTGTGCAGCCCCTACATAATTGATCTTTGTCACTGGGCTTCGTTACGACGCAGCCAATCTGACGAAATATCAAATTTAAAAAAAATCCGTTGAATTTGAAGACAGTCCCACAACCTGCCATTCAAGGCAAAACGGTGTCGAAAACAATGACGGGAATAAATTAAAGTTATTTAAATACCTGTGCAAGTTACACTCTAGAGCAAGCGGAACCTAGTGCTGGAGAAAGCAACAGGAAAGTCACTGTACTGAATTGCTTGGATTTTCTCCGATGTGTCAGACCACACTGTGAAGTAAACGTATGGCGCTGTACGATGACCTTCTCATCGACACATGGGATCAACTAATGCACTACCTAAAGGTTGTTTCGTTCTCCGTCCTTTTTTGTTTCTTTGTTCTTTCTTCCTTCATTCATATTAGAGTGTACTAGAAGGGGGTACTGTATTTAGGGGCGGCAAGCGCAATGCATTACCCTGAGGTCTAAAGTGTGGAAAGGCCGGGCAGTTGGATGCCAGCCCATGCGACCGCGGTGTCACCACCAACATCCATCGCATAGGGCTTCCCGTCGGTCATTCCTGCTGTTCTCAGTGGTGCTGGTTGTGCGCCGCTAGCGTGTGCGTCCAACTTTGTGGTAGTGATTTTTTTTGTATTTTGCGTAGTTCAAACAACGTCCTCACCTCCGGAGGTCGCTGCGTCTAGTGTCCCCGGCGCGGGCTAGGGGTCCTGCCCCTAGAGGCATCAGAAAAATCGCGACGGGTCGGTGGGATGTAACGAGCCGGAGAAGGGGAACGCGATCGAGGCGTCGTTGAACCTTCTGACCGAAAGTTTGTAGAATTTCTGTCACAGCTACGTGTAGCATGAGACACAGGGTAATTGCAGTTGGGAAATCTTGCATACCCAGCTGTGCGGTAGTGGCACGCGCGGTAAACATGTCCTGTTTCGCCGTAGTGAAAGCATAGCGGCCGGCGGTCAGCGGTGCGCCACTAATCGGTCTTTCGAAGCGGGTAGCCTGCAGGGGATTCGCTGTAGAAACGAGGCGCAGCGATCGACTGGCGGCAATACGGCATAGTTGGTGGCGGCTGTGACTGTCGATAATAGGGTGTCGGGGGTGGTGGTGATGGCTGCGTCGTAGTGGTCGACGGTGTCAGCTGCATCGAAGTGGCGGGAGGTGGACGACAGACAGCTTCCGCGTAGGTTAATCGTTGCGGCACTGCCTGCCAGTCGGGCGACGAAAAGGCCTCTCGAACTTCCTCCCGAACGATACCAGCGACAGAAGCCACCGCTGGTGCCATGGGAGAGATCCCGAGCTGCCGGATCTCCTCTCGCACAATTTCTTGGATTATTTCACGCAGAGACGTGCTGCAGCCCTCAGGTAGAATTGAAGCATTCACCGGCGAGCTCTTGCGGGCATATTGCCGGTACCGTTGCTGCAGTGCCCGTTCTATAACGGTAGACTCCTTGGTAAATTCGGCCACTGTCGTCGGTCGGTTCCTCACGAGCCCGGCAAACAGTTCCTCCTTCACTCCGCGCTAGAGATGGCGCAACTTCTTTTCTTCGGCCATCTCAGGGTCTGCTCTGCGGAAAAGGCGGGCCATATCATCTGCAAACATGGCAACGCTCTACTTTGGTTTTTGAATACGGGATTTGAGAAGGTGCTGCGCGTTGTCTCTTCTGTCGCTACTATTGAATGTGTCTTGCAGCTGGGTGCGGAAGGCATCCCACGTGGTCAAGTTTCTCTCCCGGTTCACAAACCACGTACGCGCACGGTCTTGAAACGCAAAATAGATATTAGACAACTTTTGCTGGGAGCCCCATTCATTATAACTGGCGACACGCTCAAATTGGTCCAGCCAATCTTGAACATCTTAAAAAGCGTCACCATGGAAACTTTCTGGGATCTTGGGATTCTGCAGCGTCACCTGCGATGGAGTTGCAGTGGCAATGGCAGAAATCGGTAGACGCTTTCTTGCAGGGTCCTGCAAAGTGTTGAAGTCGGGCGTCAGGTCTAGCAGGCGGCGACTATAGCGCTGAACAGGAGTTTGGATGAACGCAGGTGATTCTGCGTTCAATGTATGGCTCCGCGAAGGGTGCCGATCATGAGGCAATCCTACCCAGCACCTCCACCAGTGTCACAGCCTAGTAGGAGATGGGAAAGCCCGTGTCGAGGAGGTGTAAAAGCACTTTATGAGAGCAGTCAACGCGACGTCATTGTCGTCTCTGTTTTTCTACTCGCGCGCTACTTCAGCGTCGTTCTCATCGCCTGGCACATACCCGCGGCGACCATATAGGATGTGGCAATATTACGAAGCAAAATGCACGTGGGGAAGACAATACCAGTAATACAGGGCTTGAACATGTTATACAAAAGTGCACAAGACACGGTGTTACAGTTCACCTCTCTGTGCCGTATAAGTGGTTTTCGAGTACGGACAGAATATATTTAAAATATTAAAACTGGTTATCAATGTTGGCATACTATTTTATTCTTTATTAGCCTGAGGATGAGGTGTATACTGAGTCAGTTTTTAATCCCTATTTCTGCAGAGTTTGGGGCTGTTTTGGGCGTGTTTGTCTAGTTTCCAGGTTAGATAGGCACCTGCAACTATCGAAAATGTGATGGTTATAGAAAAATTGAAACATCGTTTTCTGACCAGCGAATTTAACGCAGTTACCTACGTTTAATATTCTAGCTTTGCCGGAAGTGTTTCTATCATAGAACGCTTGTACATTTGTCTGGCTTTTTTTCTTTCCTAACTCTGGGAGAGGCCGCTCCCGTGTTGCGGCAATGGATGAAGAAGCCCTCTAAGACCTTCCTGGAGCCAAGTCCTCACGTGGGGTCGCGTCCAGGAAACGTGGAAATGCGTCAATTGACACGGACAGCGAGGCAACCGAGTTCTACTCGGACAGCGTTGACTCGTCGGACGACGATTTCATGCTTGTCATGAGCCTAACCACAAAAAGAGGACTACTACGGAGGTTATCGTCGCCAAGTGTCTCCACCGTGAAGACGACACCAGAGCGCTGGCCGTACGCTATACCAGAGTCCTTCCATGTTTTTCTGGTCACGAAACTCCGCCGTCACGCTATGGGAGAGGTTCATATGCTGCCCAAAGGTGCCGCGACGCGGCGCCACTGTGCCACAGAGGGCATCGTTCGCGTACAGAAATGCGTGCGCATTGCGAGGCGAACTGACTTTTCGGGTACGTTCTGTGCATGTGCTGTGCTATTTTTCGAGTGTTGGGCTGTTTGGTTGAAGTGGTGGGGTGGGACAACGATGCCGAACACGTGTTGCGTGCCTGGGTGCCGTTCCGGCTACAAGGGCACGACCGAAAAGGTGTCGTTGTTCTGTTTACCTAATAACAAGGAGCAGCGCGAGAAATGGAAGCGGGCCATACCGCGGCAGGAAAGTGGCGTGTGTGCGCGAAACACTTTGACGCCTCGGACATCGTCACTGCGTACAATTTCAACATCAACGGCGACGACGTGTCCCTGGAGCGTGAGAAGCCGACGCTGAACACATTTGCTTTATGCTTTGTTGCAACCTCAATTTGTGTTATACCAGGATAGAGTAGTTCACAGCAATAGCGCCCTTACCCCGACCATCTATGAAAGGTATAGCATTAGAATTCCTTTAAATGCAAGTGTTAAAACAGAATAATATGCATTGTTTTATTTTCCATTGTCCTTTAGTCTTGGCTAATGATGGGCTACAATTCTTCAATTGCACGTACTTTTAAGTCTATAAGCTGCTATGAGTAAGAAGGTTATTAGCACACTGTTAGCTACATTTGTATTGTGATTTGCTGAGCAAGTTTTGTCTGCATGTTTAAGTAACAGCTGAAGAAGTAGAAAGGTGGTATCTCTAACAAGCCATTTAAAAAAAATTACTGTATTTGTGATGTGGCTACTTGTGTTCGTTTGAGAGTTCTTTAGCCGTGTGTTATGAAATGCTTATGCTTTACACTTTCTTGTTTATAGAAACAATCGACTATGCATTCTGTACTTATTGCCATTCGTTTGCTGTTGTTTGTTTCCTGCCTCCCAATGCATACCTCTCACGTTTGATCTTATTTCTTTATGCGTATTATATCAGTGTCATGCTTTTAACAAACTTCTTGCATTGTGAATGGTGGACCATTTGTGACCGGACGCCTCCGTGCTATCTGTATTTCGCTCCGCTTATTTTACATGATAAATAAATGATCGTGCTTGTATTTTGTTTTTGCACCAACACGTTTTATTTATTTTCTTAATCGAATTATAAAGTTTTTTTTCATTTTTCGACCATGATAAGAATATCAGGACCGGTGATTGCAATATTTTAACATATTGTAAATAGTTGCGAATTAAGAACCAAAATACCTAGTCTCGTCGTTTCTGCGTCGAAACCACGAGCAGTGAAGTGCTGGGCTTACTGACGCTTCTAAACGACTGCTTGCTAAGGCAATTGCCTAATTACAGCTAGTTTCAACTATGCAGGTCCTAACACTTCAGGTTCGCC
Source organism: Dermacentor variabilis (assembly GCF_050947875.1). Lineage (NCBI taxonomy): Eukaryota > Metazoa > Arthropoda > Arachnida > Ixodida > Ixodidae > Dermacentor > Dermacentor variabilis. The sequence continues at coordinate 127,368,363 of NC_134575.1, read as the reverse complement.
TTAATCCGTTGTTAAAATCCGCACCGAAGGCATTTAGCAGGATGCGTTGTTGGGCAAGTTGGTTCATTGTAATAGGAAACATTGGTTGCGCTTTCTAGACAATCACATGTAAGAAGACAGGACAGGTCTGTCTGTCTGTCCTGTCTTCTTACATGTGATTGTCTAGGAAGACATTTAGTAGCGAAGTTCGTCTTGCATTAATTCTACCTAAATCTTATTCAGAAATGACATCGCTTTGCAAGAAATCTTAAGCGCATGGAGCAGCTCAGTTCCCTTTTCTTTGTCATTAAGTATTCTACGGTAGCAGCCCTTTGCAATAGCAATTTCATTCTTTTGATCTCGTTATAAGATACTGCCCACAGAGTCCTTCTATGCCACAGTTTAACAGAAACTGAACAGCTGTGCTCGGCGAACAATGTGGCGCTATGCGCAACGGAGAATTGGCGCTTACTCCTCTGGTGATAAGTGGGACCACTGGCGTTTTGTTGTGAATGCGCGGTGTTTAATTTAAGGCAAATATTAAAAAGCGGAGCCCACCGAAGCGTTGAGGCGAACGGCGATGACGAAGAAATCCGGACCGGGACCGCCCGGCCGTGTACAGCGGACGCACTTCGACGGGGGCGAAATGCAAAACACCCGTTTATTTAAATTTAGGTGCATTTCAAAGGATCCCAGGTGGTCAAAACTAATCCCGAGTCCCCCACTACGGCGTGCCTCATAATCGTATCGCGGTTCTGGCTCTTAAAATTCCAGATCTTTCTTCTTTTTGGTCTGAGACCGCCGCAAGCTCCATGTTATGAGCGGCTTTTTTTTTCGTCCCGTGCGCTCATATCATCGCAGAAGACACGCTCAGGCAGTAATTTAATTATATTCAATGTTAAAAATAGTTACGTGAAACTAAAGCGATCGTTGAGGAAGTTGAGAAAGCTAGAATACCGAGGCTGCCCCACACACAACCACAGCGGTAGCGGCGTTCGCATGCCCTCTCATGCACGGTTGCGCCTCTAGCGGCGGGCGCTGGCGCTATATGAAACTGAGGCGGCAGTTTCGTGACCAGAAAAAACATGGAAGGACTCTGGCTATACTATTCATGCCTGTTGACCTAGTGTCCAATCTGCGACTCCTTAACAGGCAAGTCCTTTCTGCGTTTCTTGAGGGAATCGCACCAAGCGAGATGAAAGACGTGAGAATAAACGCACGGAAGAATGTCCTTGCAGTAGATGTTCTACACCGTAGTGTACTGCAAAGCCTGCGGCACGTAACGTAGATCGAGAAAATACAAGTGCGATCCATGATACCCACAGGCTGCAATGGCACTGTAGGCGTCACTTATGATCTCGATATTTCTATACCAAGCGGCGACTCACTAATATTAGTAAAGCAAACTACAGCAGGCACTCTTATCACGCACATCACAAGACTGGGCAACGCACGTTGCCTGAAGCTGTGGTTTGAGGGAGACAGCCTTCCCTCACACGTCAAAGTTGGCCATGTCCACCATCCAGTCCGCCCATACGTACCGACGCCCCTGCAATGCTACAAATGCTCCAAGAAGGGACAGGTAAAAGGTGTCTGTAGGAATAACCTGGTGTGCCCACGGTGCGCTGAATCTCATTCAGCAGATGCCCGCCGCGCAACTGTGTTAAAGTGTCCTAACTGCCATGATACTCATGAGGCCTCATCCAATGATTGCTTGCGTGTGAGGAACGAGCGAGCAGTACTCAAATGTATGGTATGGGACCATTCAACACACAGTGAGGCTGCCGCTACTCTCAGATGATGACGACGTAGCCACCAAAGGGCGTCACGAAGAGTTACATCTACTAAAACATATACACCATCATTCGGCAAAGCGGCTACCGTATCAACGATGACTTCCACAAAGACAGTAACTAGGAAAACGAATAAAGGGGCAAGACGCATCTCCTGAAGAGTGGCCTACACGTCCACGAGCACAACCTGTGTCGGAGTCACATAAAATGGAGCCGTCCTCAGTGACCTCACGAACCGCGGATACGACGACGCCTGAGGATCGCCGAGTCATAGTGATGTTGAAGTGACTTATGGACGCTATGCGCATTCTACTGAGCCACGTGAAAACCCCGTTGGCACAGAGTGTACCGCAGTTGCTGGGCACCTTGCGTCCGGTGCTTGCCGCTCGGGGGTAAAACCACGGCCCGAATGACGCCGTCGTTCCAAGAGGAAGTCAAGAATGCATCTGTGTTTCAGTGGAGCGCCAGCGGGCTAAAGTCACGCATGTCCATCTTTGGGCAGTTTGTCTTTACGCACCTATTCCCCGTTTTTGTGATTTGCAAGCCCAACCTGTCAGCATTCATCAGATTGTCCGGGTATGAGTGCTTTATGCCCTGTAGCAACGGAGAGTGAAACAAGGTTGTTGTGTTTATACGCCGTGACTTGACTTATGTACATCAACCACTGCCTCCTGACCAAGCAAATCAATACGTTTGCTTCATAGTGAAGAAGTAAAAGCTGACGTTCACAATTCTTGGAGCCTATTTATCTCGAAGAAGCCGTCTATATTGTGAGCGCTTACGCGGAATTTTAACATCGACTACACAGCCGTAGGTGCTTACTGGTGAATTTAAGGCCCACCATTACCTATGGGGAAGCCTCAAAGTGAAATGTAGAGGCAGAACGTTGGTGTACTTTGCCTCTGAACGCGAATTTGCCTGTCAAATGATGGAAGCCCTACTTATCTACGTTGATCAGCGTATAGTAGCTCCTTGGACCTTACCTTCGTTTGACGTTCACTTTCGAGAAGAGTTCACTAGTTTTCGCATTTCGAAACGTGGGGTAGCGACCACATCCCAACCTACTTGAAGATCGAAGGTATGACTAGCTCCAAGTCCTCAAGAACCGTCCAGTGCACCGATTGGCCTAAATACAAAATAATAATGGAAGACTGTTGTCGCGACAGCACCTCCTATAACTTACAGGGCGTGATAAAAGATGCCATACAAACAACCAAGCAATTGCTTTCGAAGTTCTCCCAGCACTGATTGCGACTTCGAACTAGCGAAACTTCGAGCAATTCGCCGTCGTGCGAAGCGAAGATATAGACGCACGGCGTCCAATCACGATTTCAGATAGGCTAGACGAACAAAAAAAAATACAGCGTCACATGAACAAGCTGCCTTAGCGACAATGGGTGTGCTTTTGCGAGTCCCTGGATCCGCGAAAACCTTTGTCGTTTATATGGAGGACTGTTCGTAGCCATCGCACAACCTTTGGTCAGCGCCACCCTTCTAAATTTCTGGCATCCTATCTACAATGTAGAGATATTGACGTCGCTGAATCTTTCTGCATAAAGATTGCTGGCGAAGCAAATTCCGATGGAACGGGCGAGGGAACGCTCGACCACCCACTGTTGTCACGCAATCCCCGCATGGAATGTCATTTTTCTATGGAAGAACTAGAAGATGCGCTGACTTTGTGCAGGCGTTCTTCAGCTCCAGGACCTGACCGCATTACATACCGTGCCCTGTGTAGCCTAGAGGAGACCAAGCTCGGAAGGCACTCTTGCTCCTGTACAATGACTCCTGGCAGACTCTGGGGTAGTACGGTTCCGCAAAAATGTAAGTCAACTCGCCTCATTCCACTTCTCAAAGCTGGCAAGCCACCTTTGGACATTTCGTCATACCATCCGATCGCACTTGCCGGCTGTGTCGAAAAAATAATAAAAAAAATGATTTTAGCACGTCTGGAATGGTACTTAGAGTACTATGAAATCTACCCAGATCCTATGGCCGGATTCAGATGTACGCGCATCGCAGTTCCGATGCGCGTACTGCTTCACAAGAATCAAGCCTTCATCTGCAGTGATGCCGTCGACAATAGTTTTTGGAAGGCCAGCCATCAAAGTACTTCAGATGTTTAAACCCATTTCTCCTATGGTTGCCTCTACGAATGCTTCTGACTGCGACCTCAGCGCTGTTCTCCAACAAATGGATGGGCGCCAGCTACTTACAGTCACCTTCGCATCTCGCACACTTTCCCCAGAAGAGAGGAAGTAAGCAATTGGTGAACGAGAAGCACGCGCGTGTGTCTGGGCCGGCGCGTGCTGTCAACAGACAATGTTGTTGACTTGATAACATTTGTGCAACAACCAAAAGGCCTGTAAGCTACTACCTGCTGCTCTCTTTCGAGACGTTAAAGGGGCTAATGATAATGTCACTCATGAAGCCATCCTTAGCACGTTAGAAGCCGTCAGACTTGGTGGTAAGATATATAATTGGATGTGAAAATATTTGCAGAGAAGACCATTCTACGTGCACACAGAAAATGGCCCGACATCCGATAATTACGGTGGCCGTGGAGTCCCTCAAGGCGGAGTGCTTAGTCCGACTCTTTTCAATCTCACCCTCAGTGGATTCGTTGACAATCTCCCAAGCACCGTACGACTTTCCATCCATGTGGACGACATCTGCATTTGAGCATCAGGTGTGACACGACTTCAGCTTCGCGCTCAGCTTCAGAAGGAAGCCTTAATGACATCTTGCTACCTTCGGGAACAAGGACTTGAAACCTTATGCGGAAAGTGCGCAGTGGTGGAATTCACGAGGAAGCCAATGTCTTCTTACGGCGTATCTATTAACATACAACTCATACCATACAGCAGAAGTCACAGATTCTTGGCAGTCGTAATTGACAGAGACCTGTCTTGGACTTCGCACGTGAATTACATGAAAAAGAGGCTGACTGCTATCTGTCACCTGTCCAGGTTCCTTGCGGGAAAAAGTTGGAGTGTATATATACACGCTATGTTACAGCTGTACATGGCGTTGTTTGTTGGATTCCTGCGATACAGCCTGACTGCAATATCCAAGACCTGCAAGACTAACCTGCATACGATTCAGAGTATCCAAGCCCAAGCCTTTAAGATATGTCTTGGCTTACCACGCAGTGCATCAACGGCTGAAACCATTGGTGCTGTTCTTCCAAGCGGTCTTGCCCTTAAGGAAGATTACACAATCACGACGCACATTACCGTTGAGACAGTGCGTATGCATCTCAAGCATTATGCTAGGACCCCTTCCCACCACTTGGCGAGCCTCACTGCTGCAAGGCCCTGCTAGACATTTAACGGTATTATCAGTGCACATTGTGCGTCGTTTACTTCAGGGTACGCACCTCCATCCAAGCCAGCGTTTCCTCCACGGTGTTAGAACCGTCCACGTGTACATATAATGATTCAAGGACTACAGAAGAAGACAGACCTACCGGCATCTATTCTTAAATAGCTGAGGTTACTTCTTTTGCATGAAAAGTACAGCAACCACGTGCACATCTATACCGATAGATCGACTACGTCGTGCAGTTCTGGTGGTGCCGTCGTTATACCAACCCGAGGAATGACACTGCGGCTCATGAAATCGCATGTCACGACCTCAACGGCGGCAGAACTAACTGCCCTGCGTCGAGCACTGGAATTCATTTATTCTGAAAAACCCAGAAAATGGACTGGGTTCTGTTATTCAAAACGGCGTTACAGTGCACGCAGTCAGTTCTCCGACACGGATGTCATGACCAATTGAGATACTAAATCATTACACTTTACCATCACGACCAACAAAAGGTCACGAGGTCGTTTTTCAATGAGTACCTGGCCATTGTGGAATAAGTGCCAATGATTCCGCCGATAAGACTGCTCGCACAGCACATCAAAAAGAGCACAGCGTTCCAATTCCGCTTTCGAGAACAGACACCACAAGGTAGTTTCGACACCTGGCACGCAGTCTCGCACTGACCAAGTGGGACTCGCCAAACTTACGACTTACACGACTGCATCGACTAAACCCCTCCCTGCAACTCCGACCTCCACTCGGACATCTTCGACGTGAAGCTAGGCTTCTCTGTCGCCTTTGGTTAGGAGTTGCCTTCACAAAGGCATACTCTACAATAATTGGAGTGACTGACAGTGCAGCATGCGAGGTCTGTGGCACCGAAGAAAACATCGACCACCTTCTGTGCCACTGCCCACGATATGCCTCAGAGAGACAAGAAGTAGCGAAAGCTTTCCAAAAACTGGACAATCGGCCGCATTCACTGCAAGTGCTGCTGGAACACTGCCCCCATCGCCCGTCGGCCCATAAAGCAGTGAAGGCACTTTTGTGCTTATAAGGACGACGGGCTTGTGCGAAATCTGTGGTTATTAATGCAATTTCTGTAAGACCACACCGTAAGCGAACTCACCGCAATTTACTTTTTTTCCTTCCCTCCTCTCTCCCCTGTGATATTTGTTTTCCCCTTTCCCATTCTGCCGGCGTAGGGTAGCCAACCGGACGTTATTCTGGTTAACATCTCTGCCTTCTACTTTTCTCTTTCCTCCTACCAGCTTTGCCGATACGGAAGAGGAATTGAATAAATGGTATTTGGTAAATATGAACCTCGCTGCTTTTGTTTGAACGCGCTCTAATTTCTGAATTATTCTGTTTGTAGAGCGGACCTTAACGACGCTAGCGTATTCATGTATTGGCTTTCGGAAAGTGCTATAGGCTACACGTTTTGTTTCATGTCCTGCTGAATGAAGACGCTGAACTCATCTTTCGATGACTTGCGACGGTAAAGCGAATAGAAATTGAGAAATGTCGCCATATGACCACATTTGCAAAAGTGACGTTTGTTTACCATGTGTAGTGGTTCTCCTGAGACTGTCGTTGCTTCCGATATATGCCACATTCTCCGATATTGTCACACTTTGCTACGGCACTCGTTAGTAATGTAAAAATAGAGGCTTCACGGTGACTGTACGACGGTGATGGAACTGCGAAGTACTTTTACAGATCGAGCGACATAGGCGTATAACGACGATGACATGACGACAATTAGGAGTTGATTTTTAAATAACGACCATGATATAAGGATGACAAGGTGACTACGAGGATATAAGGGCAATGAGATGACGACGATTCTATGACGACGGGGGTGTGACGAATAAGGTATGGGGACAACACGACGAAGCTGGAACGATGACGATGGCACAATGAAGCCGGCATCGCGACAACAGTACGAGAATGGATGCATTATAATGTATGTGACGATGACGCAAAGAAGACGATGACATGACATCGTCGGCAGAATCACGTTTGAATGACAATTTATTTACGACAGAATGACGAAAAACGGCTAACGTGATGCATTGACGAATGTGGTTGACGACATTGGCATTGCGATACTGGAGTGATAACGAGGGTAATGAACCGCGTGATGACAATATAGTAATGACCGCAGTATGACGACGTCAGTAAGAAGAGAATCGCTTGTTGAAGAAACAATGACGACGATGGAACGACCGCGATGGGATAAAGACGACTGTATAACAAAGAATGCATGACGACGACTTCATGACGACTATGGAGTGGCGACCATGGCATAAGAATTGGATGGCGACGAGTCTAAGATCAGAACCGCGTGACAAAGACTGTGGCACGAAACCTGCATAATGATTATGGCGTGAGGAAGACGGTATGGCGAAAGTAAGATGACGAATCTGGAGTGACCATTGTACCAGGACTACGACGGGATTATGACGGCGGTCTGACAATGGATGCCTGGTGGCGACTGTCTTACGACAGCATGAAAGCGATGGCATTATCGCGATTTAATGACGACAGCATGATTACAATACAGTTTAGATGCAGGAATGACGAAGGTATGACGGTATGGAGGAGCATGAGATGACGTCACTTAAATGGGTACAATAGTACTACACTTTCACAACGACGGCATGACGACGACTCTGACAATAAAGGCGTGAGTACGATGGCATGTAGACAGTCGGATGTCAAAGCTACAATGACGACGATCCAACGCAACGACGGCATCATGACCTCTAGCAGAGACTGAGCGCCTCACGGTATTAGAAAGCTTGAAGCACTAGGTCGCAGTAGAAGGCCTGATGTCGACAGCATCATGAGAGACCACGAAACTTAAATGACGACGACTGATCCGCCACCACGGCATCAATACGGCGATGTGACAATGAATACATGACGGCTGTATGGTAGCGATGGCTTCTCGACGAGGGCATGATGAGTGCAGGATGACAGAGCTGGAGTGACGGCGACGCAGCGCGCACGACATCGCGACCACGAGCCCAAGCTTAGTGGACCAAGCTATTACACAACTTCTGTCTCTGGGGCCGGGTTAAAAGCACGACGACGACGGCATCATGAGAGTAATTTATCCTGAAGCTGTAATGGCGGTAGCGGAATGACCACAACGTCATCCAGACTTGAAACACATACCTAGTTATCCAATCAGGTAGAAACTTCGGCCAGTCTGTCGGCGTAAGAGGCTAGGTAGATGGCTATATAAGTGAACAGGCTCAAAACGGCTGAAGTGACCATTGGCCTGTGACTCCAACCTATACAACTAAACCTATCTGTACTCTTTGAAAGGAATGAGTTCGGTGTCACCGAAAGCGCGCTAACGCTTAGATATATTTTGTTGTCATTTTTGTCCTAGTAATCCTGTCTTTGGTATAGTCTGACGTCTAAATGAGTGCGCAATTTCGATGCTTATTCTAGAGCATTATCAAGAAGGATGGGCTCATTGGGACATATAATTTCACGATATATGATGGCATCGTCTGCAGATAGCTTTATATTCGTCTTTAAGAATAAGGTTAAATTATAATTAGAAATAAGGAATATCTGGCATTGCGTACTACACTAAGGTACAGAAAATGTAACTAAAGCAATGCTTTTTTATTTTTTGGTTGTTAGTTTTAAGGAAATTACTCTGGTTATTTAAGTATGCATCAATCCAATTAACATTTGTGATTTATCTAATATTGCTTCGATCTTTATAATTACTTGTTAATCCGATACCGGACACGGTTACATCGAAGAAGCGTGATCAATATGAGTTTATGTGTGAATGGCTAGTCATATGTCATGTGTCAATATGGTTAGTCCCTCGACAGTTCACAGACCCTTACGGAATCGGGCTGGAGTGGCGATAGGTGCTTAGTTTTTCAGGCAAGTAGTATGCTTTCATGCATAATGCGCTCAAATAATTTACACATGATACTTGTTAGTGGAATTGAATGATAGTTTGTAAGGTCAGTTTTTTTACATGCTTTGTGAATTGGGATTGCCTCAGCCATTTCCTATGGGCGGAAGGGAACGAGTTGTTAGTGATTTCTGGGAAATTAAGAATAAATATTTGGCTACCCAATAAGTGTACCTGTAGCAAGCATGTGACGCCCCCTCAGGCATAATGTTTGTGCACAGCCAGGCTCGGCGGCCTGCTAAGCTCTGCAGGCAACATTGGTCGCCGCACCGCAATAAACACCGACGAGCAGGGCTGCTCGGCGGTCAGTCATCGTTCAGCATCACCACGCTGCGGAGCCTCCGTCTAACGGAGGGTGCCTCAAGCCCTCCCTTGTTCACTAACCCGGGTGGATCGTGGCACGGGCGACGGCTACCCACGGGTCGTCCCACGCCGCCGCGCGAAAGATCGCTCCCCCCCCACCCCCCGTTGCTGCCGCCATGCCGCTGTACCGAAGGCTCGAGCCGTTCGAGGGAGATGGGTCCTCCTGGCATATTTACGAGGAGCAAGTCCAGGTGTTCTTCCGGGCAGCCGACACACCCGACGCCAAACACCGAGACATTTTCCTGGCCAGCTGCGGGACCCGCGTCTTGAGCCTCTTGCTCGACCTTCTCAAGCCAGCCACGCCGCACGTTAAGACGCTGGGTGAGTTGCTCGCCATACTGCGCTCGTATTTCAACCCAGCACCGTGCACACCAATGGAGCGTTTCCTCTTCAGCAACCGGAGCCGCAGGGAAGGAGAGACCCTCGAGCAGTTCGTTCCTACGCGACGAGGGTTAGCGAGTGCCTGCTCCTTCGGGGACCAACTGGACTTGCTGCTCCGGGAGCGTTTTCTCTGTGGCATCAGTAGCACCGCCATGCAGACGCGACTCCCGGAGCTTCGCGACCCTTCGGTGGACGACGCCGTGAAGGCAGCGCTGGCAATGAAAGCAGCCGCCAAGGACACCGGCGAGATTTCCCGTGCGACTGGTTCACCATCGGCGGAAGCGGCGGTCAACGAGTTGGTGACAAAGGCTGTGCTTGTGCCCAGTCCCCCCAACAGTGGCAGTTCTCTCAAGCACAATGTTTTACTTGCGGGTAAACTGGGCACCAGACACGTGTATGCCGAAAGCGGAGGACGAACAGCAAACAGCAGCAGCAGCCTGATTCGCGCCCAGGTACCACACAAGCCCGCGGCCAGGGTAGGCGTCGCAAGGGTGTTCCGGGGAGGCGTGCGGCAGCAGGCTCAAGTTCTTCCGCGGTCAGGCTCCACGTCCTGGCCGAGAATCCGCCGGTTTGCGACATGTGGCACACAGGCTTTGTACCGTCGTCTGTGCCGCCGTACATGCTGACCGTCGAAATCTGCGGGCACCCCATTTCCATGGAGCTGGACACAGGGGCCAACGTGTCAGTAATGGCCGGGAAACTCTTCAAGCGTTCTTTCCCCGGCGTGTCCGTCGAGGCTTCGGGCGTGATGCTGCGCAGCTACTCCGGGCAACTCTCCCAGGTCCAGGGTCAGGCACAGGTCAGCGTTCGCTTTGGCGACAGGGAGGCAACCCTTCCCTTTTACGAAGGGGTCGTTGCCAACGCTGCTTGGCCGAAACTGGGTTCATGCACTGGGCGTTCGTCTGCCTGAGTACCAGGAAGCAGCATGCATGTGGTGAAAGACGTCCTCAGCTTTCTGACCGAGTTCAAGTCCCTCTTCCAGCTAGGGGTGGGCTCTTTTGCCGGCACGACGGCTGGCATCTATGTACCTGAGAGAGCCCGGCCACGCTTTTTCAAGCCTCGCCCACTGCCGTTCGCCCTGAAGGACGGGGTCACCTAGGAGCTGCAACGGTTACAGCCAGAGGGCATCCTGGTACCTGCTAAGACATCTGAATGGGCCGCTCCCATCGTACCAGTCCTCAAGCAAGACGGCAGTGTCAGGATCTGCGGGGATTTCAAGCTTACCATCAACCCTTCGCTACCGTCGAGAAGTACCCGCTGCCCCGGATCGAAAATCTCTTGTCAGCATTGTCCGGTACACAGAAGTTTACCAAGCTCGACCTAACAGATGCTGACCAGCAGCTGGTGCTCCAGGATGCCTCCCGGAAGTATGTTACAATATAGACAGCTTTGGGGCTCTTTCAGTACACGCGCTTACCGTCTGGCTTGGCCTCGGCCCCATCCATATTCCACAGGGAGATGGACAACCACTTAATAATAATAATAATATTTGGGGTTATACGTGCCAAAACCACTTTCTGATTATGAGGCACGCCGTAGTGGAGGACTCCGGAAATTTTGACCACCTGGGGTTCTTTAACGTGCACCTAAATCTAAGCACACGTGTGTTTTCGCATTTCGCCCCCATCGAAATGCGGCCGCCTCGGCCGGGATTCGATCCCGCGACCTCGTGCTCAGCAGGACAACCACTTCAGGGGCATAAGGCACGTGGCGGTGTACTTGAACGACATCCTGGTTACTGGCAGCGACGACTGGGACCACCTGCAGGACCTGCACAAGGTCATGGCGCGGCTGCAGGATGCCGGTTTCAAGCTCAACCTGGAAAAGTGCATTTGCCTAGCCCCCAGTGTTGAGTACTTGGGACATGTCATTTACCAGGCTGGCCGAGCCCCGGCTCCCAACAAAGTTGATGCTGTGCTTAAGGCACCTAAGCTTCAGGACAAGAATGAGCTTCAGAGCTACCAAGGCCTCATCAACTTCTACAGGAGTTTTCTGCCAAACCTGTCGGAGCATCTACAGCCACTGCATCTTCTGCTTCGAGATGGTCAGCAATGGATCTGGAAGAAAGAGCAGGACCGGGTCCTCCAGTGCAGCAAGGAGGTAATCGCCAAGGCTCCAGTGCTGGTGCACTTGGATTGTGCTAAGCCTGTCGTCCTTACCAGTGGCGTAGCCATAAATTTCGTTCGGGGGGGGGGCGCTCATGTTGCAGCTTGGCCTCCTCCTTAAGAGGAAGCTTTATGTCAGATGCTCCTAGCTAAATACATGTAGAATGTAAATTTGTTTTTCTCGGTAACCACTGCACAACATTTGATGAGGTTTGTTGAATTTAAAAGAAAAACTTAAATTCTACTGTCTTCAGGTTTGGAACTTTAGATTTAGGTTGTCAATTTTTTGTTAAAAATTGGCACAAATCTCAAATTTTAAAAACAGAAACTATCACATTAGTTACTCTGTAACTCAACAATGAAAATTAATATCACAATTTTGTGAATCGCATCTAATAGTACATCTACAGCGGACAAAATTGATATGTTAAAAATGAATCTCAACCAATTTGGCATTATCGAAATAAGGCTTTTGCAGAACCCTTGTGCACCACTTAGCTAATTCACGTAAGATACAAATTGACATAACAAATTTGTCTGCTTTGCTTCTTATAACAGATGCTGTTTGAAGAACCGCGATATCTGTTCTTTATGAAGAGCCTTTAGTTGGCAAACGTCCTGCTTCTATCTTTTTCGCACTTTCAAATTTTCCAAAATCTTTTAACCTTAATTCCGGCTCTAAATCGTACTTCCACTTCCAACAGATACTAAAAGGTAACTTTCTCAAATTCAACAAATTCCATCAAAAGTGATCCAGTGGTTATCTCAGAAAAGAGTTTCTGCATTCTACATTTACTTGAATAGGCCGCGTCGGAGTTGGGTCCGAGCTAAAGCTTTCTCTTGAACAATTTGTCAAGAGATCAAATACATGAATAATAACTGCAAAGCCATTGCCAAAGATGCTGCAAACGAATTCTTGAACGCTTCGCACTGTCAAAACAAGTAATATATGTATTTTCAATATAAAGGTATACCCGTATGTGCCAGAAATTGCGTTAAAAATAACTGATATCAATGCTTCCACGTTTTTTGTCTATTTAGTAAGTAAAGAAGATATCACACGATCCTTAGAACTGTATCAGTTCGAAACCAGCAAACCAGTGCATGCCACTGATATGAAAAATTTAAAGGCCATAAATGAACAAGTTAAGGACAAATATGTTAATGAAACTTTGTCATTCAGCAACCTTGTTTACATTTTTGTACATGTGCAACGGCCAGTGAGAAATCTCAATGACGCTGTCATTTATTCCAATGTATTACGCAGGAACAGCTGTCACCAGTCGTGTATCATGAGTAATTGCACCGAAATTATTGTCCTAACAAAGATCACCTATGTAAAGCCGTTCTGCAAAATATACGAGGGCGAGTCAAATCAAAATGAGGCAATGCAAATATATGACAAACGGGTTACCTAATTTAAAAGTAGTCTCTGTGAGCATTTAGACATTTATACCATTTACCGACTAGTCGGGTGATTCCCGTCTCATAAAACTCGTTAGGTTGCTGCTTCAACAAATATGCAACTGACTCTTTCACGTCATCGTCCGACACGAATCTGTTTCCTTTAAGCTGTTTCTTAATTTGCTCCAAAATGTGGAAGTCGCAAGGTGACAGGCCTTAGCTGTACGGAGGATGTTGCAGCGTTTCCCACTTGAACTTTGCCAGTTTTCTAATAACCACATCAGCGACGTGGGGTCGGGCATTGTGGAAAAATGATAAATTACATTATGGGGTTTTATGTGTCAAAACTACTTTCTGATTATGAGGCACGCCGTAGTGGAAGACTGGAAATTCCGCCCACCTGGGTTCTTTAACGTGCACCTAAATCTAAGTACATGGGTGTTATCGCATTTCGCCCCCATCGAAATGCGGCCGCCTCGGCCGGGATTCGATCCCGCGACCTCGTGCTCAGCAGGACAACCACTTCAGGGGCATAAGGCACGTGGCGGTGTACTTGAACGACATCCTGGTTACTGGCAGCGACGACTGGGACCACCTGCAGGACCTGCACAAGGTCATGGCGCGGCTGCAGGAGGCCGGTTTCAAGCTCAACCTGGAAAAGTGCATTTGCCTAGCCCCCAGTGTTGAGTACTTGGGACATGTCATTTACCAGGCTGGCCGAGCCCCGGCTCCCAACAAAGTTGATGCTGTGCTTAAGGCACCTAAGCTTCAGGACAAGAATGAGCTTCAGAGCTACCAAGGCCTCATCAACTTCTACAGGAGTTTTCTGCCAAACCTGTCGGAGCATCTACAGCCACTGCATCTTCTGCTTCGAGATGGTCAGCAATGGATCTGGAAGAAAGAGCAGGACCGGGTCCTCCAGTGCAGCAAGGAGGTAATCGCCAAGGCTCCAGTGCTGGTGCACTTGGATTGTGCTAAGCCTGTCGTCCTTACCAGTGGCGTAGCCATAAATTTCGTTCGGGGGGGGGGGGCGCTCATGTTGCAGCTTGGCCTCCTCCTTAAGAGGAAGCTTTATGTCAGATGCTCCTAGCTAAATACATGTAGAATGTAAATTTGTTTTTCTCGGTAACCACTGCACAACATTTGATGAGGTTTGTTGAATTTAAAAGAAAAACTTAAATTCTACTGTCTTCAGGTTTGGAACTTTAGATTTAGGTTGTCAATTTTTTGTTAAAAATTGGCACAAATCTCAAATTTTAAAAACAGAAACTATCACATTAGTTACTCTGTAACTCAACAATGAAAATTAATATCACAATTTTGTGAATCGCATCTAATAGTACATCTACAGCGGACAAAATTGATATGTTAAAAATGAATCTCAACCAATTTGGCATTATCGAAATAAGGCTTTTGCAGAACCCTTGTGCACCACTTAGCTAATTCACGTAAGATACAAATTGACATAACAAATTTGTCTGCTTTGCTTCTTATAACAGATGCTGTTTGAAGAACCGCGATATCTGTTCTTTATGAAGAGCCTTTAGTTGGCAAACGTCCTGCTTCTATCTTTTTCGCACTTTCAAATTTTCCAAAATCTTTTAACCTTAATTCCGGCTCTAAATCGTACTTCCACTTCCAACAGATACTAAAAGGTAACTTTCTCAAATTCAACAAATTCCATCAAAAGTGATCCAGTGGTTATCTCAGAAAAGAGTTTCTGCATTCTACATTTACTTGAATAGGCCGCGTCGGAGTTGGGTCCGAGCTAAAGCTTTCTCTTGAACAATTTGTCAAGAGATCAAATACATGAATAATAACTGCAAAGCCATTGCCAAAGATGCTGCAAACGAATTCTTGAACGCTTCGCACTGTCAAAACAAGTAATATATGTATTTTCAATATAAAGGTATACCCGTATGTGCCAGAAATTGCGTTAAAAATAACTGATATCAATGCTTCCACGTTTTTTGTCTATTTAGTAAGTAAAGAAGATATCACACGATCCTTAGAACTGTATCAGTTCGAAACCAGCAAACCAGTGCATGCCACTGATATGAAAAATTTAAAGGCCATAAATGAACAAGTTAAGGACAAATATGTTAATGAAACTTTGTCATTCAGCAACCTTGTTTACATTTTTGTACATGTGCAACGGCCAGTGAGAAATCTCAATGACGCTGTCATTTATTCCAATGTATTACGCAGGAACAGCTGTCACCAGTCGTGTATCATGAGTAATTGCACCGAAATTATTGTCCTAACAAAGATCACCTATGTAAAGCCGTTCTGCAAAATATACGAGGGCGAGTCAAATCAAAATGAGGCAATGCAAATATATGACAAACGGGTTACCTAATTTAAAAGTAGTCTCTGTGAGCATTTAGACATTTATACCATTTACCGACTAGTCGGGTGATTCCCGTCTCATAAAACTCGTTAGGTTGCTGCTTCAACAAATATGCAACTGACTCTTTCACGTCATCGTCCGACACGAATCTGTTTCCTTTAAGCTGTTTCTTAATTTGCTCCAAAATGTGGAAGTCGCAAGGTGACAGGCCTTAGCTGTACGGAGGATGTTGCAGCGTTTCCCACTTGAACTTTGCCAGTTTTCTAATAACCACATCAGCGACGTGGGGTCGGGCATTGTGGAAAAATGATAAATTACATTATGGGGTTTTATGTGTCAAAACTACTTTCTGATTATGAGGCACGCCGTAGTGGAAGACTGGAAATTCCGCCCACCTGGGTTCTTTAACGTGCACCTAAATCTAAGTACATGGGTGTTATCGCATTTCGCCCCCATCGAAATGCGGCCGCCTCGGCCGGGATTCGATCCCGCGACCTCGTGCTCAGCAGGACAACCACTTCAGGGGCATAAGGCACGTGGCGGTGTACTTGAACGACATCCTGGTTACTGGCAGCGACGACTGGGACCACCTGCAGGACCTGCACAAGGTCATGGCGCGGCTGCAGGAGGCCGGTTTCAAGCTCAACCTGGAAAAGTGCATTTGCCTAGCCCCCAGTGTTGAGTACTTGGGACATGTCATTTACCAGGCTGGCCGAGCCCCGGCTCCCAACAAAGTTGATGCTGTGCTTAAGGCACCTAAGCTTCAGGACAAGAATGAGCTTCAGAGCTACCAAGGCCTCATCAACTTCTACAGGAGTTTTCTGCCAAACCTGTCGGAGCATCTACAGCCACTGCATCTTCTGCTTCGAGATGGTCAGCAATGGATCTGGAAGAAAGAGCAGGACCGGGTCCTCCAGTGCAGCAAGGAGGTAATCGCCAAGGCTCCAGTGCTGGTGCACTTGGATTGTGCTAAGCCTGTCGTCCTTACCAGTGGCGTAGCCATAAATTTCGTTCGGGGGGGGGGCGCTCATGTTGCAGCTTGGCCTCCTCCTTAAGAGGAAGCTTTATGTCAGATGCTCCTAGCTAAATACATGTAGAATGTAAATTTGTTTTTCTCGGTAACCACTGCACAACATTTGATGAGGTTTGTTGAATTTAAAAGAAAAACTTAAATTCTACTGTCTTCAGGTTTGGAACTTTAGATTTAGGTTGTCAATTTTTTGTTAAAAATTGGCACAAATCTCAAATTTTAAAAACAGAAACTATCACATTAGTTACTCTGTAACTCAACAATGAAAATTAATATCACAATTTTGTGAATCGCATCTAATAGTACATCTACAGCGGACAAAATTGATATGTTAAAAATGAATCTCAACCAATTTGGCATTATCGAAATAAGGCTTTTGCAGAACCCTTGTGCACCACTTAGCTAATTCACGTAAGATACAAATTGACATAACAAATTTGTCTGCTTTGCTTCTTATAACAGATGCTGTTTGAAGAACCGCGATATCTGTTCTTTATGAAGAGCCTTTAGTTGGCAAACGTCCTGCTTCTATCTTTTTCGCACTTTCAAATTTTCCAAAATCTTTTAACCTTAATTCCGGCTCTAAATCGTACTTCCACTTCCAACAGATACTAAAAGGTAACTTTCTCAAATTCAACAAATTCCATCAAAAGTGATCCAGTGGTTATCTCAGAAAAGAGTTTCTGCATTCTACATTTACTTGAATAGGCCGCGTCGGAGTTGGGTCCGAGCTAAAGCTTTCTCTTGAACAATTTGTCAAGAGATCAAATACATGAATAATAACTGCAAAGCCATTGCCAAAGATGCTGCAAACGAATTCTTGAACGCTTCGCACTGTCAAAACAAGTAATATATGTATTTTCAATATAAAGGTATACCCGTATGTGCCAGAAATTGCGTTAAAAATAACTGATATCAATGCTTCCACGTTTTTTGTCTATTTAGTAAGTAAAGAAGATATCACACGATCCTTAGAACTGTATCAGTTCGAAACCAGCAAACCAGTGCATGCCACTGATATGAAAAATTTAAAGGCCATAAATGAACAAGTTAAGGACAAATATGTTAATGAAACTTTGTCATTCAGCAACCTTGTTTACATTTTTGTACATGTGCAACGGCCAGTGAGAAATCTCAATGACGCTGTCATTTATTCCAATGTATTACGCAGGAACAGCTGTCACCAGTCGTGTATCATGAGTAATTGCACCGAAATTATTGTCCTAACAAAGATCACCTATGTAAAGCCGTTCTGCAAAATATACGAGGGCGAGTCAAATCAAAATGAGGCAATGCAAATATATGACAAACGGGTTACCTAATTTAAAAGTAGTCTCTGTGAGCATTTAGACATTTATACCATTTACCGACTAGTCGGGTGATTCCCGTCTCATAAAACTCGTTAGGTTGCTGCTTCAACAAATATGCAACTGACTCTTTCACGTCATCGTCCGACACGAATCTGTTTCCTTTAAGCTGTTTCTTAATTTGCTCCAAAATGTGGAAGTCGCAAGGTGACAGGCCTTAGCTGTACGGAGGATGTTGCAGCGTTTCCCACTTGAACTTTGCCAGTTTTCTAATAACCACATCAGCGACGTGGGGTCGGGCATTGTGGAAAAATGATAAATTACATTATGGGGTTTTATGTGTCAAAACTACTTTCTGATTATGAGGCACGCCGTAGTGGAAGACTGGAAATTCCGCCCACCTGGGTTCTTTAACGTGCACCTAAATCTAAGTACATGGGTGTTATCGCATTTCGTCCCATCGCAATGCGGCCGCCGTGGCCGGTATTCGATTCCGCAACCTCGTGCTCAGCAGCCCAACACCATAGCCAGGTCGTGGAACGAGATGAGCCCATTCGTCAATTTTGCACGTCGTTTGTTCTTGATTGCAACACACAGCTGATCCGGCGTTTCACAATATCGGAAACGATTGATAGTCTCTCCGGCTTTAAAAAATTCTATCGGCAATGGCCCCTGACGAACCAAAAAAAATAGTAAATAACACCTTTCCGGCGGAAATGATGGCCATTGCTTTCTTTGGGGGCGGTGAATTCGAATTTTTCCACTGTAAGCTTTGCCATCGTGTTTCAAGCTCGTAGTAGTGGCACCATGGTTCGTCCCCGATCACAAGTGCAGACAAGAAGTAGTCACCCTGATTGTGATACCGGATCAGATGAGTCAAGGCCGCACAGAAACTTCTTCTGTCGGTGGTTCAAAATCTTGGGCATCCATGGCGCACACAACAGCCGATGACCGAGATGTCCATCAACTATGGTGTGAACTGAACCGCGACTGATGTTCATACGCTCTGCCAGTTCATCTATGTTTATCCTCCGTTCTTGTCTCATCAGCTCATCAACTTTTGCACGTGTGTTGGGGGCGATTGCACGTTGGCTTTGCCCCGGTCTTGGATCGTCCTTGCAACTTTCACGCCCTTTTTCAACCGTTTGCTCCAATGCTTCACAGTAGCCAATGAAATGCAATGTTCAACGTACACGGCAGCCATACGGCGAATAATTTCCTTTTGGGAAACACCTTCAGCTGTCAAAACATTCACGGCACCCCGCTGCTCAACTTCTGAAGTGTCCATTACGTGGCGCAACCATGTTCAATCCAGTGTATCAGAGCATTAAAGAACATTTACCCTCACGTCTGCGTGTCAATTTTGTAAATGAAAGATGCCTGTGTGCTACGCGCATGCCTCGGAGATAATGAACCGAACCATTATTGCGACTCGCACTTGTGCATTAGAAATGCGAAGATACAATGGTATAGTTACACAAATGCGAAAATGCAGCTTAATAAAGGGCAAAAAGTGTGACTGGAAACAAAGTTTGCTGCACGTATACACGAAACCTCGCTACAAGATATTTTAATATACGTATAGGTCTCCAACAAATCTACGTATCTAAGAAAAAGTCACTGTATATAATGCGTCAAACAAGGCAAATAAACATGAAGCGCAATCACAGAATCCTAGAGCCAGCCCCCATTCCATCCACTCCATACGATGTATCGCTTGCGACAGAAGGCGGCGCACTTGCCCCCTGCTTTTCTCCTTTGCGCCCGCAAAACTGAGCCAACATCGTCGGCTCACCGATTCCACCCCCCCCCCCAACTCTTTAACTCACACATACAGCATGCGACGCCTGGTCATAACGTTATTGCCCTGAGACTTCATACGAAACATGAGGGCGACAGCGGCAGCAGGAATGCACCTGGAGTCTTCATATAATTGCTATCATAATACTTTAATAATAGTATCCGGCAACCGAAGCGTGCTGTGGCCGATTTATCGTCATCATCAGCCTGGTTACGCCCCCTGCAGGGCAAAGGCCTCTCCCAAACTTCTCCAACAACCCCGGTCATGTACTAATTGTGGCCATGCCGCCCCTGCAAACTTCTTAATCTCATCCGCCCACCTAAGCCACCTAACTTTCTGCGGCCCCCTGCTACGCTTCCCTTCCCTTGGAATGCAGTCCGTAACCCTTAATGACCATCGGTTATCTTCCCTCCTCATTACATGTCCTGCCCATGCCCATTTCTTTTTCTTGATTTCAACAAAGATGTCATTATCTCGCGTTTGTTCCCTTACCCAATCTGCTCTTTTCTTATCCCTTCCGCAAAAGAAGTAACAAACTGTCACCATGCGACAATTCGCTGTGCCGCAGCAATGTATTTTTTTTTCTTTTGTGGGGCGGGGGCACCGAAATGAAAAAAAAAGAACGCAAAGGAGAGTATGTTGGCCACAATCCAATGCCTGCTTTGGGCACCTAATGTGGCTACCGAATGAATATCGAAGAAAACGTGCGACTCTTGCTCCACCAAGAACCATATGCATAGTGCTCGGTATTTTACACCGGCGAGACAAGACTTGCCGGAGAGTTGCGCTCAAATGAACACGGTGTAATCGTCAAGTCTACACAGTGATGGTGGTGAGCGACCATTGTTTCTTTTTCTCGTCTGCTAGCCAAAAGGCATCCAAAACTATGCCAGGCGAAACCACTCGGCCTGAGGAAACCACGGGCGCACCGAAGTACGCCGCGCGGTGATTTCGGGGCAACACAAGAAAAATGCTTGTGCTCTAGCTGGCTCTGGCAGCCCGCGGGTAGGCTAGCGAGAATGAAAAAAAAAATTAAGAGGCTCAATGTGTCCTCACGAATGAACGTCAAAGTAGAAAAAATAAATAAGGACGTTGCTACCTTGGCTGGCTTTAGTGTCTTGACATGGATGCTTTGGCGTAGGTGCAAAAAAATGTTGACAATTTTTTATGTGACATGACGGCACAAATGAACCACCACAACGCTTCGTCTCATATTATCTCGCTGCGTGTTTTGTCAACTTGTCTGATACTCTGTTGATTTGGCTTGTCTCGTTCTATGTTCCCATCTAAGACTTTAGAAAAGTCAATGCACCTTTGGTGTCAAATGTTTATAAGAGCATTGGGCCCGCAATGTTCTGGAATTGAAAATCTAAAGCACGACTTTGGAAATATCAATGCACCGTTCGCATCAAATGTTTATTAAAACTTTATACGCATAAAGTGTCAGAATTGATAATAATATTTGGGGTTTTACGTGCCAAAACCATTTTCTGATTATGAGGCACACCGTAGTGGAGGACTCCGGAAATTTTGACCACCTGGGGTTCTTTAACGTGCACCTAAATCTAAGCACACGGGTGTTTTCGCATTTCGCCCCCATCGAAATGCGGCCGCCGTGGCCGGGATACGATCCCGCGACCTCGTGCTCAGCAGCCCAACACCATAGCCACTGAGCAACCACGGCGGGTGTCAGAATTGAAATACAAGTGCTTCCGATTCCGCGGCCTCAACAAGATCGCGCGACGAGCCCGCCCGCCACTTTGTGCTCGCAAGGAGCTCCTTGCATTCCGATATGCGACTCCTATTGCATGGGCGTTGCTGCGAAATCTAGCCTGATTTCGCAATGTTCGTGTTAAATGTTTTTTTCGACCGTGGAAAGGACATTCTAGACAAAATCGAGCATGATCTCTGGCACCTGGGGTTGTTTTGGCCGGCGGCGCATGGACAGCACAAAAAAATTTCGGGAGGGGGGGGCTGAAGCCCCATTATGCCCCCTCCCTGGCTACGCCCCTGGTCCTAACCGTAGATGCGTCACCGTACGGTGTGGGAGCCGTCCTGGCACACCGGGACGAAGATGGCCAGGAACGCCCTGTGTCGTTTGCTTCTCGTCGGCTTCATGCTGCAGAGCAACGCTACAGCCAGCTGGACAAGGAAGGTTTGTCCCTCATCTTCGGTATCGAACGCTTCCACCACTATCTCTGGGGCCGGAAGTTCGAGGCGGTCACAGACCGCAAGCCGCTGTTGGGACTGCTGGGGCCTGACAAGGCAGTTCCTGTGCACGCATCACCTCGTGTTGTACGCTGAGTCTTGAGGCTGGTAGCTTACATTTACCAGCTGGTTCACCGTCCGGGAAAGGACCTAGGACCTGCTGATGCCCTGAGCCGCCTACCCCTGCCAGAGGTGCCTCACGCTGCGCCAGAACCTGCTGAAGTGTTCAAGCTGGAACACGCGTACCCGGAGGTGCTCTCCACACCTGCAGTATCGCAAGCGACCAGCTGGGGCCCAGTCCTGTCTCAGGTGGTCAAGGTGGTGTCCCGTGGAGAGGAATTGGCGCAGCAGGTCTATAGCCACAACGCCGCTGAGCTGAGCTTGCAGCAGAACTGCCTACTGTGGGGTTCTAGGGATCCCACAAGGTATCCGGTCTAGGGTTCTGCAGTTGCTGCGCGCGGGTCATCCTGGCGTAGAAGAGACCAAAATGGTGGCCTGGTCCCATGTTTCGCGGCTTAGCCTGGACCAGGACATCGCTCACTTGGTGCAGAGCTGCCAAATCTGCAGGAGCATCACGGAGCCTCGCGTCATTTGGAAATCAGCCCCTGGCCGTTCCCACAGAGACCCTGGTCCCGCCTACATGTGGATTTTTGGGGACCCTTCAAGAGCCATCACTTCCTGGTGGTTGTGGACGCCTTTTCGAAGTGGGTGGAGGTTCTACCTGTCACCACTCCATCAGCAGGCGCGACCATTGCAGCGCTACGTCAGGTCTTCGCAGCCCAGGGGTTGCCGGATGTCATCGTGTCCGACAATGGTCCTGTTTTCGCCAGCACAGAGTACCTGGCGTGGCTGACGAAAAACGGAATCCACCGGATGATGGTGCCGCCGTACCATCCTGCTTCAAATGGTGCCGCCGAGCGGGTGGTGCAAGCCATCAAAGACAAGCTCAAGAAGAGCCAGACTGGGGATTTCCGGACGCAGATGCCCGGATACTATTTCAGTACCGGACTGCGCCACACGATGTCACTGGCCGTGTCCCCCGTGAGCTCCTGCTGGGTCGGATGGTCAAGACACCCTTGGACGTCTTGCATCCGGACCTCCAATCCACAGTGCTCTTGAAGCAGCTGAAGCAGAAGCTGGCTGCTCACCAAAGGTACCGTCCCGCGCCTATGGATGGATACAACTTTCTTGTACGTCCGGCAAGTTTTCACCAGGACCTTCCGTCCTGTCCAACCAACATATCTTAAGGGTTCTAAAATCTGTGGAAAATTAAAGGCGCTTCCGGCAAACATAGACGCTTAAGGTTCCTCTTTCGCCACAGACATAGAGAACAATCAGTTATATAGCAAACTTACTACTAAAGTTGGTCATGCTGAGAAACCGAAGAAGCGTGACGCACGTATTAGGTCAGGCCCCAGATAGTGCCTCCCAACAGGACCAAGATAATCGGTGATGATGATGATGTTAAGAAAATAAAACGGTGACCTACACGGAAATCGCTCACACGGTTTCCTCTTTCATGAAGCGACCAACCTGGTCGCACGAAACAAGTTCTGTAAGCGACAAATGGTGGCTTGTGACGCGACACGTGCAGAGCATCAGTTCTGCGGTGACAACGCGCATTATGAGCCATAAAAATGCTGTATACTAGGGCCGACGTTTGTTCTGTGTATACATGTGCTGGCCAATGTAGCGCTATAAAGACTTCTCACAGATATCAGGAGGCAAGACAAGTCTCGAATTTTTAAACTAAGCTTTGTAAAGAGACGCTTTCTTTGCCTCTTCTTTCGACTTTTCGACTGCTGCATCTACTGTTGTCGATTTCTTGCAGGCCTCATCGAAAGGTGCTTCATAGCGCGAATGCACATGTCAGGAGCGTAGCGGAGAGGAAAGGCGAGGCGAAAAACTCGTTTACACCTTGATATTGTGTGCCACAGTCCAAGCTGATGATATTACATGGACGATATCAAGCTGGAGCTCCCTGGGCGTCATCGTTATACCGTGCTGACCGCTGCAATTATACATGACCCCCGCAAAAGAATTGCAGAAACAGCTCTGCATACCTTTTTACTAACGTGCAACAGTCGAGAGAGAAGTCATCTAGAATGGTAGAGAGTAGGTAGGGAGAGGCAGAAAATGTGGCGAACAGATGCAATCAAGAAAGAGTGAATATCGGCACTGCCACTCTTCGCTCGCAGTTCCGATGCAAAAACAAAGGCGGTAAAGGGAAATAGTGAGGTAAGGAGCTAACGAATTTCACGAAGAAAAGCTATCCCCCTCAAAAATAATGAATTAATGAAAAGGTGCCAAGTTCGACTCTTAACACAAATCAAGCAAACAAGCCTCCACCTAGCAGACAACAAAAAACGCGGTAGCAATACACGAAGGTCTCATAGCCGAAGAAAGCAGTATATAATAAAGGAAAATATATCTGAAGAAAATGAATACAAATTCATTTGTCCTATTTTCTAGACAGGCTTACATTGAAAGCACGTAGTTCGTGCGTAAAAACGAATGTCAAAGTTGAAGAAATTAGAAAATCCCTTGTCTTATTGATATTGTGGTTCCGACAAACGGTGCCTGCTGCGCATACACCATCCTCTGTGGTGGCGCTACGAAATGTTTTCTTTAGGTCTCAGCACGGCTCATGTGCGGTTGGTCTCTGGAGTGTTCTGAGCGTCTCCCACAGAGCGCTTGTCTGCGGAACAGACGTAATGGTCTTGGAAGCCTGAAAAACGATTTTTTTTAAATGAACACAACGAAGGTTTTGGAATAACCGAAACATGCGTTCATTATGCTATTCCAGGCCCGCGATTTAGAGCATTTTTCTGCAAATTCTACAAATTATTTTATGTCATGTATCAAAACCTCAATAAAACTATACCATATCAAATAGACCTCCCCGTGATAATCTTATGCACCCTGAAGGGTAAAATATCCGCAATGTAACTGCATGTTCACAAAACATAGAATATAATATCTAGGCTAATACATTATAATCAAAATGGGCGTAGCTCCTCGACCGCAATATTACCACAATGATACGGTGAGCATACACTATCTCATAATAAAATGAACAATATTTTCTCAATTGCAGTACAATTATCAAGGCCGATCTGAATTGATAATGTAGCAAAAAAAGCAAATACGCAAGTTTTATTTCGCGAAAAAAATCAGGGGGAAATTTGTAGTAAGAAATGGTTGCAGCAACGGTCTCACCCTGTTAGCCTCCGAGTTGGACTGTGAATGCTAAGCGTGGTCCGTAATCACCATGGGAACAGGAACAGTATTTGTCCTATGCGAGGAGAATACCTCGAATCTCTCTGGCGCACTAATCGTTTAGCTGGTGTAAATCAAGAGCGAGACCCACATACACTTCTTCATGTGGTTTCAGGAGCTCGTAGGACATTCTATCCATAAAATAATTCTTAGTAGCCACTGCACTTCAAAAGAGTCAATAGAGTTGCAGTTTAGGCGCCTTCGTATTGAAAATTGGCGACAAAGACCGATGTGGACAGAGACCTATAACGGCAAACACACAGAAAGCCGCCCATCTGTTTGTACGCGCTTTTTTAAGGTTTTTCAGTACTGGCGTTTTGAGTCGTGCGGACTGAAAAGAGCTGGATAAGATAACGGAAGGTGGCCAACAAGATGTCGTTATTGTCAGAGATGATGCAGGTTGTTTTGTGGGTGAAATTCTTCTTTTTAATCTTTGCGTCGACGAGTCACTCTTACCGAAACATACATGGTGCATCAATTCGCATCCACAAAGAGAAAATTACAGCGTACTGTTGCGGGCTACCTCTACTGTGCCTGCCATAAGACACCATGGGGCAATTCTGGGCGATGTAATATTTTTCTAGCTAGCCGCTGTGAGCTTATGACAGAGGCCGTGGCAGTATTGTAAGCCGAGCGCAACGGCCAGGATGGGAGCCCCAATATTATACTGCGATTTTGCAGTTTTCTAAAAAAAAACCACTGGATCAAAATGTCCTGTTGCTAGACAAAATATGATTTCATGTTTTTTGACACCCAATCTAAACTAAAAACCTCCATCGATCATTTTCGCTACCATAAGTTCTTAATTACATTTGCTTAATTAGGTAAAATCGTGCAATATTAAAAAGCGATTAATGTAGCAAGCCGCAGGTTCTTTAACACGTGCTTCTTAAATACATGCAAACTGCCAGAAACCAAATAGGCCTGCAAAAACCACCAGTGTCCGAGCCCCTTTAGAAGGCCTACGCACAGTTAAAAGGAAGCTGACAGCTTTTCCAGAAAAAAAATGAGTGAAGAGCAGTACGCTGTGGTTTTCAACACTCTGAATCCGAATATCGCATCGAAATTGAGCGAAAGAAAGCGCAAACATATTTTATTTCGACGAAAAGTGCAGCAGGAGACACGCCCAGCTCACGCGCCTCGTTTCCGCCTGTGATTGGTCGGGCGCCTCGTGGCGTCAACAATGGTGTTCATCCGGACCGACTGCTGCCGCTACACACGAAGCACGGTGCAAAGTGGTTTGGTGGTGTTTTGCTGAGACGGTCATCTAAATTTTCGAGAGCTTGCGTTTCTCTGAGGAGTTCGGCGTTAAGTCCAAACTCTACGAGAGCGATTTTGCGCGTGACGGTGACGGGCGACGGCTTCGAGCGACAAAACGGGCCGTCGCTTGAACAAATCACTCGGTGTTGTCGCTCGATCGCTCGTTTCTAGAAATCTAGAACTCGTCGCTCGTCTAGCGGAAATGCTATTACGACTAGCCAATTGTGCGAAGCAGAAACTGGATGTACATAACTCAAATACTGCTGTTTGTCGCACGGAACGAGCAAACTATTGAATTTTACACGTGCAAGAATAAGAACCTAGTGCAAGACCTTCAGAAATATTTTATGCTCCTTCTTCAGTAAAATACATCAACTTAAATTGATAACGCGTGCGTCACGCTAGTTTCGGCGCGTATATTGCTGCCCTCATACTGGGAAGTCGTCGCTCAAAGCTGTCGCTCGCGTGGAGTTCGGCTTGCAGACGACGAGTGAACGAGACAGCCATAGCCTCGCGTGTAGCGTTGTCGCGTGCAAGATCACTTGTAAGTGGTTTATACTTGTACATACTACATGTACGAGCAGATTGCGAAGAGCCGGCAATTCCAAGAAGCAAAAAATGCTGGTGCAAGCACTGCTTTCCACGCGAACGAAGGCGAAGTGTTAGCATCTTCTTGTGTTGGAAATGTTCTTTGGCGAGTATGTTTTTTTGCTAAGCTGCATTCAGCATTGCACTGAGTACGTTTCCTGGCAAGCAACTGTAGTGTTATGTTCCTGCATGCCTCCTCGTAGAACGTGAGCGGTGATGCGATCTTCAGCATTTGTGCGCTGCCCCAAAGCTGTCGGCAATCTACACAGATGGTTTAAAAGCGGGAAAAGTTTACCGGCTGTTGTAGCACGTGTAGTATAGAACCTTCATCAGCGCGCCATCCGCACGCTATTCGTAACCGGGGAATTGTAAGATGGTCGGTTTCTTATGTGTGCGAGAGAAGGGGGAGCGCAGCGTCTTGGTGTGAGCAGGCTTTCCAACACATGCAAACTTTACGCTTGCACTGCGTTATGGTAGCTGCATGCAGGCTGTTTCACAACGCACGCGCCAATAGAAAATTCGTGGCGCTTGGCGAAGAAACCTGCGTCAAGGGTGGACGATAAACATGCACCTTCTGTTCAGCGTGCTAACTATTTTTTAGGAGAGCCCAAAGCACGCATTGTTGATAAACTCCGGTAGTAATCGTCACGGAAGTGGTTAGAGCACAACACTGTTGTTCTTGAGCGCTTGAAGTTGTTTCGCTTCACACCAGCCTCTCACTTAGCTGAAAGCTTCTTGTCTTGCAGGAACTAATGGAACATCGGAACATCGTCGCGGCCGCTGGTGTTCGTGCAAGCGTAGGCTGCACAGAACGCCGGCATGATCGGCCTTCAAGTTCAATTGATGCTGTGCACGTCAACTACCACTCTTCTATACACAAAAATAAAGGAATGTAGGGTCGAGCAAAACAGATTAGGACGGCACGCATGCAGAAATAAGCCCGGTCAGGCACGGTGGCGGAGACTGCGAAGGAGCGGAACACCATTGTTGACGTCACTAAGCCGCGGTTTCCGGTCTCCGTTCGCATCCTCAGCGTCAGCAGCAG
This sequence comes from Dermacentor variabilis, assembly GCF_050947875.1. Lineage (NCBI taxonomy): Eukaryota > Metazoa > Arthropoda > Arachnida > Ixodida > Ixodidae > Dermacentor > Dermacentor variabilis. The sequence goes on along the minus strand of NC_134575.1, from coordinate 127,340,206 downwards.
CGCGCGGCGCTCTGCGGGAGGCGGAGCTACAGCGCAATTTTAACCGACGATTGCGTCGGTCCTAAGTGAAAAATCCCCCACAAAATTTTACCTTCATGGTTCATAAGGTTCCCGCATCCCTATATGACCGCCTTATTGAATTCGACAGACACTTCAGCTTCCCTTTAAAAAACACTCTTCATTCAAAGCGAATAAAAGAGTGCGATGAAAGTGACTAGCTGGTGGCATTATGGTACTGTAGACATAACTTTCTATATGTGCGTAGGTATAATAGAATAATATCTATATACCTGGCACCATCCACCAACGTTTACATACTTCAATAAAACTCAATTTCCTGTGAGGGCAAACAAAACTTAAAGTTGGAGTCCGAGATTACTATCCTGCATATAATGCCACCATAGAAACTGCCCTACAGAGAAGTTCGCCTACCGAACATCATACCCGTATATTTTAGATCGGAGGCATTGCTTAGAATGGTAAAAATGGAAAAAGGGCTTGAAAATCTCAGAATTCAGCCGTTGTAGTGACACCACCACGATTCGTCTGTAAAACCACGTTGAACACGCTGTGCGCATTTTCTCACTCATTCGCAAGTGTTCGCAATTGCCGTCAGTGGCAGTGTCACGCAGCGTTAAAAGAAAGAAACGACTCGAGGAGGATGAGTCAACGACTACGCGGTATGGCCACGTTCTCAGGTGGCAAGTCCGGGCTGTCCTAACACCTGCGTGCAGGCACAGGCTCTTGTTTGCCGTTTTCGCTCATACGACAATTGTAAGCCCATGTGCAGCGTTTTCGAATGCATAAACCGAATTGTCCACGACGAGACCACTCTTCTTCTTTGCGGCGAACTCCATGAAGACACAATGGGTGGCGAGGCTTTGGATAAACAAGGTTGTGACCGCACCGATGAAGGGGATTGTGTGCAATTACAGAAAGTGGCAGCGGGTACGTCCTTTAAGAAGCAGAGGAGAAACTGGAAATAAAATATAAGAAGACGCTCGCGCGTGAGAGCTCTGTCTACACTTGCTTATTTTCTATTTTCTCTTGTTATTTCGATAGTATATGTATGGATGGCCCAAGTGCATTTCTGCTTTCCCCGTCGCCATGGGGATCTGTATAAAATCCAAGCAGGGCAGCATCGTCGCCAGCTGCCGTTCGCTATATGTGCGAATGGAAGCTCGCGAGATTCAGCTCAAGATCACAGCTCTATCTCGCGCGCGTGGAGGATCAAGGCAGGGCGGAGTTTAGCCATCTTCTTTCACGCGCAAGGCACGCCTGGGAGGGGGTAGGCGAGTGATAGGGGGACGTTATCCTCTGGCAGCTGCTACTTACAGCGTTGCTGCGCGTGCGTGGTATCTAAATAGTGGCTCACTACCATAAAGAAAGTTGAAATCAGTAGTTATAGTTTCCCCTAAATATCAACACTGCAACACGTTACTACGTAGTTTTGTCTGTCTTAACACACCTGCCAAGCAGTGAACATTAAATCTGATCAATTTAGCCAACAACAATACAAGCAACATACGGTATTCAGTTGTTTTTTCCTACTTGCTGTTGCTGACTATGAATGCTTCAGTAATTGCCAATTTAACTCGCTCAATATAAACAGCGCTGTTGGGTCCTTTCACCATGAAAACTACTTCGACGGACAGTTCACAGACCACCAAGTGGAACATTTTTTGAACAACATTGATTTTTATTTGCATTCCCTCTGAGATTCACTGAGTCGTATTATATTTACTTTTATTTTCCTTTGAGATGAAGGTTGCTTGGCTAAAAAGAGCTTTTTAGCAGCTTGACAAGGCCTAGAAAGCACAGGTAATACACGACGGCAAATGCCCAAAGAAAAGCCTATAGCAAAAAGTTAAATATTAACGTAAGAAAACATTGATATCATAAGACACAAGGGGCCTCCTCTTATACATGCCTTAGTACACCATAGACATGCACAAACAACAAGGAAGATATTGTACATATTTAGTAAACGGTTACATATAAAGGAAACACGCATCACTTAAATTCCAACGGATGCATGAAAGAGGCACGTTGCGTTTTCAAACTTACAATATAATGGATCGGTTTTTCCTTTGAGAAGACTATTGTGTGGTTATACTCAATCAAAATGAAAGGAATATTATGTTGTTGTGACTAAAGTTTGTAACTGATCCGAATGTGTGGAACGAAACATGTTTCTTGGTTAAGTGTGCACCATTTACTGTGGTTGTGTTAAGTTAGCGACGAAAGCTAATAACTGCACAAATTTGACAGTCACAAAATAAAAAACTTTCGCATTACCAGAATGGTAGAACATTTCTATTCTTGTGAAAGGAAAGAAAAGTGCGAGAAAGAAAAGAAGACGTTGAGAACGGCAAGGAATAAAGTGTCGGTGTCTGAGTTCTTGCGTCGGCTCAGTTTTTTTATATTTTCGGGGCCTAATAGCCCGTGCAGGACGCTTTGTTTCTTCCAGTAAAACAGGTTGTGGGGCTAGTTCGTGCATAGCTTTCAATAGGTGAAGCGCCAGTAGTGACTAGACACAAGAAGGAATACAGACAGGACAAGGCACCTTGTCCTGTCTGTATTCCTCCTTGTGCGTCGTCACTCTTGGCGCTTCACCTATTGAAAGCTTTGTTTCTTCGCATGACTCGAGGGCCCTTTTATTCGACCCTTTCATGTTGCGGGTGGAGAGGATCGAGAGACTGACGAACGCTCCCGAGCATCGCCGTAGACGCCGAACGCCTGTCTGCTCACAGCTGAAAAGTTTCACTCATGTACCGCCTTAAGAACAGGCGTACAGCTTGACGTGCCCACAACACAGGGCGGCTGCAGGAGGCTGAAGCGCTGCTCAAGAGACTGGAACGCCCACACCTTCAATCACGTATTCCCGACTGCCTGAGAAACAGAAATCTAGAAATTTCAAGTCTTAATGCCGCTATTGAAGGGCATGCTCCCGACAACGAGCTTGAAACGCAATATAGCACTCCAGCAGATTATCTCAATCAGTTCAAAAGCATGCTGGCGGAATTACGTCAGATGGCCCCTTTGGATTGACATGACTACGAGCCGCAACCCAATTTCTACGCAACCTTATCCGGCGGCAACTAACACGGCCACGTTGCAGTCGAGATTATGATTGCCGAAGCTAAACTTTTGGACTTTTAAAGGAGACATTCCCCAATGGCCAGAATTTTGGGAACGGCTTGAAGAAAAGTATTCAACTCAATGAAACGCTATCGCACACGACCAAGTTCTACTACTTCTGTTCTACTAGTAAAAGCTAGCACGTTTTCAATGGAACGAGCGGGTTCTTCGCGAGTAAATGTGCAGGTCGATTATTGAAGGAAGCAGGTTACAGACATGTTCTTGAACACAATTTACATGAGACACTGCAGTGATTATGCTACTGAACGTGAGAATTTCGTTCTTCATTTTCTAAATTAACGCGGTCGCTATGATAAAATTACGGTGGCTGTCGGGATAGCCACTGAAATGAATGTAGACTGAGGAATTTGCTTTCGATTGATGTCTATGTCCACTCTCTACAAATGACGTAACACTATTCCCAAAAGCGACATTTGAAACATAGTTGTGCGAATTCACCTGGTGTCTTTAAAACCCTTATTTATTTATTTATGTATTTATTTATTTATGTATGTATTTATTTATGTATGTATGTATGTATGTATGTATTTATTTATGTATGTATGTATGTATGTATGTATTTATGTATGTATGTATGTATGTATGTATGTATTTATGTATGTATGTATGTATGTATGTATGTATTTATTTATGTATTTATTTATGTATTTATTTATGTATTTATTTATGTATTTATTTATGTATTTATTTATGTATGTATGTATGTATGTATGTATGTATGTATGTATGTATGTATGTATGTATGTATGTATGTATGTATGTATGTATGTATGTATGTATGTATGTATGTATTTATTTATTTATTTATTTATGTATGTATGTATTTATTTATGTATTTATGTATGTATGTATGTATGTATGTATTTATGTATGCATGTATGTATGTATTTATGTATGCATGTATGTATGCATGTATGCATGCATGTATGCATGCATGTATTTATTTATGTATGCATGCATGTATGCTTGCATGCATGTATGCATGTATGCATGTATGCATGCATGTATGTATGCATTTATTTATTTATTTATATTACCCTCAGGGCCAGAGGCATTACAGAGGGGAGTGGAACATACGGAAAAAGACACTATGCAGGTTTTTCTTCTGCTAATACAATGTTAGCTAAAACGATGAGATAATTGCGCGAAGCAACAAAAATTCAAGCAATTGACCGATAACAAATATAAATACATAGTTGGTTAGTTACATTGCAATACACTTGTGTTTAAAACATTATGAAACTGGGAATATTGAACAGTGGACGTGTCTGCACCAGGAAGGTGGTTCCAGTCCTGTGAGGTGCGGGGTACAAATGATTGATAACATGTTTGCGTTAAGCACGACATTATTCCCCCCTTTTGTGCATGATCGAAACGAGGGGAAATGTATTATGGAGGAAGAATAAGGTAGTTGTGTAGGGCGGGACTGTAGTATATCTTGGGGAAGCGACATAGGCGGGAAAACTTGCGGTGGCAGGCGAGTGACGCAAGCTGTAGGGACTCTTTCATTAAAGTGATACTGGCAGTACGACTGTACTTTCCTAGAATGAAGCGGACAGAGTTATTTTGGACAAGCTCGAGGGCAGAGGTTAATATAGCAGTGCTGGGGTCCCAGATTGAAGAGGCATATTTGAGTTTACTTCGGACTAAAGATTTGTAAAGGAGGAGTTTTAAAGAAACAGGAGCAGATGAAAAATTGCGCTGGAGGTAACCTAAGGAGCGATTTGCATTGCTAATTATTTTGCTAATATGAAGAGACCAAGAAAGAGAGGAAGTTATGTGCAGACCCAAGTAGCCATAGGATGTTACGGATTCGAGGGCGGAATTCCCGAGCGAGTAGGAAATGGGGCAAGAAGTTGTACGGGAAATGCGTAATACCTTACATTTCGTAGTGTTGAGTTCCATCAGCCAGACTTTACACCAGTTAGATATACAGTTGATATCGTTTTGAAGGATCGTAACATCATTTTGGTCAATAATTCTCGGAAGACTACGCAATCGTCGGCGAATAAGTGAATGTTAGAGGTCACGCATTGTGGCAAGTCATTAATATAAATGAGAAACAGGAGATGGCCGAGCACTGAACCTTGGGGCATGCCAGAATGAACTGGCTTCAACGGGGAATTAAAAGTGTTAGCAGAAACGAATTGTGAGCGTCCGGTTAGAAAATATTCGATCCAGGAGAGAAGTTTCCTATCAATGTTAAATTTGCTTAATTTAAAGAGAAGTAAACTGTGGCAAACTTTTTCAAAGGCTTTTGCGAAATCTAGAAAGACACATTCAGCTATAGAACGACGACCAAGAATTGCATGTAGCTTGTGTGTAAAGGAAGCCAACTGTGTTTCGCAGGAAAGAGATCGGCGGAAACCATGTTGAGCCTTCGAAAAGAACGAGTTGGCATCAAGGAAGTTAATGTTTGTCTAGGGAACATGTTCGAGGATTTTACATAGGATACTAGTTAGTGAAATGGGGCGACTGTTAGGGGTGAATTTTTACTTCCAGATTTATGAACTGGCACCACCTTGCCAACTTTCCAGTCGGATGGCAGTGTGGATTCATCAATTGATTGTTGGAATATTTTGGATAGCATAATACTAGAATATATTTTGGTACTTTAAGAATTTCGCATTGATAAGGTCAATTCCTGGGCTTGAGGACACTTTCAATGACTCGATAATTTTTTCGATGCCAAGGGGTTGTATAATTACTGGATCCATTGTTAGAGAATCAAAACACTGCACGTTGGGAAGTGTTGTAGACGAGGCTATAACAAAATTAGGGCAAAATACATCATTTAATACCACAGAGCAGTCGGCAACTGGAATCGCATCACCAGCAGAGTCATGTAACGTGATTTAGCTATTACGGTCGGGGTGAATCGTTCGCGAAAACTTTTTTGGGTCATTACTGAGCATAGTTGGCAGAGTATTTTGTAGGAAATTATGACGAGAACATTTCAGTGCGGAGAAATAAGCATTATTCGCTTTCACATATGCATCCCACCGCTGCTCGGAGGGAGAATGCTTGGCAGAGCGATAGAGCAGCTTTTTTTTGTTACGAAGTCGTTTTAAATTCGAGTTATACCAAAGTGCTGTTGTATGCGAAGAAATAGTGCGCATAGGTACGTGCTTGTCGATTAGTACATGTACTTTTCTTGTAAACATATTCCAGTTAGTTTCGGTAGTACGGCTTTCAAAATCATCTGAGAAAGCGTTGAGAAACGTAGACAGTTCGTTATTACTAGCTTCAAAGTTGGCTTTACTGTAATTACGAAGGGACTTTTTGATTCTCCGGTTTATCGGCTGACAATATTTTACTTCAAAACAGAGCGTTAAATGATCGCTAATACCTGGCAGATACGATAAATCAGAGACCATATCAGGACAGTTCGTTAGTATAAGCTCAAGCGTACTTGCCGTTTTGCCGTTTAGTAGGTTGGGAGACAACCTGATAAAGAAAAAACACCGAGCAATGAATAATAAAGTCAAAGCTTTCTGATGAAAACGGTTTCAATGCCGGGGGCTCAGAAGACCAGGAAATGTTGGAAAAGTTGAAGTCTCCCAGGAGAAAAATGAAAGCGTCAGGATGACGTGCAATAATAGTATCAATGGCATCATGTAAATGGGCCGCAAAATTTGAGCAATTATTGGGTGGACGATAGCAAACCCAAAACACAAACCTTTTATGGCAGATATAAGCGTGCGCCCATACAATTTCTAGGCTAGTTTGAACAGGAATATAGGAAGACGGAATATCTCGCGAAATAGCCAACATAACACCGCCTCCTACACGTGATTCACGGTCACAGCGATAAATGCTGAAGCTAGGTGCGTCATGAAATATTTCGTTGTCTGTAATGTTTGGGTGAAGCCAGGTTTCAGTGAGCGCAATGATAGATGAATTACACGTGTCAACAACTGCTTCAAGTGACTCACGCTAATTAAGTACGCTTCTGACATTTGCCAAAAGTACAGACACACTGGGTGCCGGCAACAAACCACCACGTTCCCTCGCGCTTACCTATGATGATGTTTCGCCAGTCAAGTTTGGCGCTGAAGGTCGCGATACACTGTTAGTTTAATCAACAGAAACGGGCGGGTTTGGCTCTTTAATGCTGCTGCCGGCTGCGTCCCACATGTAGCGTTTATTGTGGACAATGCGCTTGTTGTGCCGCAGCTGGAAGTTCGGTGACCTGGGTAAACCTTTGGCGAATTCAACCAGCTTTCTTGTAGCACGGCGAGTGGGGGCGGAAAAGTCTTCGGCAACTGACATTCTATCCTCTTTGAATTTTGACCGTAATTCCAGCACTTTTTGTCTAGCTTTAAAAGAAGTAAACTTCATAATAACAGGCCGACATCCTGATGCTGTGAAAGTGCCTAAACGGTGTGAGCGTTCGATCTCGGATTCCGAGAGGCTACTGCCCATCGTGGTGGACAACACGGCAAGCGCTTTCTGCTCGGTTTGTTGCCATGTTTCACGTGCGTCACGAATACCATGTATGATCAAGTTTTCGAGTCTGCATCGATCTTCTAGATCGTCTATGCGATTCTGGATTGAAGTTTGCTGTGACGTCAGGCGCGTGGCAGTATCCTGCACGGCAGCTATGTGATGACTCATGGAGCTAGAGTCGTTGCTTTTACGTTCAAGGGTTTCAGTGCGGTTAAGCATGTGAATGAGCCTAGATTCTAATGTTTCTTGGTTAGACTTGATTGTTTTAATATAGGGCTATTGCAGTCGCTTGGCCCAATGAAAAATCTTTTGGTAGTTCCTTGATGCTGTAATTTGTCTTTTACAGCAACTGCATCATGACAGCTATCCGCGCGTGCTCCAAATCGCTTTCGGTTTGAGTAGATCGAGTGCGAGCTGGACCAGGGTTAGTCTCAATGTTACCACAGCAGAGAAACAACAAAGAACATTCAAAGCAATTGCGCAAGGTTTCACAAAGCACCCGTGGCCATGGGAGCTCTACCAAGCAGCAGTCGTCCGACCTTCTAGCGAAGTTAGAAAAGCGATCACACACCTGCGGAGCGTAGAAAACGAAGGGATTAGCCATGCCTCCGCGACGGCCGCTCCCATGCCCACTGAAAGCACAAGGTGGCGGCCAGGCATATAAATACGAGGCGGGACTTGATTCCAGCGTCGACCTCGTCAACTTGATGCCAGAGAAATTGGTGATCCGAGGCATGAATTCGTTGAGTGCGCGCGCACCTTCCAGGCGATAGTGCTGCGCAGGGCTTTCGGTGAGCGACTGTCAAGGGCGGGATGGCGGACGGCATAGCCACCCCGTAGTATACCACCAGGGTAACAAGGGCCTGCGGAGCGTAGAAAACGAAGGGATTAGCCAAGCTTCCGCTACGGCTGCCCCATGCCAACTGAAAGCACAAGGTGGCGGCGAGGCATATAAATACGAGGCGGGACTTGATTCCAGCGTCGACCTCGTCAACTTGATGCCAGAGAAATTGGTGATCCGAGGCATGAATTCGTTGAGTGCGCGCGCACCTTCCAGGCGATAGTGCTGCGCAGGGCTTTCGGTGAGCGACTGTCAAGGGCGGTATGGCGGACGGCATAGCGACCACGTATAGTATACCACCAGGGTAACAAGGGCCTGCGGAGCGTAGAAAACGAAGGGATTAGCCAAGCTTCCGCTACGGCTGCCCCATGCCAACTGAAAGCACAAGGCGGCGGCGAGGCATATAAATACGAGGCGGGACTTGATTCCAGCGTCGATCTTGTCAACTTGATACCAGGGAAATTGATGATCCGAGGCATGAATTCGTTGAGTGCGCGCGCACCTTCCAGGTGGTAGTGCTGCGCAGGGCTTTCGGTGAGAGACACTGTCAAGGGCGGGATGGCGGACGGCATAGCGACCACGTATAGTATACCACCAGGGTAACAAGGGCCTGCGGAGCGTAGAAAACAAAGGGATTAGCCCTGCTTCCGCGACGGCTGCCCCATGCCAACTGAAAGCACAAGGTGGCGGCGAGGCATATAAATACGAGGCGGGACTTGATTACAGCGTCGATCTTGTCAACTTGATACCAGGGAAATTGATGATCCGAGGCATGAATTCGTTGAGTGCGCGCGCACCTTCCAGGCGGTAGTGCTGCGCAGGGCTTTCGGTGAGCGACACTGTCAAGGGCGGGATGGCGGATGGCATAGCGACCACGTATAGTATACCACCCGGGTAACAAGGGCCTGCGGAGCGTAGAAAACAAAGGGATTAGCCCTGCTTCCGCGACGGCTGCTCCCATGCCCAATAAAGTATAGCATAGCATAGCCATGGCCTAGTGGTTTAATCGCTTGCACATATTTAATTATGCATCAAGCTGGCAGCGGTTCCATACCCTGCTGCGTGATATTTTTTTAACATCACGTTGGGCTTAGTTCGACACTCTTCCACCAGATGGCCGAAAGACAAAACTCAAGATTTTGGTTCGATTTTGATTTTTCCAGGAGTGCCTTTAAGATATCATATTTTCTATTTTTGCTTCTTAAAGCTTAGCAATGGGTTGCTCATTTATTATTTCATCTCTCTTATAACTAGATTTTATTCCTTAGACAACATCAATACAATGATGCGCGCACCTTTATGTTACGTAAAATAATCACTTTAGTGCCTTGTAGCACTGTCTCTCTGAAGCTAAGTGCCGCTGGCACTTCGCTTCAGCGAGAACGCTTGTTTCTTTCTCGACCGTGGCGACTGCAGTCCAGTGGGATCGGAATATAAATACCCTTTTGTAGTGTTATTTGGTCGTATTAAAAAAAAACTCATGCTGTAAGTCATAGCTCACTTTCTGATAGCCCATGAGTTGGTTTAAGATCGGAAAACCATTATTTATTTCATGTTTTAGGAAATTATTGATCCTAAGTGCGACATAAATAGAACGAAGGATGAAGACGTGTAAATCAAATTTCTTGTGCTACTGTTTTGAATACTTAAAAGGTTTTATGTGAAGTAAGCTGCCTAAAGAAACACCCGTTTTGGCCTAGAATGCGGTGCTTTCACGGTAAGTTGGGTTCGCAACATCCGCAAAAAATTATACCTCTTCTTAGTTTCATGTATGCACCACAACACCTCATGCGGCCAGATCGCATTAGCGTATACGGAAGAAATTTATGTTCCGTAACCGCAAAGACCCACTTGGGGACCTTTGTGGTTTCATAGGTGTCTCGGCACTGCGGCAGTGACATTCAACGTTACTATGAACAAAACATTGCCCACGGTGCTCATGACATAGATGTAGTGCTCTAGAGTACAAAGATTGAGGAAACCGCATGTACACAAAACAATCCATTGTCTTCGTAATATATAGCTTTATATATGGTGCTCTTGCAGCGTGTATTCGTGGAAAGGCAACGGGACTGCATTTGCGCGTAGCACCGGGTACAACTTACAGGTATGTGTTGTTTGCACCTCTGCTAAACATAATCTCATAGTTACGCAGATATGTGTCGTATAATTGGTATGTATGTATGTATGTATGTATGTATGTATGTATGTATGTATGTATGTATGTATGTATGTATGTATGTATGTATGTATGTATGTATGTATGTATGTATGTATGTATTGTCACGGTGCCACGAGATTGAGACAAAGGTGGCGATCAGTAATAACACGAAAGAGACAATTTACTGGGGCTAACCTAACGTTTGGGTATACTGGTTGTACCGGCCATATCGTCAGCAGTGTAAAGATGATCGCATTTAATTTTGTACCCCTGCCCAGTTCATTTTTGATGGAGGTGCTGGGTATTGCACAAGGCGGAACTCCGCAACGGGCCTGTCTTCGGCCGTCCTACCATGCTAACAGACGACCAGGCCACTGGGTTAAGCACGACGTCAGCATCCGCGACACTGCAACCGTCAGTCGTCTTGACCCATCCACGCGACCATGGCAGCTTCTCTGGCAACGGCACCGACAAAATCGATATCGAAGAATGGCTTGACATATACGAACGCGGTGCTCCACCCAACCGATGGGACCTGACAGTGATGCTCGCGAATTTCTTCTACGTGCAGGAACCAGCACGCACCGGGTATGACACACCAAGAAGCGTTGACCACCTATGGCATATGCAAGCAAACACGTCGCGACCTCTTCGGCAAGCTGGCTGTTCGCAAGTGCGCCCCTACGAAAACCCTGTCCTGTCGGGCTCAGGCAGCTACCGAGTCGTACGTTGCGTACATGCTTGATGTCATAGCGCTGCCACCACGTCGATGCCAGTATGCCCGAGGCTGACTAAGTTAGGCACATTCTAAGAGGCATCGCCGATGATGCGTTTAACTTGCTCGTTTCTAAAGACTGCTCGGCGGCACACCTAATTATCCGTGAGTGCAGATGGTTTGGAAGACGCGAAGAGCCGTCGCATCGCCGACAGTTCGTGCGGCTTCCCAACACCGCCTCTAGATTGTCGTGCGAAGGCGCTCATTCAGCTCTTTAATCGTGGACTACAGATAGCGTCGTCCGAATTGTGCGGCGCGAAATCGAGGCTATGTCGCAAGCTTCTTTCGCGCACCCTTCTGAGGATACGCAAATGACCACTACCTCATCCACGCAGTTCTCCGCGAAGAACTGGCCAACCCAGGAACTCAACCCGTGTGCTCCATCACACGCCTACCGGTTAGACCTGCCCCTCTTCATCGACGTCCACCGACGGTTCGACGCTATCGAATTCCGGCCCACTGGCGAATACCAAACGACAAGCGCATATGCTTCCATTGTAGCGGCGTGGCGCACATTTCTCGCTATTGCCGTTATCGTCAGCCCTCGTTCCTACGCTCCACATCCTCCTACCGGCACAATGACAAGCAGCGCCTGCCATTTCATGCTCTAAATTACCCGACATAACATGACCTCGGCCCTTCTGCGTCCCTCAGACGCTCGAGTCGTTCGCCGTCACCCCTGCCCCGTCGTTTTTCATAACCTGAACTTATTGTATGCTCATCCCCGGAAAGCTGAGGGATCCAGCTCCCGTAGGTGACGCTGCATTGAACTCTTGACATGCAAATCCTCTCCTTACTATGCCAACATATCAGAACCTAATCGCCGTGGAAGTTGAGGCCCTACATGTCACTGCCTTGATGATACCGGCTCACACATCTCGGTCATGAGCGCTGATCTCCGGAAGCGGCTGAAGAAAGTGCTCACTCATGCCGAGGCTCCCGTCGTACGAGTCGCTGATGTGGGAACTCCCGCTGTGCTGGGAATGTGTGCCGCTCGTATCAGCGTCACTGGTCGCCACACATCTGTATTGTTCCATGCACATGACCATTGCCCTCACGACATGATCCAAGGCGTTGATTTTTTACCGGCCCCCACATCAATAATTGACTGCTCGGCTGCTGTAGTCAAACAAGATTTCCCTGATGTTATCGATCTTACCGACACCGTACCGATAAAGCTTTGTTGCGCCGATTTTCTTCGTCTATTTCTGCAGGCACTGAACTGTATCACTGCTGTGCCCAACCTCTGTGTACCGGATGGTGACTATGTCGTCGCTCCCTGCGTGAGTGCCTTACTTTCGCACAGCGTATTGTTTCCTCACACCATACTGACCATATCGGCAAAAAAAAACTTACCTTCTGTTCCTAAATTTCGGCTTCTGTCCTCAGGTACGCCCAAAAGCGATCTCCTTCACCACACTGTTGACGTCGCACGAGTACCATCTTTCTTCCCTCTCCCGTCTACCGTCTTCCTGCAACTCTTCCGCTGCCTGCCATTCTCATTCCGCCATGCCGCCTCCAGCACACGACAACGTTACCAAGGTGATAGCCCTGGGCCTTTCCCCCACACAAACTGACGAGCTTCGTCATCTCCTCACATCTTATTCCGACATTTTTGACCTTGACTTTGACTTTGACGTTCGGCCTTTCGGACAAACCTCTCTAGTTCAGCATCGCATACCTACCAGCGATGCACCGCCTATTCGCAGAGGGCGCTATAGCGTGTCACGTGCCGAGCGCCGAGTAATACAACAGGAGGTTCATAAGATGCTTACCAAGGGCATTATTGAACCATTTTCGAGCCCGTGGGCTTCTCGTGTTGTCTTGGTTAAAAAGAAGCACAACATCTGGCGGTTCCACATAGACTACCGCCATCTAAACAAGATCACAAAGAAGGATGTCTTTCCACTGCCACGAAAACACGACGCATTGGACTGCCTCCACGGTGCGACGTATTTTTCAGTGATAGACTTGAGCGCCGGTTACTGGCAGATTGCCGTCAATCACATGGGTCTTGAGTATACTACATTTGTTACGCCAGATGGCGTTGATCAGTTTCGAGTAATGCCATTCAGCCTATGTAATCCTCCAGCCACCTTCGAGCGTATGATGGACACGCTCTTGCCCAGCTTTAAGTGGTCTATACGTCTTTGCTACCTCGATGACATCGTGTTCTCGCCGACCTTCGCGACGCACCTGGAACGCCATTCGTCTATTCTTTCCGTCTTTGTGCTGCTGGGCTACAATTCAGTACAATACAGTGCCACTTCGGTCGCCGCCAAAAAACTATCCTCGGTCATTTCGCAGGCTCATCTGTCGTCCGCCCTGATCCCGCAAAAGTTCGTGCTGCTTTTCTTTTCTTTTGCCGACCTGTGCCAAAGACGTCCGCAGTTTCGTAGGCTTATGCTCTTCCGTAGATTGGTCAGAAATTTTGCGTACATTGCTCGGCCTCTGACTGATTTTCTGAAGAAAGGCGCACTCTTTTTATGGGGTCCTGACCAAGCTGATGCCTTACAACCTTATCTCCCTGCTCACTAGTCCACCAATTTTTGCACAGTTCGACCCATCTGCCCCAACAGAGGTTGGTACAGATGCTAGTGGCTATGGAATTGGCGCGGTATAAGCTCAGCGTCCACATGGACGTGACAAAGTTATTGCGTATGCAAGTCGCTTGCCTTCACATGCTAAATGCAATTACCACATTACAGAGCGCGAGCGACTCCCACTCATATTGGCAGTGAGAAAATTCCCGCCCTACTTGTAAGGCCAAACTTTCATTGTTACCACGGACCATCATCACCCTACCAGATCGCTCTCGTCATTTAAAGATCCACGGGTCGTCTAGGCCAATGGGCACTACGTCTTCAAGAATTGACCCATACAGTGACAGTTGGCTCTCGACTTTTAAGAATCCACGGGTCGTCTAGGTCACTGGGCACTACGTCTTCAAGAACTGACCTACACAGTGATGTATAAGTCCGGTAGGCTACACCTGGATGCCACTTGTTTGTCTCGGCACCCCGTCGACACTCATGACTCTATTGATGCAACTGCTGGAATTTTTTCGCTCTCCGCTTTCCACCACATCGGCGAGGAGCGAGCATACGTTACATTCCTGCACGACCTCATCAACCGCCTCCATTCTGACCCATCAGACCCCTCGCTTAGATTGTTCCTCGTTTTGGACGGCATCTTATACCGTCAAATATGCGCACAGAAAGACATGAACTGCCGATAGTCGTTTCTTCTCATCTCCGGGCAACTGTACTCGTGCAACTCCATGATGTCGCCATCACTGTCCACGTGGGTGTTTCCAGGACCTGCGACCATGTCCGGCGACAATTTTTCTGGCCTAGGCTCTACCGTGCCCAGCGACGTTATGTCTCTGCTTCCAAACCATGCCAACGTCGTAAGAAGCCTGCCTTGCTTCCGGCTGGAACCCTCCAGCCCCTGATATACGCACCGATCAGTCTAGTCTTGTTGGCCTCGGCCTGTTTGGCCCTTTCCCTACCTCCACAGCTGGTAATAAGTACATCACCGTTTCAACGGATTATTCAACCTGCTATGCCGTCACACAAGCCATCCCAACCAGTTGCACTACCGACGTCGCCGACTTCCTGCTCCAAGATGTCATCTTACATCACGGAGCTCATCGCCAGCTTCTCACAGACAAGCGCCGCTACATTTATCTCGGCTTATTGACGAACTACTAGCTCTTGTGCCACGCAGCACAAGTTCACGACAGCATGCCACCCTAAAATGAACAACCTCGCTGAACTCCTCAACCGAACACTTACAGTTATGCTCTCGATGTATGTCTCCTCAGATCATCGTGACTGGGACGCCGCGCTTCCATTTGTGACGTTCGCGCAGAACTCGTCACGCCACGACACCGTTCTCTACTCTCCTTTCTGTCTTTTCTCTGGTCGTGACCTTTCGGCTCGCTCTTGCCAACTGCTCTCGACTCCCCTTGGGAGTGTGCTTTCGACGCTATATCTATAGTTTCCCAGGCACGCAAGGTTGTGCACCCTAGCCACTCTGAGTCGCAGGCAAGATGGAAGCCTCTTTATGACAACCGCCATCGGGTTGCCTAGTTCTCTGCCGGCAACCTCGTCCTCTTTTGGACTTCACGGGGCGTGGGCCTCCCGGAAAAATTTCACTCCCGGTACTCTGGCACTTACCGCGTCGTGCTACAGCTCAGTGATGTGACCCATGAAGGAGCTCGAGCCGGTGCTTCCCCGTCGTCCACGTCAACTGATATCGTACACGTCGGTCGTCTCAAACCATATCATGTGGCCGCCATCTAGAAGGCGCCGGGTGAGCGCTTTCACCTGCGGGGTTTATGGCACGGTGCCACAAGATGGACAAAGACGACGATCACCAATAAGACGAAAGAGACGACGTAGTGGGGTTAACCTAACGTTCGCCCATACCGTTTGTACCAGCAACAGAAATGTTTGCTTGGCGATCCAAAATTACCTAATTGAAACCAGGCGATTTCCATGTTAGATTGATCGTTCTCCCTCCCAACCATAGCTTTCTTCTATTTCTTATCTTTTATTAACTATTCTTGTTAATATTATTATTATCTTATACCCGGTTTTCATCTGATTATTTCCTTTTTCTCCAAACACAAAACGTTCACTTTTAAACTCACACGCCCAAATTGTTAACTCCCTTGTTATCATTATTATTTAGGCACCTAATTAAACCGCCCGATTCTTGGCCAATCCCCCACTGTGGGTATGTGCCACGGCCACTCAGGACAACAACAACAACAACAACAACCGGCCATGTCTTCTCCAGAGTAAGCACGGTCCCATTTGACCTTATATTTCTGCTCGTTGCAATATGTATCTATGCATACATGTACGTGTGCATGTATGTGTGTGTGAGTGCACGATGTCCATGCTCCTCTTCGGCTTTCCTTGGAAGCTATGCTGTTCAGCCGAAACAATAGGGCCCTATACAGGATATAGTAAAGTCCCTTGTCCACATGACTGCCTGATGTCCTTCTCTGGCCGACTGTATCGAAATTGTGAGCCTGCACTAAATAAATAACTAAATAAATGTGCAAATAAAGCAATAAATAAACAATAACTATGTAAATAAATATTTGGCTATGTACCCATCCATCAGAAGTTATGGGTGTCTTTAATGCTATTAGCAATATAGCTTGAGGTTATTACGAAATTGTTGAAGATATGTTTCGTATAATTATCCACTAGCCATCGACGCCTTCGCTAACTGCCTCTTATATCTTCCATGCTCCGGCATGAGCTCCTCGTGTCACAACCCAAGAGGGATATTGGAAAGCGTTATTCTGCCCCTTCCTTCAGTTTGTTCTATTTTAATGTTTCACTCGGCAGTTCCAATGTTCTTACGGCGCACAAAGCCTCGGTACCGCTAAGGAGGTGAGCGCAACGCCATGGTGACGATGGCTTGAAAGTAGGTGCCTTAGACATAATAACTTAGACATAATAACGAGGTCAGCCGTGGACTTCGTTTTGTCTTTGCCTACCTCGATGACCTGTTAGTGGCCAGTTCATGCCCCGAGCAGCATTCCAACCATTTTCGTGTGCTGTTATCACAATCTTTCTAATAATCTCAATAAAAATCGATTCTGATTCCAGGATCCAGGCCTCAGTAATCGCGCAAAGTGTGTCTTTGTTGACGGTGACATTGAGTTCCTTGGACTCTGTTGTGCCCCGTGAGTATGAGATTGTTGAAGAAGAAAGTTCAAGCCTTGCACCAGTTCCCTCGTCCAGCGTCGCTTCGATAGAAACAGGAGTTCCTTGAGCTCCTCGACTTCAGTCGCTGATTTTTAACTGACATCGATCGGAACTAACCTGCTGTTGACTAAGCTTCTGAAGCCAACATACTATCGTTCAGCCCGTCCAACCTGGGCATCCGCAGCCAAAGAGTGCATCCGGGCTGCCAAAAAACCGTTGACTGACGTGACTTTTCTAGCAGGGTGTGAGACCGGGATAGTTGGTATTCCATGCTGAAGTGAAAAGCGCAAGAGTAGACGCGGGACACTAAAAAGGCGACAAGGGCAAAGGCAAACTTCCAACTGGTGTTTATTACATAAAGTTCTACAGAGCATCCGCGTATATGCTTCATGATGCGCTACTGCGTGTTTTCCCCAATGTATCCAGCGTGGTTGTAGGCACTGTTTTCCAGAACTTTCTGCGCGAGTTTCTGTGGCTTGGTTGCCTTCACCGTAGTGGAAGGCTACACAAACGCCCTCTCGTACATACGGCCGTGAACTGCTCGTGGCGTACTTGGGCGTACGACACTATCGCCTCCTTTTGGAGGCACCACCTTTCACTTGGTCACTTGGTCACTAACAACACACCTTTAACATTTGCAGTCTGTGGTAGTCCCAACACATACTACTATGGAAACCCGGCAGCTTCGTTACATCTCCGAGTTCACAGTGCGACTTCGCTACATAAGAGGCGCACCCAACACAGTAGCAGAATGCAATGCTTGTGATTACAGGATTTGGGGCGTTTGTAAAAAGCGCTAAACGCTCTTCTTGTGCCTTTAATAGGTGATCGCAGCTTTATAACATCGTAATACATCACAAATCACAGTGTACAGTGTACATCACAAATGAGTGTACATCCTAAGCCAGTACCTACGGTAATGCGTATAGGTATACAGTGTGGGTGTCCGTATCGTCACATACCGAGTGCGCATAGGTTATCACAGCTACCAAGTACAGCGTAATAGTAGCGAAATGCGATGTCTTTATGGAGCTGGTAGTTTGAGTGCTCCGGCATGAGCTACACGTGCCGCAAGCTTGGAGATGTAGAAATACGTTCTTCTGCTCCTGCCTTCAGATTACTCGTTTCTCCGTCTTTCCCTCATGAGCTCATGCCTCGTTATAGCGGAACTATCGTGGATATATAATCATCATAAGGAAAAGCAACACATATACAGTAATCCGAGATGGCATCAAAAGGTTTATTGAAGAGCAGCACATATTTAGCGGCCGTTACCTGCTACTTAGGTTGGTGTAAAATACGTTCATTGAGGATCAGCGCATACCCATGCATACCCGGTATAACATACCGATTGTCACATGCACGGTGACAGATTTTGACGCGAAAGCGTGTCACTGAGAAGCGGCACATGCCTAGTGGCACATTTACAGTGACCAAAGTGGTGTCAAAAGAGTTAAATAAGGAAAACCAGACGCCCATGATTAAATACATAGTGACTCAATGTGGTCAAGTGATTGGTTTTGAATCAAGTTACACCACTAACTGAAGTAGGACGGGAAGAGATAAGGCGCCTCAATCAATCAATCAATCAATCCATCCACCCACCCATCCACCCACCCACCCACCCACCGATCCATCCATCCATCCATCCATCCATCCATCCATCCATCCATCCATCCATCCATCCATCCATCCATCCATCCATCCATCCATACATACATACATACATACATACATACATACATACATACATACATGCGGGAACTATGAAGTTCCAGAGAATTATGGAGGCCTAAATAATAAACAAATATATCAAAAATTAAATAAATATATACATAATTATTGTGCTTAGTGCCCCAACTATTGTTCAGCAACTCTTCGAGCATTCGGGCAATTTTCTGTGAACAAACTTAAGAGGAACGCTTACCTCTAGCCAAACGCCGACCCGGCCTATTCAAATACATGTAAAACACAGAAACGCTTTCATGAGATCATCCCCTGACCGATTTTAATTAGATTTGTTGCATTTGAGAGAGAAAGCTAAATTATAGTGACCTTTGGTAGCCGAATTTCCATTTAGGGCTTGGAATTTGCTAAAATAATTTTCAAAATTTGAAAGTACGAAAAAATTAGAAGTACGTAGTTACAAATTAATAGCTCTGCATCAAGAACAGGTAATGCGGTTCTGCAAATGCCATCTATTCGCCCATTCAAACGGAGAAATCCTTTCTGTCAATTTATGTCAATTCATATCTTAGGTGAATTTGTTACGTTATGTACAAGTGTTCCGCAAAGTTGTATTTACATATTACTAATTTTTTTTTTCAGATTCATGTCTAACGTATCAATTTTCTCCTCTTTTGATTGTACTATGAAATGCAATTGACAAGATTGTGATATCACTTTGCGTTGCTGAGTTAGAGAGTATTAAACTTGATAGTTTTGTTTCCTGAAAATTTGCGATTTATCCAATCTTTAACAAAATTTGCAAACCTCGTCAAATTTGGTGCTAGGGTCACCGAGAAATATGAATTGTCCTTTTTCATATATTCAAACAGGAGCACCCTAGCAAAAGCGTCCTCTTAAGTCACTTTGTTCAAACTAGATTTGAGTATGCTGCAGTTATCTTGAAAAGCGAATAGGATCATTTACCTACTTCCGCCATTTGGATCTATCTATCTATCTATCTATCTATCTATCTATCTATCTATCTATCTATCTATCTATCTATCTATCTATCTATCTATCTATCTATCTATCTATCTATCTATCTATCTATCTATCTATCTATCGTCGTCATTGCGGCTTCGGGTTCTTACTTTCGTCGGGTTGCCGTCGTCGCAGCTTCTTCAGCCCGGTGACCCAAGTTTTTAAACATTTGAAGCCACTAGAAGTGGGCTCGTTATAGTGATGTCGTTGTCGTTCCAAGATCGTCATTCCTGCTTAGTTATCCGAAACAAACTCGCCATGGCATGAACGGCGTACAGTCGTCGTGTAGATATTAGTCACACCACCATCGCCACGCCGTCGTGGTCGTTCAATATCGTCATTCCAGCTTTCTGATTTGACATTCGTCATGCTGCCGTTGTCTAGCTTTCTACTTCTACCCAGTGGTCCACATTCTCAAGAGCCTGGCCCACAAGGTTTGTGGTAGGGGTCGTAATGCCGTCGTGGTCGTTCAGTAATCGTGCTTCAAGGTTATTCATCTGACTGTCGTCATGTTGTATCGTTGTCTACCTTTCTACTTCGACCTAGTGGTGCACGTTTTGAAGAGCCTTGGCCTCTAGGTTTGTGTTCAGGGTCGTGATTCCGTCATGGTCATCGCATCGTCGTCATTCCAGCTTTCTTATTTGACTCTCGCCTTGCCGTCGTCCTCATGCCATCGTCGTCATGCTGCCATCTTGACGACGTCGTTTTATCATTGTCATCACCTCAATAGCAACCTGCCATTTCTTTATACCACTTCCGTCGTGCCGTCGACGTCAGTCTTACATCGTCATTGTAATGTAACCATGATGTCAATGAAGCGTGATTAGGCTGCCCTTGTCGTGCCTTCATCGCCGGTGCCTATCATGCATCTATTGTCGGACCATCGTCGCCATGACGCCGTGGTCATGCCCTCGCCATCATTTCAGCTTCATCATCCGACTTCGTCATACAGGTTTCATGATACAGTCATCATCAGTATTCATCATAAATTCGTTGTTATCCAGTCGTCCTCATCCCGTTCTCATACAATCGACATCATTGTGTCGTCGTCATTCATTCGTAGGAATATCTTCGACGGGATGCCGTTGTGGTACTTCCTTCGTGCTCGCTGTAATTTCTACATCCAATTTTCATCATACCATCATCGCCCGGCATCGTCGTCACATTCATGTTATCACACGCTTGTCACCATGCTATCGTCGTAGCACTGTTGCCTCATTATAGTGATGGATTCAGTAGCGACATGCCATGGCCGTCATTTCATCCTCGCCATAGCACAGTCGTCGTCCCGTCGACGTCTTTCCATGCTCTTAATTCTATTGTAACAATGATGTCGTCACTCTACCGTCATCATGCGGCCATTTTGCTGCAATAATTGTCATGTCGTCGTCGTACAGTCGTCGTGTGGTATTCGTTGTCATACCGTCGTCGGGATGCTGTGGCGGTCATTTCATCGTGGTAATTGTAACTTCTATATTCAACTATAATCATGCTGTGGTAAGGGGACGTCGTCGTCACGCAGTCGTCATACTCTTGTCGCCATGCCATTATCATCATACTGGTCGTTTCACCATCGTTATAACTTCATATTCATGATGCCGTTGTAGTCGTGCCAAGGACGTCATGCCAGCTTCTTCATCCGGTTGTCGTCTTGCAATCGCCGTCACGCCATCGTCGTCATAGAGTAGTCGCCGTGCCATTGTCCTCACGCCATCCTCATCCTATTCTCATTATACAATGGCCATAACATAAAAAATTGACATATCATTGTAGCCATGTCGGCCTAGATATACCACCTTTGTCGTTATGTCCATATCACTCCTTCTTCGCGACTCCATCGTCACGACGCCAGCGTCACGCACTCACCGTCATGCATCCCTACTCATGCGCGACCTTGCCAAGCGAGTGCCATAACAAAGTGGGACAAAATAGTTGAATGTGGCCTATGCGAAAGGCAGGAAATGTCTCAGAATTGCCGCTCTCCGTGTTACATAATCGTGATTCCAGGAATACGGTTCGTTGCAGCTTTGGTAAAATGCTATTCGCAGTACCGTGGAAAGTAGAATGAATAATTATTGATTCAGTGAATTAGAGTTCTAATTGTTATTCTCATTGTGAAATCACATCCCTACTCCGGCATGTTTGATGACTTCCTATAGCATACGAGGGTTCAGTGGTCAGCTGCCTGTGCGTAAGTCATCTACAAGTAGACGCCGCGATTTCGTAGGATGGTCCACATCCTCCGCCACGGCCAAGAGTAGTGTTGACTAGCCTAACCAGCGTCAAGTGTTGTGCTCATACTCTATTACCTTAGAATCTCGAGGTCGGTACAGGTGCCACTGTAGCTGAATGGTACCACCCCGCATGCGTAATGCGGAGGTTGAAGGTTGCGCTCCCACCTTCAAAAAATTGTTTTCAAACCCAAGCTAGCTTTTGTCTCTTTATTCGACTTTTCTGGTGCTATTACACTTGGCAGTTGGCGCTGCCTGGCTCCTGGCTTAAGGAATACCTCATGCACACGTGGCACTACTATGATTTACCTCTATTTGTAGTCTTTGCCGCATACTCAAGTCGTAATGGAACTTCTTTCGTCGGCAATATGTTATACCAATTCCATTGCCTTAAATCTTAAAGGGTGTACTAGGTGCTGTAAAATGTACTTGGTTGTATGCATCGGCCAGGATTGGCGTCCCGTTGTCTTCTTGCCATCATTGTGACCCGTTGTCCATATATATGCATCCATTGTGATTCTAACGTCGTCACACCTTTGTTGTAAATTCGTCATCATCACGCCATCGTCGTAACATTGTAATCTATGCTGTCTGCCTTGTTGCACAATTGGGTGGTTCCGGATATACTGTAAACACCCGATATAGTGTATTTGCACATTCCTCGCAGCGACAGGTCATGCATGTCAACGAGCACACACCATCGGTATCCTGCCGTTGTTATTCCAACGTGATGTGCCTTCACTGTAATGTTATCTTCATACCTCTGCCGTCTTCATTCTGTTGACGTCACTGCTTTGTCATATTATGTCGGCATCTTTGAGCCGTCGTCATACTGTCATCGCTCTTCTATAATCACCAGTTCGTTACAATGGCAGTGTCTACTTTGCATCATTATGACAGAGTCACCAGCATGCCATCATGTCAGCGTAATCATTTTTTCGCAGTTACTGCACCCTTTCCCATGCATTGACCGTCATGTTATCGTTTTCATACAGTCGCCGTATTTCGGCACTCCCACCATTTCCAACATGACATTGTCGATGTTATGGCTTCGCCTCCATATGGTCGTCATGCTATCATTGTCAGTCCAGCTCCATCGTCAAGTTGTCACACCATCGTCGTCACGCCGTCCGCATTATGAGACAGCAGGCAACAACGTGACACCCGCATGGGCGTCGCATTGGCTCACGCCGTCGTCGTTACGCTGTAGCGGTCACGCCACCACCGTAAGCCATCATCGTCGCTCTAATTGTTGGCATCTCATGATCGCCATGCCGTCATCGTCACATCACCATTGTTACTGCCTCAACGTCATGCCAATGTCGCCATCGAACCATCGTCATACCGTCGCCGTGGTTGTTACTTTGTTGTTTGTACTTCGTCTTCAGACCAGCTGCATAATTCTAGCATCAGCATCCCGTTGTCGGCACGCTGTCGTTGTCATTCCAACGTTGTCTACACATCATCATCATCATCATCAGCCTAGTTACGCCCACTGCAGGGCAAAGGCCTCTCCCATACTTCTCCAACTACCCCGGTCATGTACTAATTGTGGCCATGTTGTCCCTGCAAACGTCTTAATGTCATCCGCCCACCTAACTTTCTGCCGCCCCCTGCTACGCATCCCTTCCCTTGGAATCCAGTCCGTAACCCTTAGTGACCATCGGTTATCTTCCCTCCTCATTACATGGCCGGCCCATGCCCATTTCTTTTTCTTGATTTCAACTAAGATGTCGTTTACCCGCGTTTGTTGCCTCACCCAATCTGCTCTTTTCTTATCCCTTAACGTCACACCCATCATTCTTCTTTCCATAGCTCGTTGCGTCGTCCTCAATTTCAGCAGAACCCTTTTCGTAAGTCTCCAGGTTTCTGCCCCATATGTGAGTACTGGTAACACACAGCTGTTATACACTTTCCTTTTGAGGGATAGTGGCAACCTGCTGTTCATGATTTGAGAATGCCTGCCAAACGCACCCCAGCCCATTCTTATTCTTCTGGTTATTTCAGTCTCATGATCCGGATCCGTGGTCACTACCTGCCCTAAGTATATGTAGTCCCTTACCCCTTCCAGTGCTTCGCTACCTATCGTAAACTGCTGTTCTCTTCCGAGCCTGTTAAACATTACTTTAGTTTTCTGCAGATTAATTTTCAGACCCACCCTTCTGCTTTGCCTCTCCAGGTCAGTGAGCATGCATTGCAATTGGTCTCCTGAGTTACTAAGCAAGGCAATATCATCAGCGAATCGCATTTTGCTAAGGTATTTTCCATCAACTTTTATCCCCAATTCTTCCCACTCCAGGCCTCTGAATAGCTCCTGTAAACATGCTGTGAATAGCATTGGAGATATCGTATCTCCCTGTCTGACGCCTTTCTTTGTAGGGATTTTGTTGCTTTCTTTGTGGAGGACTACGGTGGCTGTGGAGCCGCTATAGATATCTTCCAGTATTTTTACATATGGCTCATCTACACCCTGATTCCGTAATGCCTCCGTGACTGCTGAGGTTTCGACTGAAACGCTTTTTCGTAATAAATGAAGGCTATATATAAGGGTTGGTTATATTCCGCACATTTCTCTATCACTTGATTGATAGTGTGAATATGGTCTATTGTTCAGTAGCCTTTACGGAATCCTGCCTGGTCCTTTGGTTGACAGAAGTCTAAGGTGTTCCTGATTCTATTTGCGATTACCTTAGTAAATACTTTGTAGGCAACGGACAGTAAGCTGATCGGTCTATAATTTTTCAAGTCTTTGGCGTCCCCTTTCTTATGGATTAGGATTATGTTAGCGTTCTTCCAAGATTCCGGTACGCTCGAGGTTATGAGGCATTGCGTATACAGGGTGGCCAGTTTCTCTAGAACAATCTGACCACCATCCTTCAACAAATCTGCTGTTACCTGATCCTCCCCAGCTGCCTTCCCCCTTTGCTTAGCTCCTAAGGCTTTCTTTACTTCTTCTGGCGTTACCTGTGGGATTTCGAATTCCTCTAGGCTATTCTCTCTTCCACTATCGTCGTGGGTGCCACTGGTACTGTATAAATCTCTATAGAACTCCTCAGCCACTTGAACTATCTCATCCATATTAGTAACGATATTGCCGGCTTTGTCTCTTAACGCACACATCTGATTCTTGCCTATTCCTAGTTTCTTCTTCACTGTTTTTAGGCTTCCTCCGTTCCTGAGAGCCTGCTCAATTCTATCCATATTATAGTTCCTGATGTCCGCTGTCTTACGCTTGTTGATTAACTTAGAAAGTTCTGCCAGTTCTATTCTAGCTGTAGGGTTAGAGGCTTTCATACATTGGCGTTTCTTGATCAGATCTTTCGTCTCCTGCGATAGCTTACTGGTTTCCTGTCTAACGGAGTTACCACCGACTTCTATTGCGCACTCCTTAATGGTTCCCATGAGATAGTCGTTCATTGCTTCAACACTAAGGTCCTCTTCCTGAGTTAAAGCCGAATACCTGTTCTGTAGCTTGATCCGGAATTCCTCTAGTTTCCCTTTTACCGCTAACTCATTGATTGGCTTCTTGTATACCAGTTTCTTCCGTTCCCTCCTCAAGTCTAGGCTAATTCGAGTTCTTACCATCCTATGGTCACTGCAGCGTACCTTGCCGAGTGCGTCTACATCTTGTATGATGCCAGGGTTCGCGCAGAGTATGAAGTCGATTTCATTTCTAGTCTCACCATTCGGGCTCCTCCACGTCCACTTTCGACTAACCCGCTTGCGGAAAAAGGTGTTCATTATCCGCATATTATTCTGTTCTGCAAACTCTACTAATAATTCTCCTCTGCTATTCCTAGAGCCTATGCCATATTCCCCCACTGACTTGTCTCCAGCCTGCTTCTTGCCTACCCTGGCATTGAAGTCGCCCATCAGTATAGTGTATTTTGTTTTGACTTTACCCATCGCCGATTCCACGTCTTCATAAAAGCTTTCGACTTCCTGGTCATCATGACTGCATGTAGGGGCATAGACTTGTACCACCTTCAATTTGTACCTCTTATTAAGTTTCACAACAAGACCTGCCACCCTCTCGTTAATGCTATAGAATTCCTGTATGTTACCAGCTATTTCCTTATTAATCAGGAATCCGACTCCTAGTTCTCGTCTCTCCGCTAAGCCCCGGTAACACAGTACATGCCCGCTTTTTAGCACTGTATATGCTTCTTTTGTCCTCCTAACCTCACTGAGCCCTATTATGTCCCATTTACTACCCTCTAATTCCTCCAATAACACTGCTAGACTCGCCTCACTAGATAGCGTTCTAACGTTAAACGTTGCCAGGTTCAGATTCCAATGGCGGCCTGTCCGGAGCCAGGTATTCAACACATCATTGTCATGCAATTGTCGTCATTGTATCGTCGTCATCCAGTCTCGGTCTTACCACCGTGAGACTTCATTTTTATTTTTCGATCAGCATTATTAGGGTACCTGAGTCACTTTCCGGTGTCTGTATTTCTTGTCTATCTGTGTATCTGTGTGGCTGGCTGGCTAGCAAACTCATAGGATGGATGGATGGATGGATAGATGGATGGATGGATGGATGGATGGATGGATGGATGGATGGATGGATGGATGGATGGATGGATGGATGGATGGATGGATGGATGGATAGATGGACGGACGGACGGACGGACGGACGGACGGACGGACGGAGGAATGAATGGAGACACAAACGGACGGTTGGTCGGTCGGCTGAGTGGTGGGGCGTGTGGTTGACTGGCTCCTTGCCTGTGTTTCTAAGCACTATTCCTCCAGGTGATCTAACTAGAGAGTCCATGCTCTAGTGGTTGGAGCATCTCACTGCTATGATGAATAAACTGAGTTCAAAAGGCATTGCAAGCCAACTTGAGCCATGCGTATGTGACATTGTGTTTATGCCGCTATTCATTTACCCGTTTCCTAATAACTTGTGGGTACGAGCCACTATTTATGTGCCGCTCTTCAACGAGCTTCGTTCTCCCCAATTTTATCATTGCCTTAAGAAAAAAAACCAGCCAAGAAAAACTCATTCGGCAAACATACGCGAAGACAGATAAGACGCTGTTTTGCTTTGATCTTTGGGTACAACAACGTAGACAAGCGCCAGACTTCAACGATCCTGTTTGGTGTAAATTTTGGTAAGTGGGTATGTTCAAGTAGGCATATGACACTTTTCAAAGAATCGGTTTTACACAAACTTGAATCCTTGCCGATGTACCGCTGAACATATGCCTCAAAATATGTGCCACTTTTGAATAAGCCTCTTTAGCGCAAGCTTGGCTCAATGGGTGTGTGCCGTTTCTTATGTACCTCCCTTCAATGACAAAAAAATACGATTTTTCTGGTGGCGGGCGGAGAAAAAACATATTCTAAATTTTTGTCAGAATATATTCTTATGTGTGGAAGGACACAGACAAAAGACACTAGTTCTAAAGAGCGGTTATTCTATTTCTCTCGAGACGCTTGCAATAAATTCGCCGACGCGCCACGCGCGAGTCCACTGTGGCGGCACTAGATGCCACAGCGTGCCCAATGGGAAGCGCGAGAGCATCCCGGCTACAAAGACGCCTTATACCGCGCACGGTTAGGCCGTTGCAATACGGTGTAGGCCTTATTTACTGTCATTTAATTACTTATTTTATACCCATGTGTGCGCGGCCGTTCTCGACCAATTATTCAGGATGTCCATATAGTACTAATTCTCACCCATCAGCAAATTAAATATCTTATGTGAAGAATTTTTTGATTCACACCATTCTTCATGATTTTGCTATGTGTATGTGCCACTTTTGTGGGCTTGTTCTTGGTCCACGTTGAAGAATTAATATGTGCCACTATGGCACAAGGCGTACAGACTTGCGAAGTCTTTCGTGATTCGTGTTGTATTTTTCTTTGCCTACACCTGACGTCACCAGTATTCCGTCAACAAATATCAAACATCGTCTTTGTCCCTTGAACACCGCTGCCTATACGTCTCGCGCTACCTATCTGCTTGATTTATAGCTTACACTTAAGCATAGCTTAGCACTTAATGTAGTACTTAAACAAAAAGTGCCATGACTATAAAAGTGGGATCTTTAAGCTCAATAAACATACAAATTGCACGAGAGAACACGTTTCCTAGCCTGCTACAAAAGCAAATTGTGCTCTGAATTGCTTGTTCTCAAGCAATTATTAGCCGCTTCATTGAGGCGTCCCTACATATAGATTCCAGCATATGCAGTGGCTCTACATATGTTTCTTTCGCTTCGTTCTTTTTCTTGTTTCTTGCCTAGTTCTAACAAATTAAACTTTTTTTCAGACAGAATCACTGAATATGAAAAAACGGCCAATGCAAATCGAGCAGCACCTTATTCTGACTCTCATCTTGTTTTGCTATTGCAACTCCCAAAGTAAGTTTCTTTGTATTCATTGGAAACTATCCTTGATTCACTAGTAAATATTCGCTTCGCTAAATAATAAGGTGCCTATTTATTTACTGGCTAGTGTAATGATGCAATTCATAGAAAAATCAAGTGCGGAATGATATTTGTTTCGAATTTGTCTTGAATATGCAAACAAAGAGCCTAGATTACGTGAAGTGGACGCTGTATTTGCCAAGTGGTTCATAAAGGTTCCGTATGAAGTGCACGGTATGTGTTGTGTTCAGGTTGTACTGTCTACAGAATTGAGATTTGAAGAGAACGCTTTCTTCTTTCGTATCAGAAAATACGACAGGGCCCATCAACGATGGCTGTCTACGGTAATGCGTTACCTCAATATATATCAAAATTACTCAATATCAGTACAGTAACACTTCGTAATGCCACCGAAAAAACGAGTTATTCTTGAGGCGTGTATTGTGCCGGTAGTCATCATTCGCTCTTCCCTCAGAACACTCGACGCTATCTAACGCCATCTACGCGAAGCCAGCGCATGACACTTAACTACATGGCACGCCGGAGTACTTCATGCACTTACAGGGGTCAAACTATATATTTATTCATGTTTTCTATCCAACCCTTTTCCTGTCTAAGTGGGT